>NC_138769.1:229138531-229753531 GCF_965119305.1 Pelophylax lessonae
AACCACACTAGGCCCCAATTACTATTGTTTGTACCCCTAAAAGGCTAGGAGTAGGGGGAGTATGGAACAGGCAGCACCCTCAAACCTTCAGAAGTATGAGATGAACCTCAACAACTTGGAAAGGTGGATCTCTCTCACACGTACCAACACAGACTATCCCCCAATTTAACTGATCCCCAAAGGTTTTTGATTAAATAGCGGAATAGAAAATATGATCCCAAAAAAAGTGTATGTATATCACACGTACACAACCACACTAGGCCCCAATTACTATTGTTTGTACCCCTAAAAGGCTAGGAGTAGGGGGAGTATGGAACAGGCAGCACCCTCAAACCTTCAGAAGTATGAGATGAACCCCAACAACTTGGAAAGGTGGATCTCTCTCACACGTACCAACACAGACTATCCCCCAATTTAACTGATCCCCAAAGGTTTTTGATTAAATAGCGGAATAGAAAATATGATCCCAAAAAAGTGTATGTATATCACACGTACACAACCACACTAGGCCCCAATTACTATTGTTTGTACCCCTAAAAGGCTAGGAGTAGGGGGAGTATGGAACAGGCAGCACCCTCAAACCTTCAGAAGTATGAGATGAACCCCAACAACTTGGAAAGGTGGATCTCTCTCACACGTACCAACACAGACTATCCCCCAATTTAACTGATCCCCAAAGGTTTTTGATTAAATAGCGGAATAGAAAATATGATCCCAAAAAAGTGTATGTATATCACACGTACACAACCACACTAGGCCCCAATTACTATTGTTTGTACCCCTAAAAGGCTAGGAGTAGGGGGAGTATGGAACAGGCAGCACCCTCAAACCTTCAGAAGTATGAGATGAACCTCAACAACTTGGAAAGGTGGATCTCTCTCACACGTACCAACACAGACTATCCCCCAATTTAACTGATCCCCAAAGGTTTTTGATTAAATAGCGGAATAGAAAATATGATCCCAAAAAAGTGTATGTATATCACACGTACACAACCACACTAGGCCCCAATTACTATTGTTTGTACCCCTAAAAGGCTAGGAGTAGGGGGAGTATGGAACAGGCAGCACCCTCAAACCTTCAGAAGTATGAGATGAACCCCAACAACTTGGAAAGGTGGATCTCTCTCACACGTACCAACACAGACTATCCCCCAATTTAACTGATCCCCAAAGGTTTTTGATTAAATAGCGGAATAGAAAATATGATCCCAAAAAAGTGTATGTATATCACACGTACACAACCACACTAGGCCCCAATTACTATTGTTTGTACCCCTAAAAGGCTAGGAGTAGGGGGAGTATGGAACAGGCAGCACCCTCAAACCTTCAGAAGTATGAGATGAACCCCAACAACTTGGAAAGGTGGATCTCTCTCACACGTACCAACACAGACTATCCCCCAATTTAACTGATCCCCAAAGGTTTTTGATTAAATAGCGGAATAGAAAATATGATCCCAAAAAAGTGTATGTATATCACACGTACACAACCACACTAGGCCCCAATTACTATTGTTTGTACCCCTAAAAGGCTAGGAGTAGGGGGAGTATGGAACAGGCAGCACCCTCAAACCTTCAGAAGTATGAGATGAACCCCAACAACTTGGAAAGGTGGATCTCTCTCACACGTACCAACACAGACTATCCCCCAATTTAACTGATCCCCAAAGGTTTTTGATTAAATAGCGGAATAGAAAATATGATCCCAAAAAAGTGTATGTATATCACACGTACACAACCACACTAGGCCCCAATTACTATTGTTTGTACCCCTAAAAGGCTAGGAGTAGGGGGAGTATGGAACAGGCAGCACCCTCAAACCTTCAGAAGTATGAGATGAACCTCAACAACTTGGAAAGGTGGATCTCTCTCACACGTACCAACACAGACTATCCCCCAATTTAACTGATCCCCAAAGGTTTTTGATTAAATAGCGGAATAGAAAATATGATCCCAAAAAAGTGTATGTATATCACACGTACACAACCACACTAGGCCCCAATTACTATTGTTTGTACCCCTAAAAGGCTAGGAGTAGGGGGAGTATGGAACAGGCAGCACCCTCAAACCTTCAGAAGTATGAGATGAACCCCAACAACTTGGAAAGGTGGATCTCTCTCACACGTACCAACACAGACTATCCCCCAATTTAACTGATCCCCAAAGGTTTTTGATTAAATAGCGGAATAGAAAATATGATCCCAAAAAAGTGTATGTATATCACACGTACACAACCACACTAGGCCCCAATTACTATTGTTTGTACCCCTAAAAGGCTAGGAGTAGGGGGAGTATGGAACAGGCAGCACCCTCAAACCTTCAGAAGTATGAGATGAACCCCAACAACTTGGAAAGGTGGATCTCTCTCACACGTACCAACACAGACTATCCCCCAATTTAACTGATCCCCAAAGGTTTTTGATTAAATAGCGGAATAGAAAATATGATCCCAAAAAAGTGTATGTATATCACACGTACACAACCACACTAGGCCCCAATTACTATTGTTTGTACCCCTAAAAGGCTAGGAGTAGGGGGAGTATGGAACAGGCAGCACCCTCAAACCTTCAGAAGTATGAGATGAACCTCAACAACTTGGAAAGGTGGATCTCTCTCACACGTACCAACACAGACTATCCCCCAATTTAACTGATCCCCAAAGGTTTTTGATTAAATAGCGGAATAGAAAATATGATCCCAAAAAAGTGTATGTATATCACACGTACACAACCACACTAGGCCCCAATTACTATTGTTTGTACCCCTAAAAGGCTAGGAGTAGGGGGAGTATGGAACAGGCAGCACCCTCAAACCTTCAGAAGTATGAGATGAACCCCAACAACTTGGAAAGGTGGATCTCTCTCACACGTACCAACACAGACTATCCCCCAATTTAACTGATCCCCAAAGGTTTTTGATTAAATAGCGGAATAGAAAATATGATCCCAAAAAAGTGTATGTATATCACACGTACACAACCACACTAGGCCCCAATTACTATTGTTTGTACCCCTAAAAGGCTAGGAGTAGGGGGAGTATGGAACAGGCAGCACCCTCAAACCTTCAGAAGTATGAGATGAACCCCAACAACTTGGAAAGGTGGATCTCTCTCACACGTACCAACACAGACTATCCCCCAATTTAACTGATCCCCAAAGGTTTTTGATTAAATAGCGGAATAGAAAATATGATCCCAAAAAAGTGTATGTATATCACACGTACACAACCACACTAGGCCCCAATTACTATTGTTTGTACCCCTAAAAGGCTAGGAGTAGGGGGAGTATGGAACAGGCAGCACCCTCAAACCTTCAGAAGTATGAGATGAACCCCAACAACTTGGAAAGGTGGATCTCTCTCACACGTACCAACACAGACTATCCCCCAATTTAACTGATCCCCAAAGGTTTTTGATTAAATAGCGGAATAGAAAATATGATCCCAAAAAAGTGTATGTATATCACACGTACACAACCACACTAGGCCCCAATTACTATTGTTTGTACCCCTAAAAGGCTAGGAGTAGGGGGAGTATGGAACAGGCAGCACCCTCAAACCTTCAGAAGTATGAGATGAACCCCAACAACTTGGAAAGGTGGATCTCTCTCACACGTACCAACACAGACTATCCCCCAATTTAACTGATCCCCAAAGGTTTTTGATTAAATAGCGGAATAGAAAATATGATCCCAAAAAAGTGTATGTATATCACACGTACACAACCACACTAGGCCCCAATTACTATTGTTTGTACCCCTAAAAGGCTAGATGAGGAGTAGGGGGGGTATGGAACAGGCAGCACCCTCAAACCTTCAGAAGTATGAGATGAACCCCAACAACTTGGAAAGGTGGATCTCTCTCACACGTACCGACACAGACTATCCCGCAATTCAATTGATCCTCAAAGGTTTTTATTGAATAGCGGAATAGGAAATATGATCAAAAAAAGTGTATGTATCTCGCACGTACACAACCACACTAGGCCCCAATTACTATTGTTTGTACCCCTAAAAGGCTAGATGAGGAGTAGGGGGGGTATGGAACAGGCAGCACCCTCAAACCTTCAGAAGTATGAGATGAACCCCAACAACTTGGAAAGGTGGATCTCTCTCACACGTACCGACACAGACTATCCCGCAATTCAATTGATCCTCAAAGGTTTTTATTGAATAGCGGAATAGGAAATATGATCAAAAAAAGTGTATGTATCTCGCACGTACACAACCACACTAGGCCCCAATTACTATTGTTTGTACCCCTAAAAGGCTAGATGAGGAGTAGGGGGGGTATGGAACAGGCAGCACCCTCAAACCTTCAGAAGTATGAGATGAACCCCAACAACTTGGAAAGGTGGATCTCTCTCACACGTACCGACACAGACTATCCCGCAATTCAATTGATCCTCAAAGGTTTTTATTGAATAGCGGAATAGGAAATATGATCAAAAAAAGTGTATGTATCTCGCACGTACACAACCACACTAGGCCCCAATTACTATTGTTTGTACCCCTAAAAGGCTAGATGAGGAGTAGGGGGGGTATGGAACAGGCAGCACCCTCAAACCTTCAGAAGTATGAGATGAACCCCAACAACTTGGAAAGGTGGATCTCTCTCACACGTACCGACACAGACTATCCCGCAATTCAATTGATCCTCAAAGGTTTTTATTGAATAGCGGAATAGGAAATATGATCAAAAAAAGTGTATGTATCTCGCACGTACACAACCACACTAGGCCCCAATTACTATTGTTTGTACCCCTAAAAGGCTAGATGAGGAGTAGGGGGGGTATGGAACAGGCAGCACCCTCAAACCTTCAGAAGTATGAGATGAACCCCAACAACTTGGAAAGGTGGATCTCTCTCACACGTACCAACACAGACTATCCCCCAATTTAACTGATCCCCAAAGGTTTTTGATTAAATAGCGGAATAGAAAATATGATCCCAAAAAAGTGTATGTATATCACACGTACACAACCACACTAGGCCCCAATTACTATTGTTTGTACCCCTAAAAGGCTAGGAGTAGGGGGAGTATGGAACAGGCAGCACCCTCAAACCTTCAGAAGTATGAGATGAACCCCAACAACTTGGAAAGGTGGATCTCTCTCACACGTACCAACACAGACTATCCCCCAATTTAACTGATCCCCAAAGGTTTTTGATTAAATAGCGGAATAGAAAATATGATCCCAAAAAAGTGTATGTATATCACACGTACACAACCACACTAGGCCCCAATTACTATTGTTTGTACCCCTAAAAGGCTAGGAGTAGGGGGAGTATGGAACAGGCAGCACCCTCAAACCTTCAGAAGTATGAGATGAACCTCAACAACTTGGAAAGGTGGATCTCTCTCACACGTACCAACACAGACTATCCCCCAATTTAACTGATCCCCAAAGGTTTTTGATTAAATAGCGGAATAGAAAATATGATCCCAAAAAAGTGTATGTATATCACACGTACACAACCACACTAGGCCCCAATTACTATTGTTTGTACCCCTAAAAGGCTAGGAGTAGGGGGAGTATGGAACAGGCAGCACCCTCAAACCTTCAGAAGTATGAGATGAACCCCAACAACTTGGAAAGGTGGATCTCTCTCACACGTACCAACACAGACTATCCCCCAATTTAACTGATCCCCAAAGGTTTTTGATTAAATAGCGGAATAGAAAATATGATCCCAAAAAAGTGTATGTATATCACACGTACACAACCACACTAGGCCCCAATTACTATTGTTTGTACCCCTAAAAGGCTAGGAGTAGGGGGAGTATGGAACAGGCAGCACCCTCAAACCTTCAGAAGTATGAGATGAACCCCAACAACTTGGAAAGGTGGATCTCTCTCACACGTACCAACACAGACTATCCCCCAATTTAACTGATCCCCAAAGGTTTTTGATTAAATAGCGGAATAGAAAATATGATCCCAAAAAAGTGTATGTATATCACACGTACACAACCACACTAGGCCCCAATTACTATTGTTTGTACCCCTAAAAGGCTAGGAGTAGGGGGAGTATGGAACAGGCAGCACCCTCAAACCTTCAGAAGTATGAGATGAACCCCAACAACTTGGAAAGGTGGATCTCTCTCACACGTACCAACACAGACTATCCCCCAATTTAACTGATCCCCAAAGGTTTTTGATTAAATAGCGGAATAGAAAATATGATCCCAAAAAAGTGTATGTATATCACACGTACACAACCACACTAGGCCCCAATTACTATTGTTTGTACCCCTAAAAGGCTAGGAGTAGGGGGAGTATGGAACAGGCAGCACCCTCAAACCTTCAGAAGTATGAGATGAACCCCAACAACTTGGAAAGGTGGATCTCTCTCACACGTACCAACACAGACTATCCCCCAATTTAACTGATCCCCAAAGGTTTTTGATTAAATAGCGGAATAGAAAATATGATCCCAAAAAAGTGTATGTATATCACACGTACACAACCACACTAGGCCCCAATTACTATTGTTTGTACCCCTAAAAGGCTAGGAGTAGGGGGAGTATGGAACAGGCAGCACCCTCAAACCTTCAGAAGTATGAGATGAACCTCAACAACTTGGAAAGGTGGATCTCTCTCACACGTACCAACACAGACTATCCCCCAATTTAACTGATCCCCAAAGGTTTTTGATTAAATAGCGGAATAGAAAATATGATCCCAAAAAAGTGTATGTATATCACACGTACACAACCACACTAGGCCCCAATTACTATTGTTTGTACCCCTAAAAGGCTAGGAGTAGGGGGAGTATGGAACAGGCAGCACCCTCAAACCTTCAGAAGTATGAGATGAACCCCAACAACTTGGAAAGGTGGATCTCTCTCACACGTACCAACACAGACTATCCCCCAATTTAACTGATCCCCAAAGGTTTTTGATTAAATAGCGGAATAGAAAATATGATCCCAAAAAAGTGTATGTATATCACACGTACACAACCACACTAGGCCCCAATTACTATTGTTTGTACCCCTAAAAGGCTAGGAGTAGGGGGAGTATGGAACAGGCAGCACCCTCAAACCTTCAGAAGTATGAGATGAACCCCAACAACTTGGAAAGGTGGATCTCTCTCACACGTACCAACACAGACTATCCCCCAATTTAACTGATCCCCAAAGGTTTTTGATTAAATAGCGGAATAGAAAATATGATCCCAAAAAAGTGTATGTATATCACACGTACACAACCACACTAGGCCCCAATTACTATTGTTTGTACCCCTAAAAGGCTAGGAGTAGGGGGAGTATGGAACAGGCAGCACCCTCAAACCTTCAGAAGTATGAGATGAACCTCAACAACTTGGAAAGGTGGATCTCTCTCACACGTACCAACACAGACTATCCCCCAATTTAACTGATCCCCAAAGGTTTTTGATTAAATAGCGGAATAGAAAATATGATCCCAAAAAAGTGTATGTATATCACACGTACACAACCACACTAGGCCCCAATTACTATTGTTTGTACCCCTAAAAGGCTAGGAGTAGGGGGAGTATGGAACAGGCAGCACCCTCAAACCTTCAGAAGTATGAGATGAACCCCAACAACTTGGAAAGGTGGATCTCTCTCACACGTACCAACACAGACTATCCCCCAATTTAACTGATCCCCAAAGGTTTTTGATTAAATAGCGGAATAGAAAATATGATCCCAAAAAAGTGTATGTATATCACACGTACACAACCACACTAGGCCCCAATTACTATTGTTTGTACCCCTAAAAGGCTAGGAGTAGGGGGAGTATGGAACAGGCAGCACCCTCAAACCTTCAGAAGTATGAGATGAACCCCAACAACTTGGAAAGGTGGATCTCTCTCACACGTACCAACACAGACTATCCCCCAATTTAACTGATCCCCAAAGGTTTTTGATTAAATAGCGGAATAGAAAATATGATCCCAAAAAAGTGTATGTATATCACACGTACACAACCACACTAGGCCCCAATTACTATTGTTTGTACCCCTAAAAGGCTAGGAGTAGGGGGAGTATGGAACAGGCAGCACCCTCAAACCTTCAGAAGTATGAGATGAACCCCAACAACTTGGAAAGGTGGATCTCTCTCACACGTACCAACACAGACTATCCCCCAATTTAACTGATCCCCAAAGGTTTTTGATTAAATAGCGGAATAGAAAATATGATCCCAAAAAAGTGTATGTATATCACACGTACACAACCACACTAGGCCCCAATTACTATTGTTTGTACCCCTAAAAGGCTAGGAGTAGGGGGAGTATGGAACAGGCAGCACCCTCAAACCTTCAGAAGTATGAGATGAACCTCAACAACTTGGAAAGGTGGATCTCTCTCACACGTACCAACACAGACTATCCCCCAATTTAACTGATCCCCAAAGGTTTTTGATTAAATAGCGGAATAGAAAATATGATCCCAAAAAAGTGTATGTATATCACACGTACACAACCACACTAGGCCCCAATTACTATTGTTTGTACCCCTAAAAGGCTAGGAGTAGGGGGAGTATGGAACAGGCAGCACCCTCAAACCTTCAGAAGTATGAGATGAACCCCAACAACTTGGAAAGGTGGATCTCTCTCACACGTACCAACACAGACTATCCCCCAATTTAACTGATCCCCAAAGGTTTTTGATTAAATAGCGGAATAGAAAATATGATCCCAAAAAAGTGTATGTATATCACACGTACACAACCACACTAGGCCCCAATTACTATTGTTTGTACCCCTAAAAGGCTAGGAGTAGGGGGAGTATGGAACAGGCAGCACCCTCAAACCTTCAGAAGTATGAGATGAACCCCAACAACTTGGAAAGGTGGATCTCTCTCACACGTACCAACACAGACTATCCCCCAATTTAACTGATCCCCAAAGGTTTTTGATTAAATAGCGGAATAGAAAATATGATCCCAAAAAAGTGTATGTATATCACACGTACACAACCACACTAGGCCCCAATTACTATTGTTTGTACCCCTAAAAGGCTAGGAGTAGGGGGAGTATGGAACAGGCAGCACCCTCAAACCTTCAGAAGTATGAGATGAACCTCAACAACTTGGAAAGGTGGATCTCTCTCACACGTACCAACACAGACTATCCCCCAATTTAACTGATCCCCAAAGGTTTTTGATTAAATAGCGGAATAGAAAATATGATCCCAAAAAAGTGTATGTATATCACACGTACACAACCACACTAGGCCCCAATTACTATTGTTTGTACCCCTAAAAGGCTAGGAGTAGGGGGAGTATGGAACAGGCAGCACCCTCAAACCTTCAGAAGTATGAGATGAACCCCAACAACTTGGAAAGGTGGATCTCTCTCACACGTACCAACACAGACTATCCCCCAATTTAACTGATCCCCAAAGGTTTTTGATTAAATAGCGGAATAGAAAATATGATCCCAAAAAAGTGTATGTATATCACACGTACACAACCACACTAGGCCCCAATTACTATTGTTTGTACCCCTAAAAGGCTAGGAGTAGGGGGAGTATGGAACAGGCAGCACCCTCAAACCTTCAGAAGTATGAGATGAACCCCAACAACTTGGAAAGGTGGATCTCTCTCACACGTACCAACACAGACTATCCCCCAATTTAACTGATCCCCAAAGGTTTTTGATTAAATAGCGGAATAGAAAATATGATCCCAAAAAAGTGTATGTATATCACACGTACACAACCACACTAGGCCCCAATTACTATTGTTTGTACCCCTAAAAGGCTAGGAGTAGGGGGAGTATGGAACAGGCAGCACCCTCAAACCTTCAGAAGTATGAGATGAACCCCAACAACTTGGAAAGGTGGATCTCTCTCACACGTACCAACACAGACTATCCCCCAATTTAACTGATCCCCAAAGGTTTTTGATTAAATAGCGGAATAGAAAATATGATCCCAAAAAAGTGTATGTATATCACACGTACACAACCACACTAGGCCCCAATTACTATTGTTTGTACCCCTAAAAGGCTAGGAGTAGGGGGAGTATGGAACAGGCAGCACCCTCAAACCTTCAGAAGTATGAGATGAACCCCAACAACTTGGAAAGGTGGATCTCTCTCACACGTACCAACACAGACTATCCCCCAATTTAACTGATCCCCAAAGGTTTTTGATTAAATAGCGGAATAGAAAATATGATCCCAAAAAAGTGTATGTATATCACACGTACACAACCACACTAGGCCCCAATTACTATTGTTTGTACCCCTAAAAGGCTAGGAGTAGGGGGAGTATGGAACAGGCAGCACCCTCAAACCTTCAGAAGTATGAGATGAACTTCAACAACTTGGAAAGGTGGATCTCTCTCACACGTACCAACACAGACTATCCCCCAATTTAACTGATCCCCAAAGGTTTTTGATTAAATAGCGGAATAGAAAATATGATCCCAAAAAAGTGTATGTATATCACACGTACACAACCACACTAGGCCCCAATTACTATTGTTTGTACCCCTAAAAGGCTAGGAGTAGGGGGAGTATGGAACAGGCAGCACCCTCAAACCTTCAGAAGTATGAGATGAACCCCAACAACTTGGAAAGGTGGATCTCTCTCACACGTACCAACACAGACTATCCCCCAATTTAACTGATCCCCAAAGGTTTTTGATTAAATAGCGGAATAGAAAATATGATCCCAAAAAAGTGTATGTATATCACACGTACACAACCACACTAGGCCCCAATTACTATTGTTTGTACCCCTAAAAGGCTAGGAGTAGGGGGAGTATGGAACAGGCAGCACCCTCAAACCTTCAGAAGTATGAGATGAACCCCAACAACTTGGAAAGGTGGATCTCTCTCACACGTACCAACACAGACTATCCCCCAATTTAACTGATCCCCAAAGGTTTTTGATTAAATAGCGGAATAGAAAATATGATCCCAAAAAAGTGTATGTATATCACACGTACACAACCACACTAGGCCCCAATTACTATTGTTTGTACCCCTAAAAGGCTAGATGAGGAGTAGGGGGAGTATGGAACAGGCAGCACCCTCAAACCTTCAGTATGAGATTGTGTTCACTGTACCCCACAAAGATTGAGTTCACTGCACCCCACAATGATTGTGTTCACTGCACCCCACAAAGATTGTGTTCACTGCACCTCACAAAGATTGTGTTCACTGTACCCCCCAAAGATTGTGTTCACTGCACCCCACAAAGATTCTGTTCACTGTACCCCACAAAGATTGTGTTCACTGCACCCCAAAAAGATTGTGTTCACTGCACCCCAAAAAGGATGTTGTTCACTGCACCCCAAAAAGGATGTTGTTCACTCCACCCCAAAAAGATTGTGTTCACTGCACCCCACAAAGATTGTGTTCACTGCACCCCAAAAATGATTTTGTTCACTGCACCCCAAAAAGGATTTTGTTCACTGCACCCCAAAAAGGATGTTGTTCACTCCACCCCAAAAAGATTGTGTTCACTGCACCCCAAAAAGATTGTGTTCACTGCACCCCACAAAGGATTTTGTTCACTGCACCCCAAAAAGATTGTGTTCACTGCACCCCAAAAAGGATGTTGTTCACTGCACCCCAAAAAGGATTTTGTTCACTGCACCCCAAAAAGATTGTGTTCACTGCACCCCACAAAGGATTTTGTTCACTGCACCCCACAAAGATTGTGTTCACTGCACACCAAAAAGGATTGTGTTCACTGCACCCCAAAAAGATTTTGTTCACTGCACCCCAAAAAGATTGTGTTCACTGCAGCCCAAAAAGATTGTGTTCACTGCAGCCCAAAAAGATTGTGTTCACTGCAGCCCAAAAAGATTGTGTTCACTGCAGCCCAAAAAGATTGTGTTCACTGCAGCCCAAAAAGATTGTGTTCACTGCAGCTCACACACAGAAAAATGGATGTGGATCACTGACACCTGCCTATCTCCAATCCCACACCACACAGCAATATCGATTGTAGTTTGTAGAACACAGTTTCCCTAAAATTCAGCAGACTCTGTCCCTAACAGGATTGAGAAGAGATCGTAGATCAGGATTGAGTGCAGACCCCACCCCCCACACAGCAATATCGATTGTAGTTTGTAGAAGACACTGACCCTATATAATTCAGCAGACTCTATCCCTAAAATGCCTACAACTCGCCCTGCCTAAACACTCCGACCTGTCCCTCAATTCTATCCGGACACAAATGGTTTTTTCCTGCCTATCTTTCCCTAATCAGCAGCCAGCACGTTGATGTGTGCTCTGTCCCTGAATCTAAGCAGCATAATGACGCCGCTGCGGCTGCCTCGAACTTATAAAGACTTGGTCACATGCTTCAGACGGCCAATCACAGCTACTGAGACATTTGCAGGCATGGCTGGGATGGCTTAAGGCACACCAGTTAAACGATTGTTGATTGGCTGTTGAAAGCCCGCCATGAAAAGAGCGCCAAAGCATGCAAAACCCGGAAATAAAACGACCGAACACGGATTTTTACCCGAACATACAGTAAAGTGTCCGTGTCCGTGTTCGGGTACAAAAAATCCAATTATTCGGTACGAACACGAATAATACAGTCCGTGTTCGCTCAACACTAACCAGGAGAATAGAAATCGAAGAAAAAATCTGAGAATAAGAGGATTACCAGAGAAAGGGCCAACAGAAAATTTAGAAGAAACCTTGGAGAAGTTATTTAACCCTCTGCTGGGAAAGGCGACCAAAGATAAAATTGAGTTTGCCTAAACCAACCAACCTACCAAAAGAGAAAACAAGAGATGTGATTGTAAGATTCCATAAATATGAGACAAGGGCCCAGATCTGGGGGAAAATGAGAAGTAGACCGGAATTAAAATATGACGGGGAGGACATTCAGATTTTCCCAGACCTGGCAAAAGAGACAATTAATAGAAAACGCATTCTTAGACCAATGGTAGAAATATTAAAGAAAAAAGATATACAATACTTTTGGAACTTCCCAGCAGGCCTAGGAGTGAGAAGAGATGGGAGGACAGTACTCCTTAGATACCCAGAGGAAACCAAAGACTTTTGTGAAGCAGTAAAAATCCCACTTATGGATATTCCAGGCTGGACCGACTAGGAGTGCCCAGAGGAAGAAGTTGATGAAGGAGAATTGAATCAGTGGAAACAGAAGAAAAAGATGAAAACAAAAGGATGAAAAAGGACTGGGGGGACCGGGGGGATTGGGGGAGGGGGGGGAGGGCTGGCGGGAGAAGGGGAGGAGGGGAGGAGGAGCAAGTGAGAATAAAAAACGGGTGGCCCTATGGAGATCAGCGGGCCGTCACCATTAGACCCTATGGTAGGGAAGATGGGAGGGAACGGTGACCACTAGCAGAGCTCGACCTCGGCCACAAGTCGATTGGAAAGGGAGGAAGGAGAATCGACAACCCTGATGGAGGGACCGGGAATAGTTGGGGGAGGGGAGGGTAGGGGTGGGAAGAAGAAAGGGGAAGAAAGAGGGAAAAAGAAGTTAATAGATCAAAACGTCTCCTATAAGAAAATAAAGAATTAAAGAAAAAAAAAAAAAAAACAGGGGTTTAGGGAGGGGCGTGGCTTGCCGGCACCAGAGATGGCCGCTTAAGCCTTTTCTCTGTGAGGACAATGGAGGCTTCTCAGCGACGACGGACCCACCGGCACTCGTTCCACCGCTCACATCGACTCCAGAGCTTCCCTCGGGCTGCCTGCACATCATGTCCTGCAAGAGGAAGGACAATCATCGGCCACAGAAGCTTACTGCCTTCTTCTCCAGGCCCCCGCCAAGATGGCGCCGGCGCTCCCACGGCCTTCATCTCCCCACACCGATCGGAGGACATCGGGGATCCCTCGGAGGTAATGCCGCCCCAGACCTCCCCATCTTCCCCTACTGGACCTGGAGCATACTCCCCAGCCTCTTCCAGCCCTGCGAAAGCCCGCATGAGGCTGGAGCTGCAGCCCCCATGTTTCCCTCATGACAGCCAGGACACTAACCTCCTCTCAGCCCCCTCCTTGCAGGCCTCATTTGCGGACTTCCCAACTACTGGTCAGCCTGTGGTAGACACTACCTTGAAGGACATGTTACTATCCTTCCAATCCTCCCTATTTCAGAATCTGACCTCCCTGTTTGGCAAAATTGCATCTGATGTGCAGGGGATGGATCGCAGACTCCCCTCTGTGGAATCGCAGATGGCTGACTGTACTGACACCATTAATGACATCATAGACACCTGCGATGAAAATAGGGATGAACAACAGTGGATTAAAGCGAAGCTGGCTGACTTAGAGGACAGATCTAGACGTAACAATGTTAAGCTGCGTGGCATCCCTGAGTCTGTCCCTCAAAGTGAACTTCACAATTATGCTAGCTCCCTCATGGCGGCCATGCTCCCTGACTGCTCTGCTATGGATCTCACTATAGATCGTATTCACCGGCTACCTAAGGCTTCTCATCTCGCTGACTCAGTGCCACGTGACACCCTTATGAGGGAACATTTTTACCAAACTAAGGACCATCTCCTGGCTGCTTCACGACTTCAACGCACGCTCCCAGCTCCTTATGAGGGGATACAGTTGTTTGCGGATCTTTCTAAATACACGCTCCAACTGAGGAGACAACTCAGTTCCATCACTAAAGTATGATGAATCACAACATCCCATATAAATGGCGGCATCCGGCTACTATTTTAGTCACCAAAAATGGGGTCCCCCACACCATTTCCACTTTGCAAAATGGCATGCGGTTTCTCAATTCATGGGGCATTATACCTGCCCCACCCAGGGATGAGCCAATGCAGATAATGGCCTCGGGAACCAGGCAGTCCAGGTACCACCAAACTGGGAACTCTCGCCAGCGCCCGTAAATGGCGGGTGCAGTGGGCCCTACAAAGCACCAACTCCCTCCTCTGTTCTCCTCTCAGAGCTCTGATGTAAGACTCTTTCCCCCAATACACTGGTAGCACACCACGTCTGTGTCCCCTACCGGTGCCTTCCATTTTTCAGGTGGACTTTCAAACCTCGCAGCACCTCAGCCACTTTTCCACCTAACAGTAGCGGATGCTCTCTACCACGTTTTTCTCCGAGCTTGAATTGCAACTACAATTTTTCTTTTTTGTTGTTTGTTTGTAGTTGTGGATACTGGTGTTCATTTTATTGTTCCAGATCCTCAAGTGACGACGCTTCTACAGCCACTCAGGCCCTTGTTGGACCCGCAGTCATCCGTACACTGCCTGCTCGTTTGGTGTCAATCGTCTAAAGTGTGAGTACCTCTGCCAATACTCCTAGCTCTTCCTATCCAAGACATGCCGCTCACAGTTCTGTCTATTAACGCAAGGGGGTTAAACCACCCGGTCAAGCGGAAATCATTATGGTCTACTGCCAATCTCCACAAAAGTGATGTACTCTGTGTACAAGAGACCCATTTCTCTCAGACACCGCTGCCTTACTGTCAACATAAAAACTTTCCATATGTGGTGCATTCATGCTACACGGCCAAAAAACGAGGTGTGATGATAGCCGTTAGGGACTCTGTCTCTTTCCAGCAAATCGACTTAATCACAGATGTTGAAGGCCATTAGCTTGTCCTTGTTTGTTCCATAAACAATGTGCACTATACAATTTTGAATGTATATGCGCCCAACCAGCGACAGATGCCTTTCATCTCCAAAGTCCTCAAAATTGCCACCATGATTCAAAAGGGGCATCTTATTGTGTGCGGTGACATTAACACCATTCCTGACGCTTCTTTGGACTCTACTGCCCTTTCCAAACGCCATGGCTCCCGCTTGAAATAACTGATCCACTCCTATGACCTTCACGATGCTTGGAGATGTCAACAAGCGGAAGAGCGTGATTTCACATACTTCTCGCCGAGCCATAACACTTACTCGAGGATCGACCTCTTCCTACTGGATAAATGGTTACTGCAACATGTAATAGCCTCTGAAATCCATACGATAGCCTGGTCGGACCATGCCCCACTGACACTCACCCTGTCAGACAAATCACCCCAACAGTCTCACTTTGTGTGGCGTACTAACAACTTCCTGTTACAACAACCCCAAATTATTAAACACATCTCCGACCAACTCCGACAATTTTTTGTCACTAATCAGGACTCGGTGTCCGACCTGGCTGTGGTGTGGAATGCCCACAAGGCATTTGTAAGAGGGTTGTTGATTCAGGCGGGCTCTAGGGAGAAGAGGAAAAGATCTACCCACATAGACTCTCTACTTTCTTCTATAGCTGACCTAGATTTGAAGAATAAAGCTAATCCTGATCATGACAGTAAGATAAAACTCACTGCACTGAGACAGGAGCTGCGGTCTTTATTGTTGGTGGACTTTGAGCGGTTCCACCGGCGGTGTAAAGCTGTCTCTTACGCCACCTCCAATAAAGCCGGGAAGAGCATGGCACAACAAATTAAGGGACAAAGAGTAAAATACAGAATCGAATATCTGCACAACCCTTCCACCTCTAGGAAGGAATACAACCCACAAGACATAGCAGACACGTTTAGTGTCTATTATAAGACTCTATATAACATAAAATGCGACCAGGTGACGCACCAACCCTCTCGGGAGGAAATAGATGCGTTCCTGGCGGGTGTCTCTCTCCCCTCCCTTTCCAGGGACCAATTGGATACCCTAAATGCCCCGTTTACGGAACAAGAAATTGTGGACATCATCTCCACTCTGCCGTCAAGTCGCCTGGGCCGGATGGCCTGTCAGGCGAGTACCTCAAGTGCTTCCAAACAATACTGGCACCTCATCTGTTACCTGTCTTCCTCCAAGCGGCCTCTTCCTCTAAATTTCCAACAGAAATGCTCCAAGCTTTGATCATAACGCTTCCAAAACCAGGGAAATCACCCACCCTTCTGCAAAATTTTAGGCCGATATCCCTCCTAAATCTTGACACCAAAATTTACGCCAAGCCTAACAGAATCAAGCAAATTCTCCCCTCCATTGTCCACTTGGACCAATCTGGTTTTACTCCATTCCGCCAAGCCTCGGATGCTACCAGAAGGCTGATAGACATCATCCACCATGCTGAGGTCTCTTGAAAGCCTTCTCTGCTTCTTTCCTTGGATGCAGAGAAGGCGTTTGACAGGATCCATTGGGACTATTTAAAAGCTGTTCTACTTAAGTTCGGGTTCCAGGGCAACATATTATCAGCGGTCCTTGCGCTGTATTCAACTCCCTCAGTTAAAGTATACACAGCTAGCATGTTATCAAGACCATTTGGTACTACAAATGGCACTCGTCAGGGTTGCCCACTCTCCCCCTTGATCTTTAATCTCCTCATGGAACCTCTAGCAGCCCATATACGCTCCAACCCCCTCATATCGGGCTTTCAACTCGGATCGGTAACACACAAAATCAGCCTATTCGCTGACGATGTGATAGTGATGCTTACGAACCCCACATCCTCCCTACCTGAAACGTATCGAATATTGAAGTGGTTCAGCGACGTGTCATACTACAAGATGAACGTGACCAAATCAGTCATCCTTGACCTACATCTTGACTTGACGACTAAAACTATTCTCCAACAACAATTTCCATTTTTGTGGGCTGATCACTCCATCCCGTACCTGGGCATTCAGCTGACCAAATCGGTGAAATTCCTCTTCAAGACGAACTATGCCCCATTCCTGTCCAAAATGCACTCTGACCTTCAAAAACTCCAAAACCATGAATTCTCCTGGTCCGGTAGACTTGTGGCGATTAAAATGATGATTCTCCCCCAACTCCTATATTTATTCCGCACATTACCTATCCTTATCCCCAACTCGTACTTCGTGTCCCTACAATCCACCTTACGAGCATATATGTGGCAGCATAAGAAGTCACGTTGCGCACACTCGATCATAACCAAACATAGACTCGCGGGAGGGACTGGATATGTAGACTTTCGTGACTATTACCTCGCCACGCTGACAACCCAACTTAAAGAATGGTACCGCTCTACACACATCACTAGCTGGGGGCAGATTGAATCCTCTCAAACTCCTCACGTGCCCTTGCGGATCTGGCTACTCTGCGCCCCGTATGGTCCAAAAATCCCAACATCCTTTTCTCCCCCGATGGTAGCATCATTGATAGCATGGCGTAAATTGCTGACTATGACAGAGAAAAACCCTAACCTGATCTCACCACCGTTACCTTTGGAAACACTCACTCCACTGATCCCTGATATTTCCCTCACAGCTTGGAAGACACGGGGCATACTGACAATACAACATCTATTCCATAATACGACGCTAAAACCCTTTTCGTCTCTTCAACAGACATTCCATCTTCCTACCTCTGAACTCTTTTCCTATATCAGACTTAAGCATCTTCTCTCTACAATACCGATCCCATGTTACAGACTACCAAGCAATGTATGGTATTTCCTAATCAACCCATCCGTTGCCTCCAGAGGCATATCACTGATATACCAGGCCCTACAAGACAAATCCACATTTACCAAGACGCGTCCTCTTCTTCAATGGGAGGAGGATCTACACCAATCGTTCACTACAGCCCAATGGAAAACAGCACTGAGGCATGCATATAAACACACCAAATGCTCGGCTTTATGGGAACAAACAATTAAAATCACACTTCGCTGGCACCTGACGCCTACCAAATTGGCGAAATTCTATGAGCACTCTTCTCCACTATGTTGGAGGAACTGCGGACACCTGGGCGACATTTACCACATTCTATGGGACTGCCCGTCTCTCCGTACATACTGGCATGATGTCTTTCATACGATCACAGAAATCACGAAATCCATGGTAACACCTACCGCGGCTCTCGCCTTTGCCTAATCTCACAATCAAAACATTTCCCCCAGCTCTCAGACACACCGTCACCCACGTTCTTTTGGCAGCTAGACTGATCATTACAAGGAACTGGAAGCGGACACAACCCCCCTCAATCCACAAAGTTCTGGATATGGTGCACACTCACAGTATGTATGAACAGATGTTTGCCTCGAGCGGAGGGAACTATCAAAAGTTCCTCTCCTTGTGGCAACCCTGGTCACAATGGTACCACCCTTTACCTACGCCTGCTCTACCCTGATTTTAAGCTTAGACCTTGTTGATGACGGATTGACTCCTACTGATGTTATTATGATGACCCCATGTTTTACTATTTATGTCTGGTTGTTATTGACGCAGATTCGCTGCGGTTGGCTGTTGTATGTCATTCTTTACTTGGAACAATATTTCTTTGCAATATTTCTTGCATTCTTTTGTTTGTTGTACTGAAAATCTTCAATAAAAACCATTGAACAATAAAAACAGGGGTTTAGTTAGCACACATTTGAAAAAACAAGTATAAGCTGCAGTCTTCCACTTCACGGCACCCTGTATTACCTGCAGTCCTAACTCCTGTAAATTTATGAGAGTCTCCACAGTGGAAGCACATGCACTCTAATGAATAGATAGGATAGTCTCTCCACCCATCACACTGGAAAACTTCTTGGCCCTCTGCTGTCAGGGTGATGGGTGTGGTGGCTGGGGAGGGGGCACACTGAAGAAGAAGTGCGGTGGCCAAATAGAATTCTAAAGGGTTTCTATCACATCCTTTGTGAATTTCCCTCATTGCGTCTAATCTGTTGGTGGTACACTATTTTATCTTTATAATGATGTGATAATAGCAGGTGTAGTGTGCCAGCCAACTCTGTTAACGATAATAATTAAACTTACTAAATATGTAACAAGCAAGGATGAACTTCAGGGTAGGGCCAAACACAAGTTTGAAAACCAGCAGGCAAATAACAACCAGCCATGTAAGCAAAGCGGCGGGGTGGTGTTGAAATCCCTGCCGTACTGAGAGAGAAGATGGCCAAAAAGTTGGGCTTTTAAACTAGGTATCGGGGGGGGGGGGTCCAGATATAGAATTAGCCAGCAGGGAGCAAGGTTCAGCAGGAATTATTGGAGGCATTAGTGGTAGAGATCCAACACCCAAGATAGATAGGCTGACAAATCGAAAGTACAGCCTCGTAACATCTAATGAGGATATAGCATGCAACCGGACAAAATTACAAGGTTTGTATGCCAATGCTAGAATTCTGGCTAACAAGATGGAAGAACTGGAGCTGCTAATCTATGAGGAGGATTTTAGGATGGATTAGCAGGAATGTGGATATGGCCTGGTATGGTTCAGGTAGCAGAGTTCATATTAAGCATTCGGCATGATATGAATGGTGGTGGCTCATCACCTTTTTGTTTTTTTTGGCATGGGGTTCCTTCTTGAAATCCATATCAGATCCAAAGGGTCTGGTATGGATTTCCGCAGGAGACCCTATTTCTTTTTTTTTTTTGCATGAGGTTTCCCTGCAAAATCCATACCTGATCAAAACGGTCTGGTATTAATTTTCAGGGGACCCCCATGTAATTCTTTTTATAAAATTACATATAAAAACAAAAAACATTAGTTCATGTTTACCTATAAGCTTCCTTTATTTTATAAATAATGCAATGGGGACCCCACCTCCAAAATATATACCAGAACCAAATTTTCTATGGGAAAAACATTTAAAAGGCTTTTTTTTACTTCCATAAATGGAAATTTTATATTGTACTTTGTTTACATGGTAGAGATATGCTACTTTAGGGGACCCCCAAAATGTTTTTTTTTTTTTTAATGCATTAATACATGCTCCTTGAGGCAGTGCCTATCCCTAGACAAAGTTGTGCAAAGCCTATTGCATTAGGGTGTGCACCACAAAAACTCAAACACACATGCCTTTCCCTGCAGCCTCAAGTGCTCTGTGCTACGTGGCTTCCTGTTCATTCAAAAACTGAAACATAGTAAGCACAGTTTACTATGCTTCAGTTATTAATGAACACAGTGAGTGAGTGTGTTCACTGTTTTCATTCAGAAAAGGAAGACGCTGGTAAATTACATATTTACTAGTCCCTTTCCCCACTCTCCACCCCGAAACATCCCCAGAAAAAGCTGGAGCAAGAGGAGGGAAGCCAGCAGCACTGCTGTGTGAGAGGACCAACGTGGGGGAAGCCAGGGCAGTAGGTGATTGCGCACACCTATGTCCCTAGGCTATTAGGCTTAAAAATGTAAAAAAAAATGATTGTATATATTTGGCTACCATTGACTTTAATGGGGGTCAGATTCAACATCTGAACTTTTGATATGCTCAGCTGAATCCAGCTGTCTTCGGTTTATCCCTAGGACCCAAGATTACATCCAAAAAAATGTGGCTTCTCGACTATATCAACCCTGCTGCCATTGACTTAGTCTGCTCCTTAAAATAGGAAAGACTGATATATCAACATCACAGCCTGCTTTTCCACTAATACAAGATGCAGCTATTCTCTGCATAGCAGAATGGTAAATGATAGGACAGCATTGGTGTCCAGTTAAGTAGTAGTAAAAGAAATATATGATATATATATATATATATATACGTATATGCCAGAATATTCAAGAAAATCATCCTTGTGTAGTATCATAACTCTCACCTGCCTCTATTTTTGGAATATTATTTTTAAAGTACTGGTACTCATCTCATGCTTTTAGCATTTTCAAGTGTAATTCAATCCAAAACTTTTTCAATGTTAGTTAGAACGGAAAAGACATAGAACCCTGTCAGCTTTTTACTGCTGTATGGGCCCTGGAGACCTCTATTACTGGGGCAGGAAGCAGTGGAGGACTGGGCCAGGGGGCAGGGGGGCAATTGCCCCCTGGGCCACTCTGATGCCCTGTAAAAAGGCTGCACCACTTCTGCCACAGACATGCCTAAATGATTCCTGGTTAAGAGAAGTAAAAAGTCCCCACTGCTGACTACAGGACAGAGCGCAGGCCCCCCCACCCCCCAAGCATGGATGGTGCAAACTGTGTCTGAGCAGAGGCAAGTTCCATGGCCCACTGGAGACTCTCCCCCGGCCAGCCCCACCTGAGCTATCCCAGCTGCCCCAACTGGCCAGGTCGGGAACCTGGATTCAGCCAGTGGGTAGAGAGTACCTGGAGCAAAGCTTTAGCCTGGAATGGGGGTCGGAAGGAGGCCGGGAATAGGGAGAGAAGGAGGGGGGCCAAGTTGCTGCACCATGAACCTCTGGCTTTTATTTGCCCTCTGGGCCGAAAGTTGCCAGTCAGCCCCTGACAGGAAGTAAGAGAAATCTTCCCAGTGAGGAGACAGCATCCTACCTATCCTTACTCCACTAAAAGGTGGTATTTTGTGTCAGTGACTACTGTCATTAGAACATTAGTTGAGAGGTATATCTTACAATGTTGAAAAGACAGCAATTAACACCTAAGAGAAGTTTGAACTCTACTGCACTTTATGCAAAATGTTTAAAAAAAAGTGTTTTATTTGGAGTTCAACTTGTTATGACTGTGAATTTATATTTTTTAAGTCAGAGCTGCACAAAAAATGTAATAATTACTTCCTAATGACAATTATAGTTATGTCCAATGGCCATTTAATCTTTAGGGTCCTTTCACACGAACGATCCGATCAGATCCACCAGTCAGTTTTTCAGGCAGACCTGATCGGATGCTCCATGCATCCCTATGGGGCAGCTGATGTCAGCACAGACATCTCCGATGACACCCGTTGCTATCCGCTTCCAATCCTGTCCGTGAAATCCAGACGGATGGAAACCCTATTTTCCATTCATCCAGCGGATCGGATGGGATCAGTTGAGAACGGACAGGCAGTCCGTTCTCACACGATTCCCCCATAGAGGACAGCAGGAATCTGACAGCTCCGTCTCTGCACACAGAGCAGAGACGGAGCTGTCACCTGCCTGCTCAGCGGGGATCGGCGGATCGATCCCCCTCTGAGCAGAGCGGACCTCGTCGGATGGCGCATCGTGTGAAAGGACCCTTAAACGTGGCTATTCCTTCTCTGTACTAATCACCTTTACTAAACAATCCTTTATTTATTAGCATCGTGATCAGATGAGGAAAAATAAGAACTAATATGAAGGAGAATGCTTAACATATATGTGATGGTAATATAAGAAACTGATGAACCTTAGCTTTAGATAAATATGCATGCAGTTAATGGTATTAGTGCAACAACATGCTGCAATGGGACTTCAGTGTCTGTGCTTTGAATATATAAATATATATATATATAATATATAAATATATATAGAGAGAGCAAAACATATCAATGTTACATTATTCATACATTACCCCATGCAGTTTAGTAATATCAGCATTTTCTTATTCATCAATGAAAAACATCTTTTCTACTTTTTTTTTTTTTTAATAAAATAGACTAACAGACACTTCTGTTCAATGTATTATACTGCCATCTGCTGGAGTTACTATACTGTTTACTAAACCTAAAATAGGGAGATCCAAATTTCAAAACCTGTTCAAATGCCTTTTGTATTCACAGTGGAAAGCAGTGGGTACTTTTCTACATCATCTTAGCTTTAGTTCTATCTAAAGGATGATCATGGTCATTAAGATGGGTGTAACCCATGTTTCTAAATGTAAAAAATTCACAGTTACAGTTAAAGTTTATAAAAAGAGTAGGACGATATGGTATAGCATAATGCATTAGAAAAAAAAAATATTTTATAAAACAAAAAAAATGGACACTTTTCTAGAATTACCACTTTAACAGTTGCTTAGATATTGCATCTGATATTTATTTTATTTTTTATTTTAAAGGATGTATCATCCATGAGTAAACAAGAGTGGTTTAATGTCTATGACATGTGGTATTATTCCTTTATCACTTGTAACAAAGCATTTGTTTCAGAATTCGGGTTGTGTATAAAATATGTGTATGAATCAGAAATATAAGGATAGTCGGTAGGCAGTACAAAATAATTTAAAGGTTGTACAAAAGGTATGTAATAACAAAGGGTTGTGGTAGGGCGAGTTGTTTGAATGCTCTAATTGAATTGCTTTCTTGGTTACCTTTGTAATATAGAGGTATAAATGGTTTTTATATTGGTATTCCAAATAATACTGGATCCAACTAGCAGTTGTCCCCTGGTAAAAATAATAAAACAACAAAAACTTTGTGCAGGGTCTTCATTCATTGTGTTCCACCCTATGTCTCGATTCAAGTTCAGGTACATATGTAATATGAAAAAAAAAAAAACTCCTAGGAGATTGCAGATACACTATGTTACCAAAAGTAGTGGGGCGCCTGCCTTCACACGCACACAAACTTTATTGGCATCCTAGTCTTAGTTGGTAGGGTTCAATATTGAGTTGGCCCACCCTTTGCAGCTATAACAGCTTCAACTCTTCTAGGAAGGCTGTCCATAATGTTTAGGAGTGTGTCTATGGGAATGTTTGACCCTTCTTCCAGTAGCGCATTTCTGAGGTCAGATACTGATGGTCAGGGCTCTGTGCAAGCCAGTCAAGTTCCCCCACCCATCCATGTCTTTTTGGACCTTGCTTTGTGCGCTAGTGTGCAGTCATGATGGAATAGGAAGGGACCAACCCCAAACAGCTCTCACAAAGTTGGAAGCATAAAATTGTTCAAAATGTCTTGGTATGCTGATGTCTTAAGACTTCCCTTCACTGGAACTAAGGGACCAAGCCCAACCCCTGAAAAACAACCCCATCATAATCCCCCCTCCACCAAATGATTTGGAACAGTGTACAAAGCAAGGTCAACGAAGACATGGATGAGCGAGTTTGGGGTGGAGGAACTTGACTTGTCCTGACCTCAACCCGATAGAATACCTTTGGGATGAATTAGAGCTTAGACTGTGAGCTAGGCCTTCTCCCCAAAAGCAGTGCATGACCTCACGAATGTGCTTCTGGAAGAATGGTAAAACATTCCCATAGACACACTCCTAAACCTTGTGGACAGCCTTCCCATAAGAGTTAAAGCTGTTATAGCTCCAAAGGATGGGCCAACTCAATATTGAACCCTACAGACTAAGATTGGAATGCCATTAAAGTTAATTTGAGTGTAAAGGTAGGCATCCCAATACTTTGGTAATATAGTGTAGTTTGAGCAATAATGTTTTGCGTGCACTTGCCTGTAAAAAGCATATGAGAAATTACCTTTTTTCATACAGTAAGTGTGGGATCACCTCTGAGGTCAAATTCTTTCATCAGTAGTGGTGATGGGTAAATCTACTTGGGGTCCATTCACCATGGGTTTAGTGAATATTGTTCTACATTTAGCAAACCCAAGCTTAGAGACAATTCCTATTGAAATATATTGGGGTGGGGGGGGGGGGGGATTTTATGTTTTGGACATCTCTAGGACTAAAAGGCAAAATAAAGCCATGTTAGGTTGGGCACTGCCATGGAGGATGTGTACCAATTACCATACAGCAGGGAGAGGGTATTTTCATGTGGCTTTGTGATCAAATTTTCAAACACACATATCTTTAATTAGCATGCTTGGAGGGTGCTGTAAAGCACTATGTGGTGTAACACAACAATATTATTTTTCACAGACAGTCTCAGAGAGGGTACACAGGATGGGCATACTTGGCCGTGGAATTAATTTTTTTTTATTTTACGTTAGCATAAACAACTGCAGCAACAGAAAGCTTTTTTCCTGGTGGCTTTAGCAGCAACACATGAACTTTTATCAAATGGTAACATATAAGCTTTGATTGGCAGATAGAAATCGGCCAGTAGTTCGCTGAACCTGTTCTTGCTGATGCAAAATTTTACTGCTGCTGGCTAATTATTATCTTGCTCTCTTGGCTTGGAATTAAGAGACTGCAGATGGGACAACTGTGTAATATTGGCTAGCAATAGCACGCTTTTAATGAGGGAGAATAGGTTAAAATGTATTAGAGAAAAATGTGAAAGAAAATACCTCAGAGGACACAGTAGTGTACAATTGGCCAGCAGCACAACAGTTTTAAGCAGGAATAAAAGGCCAAAATGTACTAGAGACTAAGTACAGTCTTATGTTTTTCTACAAAAATCCAGAGACCAAGTGTAAAATTGGCCAACAGCAGCAGTTTGTTCATTTTCAAAGCTAGGGTCAAATTTATTGGACACAAAAAGTAAAGGATGGGGTTTTACTACAAGAATTAGGATACAGCCGTGTAAAATTTTCAAGCAATGGTACAGGTTTCTTTAGGGATAGTAGGCCTAACTGGTGTATGCCAAACAGTGGTTTGCTGTAAACAAAAGGCATCTCCTTTTGAAGAAAATGCTTTATTAACATAAAATAAAAAAAATACAAAAACACATTAAAACCCCCCAAAAAAACACCACAAAGCAAAAGCCCACTTTTTATTTAGAGGGAAGTTTAAATAACTTATGGGAAACCAATATACCAGCAAAATAAATAAAAAAACCCAAAACAATCCCCCAATACAAAAGCCCATTTTTTGTCTTAAAGGGAAGCCATGCAGCAAAAATAAAAAGTTTGTTCTGGATGGGACAGAGGCTGAAAGTGACTGCTAGGGTTGAGCGGACACCTAGATGTCCGTGTTCGACGGGTTCGGCCGAACTTTAAAAAAAAGTCCGGGTCCGTGTCCCGGACTTTTACCGAACTTTTCCCGGACACCGAACCCCATTGAAGTCAATGGGGACCCGAACTTTAAGGCACTAAAATGGCTCTAAAACACCAAAGGAAAGGGCTAGAGTGCTGCAAATGGCAGCAAAACGTAATTAAGAGCATGGCAAGTGCTCTGCAAACAAATGTGGATAGGGAAATAACTTAAAACAACAAAAAAAAACAGAAAAATAAAACAATGTTCTTCTTCATCTCTGAAGGACGAGGCCCATATGGAGTAGGAGGGAGGTTGAGGTGGTGGTGGATGTGGCGGTGACATAGGCGTGCGCACAGGGTGTGCTGGGTGTGCCTGGGCACACCCTAATCACCTAGGGCACATAGCATTGCCAGTGAGGAGATGGGAAAGATCTCCCTGGGACCTGCTCTGCTCTATTTCTCCTTGCCTACAGGTACATGGCCCCGATACATTACTCTCCCTGCTGGCAAACACATGCATGTGTATTTCAACTTTGGGGTGCACACCTTAATGCAATAGGCTGCGCACACCTATGGGCGGTGTAGGTGGAAGCGGCGGTGGAGGAGGACCAGGGCCGGATTAACAGCATCATGGGCTTGGTGCTGAGGATTTTGAAGGGCCTTAGGGCCGTGCCTTGCCATGCACCCAGAGGAGGAAGGGTGCAGCCATGCATGCCTAATTCAACATGGGATGCTGTCTCTGAAGCCCATAAACACATCCATGCATCGCCAACTGTCCCTCCTTGTCCGGCCTTCACGCTGTGTGGGGAGGTTCTGAGGGTGCTGCCTGGGGAAGCGAGCATAGAAGCCAGACTTCTGTGTTTACAAGTGACAGAAGAGCGGTAACAGTGAATATGGCCAACCCGGGGCCTATATAAAAGGTAGGGGCCTGGAGCTGCAGCTCCAATAGCCCCTACATTAATCTGGCCCTGAGGAGGAGGACGAGGTAGCCAACACTGCTTCTTTTCACAAATTTTAAATGAGGGTACACCCCAAAAGAGTGAGAAAGAGCAAAAATGGAACAATGGGTGGGTAAGGTCGGTATCCATTGCTATTCTGCATAAGGTACGGAAAAGTCCCGTGGGATCCATGCCTGGTTCATTTTAATGAACGTGAGCTTGTCCACATTGTCTCTGGACAGGCGGCTGCGCTTGTCTGTTATAACGCCCCCAGCCGTGCTAAATACCCGTTCAGATAATACACTGGCTGCAGGGCACGCCAGCACCTCCAAGGCGTAAAGGGCAAGCTCAGGCCATGTGCCCAATTTGGAGACCCAGAAGTTGAAGGGGGCAGACCCGTCATTCACTACATGTAGGCGTGTGCACACATACTGCTCCACCATGTTGGTAAAATGCTGCCTCCTGCTAAGACGTTCCATCTGAGCTGCTGGTGCTGCTGTTTGTTGTGGCGTGCTGACAAAGCTTTTCCACATTTCGGCCATGCTAACCCTGCCTTCTGAGGTGCTGGCGGTGCCCTGGTTGCGTTGGCGACCTCCTCCTCCTCCTCCTCTGCCTTGTGCTTCCACTGTGGCCCCGCTGTCAGATGGGAATGCCAGCAGCATGGCGTCTACCAGCGTGCGCTTGTACTCGCGCATCTTGCGATCGCGCTCCAGTGAGTGAATTAAGGACGGTACGTTGTCCTTGTAACGGGGATCCAGCAGCGTGGCCACCCAGTAATCAGCACAAGTTAGAATGTGGGCAACTCGGCGGTCGTTGTGGAGACACTGCAGCATGTAATCGCTCATGTGTGCCAGGCTGCCCAGAGGCAACGAAAGGCTGTCCTCTGTGGGAGGTGTATGGTCCGTGTCCTCTGTATCCCCCCAGCCACGCACCAGTGATGGCCATGAGCTGGCCTGGGTGCCACCCTGCTGTGAACATGGTTCCATCTCCTCCTCCAGCTCCTCCTCCTCCTCATCCTCCTCATCCTCCAGAACTGTGCCCCTGCTGGACAATTGCGTCCCTGGCGTTTGCGTGTGCAGGAACCCACCCTCGGAGCCCCTTGCGAATGACTGCCCTGAAAGCCTTGGAAATGTTACCTCTTCATCCTCCTCCTCCTCCTCATCCTGTGCCACATCCTCTTCCATCATCGCCCGAATTGTTTTTTCAAGGAGGCATAGAAGTGGGATAGTTAAGCTGAGAACGGCGTCATTGCCACTGGCCATGTTGGTGGAGTACTCAAAACAGCGCAACAAGGCACACAGGTCTCGCATGGAGGCCCAGTTATTGGTGGTGAAGTGGTGCTGTTCCGCAGAGCGACTCACGCGTGCGTGCTGCAGCTGAAACTCCACTATGGCCTGCTGCTGCTCGCACAGTCTTTCCAGCATGTGCAAGGTGGAGTTCCACCTTGTGGGCACGTCACATATGAGGCGGTGAGCGGGAAGGCCGAAGTTACGCTGCAGCGCTGCCAGGCGAGCAGCAGCAGGGTGAGAACGCCGAAAGTGCGCACAAACGGCCCGCACTTTCTGCAGCAGCTCTGACATATCGGGGTAGTTTTTAAGGAACCTCTGCACCACCAAATTCAGCACATGCGCCAGGCAAGGGATGTGCGTCAAACCGGCTAGGCCCAGAGCTGCTATGAGATTTCGCCCGTTATCGCACACCACCAGGCCGGGCTTGAGGCTCGCTGGCAGCAACCACTCATTTGTCTGCTGTTCCATGCTCCTCCACAACTCCTGCGCGGTGTGTGGTTTGTCCCCCAAACAGGCAAGTTGTAAAACTGCCTGCTGTCGTTTACCCCTGGCCGTGCTGAAGTTGGTGGTGAAGGTGTTACGCTGTCCGGATGAGGAGGCGGTAGAGGATGAGGAAGCGGAGTAGGAGGAGTTAGGAACAGGAGGCAAACTGAAGCGCCCTGCAATCCTCGGTGGTGGAAGGACATGCGCCAAATTGCTATCCGCCTCAGGCCCATCCGCCACTGCATTTACCCAGTGTGCCGTTAGGGAGATATAACGCCCCTGACCGTGCTTACTGGTCCACGTATCCGTAGTTAGGTGGACCTTGGCACAGATGGCGTTGCGCAGTGCACACCTGATTTTTTCCCCCACTTGGTTGTGCAGGGAAGGGATGGCTTGCCTGGAAAAGTAGTGGCGGCTGGGCACGACGTACTGTGGGACAGCCACCGACATAAGGTTTTTAAAACTGTGCGTCTCCACCAGACGGAATGACAGCATTTCAAAGGCCAATAATTTTGAAATGCTGGCATTCAGGGCCAGGGATCGCGGGTGGGTAGGGGGGTACTTCCTCTTCCTCTCAAGTGTTTGGGAGATGGAAAGCTGAACGCTTCCACGGGACATTGTGGAGATGGTTGTTGGTGACCCAGGTGGTGGTGTTGCTGACAGATCGTCTGTTTGCGGGGTGGCAGGTGCCGGTATCACTACAGATGTGGCTGGAGCGGCCGAGACTGCAGCAGAAGAGGAAGCAGGATGAGCCAGAGACGTTTCTTGGTTTTGAAGGTGTGTACTCCACTGCAGCTCGTGCTTTGCACTTAGATGCCTGATCATGCAGGTTGTGCTCAGGTTGAGAAGGTTCATGCCTCGCTTCAAGCTCTGATTGCACAGGGTGCAAACCACTCGTGTCCTGTCATCAGCACATTTTCTAAAGAACTTCCACGCTAGAGAACTCCTTTGAGCTGACTTTGGTGCGCTCGTTCCCTTGCTGCGTTGGGCAGTAGCGGGCGTAGTGTCTAGGGCACGGCCGCTCCGCTTCTGCACCCTGCTCCCTCTTCTGCTGTGCTGGTGGCTCTGTGCGACCACCGCCTCTTCCTCCAAACTACTCAGTTCACCTGCATGACGTTCATTCCATGTGGGGTCGAGGACCTCATCGTCCTCCACATCATCTTCCACCCAGTCTTCACCCCTGCCCTCCTTGTCGGTCTCCACAATGCTGAACGCCGCAGCAGTTGGCACCTGCGTTTCGTCATCATCGGAGACGTGCTGCGATGATCCTTGCATGTACTCATCTTGAGAAATAAGTGGTTGGGCATCGCTGCACTCAATCTCTTCCACTTCTGGGGCAGGGCTAGGTGGATGGCCCTGGGAAACCCTGCTGACAGAGTCCTCAAAAAGAATAAGAGACTGCTGTATGGCTTGGGGCTCAGACTGCTGGCCTGATTTGCAAGGGGGTGAGGTGAAAGACGGTTGGACATTGGCTGCAGGTGCCAACTCTGACCTTTCTGCAGTAGACTGGGTGGGAGACAATGTGAAGGAACTGGAGGCACTGTCAGCAGCAAACCAATCTACTATCGCCTCAACTTGTTCTGGCCTCATCACTTCTAGGGGCGTTTGATGCCCTACCAAATACTGATGCAGGTTCTGTCGCCTACTCACACTTGAGGAAGGTGTTTCACTTGTGCGTGTAGCTGGCACAGATCGACCATGTCCTCTCCTTGCAACAGGAGCTCTACCAGCAGCACCACGACCCAGGCCACGGCCCTTATTTGACGGTCTCCTCATATTTCTGTAATTTAAGATCTTGCCCTAGAAAGGTTTTTATTGAATAGCGGAATAGAAAATATGATCCAAAAAAAGTGTATGTATATCACACGTACACAACCACACTAGGCCCCAATTACTATTGTTTGTACCCCTAAAAGGCTAGATGAGGAGTAGGGGGAGTATGGAACAGGCAGCACCCTCAAACCTTCAGAAGTATGAGATGAACCCCAACAACTTGGAAAGGTGGATCTCTCTCACACGTACCGACACAGACTATCCCGCAATTCAATTGATCCTCAAAGGTTTTTATTGAATAGCGGAATAGGAAATATGATCAAAAAAAGTGTATGTATCTCGCACGTACACAACCACACTAGGCCCCAATTACTATTGTTTGTACCCCTAAAAGGCTAGATGAGGAGTAGGGGGGGTATGGAACAGGCAGCACCCTCAAACCTTCAGAAGTATGAGATGAACCCCAACAACTTGGAAAGGTGGATCTCTCTCACACGTACCAACACAGACTATCCCCCAATTTAACTGATCCCCAGAGGTTTTTGATCAAATAGCGGAATAGAAAATATGATCCCAAAAAAGTGTATGTATATCACACGTACACAACCACACTAGGCCCCAATTACTATTGTTTGTACCCCTAAAAGGCTAGGAGTAGGGGGAGTATGGAACAGGCAGCACCCTCAAACCTTCAGAAGTATGAGATGAACCCCAACAACTTGGAAAGGTGGATCTCTCTCACACGTACCAACACAGACTATCCCCCAATTTAACTGATCCCCAAAGGTTTTTGATTAAATAGCGGAATAGAAAATATGATCCCAAAAAAGTGTATGTATATCACACGTACACAACCACACTAGGCCCCAATTACTATTGTTTGTACCCCTAAAAGGCTAGGAGTAGGGGGAGTATGGAACAGGCAGCACCCTCAAACCTTCAGAAGTATGAGATGAACCCCAACAACTTGGAAAGGTGGATCTCTCTCACACGTACCAACACAGACTATCCCCCAATTTAACTGATCCCCAAAGGTTTTTGATTAAATAGCGGAATAGAAAATATGATCCCAAAAAAGTGTATGTATATCACACGTACACAACCACACTAGGCCCCAATTACTATTGTTTGTACCCCTAAAAGGCTAGGAGTAGGGGGAGTATGGAACAGGCAGCACCCTCAAACCTTCAGAAGTATGAGATGAACCCCAACAACTTGGAAAGGTGGATCTCTCTCACACGTACCAACACAGACTATCCCCCAATTTAACTGATCCCCAAAGGTTTTTGATTAAATAGCGGAATAGAAAATATGATCCCAAAAAAGTGTATGTATATCACACGTACACAACCACACTAGGCCCCAATTACTATTGTTTGTACCCCTAAAAGGCTAGGAGTAGGGGGAGTATGGAACAGGCAGCACCCTCAAACCTTCAGAAGTATGAGATGAACCCCAACAACTTGGAAAGGTGGATCTCTCTCACACGTACCAACACAGACTATCCCCCAATTTAACTGATCCCCAAAGGTTTTTGATTAAATAGCGGAATAGAAAATATGATCCCAAAAAAGTGTATGTATATCACACGTACACAACCACACTAGGCCCCAATTACTATTGTTTGTACCCCTAAAAGGCTAGGAGTAGGGGGAGTATGGAACAGGCAGCACCCTCAAACCTTCAGAAGTATGAGATGAACCCCAACAACTTGGAAAGGTGGATCTCTCTCACACGTACCAACACAGACTATCCCCCAATTTAACTGATCCCCAAAGGTTTTTGATTAAATAGCGGAATAGAAAATATGATCCCAAAAAAGTGTATGTATATCACACGTACACAACCACACTAGGCCCCAATTACTATTGTTTGTACCCCTAAAAGGCTAGGAGTAGGGGGAGTATGGAACAGGCAGCACCCTCAAACCTTCAGAAGTATGAGATGAACCCCAACAACTTGGAAAGGTGGATCTCTCTCACACGTACCAACACAGACTATCCCCCAATTTAACTGATCCCCAAAGGTTTTTGATTAAATAGCGGAATAGAAAATATGATCCCAAAAAAGTGTATGTATATCACACGTACACAACCACACTAGGCCCCAATTACTATTGTTTGTACCCCTAAAAGGCTAGGAGTAGGGGGAGTATGGAACAGGCAGCACCCTCAAACCTTCAGAAGTATGAGATGAACCCCAACAACTTGGAAAGGTGGATCTCTCTCACACGTACCAACACAGACTATCCCCCAATTTAACTGATCCCCAGAGGTTTTTGATTAAATAGCGGAATAGAAAATATGATCCCAAAAAAGTGTATGTATATCACACGTACACAACCACACTAGGCCCCAATTACTATTGTTTGTACCCCTAAAAGGCTAGGAGTAGGGGGAGTATGGAACAGGCAGCACCCTCAAACCTTCAGAAGTATGAGATGAACCCCAACAACTTGGAAAGGTGGATCTCTCTCACACGTACCAACACAGACTATCCCCCAATTTAACTGATCCCCAAAGGTTTTTGATTAAATAGCGGAATAGAAAATATGATCCCAAAAAAGTGTATGTATATCACACGTACACAACCACACTAGGCCCCAATTACTATTGTTTGTACCCCTAAAAGGCTAGGAGTAGGGGGAGTATGGAACAGGCAGCACCCTCAAACCTTCAGAAGTATGAGATGAACCCCAACAACTTGGAAAGGTGGATCTCTCTCACACGTACCAACACAGACTATCCCCCAATTTAACTGATCCCCAAAGGTTTTTGATTAAATAGCGGAATAGAAAATATGATCCCAAAAAAGTGTATGTATATCACACGTACACAACCACACTAGGCCCCAATTACTATTGTTTGTACCCCTAAAAGGCTAGGAGTAGGGGGAGTATGGAACAGGCAGCACCCTCAAACCTTCAGAAGTATGAGATGAACCCCAACAACTTGGAAAGGTGGATCTCTCTCACACGTACCAACACAGACTATCCCCCAATTTAACTGATCCCCAAAGGTTTTTGATTAAATAGCGGAATAGAAAATATGATCCCAAAAAAGTGTATGTATATCACACGTACACAACCACACTAGGCCCCAATTACTATTGTTTGTACCCCTAAAAGGCTAGGAGTAGGGGGAGTATGGAACAGGCAGCACCCTCAAACCTTCAGAAGTATGAGATGAACCCCAACAACTTGGAAAGGTGGATCTCTCTCACACGTACCAACACAGACTATCCCCCAATTTAACTGATCCCCAGAGGTTTTTGATTAAATAGCGGAATAGAAAATATGATCCCAAAAAAGTGTATGTATATCACACGTACACAACCACACTAGGCCCCAATTACTATTGTTTGTACCCCTAAAAGGCTAGGAGTAGGGGGAGTATGGAACAGGCAGCACCCTCAAACCTTCAGAAGTATGAGATGAACCCCAACAACTTGGAAAGGTGGATCTCTCTCACACGTACCAACACAGACTATCCCCCAATTTAACTGATCCCCAAAGGTTTTTGATTAAATAGCGGAATAGAAAATATGATCCCAAAAAAGTGTATGTATATCACACGTACACAACCACACTAGGCCCCAATTACTATTGTTTGTACCCCTAAAAGGCTAGGAGTAGGGGGAGTATGGAACAGGCAGCACCCTCAAACCTTCAGAAGTATGAGATGAACCCCAACAACTTGGAAAGGTGGATCTCTCTCACACGTACCAACACAGACTATCCCCCAATTTAACTGATCCCCAGAGGTTTTTGATTAAATAGCGGAATAGAAAATATGATCCCAAAAAAGTGTATGTATATCACACGTACACAACCACACTAGGCCCCAATTACTATTGTTTGTACCCCTAAAAGGCTAGGAGTAGGGGGAGTATGGAACAGGCAGCACCCTCAAACCTTCAGAAGTATGAGATGAACCCCAACAACTTGGAAAGGTGGATCTCTCTCACACGTACCAACACAGACTATCCCCCAATTTAACTGATCCCCAAAGGTTTTTGATTAAATAGCGGAATAGAAAATATGATCCCAAAAAAGTGTATGTATATCACACGTACACAACCACACTAGGCCCCAATTACTATTGTTTGTACCCCTAAAAGGCTAGGAGTAGGGGGAGTATGGAACAGGCAGCACCCTCAAACCTTCAGAAGTATGAGATGAACCCCAACAACTTGGAAAGGTGGATCTCTCTCACACGTACCAACACAGACTATCCCCCAATTTAACTGATCCCCAAAGGTTTTTGATTAAATAGCGGAATAGAAAATATGATCCCAAAAAAGTGTATGTATATCACACGTACACAACCACACTAGGCCCCAATTACTATTGTTTGTACCCCTAAAAGGCTAGATGAGGAGTAGGGGGAGTATGGAACAGGCAGCACCCTCAAACCTTCAGTATGAGATTGTGTTCACTGTACCCCACAAAGATTGAGTTCACTGCACCCCACAATGATTGTGTTCACTGCACCCCACAAAGATTGTGTTCACTGCACCTCACAAAGATTGTGTTCACTGTACCCCCCAAAGATTGTGTTCACTGCACCCCACAAAGATTCTGTTCACTGTACCCCACAAAGATTGTGTTCACTGCACCCCAAAAAGATTGTGTTCACTGCACCCCAAAAAGGATGTTGTTCACTGCACCCCAAAAAGGATGTTGTTCACTCCACCCCAAAAAGATTGTGTTCACTGCACCCCAAAAAGATTGTGTTCACTGCACCCCAAAAAGGATGTTGTTCACTGCACCCCAAAAAGGATGTTGTTCACTCCACCCCAAAAAGATTGTGTTCACTGCACCCCACAAAGATTGTGTTCACTGCACCCCAAAAAGATTGTGTTCACTGCACCCCAAAAATGATTTTGTTCACTGCACCCCAAAAAGGATTTTGTTCACTGCACCCCAAAAAGGATGTTGTTCACTCCACCCCAAAAAGATTGTGTTCACTGCACCCCAAAAAGATTGTGTTCACTGCACCCCACAAAGGATTTTGTTCACTGCACCCCAAAAAGATTGTGTTCACTGCACCCCAAAAAGGATGTTGTTCACTGCACCCCAAAAAGGATTTTGTTCACTGCACCCCAAAAAGATTGTGTTCACTGCACCCCACAAAGGATTTTGTTCACTGCACCCCACAAAGATTGTGTTCACTGCACACCAAAAAGGATTGTGTTCACTGCACCCCAAAAAGATTTTGTTCACTGCACCCCAAAAAGATTGTGTTCACTGCAGCCCAAAAAGATTGTGTTCACTGCAGCCCAAAAAGATTGTGTTCACTGCAGCCCAAAAAGATTGTGTTCACTGCAGCTCACACACAGAAAAATGGATGTGGATCACTGACACCTGCCTATCTCCAATCCCACACCACACAGCAATATCGATTGTAGTTTGTAGAACACAGTTTCCCTAAAATTCAGCAGACTCTGTCCCTAACAGGATTGAGAAGAGATCGTAGATCAGGATTGAGTGCAGACCCCACCCCCCACACAGCAATATCGATTGTAGTTTGTAGAAGACACTGACCCTATATAATTCAGCAGACTCTATCCCTAAAATGCCTACAACTCGCCCTGCCTAAACACTCCGACCTGTCCCTCAATTCTATCCGGACACAAATGGTTTTTTCCTGCCTATCTTTCCCTAATCAGCAGCCAGCACGTTGATGTGTGCTCTGTCCCTGAATCTAAGCAGCATAATGACGCCGCTGCGGCTGCCTCGAACTTATAAAGACTTGGTCACATGCTTCAGACGGCCAATCACAGCTACTGAGACATTTGCAGGCATGGCTGGGATGGCTTAAGGCACACCAGTTAAACGATTGTTGATTGGCTGTTGAAAGCCCGCCATGAAAAGAGCGCCAAAGCATGCAAAACCCGGAAATAAAACGACCGAACACGGATTTTTACCCGAACATACAGTAAAGTGTCCGTGTCCGTGTTCGGGTACAAAAAATCCAATTATTCGGTACGAACACGAATAATACAGTCCGTGTTCGCTCAACACTAGTGACTGCTGATCACAAATGAATCACAAAATAAAAATTAAAGACAAATAAACTTCCAATAATAAACAAAAAGCAGCAAAGATGTTGATTGTAAAAAGATCTAGCAATCAGATTTAAAGTACAGTTTCTTGCCTGAAGCAAACAGTTTGTCAACCTTCCCCACGCACTTGGAGGTGCACTACAAGTGCCATTGGAAGTGCAGTTGCTGTAGATTTGAGGGGGACATGCAAGGAAAATAAGAAACAGCATGTTTGCTTGCACATGATTGCATGATGGAAATCAGCAGAGCTTCCCCTCATTTCATATCTTCCTCTCAGAGCTACAGTGACTGCACTTCCAAGTGCACTTGCAATGCACAGTGGATTGGCCTTTAGTAAATAAACCCCTATGGCTGCTCTGTGACCACCCCCCTTTATCATGATAGGCCTGACTTAATGAAAAGCCTCATTATTGCCCCTTGAAAGCCTGCTGACCTCAGTTCAAAGCCCTTAGGTTCCCAGTCTCCTCCTAGCTGTTAGTAGACAGTGGGAGCACGCTATTTGGTGACATCACTGCTCTTCCTTAAAGAACCGCTCTAAGGAACCCAAAGGCAAGAAGTACACATCCAAGTTAATACTGGGCTAGTGTATGCGTACAATCAAATTTAGGGATTTCAGACGAAAAACATAAAAACTGAATGAGACATTAGTAAAAATATTCCCCAAAAATATAGTCAGAAAAAAAAAACAAATTAAATACACAAAAGCAGACATAAAACAGATACTCAGATATACAAGAAATATCATGCAAAAAGCAATAATGCCCTTTTTTGGCTCCGGATTATAGGCTAATATTGAATTCTTACCCATACGAAGTCGAGTGAAAGTTTCTCTATAGTAAAAAAATATTCTGAAATGTGAAGGATAACAATATGATATCATATGATAAAACTGATTCCTTTGGATTATGTTTAATAAAAGTATATTTTACTGTGTTTTGTGTTTATCTCAATCTTGTTTTGTGGGCTTACCACCTTTGTTTTACTCTTCTTGCTGTTTCCAATTGTCATTGCAAACATCTATTATGACAGTGTAATATTTTAGTCCTCAGAGGGCTAAGAAAAAAGAAAACAGTTATGTAACATCCGTCTATACGCTAGAATACTTAATTGTACTTTAAACAAAAATCCTTGGATTTGCCATCTGTTTTTAATTTACAGAGGAAATACCAATAAAAGCTTTTAGGTATTTTCTACTGGACTGTGGTAATTCAATATATCTTTCCTGTTACACTGCTGCTCTTTCTGTTTTAATGAGAAAATCCCTGAATGAGACATGGTGGATTATTTATCAAACAGAAATCTTGTGAAGTACATACCATCCAGCATGTAATATTTTTTTCAAAATTGCACAGTCTGCCTGTGCTTTTGCTTTACATTGTCTTAAAATTAGAGCAACTTGCATACTGTTTATATATATATATATGTAGTACAGTGCATCCGGAAAGTATTCACAGCTCTTCACTTTTTCCACATTTTGCTATGTTACAGCCTTATTCCAAAATGAATTAAACTCATTATTTTCCTCAAAATTCTACAAACAATACCCCATAATGACAACGTAAAAGAAGTTTGCTTGAAATATTTGCAAATGTATTAAAAATAAAAAACAAAATAAATCATATGTACGTAAGTATTCATAGCCTTTGCCATGACACTCAACATTAAGCTCAGGTGCATCCAGTTTCCACTGATCCTCCTTGAGATGTTTCTACAACTTGATTGGACTCTACCTGTGGTAAATTCAGTTGATTGGACATGATTTGGAAAAGAACACACCCTTCTATATAAGGTCCCACAGTAAACAGTGCATGTCAGAGCACAAACCAAGCCATGAAGTCCAAGGAACTGTCTGTAGACCTCCGAGACAGGATTATTTTGAGGCACAGATGTGAGAAAGAAATAATTCTCCAGCATTGAAGGTCCCAATGAGCACAGTGGCCTCCATCATCCATAAATGGAAGAAGTTTGGAACCACCAGGACTCTTCCTAGAGCAGGCCGCCCGGCCAAACTGAGTGATCGGGGGAGAAGAACCTTAGTCAAGGAGGTGACCAAGAACCCAATGGTCACTCTGACAGAGCTCCAGCGTTTTTCTGTGGAGAGAGGAGAACCTTCCAGAAGAACAACCATCTCTGCAGCACTCCCTCAATCAGGCCTGTATGGTAGAGTGGTCAGGCAGAAGCCACTCCTCAGTAAAAGGCACATGACCACCCTGGGGGTTTGCCAAAAGGCACCTGTAGGACTCTCAGACCATGAGATACTAAATTATATGGTCTGATAAAACAAATATTTAACTCTTTGGCCTGAATGGCGAGCAGCATGTCTGGAGGAAACCGGCACCGCTCATCACCTGGCCAATACCATCCCTACAGTGAAGCATGGTGATGGCAGCATCATGCTGTGGGGATGTTTTTAAGTGGGAGAAACTGGGAGACTAGTCAGGATGGAGGAAAAGATGAATGTAGCAATCTACAGAGACATCCTTGATGAAAACCTGCTCCAGAGCGCTCTGGACCTCAGTCTGGGGTGAAGATTTATCTTCCAACAAGACAATGACCCTAAGCACACAGCCAAGATAACAAAGGAGTAGTATGGGGCAACTCTGTGAATGTCCTTGAGTGGCCCAGTCAGAGCCCAGACTTGAACCCAATTGAAAATCTCTGGAGAGATCTAAAAATGGCTGTGCACCGATGCTCCCCATCCAACCTGATAATGCTTGAGAGGTCCTTCAAAGAAGAGAGAGAAACTGCCCAAAAATAGGTGTGCCAGGCTTGTAGCATCATACTCAAAAAGACTTGAGGTTGTAATTGGTGCCAAAGGTGCTTCAACAAAGTATTGAACAAAGGCTGTGAATACTTAAGAACATGGGATTTGTTTTTCGTTTGGGATTTTTAATAAATTTGCAAAGATTTAAAACAAACTTCTTTCACGTTGTCATTATTGGGTAATGTTTGTAGAATTTTGAGGAAAATATAGAATTTAATCCATTTTCTATACTAAAATGTATAGGTAATAACACCAGGGGTAGTAGGTCCTGGGAATATCGGGTTACCCCCTGGGGATGGGGAAGGATTTTTTTCCCCACTAGAGAAAATTGTATCATGCTTTATTGGGCTATTTTGCTTTCCTCTGGACCAACTGTGTATATGGAGGTTTTCTTTTCTTTTCATTTTTTTTTTTTTTTCTGTCGGGTGAAGTTGATGAACAGGTTTCTTTTTTCAACCTGGCAAACTATGTAACTAAATGGAAACTTTAGTAGCAAGACTTTTTTTATCATAGTTCAAAGCCCTGTTTATGCCCTTCCTGCTATAGCATGAGTGCTCCCACCTCTTTTTATGCATTTTTCTTTTTATTAATTAAAAATATAAAATATAACCACAAAAGAAGTACCCGCTCATAACCGCTGAGGCCTGGGAAACAGTGGATAACCAAGCATTCCCTGCACCTGACACAAGCATGTTCTGGATGCCAATACCAACTGATTAAGCATAAATGATAATTCCATGCATGTAGTTGTATGCATATGAGCAGCAACGGATAAACTGCTTTTAGACAACCCCCACTTTGTACAGTAAAACTGATCATTTTTGCAGACTATACTAATGGAAGATTAATGCTTCCCCTTCCTTTGCATAACCTCACTGCCACTCCTTCTCCGCTTCTCTGATGATGTCTGTTGTAATCAAGGAGATAGTGCTCTAAGTGCCCATGTGGCAGGAGACTTTTCTGAGTAAACCCCCCTCCCCTTCCATGGGCTACCACCCTACTCTTCTGCACTACATGGTTTAAATGCTCATTTACTCTCACAGAAACAATGGTGTTTACCTATCTATCCCTCGTCCCGTAGGCTCCTCCTTACAGGCAACTAGTCTTCCATAGCCTGTTCTCTAAAGTGCTTTGGCTATCAGTCAAAGCTCTAACATCCCCAAGTTTAAAGTATGACCTACATTTTTAGTAAGGAGACCAATGACCCACCCTCTATCCCTCGTCCCATAGGCTCCTCCTTACAGGCAGCTGTTCTCCCATAGCCTGTTCTCTAAAGTTCTTTGGCTATCAGTCAAAGCTCTAACATCCCCAAGTTTAAAGTGTAACCTACATTTTTAGTAAGGACACCAATGACCCACTCACAATTCAGAGCCTCAAGAGAAGGTTTGAGCACCAGCTGCCGGGGAGCGAGGGATGAGGTAAGAAAGTCCTTTTTCCTGGAACCTTAGGCTTATTTTAATGAATGCAAAACTGGATGAAAAAGAGATTATTTTATAGTCTTTTCATCACTATGATCTGTAATAAAAGCATTTTGGCAACACTTGGGTTGATTTACTAAAACCGGAGAGTGCAAAACCTGGTGCAGCTGTGCATGGAAGCCAATCAAGATTTGACAAATAATTGGAAGCTGATTCGTTTTCTATGCAGACCTGCACCAGATTTTGCCCTCTCCAGTTTTAGTAAATCAACCCCTAAGTTTTCTCTAGTTGCTAAATAGGACATTACTATTAGCCTAATGCCACATTTTCATGTTGTCTTTGGATAATCCATATTAAAATATTCCCACATCACATTACATGATATTTAAATGTACCATTACTTAATCTTGACAGAAGTTACTGTAACGGAACAGCGACCCACACTGTACTTGTGGACTTCCGTCAGTATACGGCTTCCTCCCAGTCGTGAACATAGATATCAGATTTTTCCAGCCATCCCCATACAAAGCTAGCCGACAACTTATCTCGTTTACTTTTTGGAACCTTCTCCTTTATTGACCAGTCACACAGAATTTATATACAGCATGGACCTCCCCCTCTCGACCAAATTACCCCATCAGGTCAGGGGCTGCCTGATTACATTATCATATGCAGACGAAATTGTATAGAGAAATAGAATTAACATACAGTATCTAAAGAACAACCAACACAAACATTATACTATTTCCACTCAGCAACTAACAGATGACAGTGATTCAATCAACCTGATCCAGTTAACTAACAGATGGCCGTCCTCGAGCTCCTGAAATACAATGCACAATCAATAGGGAGAGCCTGTCTCTGACATTGAAGTTCAATACACATTATCATAAGTGTAAACACTAAACCAATTTGAAGCATTCCAAACCATTAAGTATCTGTTTTTCACTCCCAGTGATGGTGAGTACCGTCACAGTTACTAACATCTTCTTAGAATAGAACATTTCATGTGTTTTTTGGACCCTTGCAGGTTTTAAACACAATAATGTTGACTTGATCTCTAGTCTAAAGCCTAGTACACACGCAACGATTATCGGCCGACCGATCGTCCGTCTTTTGTCCAGAGTGGTGTTTTGTTGGTTGGAATGTGCCTAGACTGCACACAAATTTTCTCGCCCGACAAAATTCTACTTCAGAAGTGATGTCATGTGTTGGTTTGCTTTCTTTGTGTTCTTTCTTCTCTGAGTATGCCCAGTCTTGCTCATAAGATTTTTCCCTGCCGAAATCTGTACTGACTGCACGAAAATCGGCCGTGTTTTGACGGCGGACAAAAATTTTATAGCCTGCACACCAGATTTTTTTCGGCCGAAAAGTCGGAGTCGGTTGTTGGAAGCAGCATACTAACAAGCCGAAAATCAGCAGATCGGTCGTCGGACGAAAATTCCCTGCCAATAATCGATGCGTGTGTACGAGGCTTTACACTTTGCATAACTGATCATGTATATCAAATCTTTTCATTATCAGAATGACTGCTCTTTGGGTCTGTATGTTTAAAATTATATTTACTTTTTTTTCTTTTGTACAACTTTGCTTGGAATACCTGTTTAAGTTACAAGGTATAATATAATACTGCACATTTTTTTGGTAAGAAGATTAAAAAAAAAAAACTGAGTTCTCTCGCAAACAAGCATTTTTTATATGTAAATCTTTCACCATTGCAGTTCCTCTTTATTTCTTACCACTTTTTATGTTTAATCCTGTAGCAAGATCACGGCTAGGTTTTGTGCCCAATTAATAAATAACCAATAAGAGACCAGCCGAAGAGGCTTGCATTATTTATATTTTCTATAAAATGCTTGCAGGATGGCAAGATTTTTCTCTGTGGGCAAGAGATTTTATTTATCCATGCATCGTGCCTGAAATATCAATTAATCCTATTATGTGATGCAGCCACTAGTTTCAATTATTACGGAAACTTCTAGCATGTAGAAAAAATGTATTTTACCTGTAATTTTTGCACAGATGTTTACGTTATTTGATGCATTGTAAACATGACAGCATATGTAATAATAGAAACAATCCTTGTTACATTGTTACGGTGGTCAGGTTAAAGCTAAAGTTTGATCTGCTTATATTTTTTCTTGGAGGAGTGAGAAATCCATGGCGGACTGCATCTGCAAGCAGACTGTCCTAGGTATTACCCATGTGATGGTAAGCCTCCATTATTGAGACAACTGAAATCCAATGGATGAAAGGGACAGACCAGCTACAGTAAAAAAGAGGAGAACAGGGCTAGATAATGTTGGATGTCCTCCAGCAGTGCAGTCAAATAGCAGTAATCAATATTAGTACAGGAGAAGAGCCTGTACAACTGTGCAAGACTGAATGTAAGCTTAAAAGCAGTATTATGCCCAAGACCAAAAATGTAATATGTTGCAGATTACACATAGGCTTTTTTTTGTATTTTTAGTCTTTTGTTCCATTGTTTTCTCCTGGTGATCTGGTGGGTAACACACCTTCTGTATTAACCTGTTACTGCAAAGTAACTTATGGGTACGTCGGCAGATTTTGCGGTGTTATACCGGGGTGATGCATCTAGCTAGAGGCATCACCCCGGTACCGTTGTTTAGAATACGGTCGGCTTTCCGACGGTAACAACCATTGAGTCCGCCGGCTGGATGGAGTCCCGATCAAAGCCGGAAGCGGCTTCGATCGGGTCTCCAATGACGTAACCCGAAGGCGGCGTCCATGACGTCACGTCTGGGTTACTCTGCTGCTAAAGTCCGCAAATTAAAAAAAACTGTGTATTCAAAAATGCCGTTTTCGGCGTTTTGAATACATGGAAGTGTAGTGGAGGGGTCGAGGGTCTTTTAGACCCTCGATCCCTCCATAAAGAGTACCTGTCACTGCATATTACTGTCACAAGGGATGTTTACATTGCTTGTGACAGCAATAAAAGTGATCAGATTTTTTTTTTTTTTTAAATTGTGATAAAGTAAAAATAAATAAATAAATAAATAAATAGGAAAAAAAAAATTAGCCGCCCCCGTCGCTGTTAGCTCGCTCACGAAAGAAAATGCATTTGGAAGTCGAGCTGCGAATGAAATCGCTGTTCAAACCACACATGTAAGGTATCGCCGCGATCGCCAGAGCGTGAGCAATGATTTAAAAAAAGAGCTACACTCTAACTCTAAACTGGTAACCGTTAAAAAATTTTAAAATGTCGCCTATTGAGATATCTATTGACCGTAGTTTGTCACCATCCCTCGAGTGTGCGCAATTTTAAACCGTAACATGTTGGGTATCTATTTATTCGGGCTAAATGGGCTAACTTTATTGTTTATTTTTTTTTTTTAAATGCAGTGAAATTTGATTTTTCTTAATCTTTCCAAAAAAATGGCATTTTAAAGACCGCTGTGCAAATACTGCATGACAAAAAATATTGCAATGACCGCCATTTTATTCTACAGAGTCTTTGCTAAAAAAAATATATATAATGTTTGGGGGTTCTAAGTAGTTTTCTAGGAAAAAATACTGATTTTAACTTGTAAACAAAAAGTGACAGAAATAGGCCTGGGGCTTAAGTGGTTAAAGGGCCTCTGGATTAATTAATACAGGGGGAACTTTTGGACAGCGGCATTGTCAGTCTGGGGGGGGGGGGGAGGGGAGCGTTAGATGTACTAGCAGATTTGAATACACCAGCAAATTGAAGCCATAACTTCAGCAATTACATTATAAACATTTTTTTTTTCCATTTGGGATGAAAGGTTTTAGATAAAAAAATAAAAGCTGTTCATTATAAGCAACCCCTGCCAATGGTTTGTCTTATCTCTGTAACTGATACACTCTGCTGGAGAACTTTTTCTTTTGAAAATGAAAAGCAACAGACTTACTGGCTGAATCACCAGATGAAAATAGAAGAAAAAAAAGCCTAAAAAAGAAAATGAATGCAGCCTTTACACCTACATAAATCACATCTAAATACATAAAAGCTGTTCATTGTAAGCAACCCCCTGCCAGTGGTAAATGGTTTGTCTTATCTCTGTAACTGATACATTCTACTGGAGATCTTTTTATTTTGAAAATGAAAAACATCAGACTTACTGGCTGAATCACGAGATGAAAATAGAAGAAAAAAGCCTAAAAAAGAAAATGAATGCAGCCATCACATCTAATAAATGGTAAGCTGCAATATAATAAATGTTTGCTTTTGGGTTTAATACTGCTTTAATTCCTGGTCATGAAGGGGGAAATCTTCCACTCTGGAAGATTTACCCCCTTCATGACCAGGCCATTTTTTGAGATACGGCACCATGTAACTTTATCTGACAATTGCGCGGTTTTCACGACACTGTTCCCAAATAAAATGTATGTTATTTTTTTCCCACAAATAGAGTTTTCTTTTGGGGGTATTTGATCACCACTGTGTTTTTTATTTTTTAGGCTATAAACTAAAAAAGCTTGTAAATTTTGAAAAAACAAAAAACAAAAAAAAAAACAATATTTTTTACTTTCTGCTATAAACATATCCATAAAAAAAATTAAAAAATCAAATTTCTATATAAATTTAGATCAATTTGCAATGCATTCTGCTACATGTTTTCTGTAATAAAATACCAAAAACTGTATATTGATTAGTTTACGCAAACTTTATGGAGTCTACAAACTATGGGATATATTTATGGAATTTTTATTTATTTTTTTATACTAGTAATGGCGGCGATCAGTGACTTATAGCAGGACTGTGATAATGTGGCAGACAATCGGACACTAACTGTCACTTTTGACATTTTGCAGGAACCAGTGACACTAATACAGTGATCAGTGCTAAAAATATGCACTGTCACTCTACTAATGACACTGGGTGGGAAGGAGTTAAACATCTAGGGCTATCATACGCTTAACTGTGTGCCTAGCCAGTGTTTTTGTGTACAGTGTGGTGCTTTCACTAGGGAAAGAGATTGGTTCTAGTCTCTGCTTTGCGGAAACACAGGATCAGTTCCTTCCCCCCTGTCAGAACTGTGATCTGCCTTGTTTACATACTCATATCTCAAGTCTCCTTGTTTTACTACGATTGGGCGGGTGCTGGAGGACATCAAGTCCCCAGGACCTGCAGATAGGCTTCTGCGGTGAATTATCACAGCTGAAGTGGCTTGCTGGTGGCACACATGCACCCCCCCCTCCCGCAGGCAGAAATGCAAAATCACACACACACATACGCACATGTAAAAATCAATTATTTTTGACATTTTAGGCCAATCTATTTTCCGCTACATATTTTTGGTAAAAACAAAATTGCAATAAGCGTATTTTGACTGGTTTGCGCAAAAGTTATTGCGTTTACTAACTAAGGAAAAGATTTATGTTAATTATTTAACTAGTAATGGCGGCGATCTGCGATTTCTTTTGCTGGACTGCGACATTGCGGGGGACAGATCGGACCCCTGACTAACTTTTTTTGACACTTTTGGGGGTACCAGTGACATTACTACAGTAATCACTGCTATACATATGCACTGTTACTGTATAAATGACACTGCCAGGGAAGGGGTTAACTTTATTAGAGATCCAGGGATTAAGTGTGTCCCTATTGGGGTGCTTCTAACTTTCAAGGGGCGTGGCTTTTGATGTAACCACAGAGACATACGATCCTACATAGCAGGATCGTATGATCTCTGCACTTACATCAGGGAGAATGACAGACGGCTGTGTTTACATCAGCCGCCTGCCTTTCTCCCTCTCCAGCGGGAGATCGCGGGTGTCGGGCGGACATCGGAGCCGCCGGTCACTCGCGCGGGGATCCCTGTGAACGAGCGGGGGTGGGAGCGTGCCTCCGGCGGCGCGCGCTCGCCCTCTATTGGCTCGTGGGCGAGTGACGTACCGGTACGTCACTTTGCCCAGGAGGGGCTGACCGCTGCAGTATATGTACTTGCGGCGGTCGGCAAGTGGTTAATTGCACAAGTTGCTATCACATGCCATCAAAAGAAAATTAAATACAGGAAAATCTTTGAAATTCTACATTGCCCACCACCAAAGTAATTGATTACCTGGATAGAAATGTCGGAAAATAAGACAGTCATGAACATTACAAAAATCATTTGCATCACTTTCTTTTGTTACAAAATCAAAATTTGCCCATATTTGCAGTGCTCTTGGATTGAAAATCTGTGTGTAGCCCTCCCAGTTCAACAGAAGCTGATCATGAGATTGGCTTCTGTCAACAATCCTGCTGGAAAACCTGCCTCAATCAGTGACTTGCAGCCAATCACCTGCAGCTCTGATCAGTTAGGACTCCCCGCTGTCAGAATACATTAGCACAATCCTCCTCGATTGTGTGGAGGCAAGAATCTGATTTTATTTTATGTTTTTTTTTTAATTATTATATTGTTCAGACTTCTGTTTAAAATAAAAAAAAAAAAAAACTATTCGGTCATGGAACAACTATAGGATTAGTTTTCCAACATACACGTATTCATATAACATTTTTTTTAATGAATTGCCACAATGTAGGAAACACATAGTGAAATCATAGTCTGCTTCAGAGTTTCTCAACCTTTTTTCAGTCAAGGCTCCCTTTAAAATTATAGACAATCTCAAGGCACCCTTTGAAATTATAGACAGTCTCGAGGCACCCCATTCTAAAATGTAAAAAACTATTCTAATAGCTTTACATAATGCAGCAACATCCACACATAAGACACCCAATATTAGAGGTGATCTATTCTTCCAAAGCAAATACACTTTTGAACACTGGTTCTGACTAGTATTCCAATGTTTTTCTTCTCCCTCAATTTCTCAGTCAGCTAATGTCACCCCAGTGCTGAGGAAACAGACATCTTCCTTATTAAAGTAATTGTAAAGTCTTATTTTTTTTTTTTATAACAAATATGTCATACTTCCCTTCTCTGTGCAGTTGGTTTTGCACAGGGCAGCCTGGATCCTCCTCTTCTTGGATCCCTCATTGCTGCTCCCTCCTGTCGAGTGCCCCCACAGCAAACAGCTTGCTATTGGGGCACCCGATCCAAGCTGCAGCTCCATGTGTCCATTCAGACACAGAGCTGCAATTCAGCCCTGCCCCTCTCTCTCCTTATTGGCTAACTGACTTTGGTTGACAGCCGTGGGAGCCAGTGGCACCGTGGCTGTGTCTCAGCCAATCAGGAGGGAGAGTCCCAGACTGCCGAGGAAATCATAGACATCGCTGGATACAGATGGGGCTCAGGTAAGTATTAGGGGGTGCTGGGAAGGCTGCTGCACACAGAAGGCTTTTTATCCTAATGCATATAATGCATTAGGATAAAAAAACCTGACTTTACAACTCCTTCAACTGATTGGTTGTTAAGATGCCAATGTCTAGAAAGTTGTAATGATGCATAATGAAAAACAGTGGCTTTGTGTAACCTAAAAGGCAGGCGTCCTCCACCTGCTGGCCTGTATACATTTTGATCAATTTTTAAGCATTTTGCCAAGGTACCGCTGAAGAAACCTCAAGGCACTTTATGATGCCTGGGCACCCTGATGTCTGAGCATGTCTACCTCACAGGCATGATTCATCAAAAAGTTGCAGCTGGCAGCACAATTTATTTAGTGCCTCGTTGTTCTGTGTATCGGCAAAGATGCAGATATATTCAAATCTACCTTAGTAATCTATTGTATTTTGTTACTTACAGGCACATCTCTTTCAAAAGGCATTTGCCCCGTCAGATGCATGTGTCCAGTGTGGATTTTGGAACTGACACCTTACAAGTGAGTGAACAGCCAACCAGCATTGGAAGGATAAAACCAGAATTGTACAAACAGAAATCAGTGGATTCAGAAGATGCCAAGAAGGAAGACACCAAGACTTGTGGAAAGATCAACTTTACCCTCAAGTATGACTATGAGAATGAAACTCTCATTGTACAAATTCTCAAAGCTTTTGATCTTCCTATCAAGGACTTCTGTGGAAGCTCTGATCCCTATGTGAAGATTTACCTGCTACCTGACCGAAAGAGAAAATTTCAAACTCGGGTTCACAGAAAAACTCTTAACCCAACATTTGATGAATCATTTAACTTTCCAGTTCCTTACGATGAACTCCCTAGTCGAAAACTTCACCTCAGTGTATTTGATTTTGATAGATTTTCCAGGCATGACATGATAGGGGAAGTCATTTTGGAAAATTTGTTTGAGGCATCAGATTTGTCAAGAGAGTCTTCCATCTGGAAGGATATTCAATATGCCACCACGGTAAGATGTCTACTTCTAATAATTTGTTTTTCTGGATGGAAAGTCATTATTTGATATTTCAGTTAACCTTGTCTGCAGTAATCCTGTTTTTATGGAAATTTGCATTTTAGCCTTTGTGAATTACTATTTAATAATGATCTCTGCAGTTTGTAAGAGTGTTACAAGAGAGAGGGAGCATGCAGTATATTGTTATACATAGACTTTAAGCTAAAGTTTGGATTTTTTTTGGAAATAGCACCAAACTTGTTAATTATGTGTAATGGTGTGTATTCCATTGATTGTAGGTGGCTGCAGTATTGTATCTTGGCCTAGGCCGACAAGACCCAGGCCTAGGGCGGCACTTTGCAGGGGGGCAGCAAAAAAGCTGCACACCACATGAAAAAAGCAGCCTCCTCCCAACTCCCACGCAAAAAGGGTCCCTGCTGGCTTACGCTACACTTTTAGTTTAGTGCCAGTATTCTGGGAAGAATTGGGCCAGAGGGCAGGGTCCAGGAGGCAAATCAGTCTGGCACCCCCATAAAGCAGTCACACTGCTATCTGCTGGTATGATAGGCTGCACTAATGGGCACTGATAGGCTACACTGGTGGCCACTGATGGGGCTGTAATGATAGCCACTGATGAGGGCACACTGATATGTTGCACTGATAAGGCTGCACTAATGGGCAGTAATGAGGCGGCACTGATGAGGCTGAACTTATGGGAACTGATAAAGCTATGCTGATGAGCACCGATGGACTGTGGTTGTGGTCTGTGGTGTACAGATGACAGGGCGGGTCATAAACCGGAAAGAGGTGTGGCATTTACAGGAAGGGGTGGGTCATATTTCAATTTGGGGGTGCGCAGACATAGTAAGGCCTAGGGCAGCACAAAACCTAAATACACCACTGGGTGGCTGCCTCTGGCAAGAATCTTCCCTGCAGTTCCTCCTTCATAGCCACCAGATGCTACCTATAGTGGCTATCTTCCAGCACTGTGAGAGTTAACAGCAGCCACTGCAACTGAGAAAGGTTGTGCCTTATACTCCTCCTTTTGCCATCTACGCCATTCATATTGTACCTATTACTACTATACATTGATTTTTGTGAATGGAGACAGAGCAGTTGAATGACAGAACCTCCCCTGCCCATTCACAGAATGCAATGCATTGTGTCAGAGTAATACAAGCAAAATGGAAAGTGGAGAGGTCAGAAGGGGGCAAGGGAGTGGCGCAAATTTTCTCAGTAAGGCCCCTTTCACAAGGGCTGTCTGATCAGGTCCGCCTATCAGTTTTTCTGGCAGACCTGGCCGGACCCTCCATTCACCCCTATAGTGCGGCTGATGTCAGTGGTGACATGTCCACTGACATCCGCCACTATCCAATCCTATCGTTTCCGCCAAATTCAGACAGATGGTGGTCTTATTTACCATCCATCTGGCGGATCGGGTCAGATATGATCAGGTGAAAATGGACAGGCGGCCGTTTCTACCCGATTTCCCCATAGTGTCCATCTCCGCTCTGCACAGTGAGTGGGGACAGACCTGTCATCCGCCTGCTCAGTGAGGATCAGCAGAGCTGATGGAGGCACCTGTGCAACGGAGATGCCCGTGCAACGGAGGCACCCATGTAAAAGGGTCCTAACAGGGGAGCATCTGACAGTTATAAAGGAGACACCGCAGATTATTAATAGAAGCAGCTATCCTTAGGTAATGAGATATAGACACCAAACACATTAGACATAACCGATGTATTTGGTGCTATATCCCAAAACAAAAAAATAACTTCAGCTTAAAGTGGGAGTAAACTCCCATAGATTAATTTTTACCTATAGGTAAGTCTATAATAAGGCTTACCTATGGGAACTGTAAATATCTCCTAATCATGCACCAGAGATAGTTACTTACTTACTACAGACAGTGACATTACCGGTGTATGCGCTCTGAAGGAACGGCCACCCCAGCTGTTCCTTCAGAGTCCTGTGCCGTAAATTGTGGCTCCCAGGCACATGTGTGGGAATGACATCATCGCGGCTCTGGAAACTCACACAGCTGGAGTCCGCGAACCTGGAAGGAAGATAGGTGAAGATTGAAGCCATGCCAGCAGTGACAGCTCGCCGCTGGAAGGCTTCATTCTAAGATAAGTTTCACATGATGTGCTATTAGCAGCCGCCGGCATCCTTAACAACCAGTTAACAACATGGTTGTTAAGGAGTCGGTGGCTGCCACGTCCTTAACAACTGATGAGGTTCCCCTCTGACAGCTGAATGTAAAAGAAAATGGCAGCAATTAAAAATAAAGGAAAAAAAACAGCTTGCCCCCCCCAATCTATACCGGCCCCTATGCGGGCATGCTCTAGCACCCCCCCTCCCCCCACAGCTCCATGTTGATGAAAACAAGGGCCTTTACCCCACAACCCTGACCGGTGGTTGAGGGGGTCTGTGGACAGGCGGCTTGTCGGAATCTGGAAACCCCCTTTAACAAGGAGTTCCCCAGATCCCACCCCGATGTGAATGAATATATGAGTACATAGTACCCCTACTCATCCACCAAAAAAAAAAAGTGTAGTGTAAAAAAAGACAGTCGGCAGTTCCTTACAAGTCCTTTATTTAAAAAACAAAAAAAGACCCCCCAGTGTAGTTCCACCGCTGACCTAAAAAAAAAAAACGCTCGCCCCTGCCATCTGCCAGCTCTGCCGTCTTACAGTCCTTAAATAACTAAGTGCTGTGCCACCCTGTGATGTCAATCCCCTTGTGACATCATCCACCCAGCATGCCCTTGCCCCTTAGTTATTTTTTTTTTTACATTCAGTGAATTATTGACTGTTAAGGATGTGGTGCCTGCCTGTTCCCTAACAACCATGACAGTTACTGGTTGTTAAGGATGCCAGTGGCCCGCCCACTCCTTAACAACCTTAACAACCAGCCTGTGTTAAGAACTACCAGCAGTAAATCACTGCAGGCTTTCACTGCTAAAATAGGGCATGACTTCATAAAATAGCCCATGTGCTATTTTAATAGCGTTTTTTTAATAAATGCCAAAAGACTTTTTTAAAAGTGATGTGCAGTATCTTACTACATATTCTGATGCGGTATGATACTGCTTTGTTAATGGAGCCCACTGTAGTGATCCCATATGTGTCTTCTGATTTAGTAGACTTCATGGCTATAAGTGTTGTAGCCCTAAAAGGGCTATCAGGACTCCAGAAGTGCAATTGCCATGAAAATATTTTTTCCAATGTGAAAAACCCCAGCAGTTTTTGACAGTCTTGTGAAAATGTTATTTACCTGTTTTTTTTTGTTTTTTTTTTACTGACGCTCCCCTCCTCATTGGCTGTTAATGCTGCTGTCATTTAAATTCATTCAGCCAATCAGGAGAGAGAGGGGGCAGGGCCGGGTTGGGACTCTGTGTCTGAATGGACACAGGGAGTTTTGACTCGGCTCGGGGGCCCCCATAGCAAGCTGCTTTTTATTAGGAAGGAGGGGCCAGGAGAGCCGATCCCGAGAAGAGGAGGATACAGGCTGCTCTGTGCAAAACCAACTGCACAGAGGTAAGTATAAGATGTTTGTTAAAAAAAAAAATACAAGACTTTACAATCACTTTAACCACTTCTGGACCAGAAGGATTTGCCCCCTTAATGACCAGGCCATATTTTGCGATTTGGCACTGCGTTACTATAACAGACAATTGCGGGGTCGTGCGATGCTGTACCTAAATAAAATTGTCCTTTTTTCACACAAATAGAGATTTCTTTGGTGGTATTTGATCACCTGTGTGATTTTTATTTTTTGCACTATAAACAAAAAAAGAGCGATAATTCTGAAAAAAAAAAAACAATATTTTTCACATTCTGCTACATAATATTCCCCCAAAAAAATAAAAATCAAATATTTTTAACATTTAAGGCCTATTTGTTTTCTGCTACATATTTGTGGTAAAAAAAAAATAGCAAAAAGCATATTTTGGTTGGTTTGCGCAAAAGTTATCGCGTCTACTAACTATGAGAAAGATTTTTGTAATTTTTATTGTTTTTTTTTTCTACTAGTAATGGTGGCGATCTGCGATTTTTTTGCGTTACTGCGACATTGCGGAGGACAGATTGGACCCCTAACTGACATTTTTAAAAATTTTGGGGGGACCAGTGACATTACTACAGTAATCAGTGCTACAAATATGCACTGTTACTGTAATAATGACACTGGCAGGGAAGCGGTTATTACTGTGGCCTAGTGTTATGTGTGTAGGGGGTCATTTTTTAATCTCTTGTCAGTGTCCAATAATTCTAGTTACAGGTTGTATTTTACATAGGTATAAGTAAATGTACTAAGTTCTGTCTGGTTCAAAAAATTGTTTTAAGAGGTAGAATATTGTTTAGGTAGAAAATGTTAGAGGCAGTTGGTGGCAAATATACTGAATGAAGGTTAAATGCAGACTTAGTGCTTAAAACACTGATATGTAAACATTTATGTTATGGTATTCCTTTAAAATATTTGCTACAAGCATGATTCCTTGACAATGCTACTGCATGATCAATAATTGGCATTACTGTTCACAGCACACCATGACTTTTGTGATAGCAGAATGTGTCTGACACAGGTCAAAAACATTTGTTATTCTAGGCAGCTCTCCCTCATCTAAATTGATATCCTTCTGCATATCTTTTTTCTTTGGTTTTCCTTATTTTTGGTCTGATGTGTAGAACTCACAAAAATGTTTCGCTGCATTAAACATTTTAATCTAGTCTCAATATTAACTATTTTTGCTATATTGAAAAGCTAGCATAAAGGAAAAGTTGTAGTAAAAAAAAAAAAACAACATTTCTGTCTAACCAAATTCTCTTGTGAATTTATTCTTTGTGGTTGGTGTACTGAGGCAGGCAGGGATGTGTCCTTTGTCTACATGCTTTGTGATAAAAGGTGTACCTCATTATCATCTCACAAACTTTGAGATATGCATTTATGTAGCAGAGATAGATAAGATTTGTTTTTTCATTGTGTTGTATCTCTAAGGAGCTAAAAATACTATGAAGTATGAAAATGTTATAAATTAACCTCGGGCGCAGTGTTATTTTTACAGATTTAGAGATTGTTAACTCATTTTAATATTTTCACATATTTTGTAGCTATTCTATTTTCGCACTTAGTGTGTATTTCTGCAGAGAAAATTACATATTTTCCTCCTTGTCAAATTTTACACATCACAAATAGGGATAAGTGAATCTGCTTGGGTTCAGTTTATTTACTGTGCAAACTTTGCAGTGAACCCTGTTGAAGTCTATCGGGGGAAGTGTGAATCCTGTTTTTGATAAAAAAGTATGCTATTGCAAAACAAAAGGCACGGGAAGCCAGACACGGCCATAGGGGACATGCACTAGTGTCAAATTAATAAATAAATTAATGCAAATTTAAAAAAAATGGTATCTCCTATACAGATTTGCTAGCTTTCTCTAACAGTTTAGCACATACCAATAGGCTTTTTACACAGAAATGTTGCCTTACTGAAAAGTATGTCCATGGACAGTATAGTATGCGTGTAAGGAGAAAAAGCTGCACTCCGAGTTGAAGATGAAGATGAATAAAAATCTGTTTATTTGTATCAAAAAAATGATAAAAACATCTCAAAGTACTTCCATAATAGCCAGAGACACAGGGGGGGTGCACAGCGGTTGACGCGTTTCACGTCCGCTTAGTCGTAACCATTATCATTTTTTTGATCCAAATAAACAGATTTTTATTCATCTTCATCTTCAACTCGGAGTGCGGCTTTTTTCTCCTTACACACATTTATTCTCTGGATTGCGGATCCTTGCCTGCACCTGTTCTTGAATGTTTTTGGGATCACTGCATCACCGGAGCGGTTTTCTTTGCCCTTGATCTGTGACAGTATAGTATGCACTCAATACTTGGTCGGGGCTCCTTTTCCATGAATGATTGCATCAATTGGATGTGGCATGAAGGCCTGTGACACTACTAAGTATTATGGAAGCCCAGGTTGCTTTGATAGTGGCCTTCAGCTAGTCTGGATTGTTGGGTCTGGTGTCTCTCATCTTTAGGTCAGGTGAGTTTGCTGGCCAATCAAGAAAAATGATACCATGATCATTAAACCAGGTTTTGGTACTTTTGGTAGTGTGGGCAAGTGCCAAGTCCTGCTGGAAAATGAAGTCAGCATCTCCATAAAGCTGGTCAGCAGAGGGAAGCATGAAGTGCTCTAGAAATTCTTGGTAAAGGACTGCACTGACTTTGGACTTGATAAAACACAGTGGACCAACACTTGCAGATGGCTCCCCAAATCATCACTAATTGTGGAAACTTCACACTGGACCTCATTAAACTTGGATTCTGTGCCTCTCCACTCTTTCTCCAGACTCTGGGACCTTGATTTCCAAATAAAATGCAACATTTTCCACAGTCCGTGATGATTTGGGGAGCCATGTTTCATGAGGTCCAGTGTGAAGTTTCCACAGTTAGTAATGATTTGGGGAGCCATGTCATCTGCAAGTGTTGGTGCACTGTGTTTTATCAAGTCCAATACAATAGGGCAGCGGACATGCTATTTATATACAGTGGCCAATCCACAAGTGGCCTGAATTCAATAAATGTCTAAAGTTCTTGGGCTCGAGGAATTAAAAACTTTTTCTATACTAGCCACTGAATCAGAGTATTTAGGCAATCATTCTGTATTAATAGTAATTTGCTTGAATACATTGCCTTGTATTTGTATTTTTTATTTTTTTTTTTATATATGGACTTTTTTAGGATATCAAATATAAAATAATACTTTTTTCTTGATTTCTCCTAATTATACTATAAACCAAAGGAAAAGAGTAAGCTTATATGAAAGTTTTATGTGTGTGCTTGCTAAATCTAGCACTATTAGGCTATTATCTGCTGGGGAGTTGAGCTTTCTTATTAGATTTTTCAGCAATGTCTACCTTTTACAAGCTGGTAATTTCTGAGAGGTGGCAGCTCAGGTATGTGCGTGCTCTTCTGAGAATTTGGACTTTTCTTTCTCCTTCATCTCTTCCTGTTTGTGATATTAATCATCCAACTTTTATGTAGATTATAACTTTGTGATGGGTGTAACTAAATGATGTGAAAACCATGCCTATCTACCTCTTAGGATTAAAGGGAATACACAAAGTAAAAATGTGGGAGGTATGCACTCCAGTCACATATGTATGAGATAATAGATGTGATTTTACGACAAAGATAAGATTAACCTTACTACAATAACAGCATGGCTATATTATTATTATTATTCAGGATTTCTATAGCTCCAGCAGTTTACCATGTTAGAGGGAGACAATACAGTCACAATACAATAAAATACAAGAGGATTAAGAGGGCCCTGCTCAGAAAAGCTTACAATCTAATAGGGTGGCTATATATACAGTATGACTATATACCGTGTGACTATATATACAGTATGCATCCAACTTTTTTCAGAAGCAGTTGTATGTGTGTGTGTGTGTACAAATAAGCGGTCGCTGGTATTATTTTAACATATTCTGTACACTAACAACACATTTACAAAACCTATTCAGAGCCTGTTTTATAGTGAGCGCAACATTTAACAGAGAGGATAACTTAAAGTGGAAGCAAACCCTCCTATCGTTTTCAGCCAAGGAAGCTGACATCTTGGTCTCTGTTTGATCTTCAACTGCCACGATGCTGCACATGTGATCAGTCATGACACTAGCCATTGGATAGTTTGACAGTTTGGTTGAGAGCACAACCAATGTGACAGTTACATTCCCAGCACGTGTCGGGAATGTAACTGTTTTTTGAAACCGCTACTTTTACTTCCACTTTAATGCTCCTATGGTTTAAAAATCAAACGGGTTTCAATGGAAAAGGCAGATTTGTGCACTTAATGAGGTCTTTACCAACTTCAATACTGGGCACTTTTACCACCTTCCTACCCAGGCCAATTTTCAGTGCTGTTGCACTTTGAATGACAATTGTGCAATAATGCAACACTGTACCCAAATTAAATTTTTATCATTTTTTCAGATAGATAGAGCTTTTTTTTTTTGGTGGTATTTAATCACCACTGGGTTTTTTATTTTTTTGCTAAAAAAAAGACCAAAACCTTTGAAAAAGAAACCCTTTTTCTTTGTTTCTGTTAGACATTTTGTAAATAGGTCATTTTTCTCCTTCACTGATGTGCACTAATGAGGCTGCACTGATGGGCATCAATAAGGCAGCACTGATGGGCACTGATGAGGCTGCACTGGTGGGTACTGATGAGGCAGCACTGAAGGGAATTGACGAGACGGCACTGATGAGGAGGCACTAAAATGCAGCATTGATGGGCACTGATAGGTGGCACTGATAGGTAGCACTGATATGCAACACTGATAGGCGACACTGATGGGCACTGATAGGTGGCACTGATGGACACTGACATGTGGGCACCTTATTATAGGTCAAGTATTGTGTTTTGTTCTGTATGTTTGGAAGGTGTGAGGATACACAGATGATATTCTTACATCTATTGAAAGTAAATTAATAAACATTTTTGTACAAATGCTGCATGGTCTATAATAAGCCTCTTTTATACAGACTGTACTCTACAGCTGTATTTCACCCTCTCCCCTTTTGTTCTTGTATATGCTAATAGGCTAAAGCCACACCTAATTGGTGAGACAGCAAGTACATTTACCCCTCATTTCAGAGTGGTCACATATTCTGTGACATACTCATCACATTTTATTTTGGCACTGATGATCAGGCACTGAAGGGCACTGAAAGACAGCACTGATTGGTTCTCCTCTGCTGTTACTCCTTCAGTGTGAGGAAAGGAATGCTGATAACTGGCATTTCCCTGCTTACGTGTGATCAGCTGTGATTGAATACAGCTGATCACATGGGTAAAGAGCCTCGTCATCGACTCTTTACTGAGATTGAGGATGCGCCGTGTCCCAGGGATGCGCCATGTCCCAATGGACGCACAAGCATGGCGAGAGTGGGACAGCATTATTGACGTCATCCCAGAATGAGAGAGCCACCTTCCGCCCATCATTTTACTATATGAGGGGCAGGACGTGGTTAAAATAGTTTTTAATTTTGTGCAGGCTTCTACTGTGATGACACTAATGTTTGATAATGAAATTGGGGAGTATTTTTGCAGATCTACTCCGAATGATGGCTACACATATATTTGTTGGACTGATGGGTAATCACAGCACCCTTGTTAACAAAGAACAAGAATAATCATATACTGTAGATTTTATAGGTGCCAAGAAATAACACTGAACATATTAAAAGAGTAATTTTATTTTACAAATAAAGCATAATATCATACATTACATAGAAATAAATGCTTGCAATATTTACAATGTATTGCACAGTTCGAATATACGTCTACGTCAAAACCCCTCCATATAAAAACATTTCCTTACCATTTGCCCCTACATAGATTAAATGACACAGGCCATAATAGTCCTGTTACAAAGTAGCCCTGGTTTTTAAACATTTTGGATTTCCCATTACTTTCTGTCTTGATGGCAATGGTCACCAGAACTAACAGGGCGAGTTTACCTAGTGAGGACACAGACAGCAATTTAAATTTTGCAGCGGCTGTAATCAAAACTAAAAAAAAAAATAAACTTTTGGCTAGGTATGAACTTTACTTTTTTGTTGTGTCTGTTCTTGGCCTGTTATTTTGGAAAACCTTAGCAATCACTGGGTGTGAATGTCAATTGTCCCCTTTAGAAGCCCATGTGGACAAGGCTTCCTCTATATTTATATCCTTTTCTCTGACTATGCACGTTGAGCCCCTGTCTACTACAATCATTTTCTTGCCCTTTAGAACTTTCCATCACCTTTCATAACTGTTGGAGCACTTAGCTTTGCAGCTGCGGGGCCTCAGACACAGTTTAACCAGCACAGTCCATACCTTATGACACATCAAAAACAATAATAAATTAACATAACTACAAGAAAAAGGCAGTTTTTTCACCTTCCCCCCTCCTTACATAGACATATACTTTTAACCTAGGCGTTTTCAAAGTTACCACAGTTAAAAAACTATACTTAACTTAATATTTATAACTCAGATGAATACATCTTTATACTATGGTGACTTTGAAAGTACTTTTTTTAATGTTCCAAAACATATTTTTCAAATAAGTACCACTTTTATTGTTCTAACTCTCCTATGTGTCACTGTCTGACAACAAAGAGATTAACAGATGAATCAGCATAACGGAAAACATAGAACTATTCAGAAAGACATCTAGGCAGGTCAGGGAAAAGTCATCAGAATTCACCGCCATGAGACAAGAGTGGAGTGGGATTACTGTACAATAGTCAATGTCAAGCATCTGTTGCTGAAGGGAAGAAAATCATCAAGATGAGTGCTCCAAAGGGAAGAGGTTTATGAGGAATAAGAGGTTTTCTGTGCTCTAATGTACCAGGCGTTCTCACAAAGAGACATTACCATCAAAATCAAGGAGCCAGGGAAAGAGCAACAATCATAGTTACATGTAGACGTGCCCATCTTATACAAAGGCCAGTGAACATGTGAGCATTGCTTTGATTTCCAGTATAATAAATGATGAAAAGGAATCATGTGAATTTCAAAGAAGCATTCTCATCTTGTGTAAAAAAAAAGGACCTCAATACATAAATTATTACTGATGTGAATGGTTTTATATAATTTGTAAAGTGATGTATTATACTGTAAATTGGTACTATACAATTACAAAAAATAAATACTATTTCTATAGGTAGAAGCTAAGTTGCATAGGTTTGATAGGTTTAACTTGTGGCAAATCATTACTATTATCAAACAGAATCCAGACATTGAATGCATCATTTTATCTGTAAACTGGACCAGTGGATAGACTATAATCTTTATACTTGCAGCAGGGTTTTACCATGCAGGGAATGTATGGAACAGCAGCTTCAGAGATTTTCACATGCAGCGTGTGACCTCAAAGTTTGAAATGCTTTCAAGCAGTGATATTCAGACTGTGAAGGTTTCTGTTGCTATCATGTCATTCCCAGCATGATCAGAGCAGTAGCCACAGTTTTATGATGTATGCAGTCTACAAGACTACAAGGTCACCAAGATGAGGTTGGCCGTGACTAAGATAATTTCAGTAGTATACTGAGAAGTCGTTTATTGGGAAGTAATATCAAAGATCATCCCACAGTAGGACTTAATCCTAACTAGTCTAACTTAAAATGCTCCCTCCCCCTCCTAACATCTATGCTAACTAACCTGTGTAAGAAAGATCGGTATACTTACCTATTTTCAGTCCACTCCAGTCACAGCACATGATCCAGAACCCCTATGTAAGCCAGGGGAGGCTTCAAGGGAGGGGAGGGAGCAAGGCCAAGGCCAAGTAAAACTATGGGTAACAACACCGGAGCTGGCTAACATAGGGAAGATCACGTGATGGGACCAGAAAACAGCAAAGTATACAGGTCTTTCTTACACAGGTTAGACAGAATGGGTGTTAGGATGGGGGAGGGGTCATTTTTAAGATTATTTATGTATAGCCTGGAATTCCAGTTTAAGGCCTGTAAAAACTGGGTGCTGTGGTATCACTAGGCATTCTAGTTGACCATGTTAACTGTAAGGCCAAGTTAGCATGCTTTATACACACTTCAATGTGAATTTAAGTGCACCTGTAGTTTTTCCTTTCAAAAAGACACAGGGCAAAGTGACAGTGTTTTTGCAAAAGGTATCCTCCAAAGCCTCTATTCACTTCCCTTGCAGCAACCTGCTTCTCTAAGCGGCAAGAATGCCTGACCCCTCCAGTTATGGGGGAGCATATGACCTTCTTCTCTGTGATGGTCCCCTGGCTTAGCAGCTAATTTCTAAGCTTAGGCATGATCACACGACAAGGGTAGTAATATCAACCCACCCCTTTTTTGCCAACACAGCTAATTTCAGCGTTGGCTGTGAAGGAGCAAGAAGCTACCAAGGAGCACAGATAAGGGGAGTATAAGGGGATTGCTGGATGCCCTTTGCAGAGACAATGACATGAGTAAGGTAAAGTGTCTTTTTAAAAATAAAAATATGTTGGCTGGACAGCCCATTTCCTCTTCATTTTTATCGTGTTATTTATCCTGTTCACGTACTGGAATCCTGGAGTAGTTCAGGTCAGTCTGGGTCAGAGCTTATGCTGCTGTAATAGCCATCCCCAGGCACCAAACACTGCATCCAGGTGGTTTAACCCTTTTGTACACTACCAAAACAAAAAGAAAATGGCTATACGTACACTTTAACTCTTTCCAATGCTATTTAAACCAAACAAGATGGTTGAAGTGAGGCTTTAAGCGCAATAGATTCAATCACTTAGTATATATAGGGTTTGTATGTGTTTAGACAAAGAACAAATAATGGATGTATGATTGTACTGAACAAATTATTGTTCTCTGTATCCCTGACATAAGACTAATCCCAGGAGAAACATGCTTGAATAGACAGCAGAGTTCCCAGCAGTTCTGAATTTTCAAATTACACAACACACTGAGCTCAAATAAATATTTAATTTAAATGGAAATAGAATATTCCCAGTATAGCTAGTAGTAGTGACATTCGACAGGAATTGTTCTGTAATGTTCAAGATGTTGGTTTTGGGAAAGCCACAAAACATCTTTAACATTACAGAACAAGCCCAGCTAACTGTGATTAAAGTGCTACTAAACCCACAACAGTAAAATCAGTCTGTATATGCAGTAAAGCATGCTTGTTATGCTCTGTATGGAACCTAAGGAGTTAATCCTTTTTCCTCCTCTTCTTTCACCATCTCCAAAAAATGACCTGATATTTACAGAGCCAGGGGACGGGCTGCACATGCTCAGTTTGGTGTGTATTGAGTTTTTTCTCTTGGGAGTGTGCATGCATGTGATCAGCACATGGCCAATCAGAACTGTCCAGACATGTCCAAACAGAGGATCGGGGGAGACTGAAAACTCCTCCTAAAATCTTTACCAGGAACTGATACAAGTCACAAGGCTGCTATGTACTGCTGATGAGAAAAGTTATTTATCAGTTTATATTTACTAAAATAATTTCATTTCCATGTTCTGTGTACTGTGGGAGACCAGATAAAGTGAATGCAGGTTCTGGGTTTCGTAACAATTTAAGTACTACTAACTATACCATGACCTTGTTGAGTGTCCCAAAGGGACGATCATTTAAAGTTAAGGGACTGGACCAAAATCAAATAAAGCAAAGGCTTAAGGGAGACCCTAGCCTTTGGACATCACAGATATAGAATAGATGTCCTATTTTTTCACCACTTTAAAGCTTCTTTTGTACACAGGAGTAAAAAATGCTGAGTCTGATCTGAAATGAGATGCATTGTTGTCTATGGGACATTCCAAACAGCTAAGTAAAGATCAGTAATACAGTGATCAGTAAAGCAAAAATAGAAAAATCTTCATTTGAGTGCAGTAATTAAACAACCAGGTGACTCAATGACAGAACGAGAGACCATTTTTTTTATATCAAAACCAATAAGAATACAAACTTGGCTAGACATTTTATTCAACTTCACCATCAAAATGTACAATCTTTTAAAGTCCAAATTGTTGGAAGTGTTGACTTCCCGGTCCGTAGCGGTGACAGCTTCTCTCTTCTATGTGGGAGGGAGGTTATTTGGATCTTTAGATTAGATACCTGCATTTCCAAAGACCTCAATTGTGAGTGGGACATTACTCATTACTATGAACAGCTTTTTCTTGTTCAAAAATTTTATTTAGAATAAAGAGTGAACAATCAAGTGCGACATTGAGCACAACATATGGCAGTAGGTACCAACGATATGAAATCAGTAACAATGAAGCATTCAACTGTGGTGTAAAAATACAGAGTGGAACAAAATCATTAATAGTAACATCGTATAACAGGGATGTAGATTAACAAGCAGGAGGAAGAGTGCAAGTCATTGGTGAGATTAAATTGTAGTGTCGTCCCCCATAAGAGACGCGAAATGACAACACAAATAAAGCCCCTTGCCACCCCAACGGGGGACAATGCCAAATAGCCCGAGGAGTCTGGGAGACCATGATACATAGGTGGGTGGAAATAATCAAGGGCCGCCTAAAAGGCGGGAAGGGAAAGGGAGAAGCAGAAGGTAGAGGGGGAGGGAGAGAAAGAGAAAAAAATATATAAAAAATAAAAGAAAGGGGGGGGAGAAGGGGTAAAGGTCAAGTGAAGGGGGGGAAGACGTGGGGTGCACGTTTCCCCAAGGGGAGGACCGACCAGATAACCGCAGGTTGAATAAGTTTGGATTCATGGCCCAGGGTATAATCATGGGCGCAGCAAAGCGATGTCAAGACCAGGGGGCAAAAAATGGGTGATCCAAGGAGTCCATAATTTTTCAAACTTCGGGGCTGTGTCCTGAAGGACAGCCTCTATTTTGGCATGGGTCATGGCTTGGGTTATCCTGTGTTTAGTGGCCAGTACGCATAATGAGGGGGTTTTCCAAGCCTTAGCTATGGTCTGCTTGGAGGAGGTGGTGACATGGAGAAGATGCTTAAATTGGCGGTGCGTCAGAGCGGCAGGTTTCAGGTTCAAGAGGGCAATGGAGGGATCAGGAGATAAAGACATGTCAAAGAGTTGTGAAAGGATCTGGAATATTGTAGACCAAAAAGATTGAACGATGGGGCAATCCCACCAAACATGCAAATGTGTGCCCGCTGCATCACAGCCTCTGAAGCATTGCGGAGGGTAGCTGGGGAGAAATTTGTGTATTCTAGCGGGGACTAGATACCATCTAGTGAGAACCTTATAGTTAGTTTCCAGAGCGACGATGTTGGGTGTGGAGGATTTAGTAGCCTGCCAGATGTGTGCCCAGTCGGCATCATCCAGAGAAAGGGAGAGATCTCTTGTCCATTTTGCGGGGTAGGTGGGAGGGGCAGAGGAAATTGGGGAGAGCAGATGGGAGTAAAGTTCTGAGATCAGGCCACGCTTGTGTGGGTCCGATTTGCAGGTTTGCTCGAAAGAGGATAGGTTGCTGGATCTCGGGTCGGAGGGAGCACATGGAGCGTAAAAGTGTTTCAGCTGTAAATATCTAAACAGTTCAGAGCGGGGAAGGTGGTGTGTTTCGCAGAGTGTTTGAAAGGGCTTGAAGGAATTGGAAGAGAAAAATTGGTGTGCCCGGAGGACACCAGCTCTAGACCAGTTAGCGAAAGCGGACGGGGAGGACCAGGCTGGGGAGAAGGATGGATTATGAAGAAAGGAGAGCAATGGGTTGTGCGAGGATTGGAGGGAATAGCGGTTCTTGAGCCTGTCCCAGATGAGCATGCTGTGGCGGGTAATTGGGTTAGTAAGAGAACGGCGCTGAGAGGAGGGTAGCCACAAGAGATTGGCAGTGGAGAGGGGGTCGCAGTCCACAGATTCAACAGAGACCCAAAGGGGGACTTCGGTTGCGGCATGATATTTTGGCAGCTGGGCGAGTTGAGCTGCATAGTAATATTTCTGGAAATGGGGCACTCCCAAACCTCCCCTGATCCTGGGAGTGAAAAGGGTAGGTTTGGGTACACGCGGTCTAATTTTGCCCCAAATGTAGGTGGACACTCGGCGTTGGAGAATGCGGAGAAAGTGGGATGGGACCATAATTGGGAGCACGCGGAATAGGTAGAGGATCTTGGGGAGGAGAGTCATTTTGGTGACCGTTATTTTCCCTAACCAGGAGAGAGAAAGGTGGTTCCACTTAGCCATAAGGGAGGTGAGGTGAGTTAGCATAGGAGGGTAATTCGCAGAGTAAAGATCCTGTGGGTTGGCTGTGAATTTAATGCCCAGGAAGGGAATATGCTTGTCAGCCCATGTAAAGGGGAGAGTGTCAGTGAGTTGGTGTCGTAGGGCATCAGGTAGAAAGACATTCAGAGCAGTAGACTTTTGAAGGTTTATACGCAGGCCCGAGGCGTTACCAAATGTGGCGAGGGTGGACAGCAGATTTGGAGCGGAGATGAGGGGGGAGGTCATGAAGAGCAAGATGTCGTCGGCAAAAAGGCAGAGTTTGTGAGCATTACCACCCAGCTCAAGTCCTTGTATATTGGGATTGGAACGGATGAGGATAGCAAGAGGTTCAATAGCGAGAGCAAAAAGGAGGGGAGAGAGGGGGCAGCCTTGTCTGTTGCCTCTTTCAACTGGGAACATGTCTGATCGAAAGCCAGCATAGGAAACAAAGGCTGAAGGATTACTGTACAGGGCCTCTATCCAGCGTAGGAAGTGGGCTCCAAACCCCCACTTGCGTAGAACACAGCGTAGGTAAGGCCAGGATAGTGTATCAAAGGCCTTCCTTATATCAAGAGACACAAAGCAGGTAGGTATGCGACGAGTACGGGCTGCATGTGCTATAAGTGTTGCCCGACGGATATTGTCATTGGCTTGGCGTGAGGGGATGAAGCCAACTTGATCCCTGTGGATCAAGGAGCCTATATGAAGGTTGAGACGGTTAGAGAGAACCTTTGCTAGGAGTTTTATGTCTACATTTAGAATTGAGATGGGCCGGAAGTTGGACCACGAGGTAGAATCAGAGTGGGGCTTAGGGAGCATGGAAATGGAAGCAGTGAGGGATTCAGCTCGGAAGGAGTGATCAGAGAGTATGGAATTGAAGGCATCCACGAGCAGCGGTGCAAGTAGGGGAGCAAATTTCTTATAATATGTTGCTGAAAGACCATCCGGGCTGGGCGTTTACGGGGTTTAAGAGCTTTGATAGCCTCATGGATTTCCTCAGCAGAGATCGGTTGATCGAGTGTAGCCTTGTGCGGGGCAGAAAGGGTGGGCATGGAGATAGAGGAGAGGAGGTCGTCAACTTTAGCTTGTTGGAAGGAACCATCAGCTTGGTAAAGGTCGGTAAGGTGTCTACGAAAGTGATTGACAATTTTCAATGGATTGCTAGAGTAGGAGTTATGGGAGAGTTTCAATCTAATGGGTTTAGGAGTATGGTCCGCATTGCGAAGCGCTGGGGCCAAGAAAGTGTCCGGTTTATTCGCTTTCATGTAGAAATTATGATGCGATCTGCGCAGAGTTTTTTCTGCTGCCCCTGTTAGGAAGAGATCCAGCTCGAGGCGGGCTTTTTCAAGCTCCGTTCTGGAACTGGGAGATGGGTGCGTCTGAAAGGCGGCAGAGGCTCGCGTGAAGGCTTCCTCCAAGCGCTTGTGCTGGAGGCGCTTTTCTTTGTGCAGAAAAAAGAGGCCTGGCTGATGCACACTCCCCTAATGACTGGCTTATGAGCTTCCCATAAGGTTAGAGGGGAGAGATCAGGGGACGAGTTATTCTGTACATAGTCGGTTAGAGCCTTTTCAATTTCCAAACGGTGGGTAGGATTTGCTAACAGGCTATCATTAATATACCAGGCGGAATGGGTTGGCCTGGGGATTAGTGAGGTTAAGGAAATGGAGACCGCGCTGTGGTCGGGCCAGGCGATCGGGACAATCGTCGAATTTAATAGGAGGGGGGTGGAACCAATGGTCAAGAAGATATGGTCTATGCGGGAAAAGATCTTATGTGGGTAGGAGTAGTGGGTATATTGGCGTCTGGCAGGGTGTTGTTCTCTCCAAGCGTCCAGGAGCGAGTGGCGGTTAAGGAGTTGCTGGAATGTAAGGCGAGAGGAGTTGGAGGAGGGGGCAATAGGGGACTTGACCAGGAATGGATAAATCGTGTGGTTAGAGTCACCACATACGATAAGGGTACCACGTTTGTGGGCGTCGACGACACCCAATAAGTGGGAGAGGAAGGAGAGTGGGCGCTTGTTAGGGGCGTAGTACGAGACAATCGTGACGTCACTATCGACTAGGTGTCCTGTCAAAAGTAGATATCTCCCGTCGGGGTCCTTAATTTCCTTAATGGGAGTAAAAGGAGTGGTACGGTGGAACGCAATGAGGACTCCCCTTTGTTTGGAGGAGGCAGAAGCGGTGAAAACCTGGGGGTATTGGCGACCAAAGTATTTGGGGGTAGATTGTGGTGTGAAATGGGTCTCCTGGAGGCAGACTACGTGGGCCGTGGAGGCAGCGAACGAGCAGAATGCTTTGGTACGCTTATTGGGGGAATTGAGGCCTTGAACATTGAGTGTGAGTACATTCAGTGGCGCCATAGCTAAGAGCGATTATGTGGGGTCGGTGGGAGGGAGTGTGGTCTGGGGGTGTGGATCAGGCGGCCCACCCCTGGGGGGACACTCAAAAAAAAAAATAAAAAAATAAAATAAAAAAAATAAAAAAGGGGGGGGGGGAGGATGGGAGGGCCGGAGGGCAAGAGTGGAAATAGAGCAGAGAGAAGAGGGTGTAAGATGGAGATCTAGTACAAGGCTAGTGTAGTCAGTTTAGGAAAGTAAGTGCGTCCTGTGGTGGGTAAACGGGATTGCCACCAAGGACAAAAATGGGATCCAAAATGTACCTCAAAGGGGTAGTGGTGGACCTGTGTTGGGGGTCAGTGGTCGGTCTCCGAGACTCCTATAGCCTATCAATGTAAAACTTGTTAAGTGAATAGCATATCGGTGCCCGACCAGCGAATATTGGGTAGTGGGCTTCTAGTTGCGGAGTAAAGTGTAATAAAACTGAGGGTGAGACCGGAGGGTAGATCAAACCATGGAGATCATGAGGCAAACCAACATACGGTAGGGGGAAAGAGGCGGTGAGACTTGTAGGCTGGTATATTGCAAAAAATAGAAATAAAAAGGGGGTACAAGCATCACCTGTGTGAAGTTGAGTTCAAGCCTTTAGTTCAATAAACCATGTGTAGGAAGAGGGAGAGAGGAACAATCCGGGCAGAAGTAGAAACAGGTTATGGGTGGGGGGTTGGAGAGGAAAAGAGGGCGAGTGGGGATAGGGCACAGGAGAGTGGGAAGGCAGGAGGTTGAGAAGGAATAGGGAAGAGTGGGAGGAGAGGGAAAGAGGGGGTAAGGAGGGGGAGGGGGGAAATATGGGGGGAAGGAGGGGGAGGGGGGAAAAAAGGGGGGGGAGGAGGGGAGAAGGGAGAGAGAGAGCTGGAAAAGAGTAGTAGAGCAAGGAAGGATCAAATAGTAAAGGGAAGGAAAGGAGGTACAAGCAGTCAAAGGCATGAGTAGGTACATGCGCTCACGTGGAGAGGCAAGGAAGGCTCACTGTTGGAGCGTGAAGTAGGAAGTGGGGTCCTGACGGTAGTCCTTCAGTCCATGGAGTCTTCCTGGGCTGCAGTTGGGGAGACAAAGCGCCCCCTCTTGTGGAAGCTGGATGAGGTCTTGGGAGCATGAGGTTCCTGAAGTTTCTGGGGAGAACGTGAGGCGGAGCGGCGCCGGGAGCCGGGAGTTCCTGGTTCAGATGGAGCAAGATGGAGTTCCTGAAGTGCTTGGTGAAGATCATCAGCCGATCTGCAGAGATAGGATGAACCCTTGAAGGAGAAACGTAGTGCAAAGGGGAAACCCCATTTATAGGTGATATGATGTTGCTGGAGAAGCTGCAGATGTGGTTTCATCTCTCTTCTTTTAGTTAACGTTGCTTGGGAAAGATCCTGGAAGACTTGGTATCGGTGGCCTTGGAATATCAGGGAGTCCTTGTTGCGGGACACCACCATTAGTTGCTCCCTGGTGCGAAAGTAGTGGAGTTTCACAACTATGTCCCTGGGGGGCCCATCAGCTGGGCGAGGGGCCAGGGTGCGATGGATGCGGTCCATCTCCAGGCGCTCGATGGGTATAGATGGAGCTAATTCTTGAAATAGGGCAGTAACGGTGGATTGTAGATCTATGACTGTTTCGGGGATGCCCTGGATCCGCAAATTAGAGCGCCTAGCCCTGTTCTCAAAGTCCTCCAGTTGCGCTTGTAGGGAGAGATTTTCTTCACGCAGGGTTTCCAGCTCCTCTGTATGATTGTGGGCGAGGATGTCAATTTCATCGACATGTTGTTCCAAGGCTGTGGTGCGATGGCCCAGATCCCTTATCTCGTGTGTCAGTCTTTCAGTAATGGTGTCTGAGGTGTGCTTTAGGGCCTTGGTGAGCATCAGCTCGATTTGCCTCAGGAGATCCGGGCGTCCCGCATCAGGGAGAAAGGCAAGTGGAGTAAGGCTGAAGTCCGTGTCACGCTCGCTCTCTCTCACGGCAGGCGGCCGTGGTGGAGGAGCTGTGAGGGATGCTGCTAGCCCGGGAGCCGATGCCGCCGCCATTTTAGAGGAGGCCTTCAGGAGGGCGTCTTTGATTGTTTTGCCTCTGTGTTTCTGCTTCGATCCGCTGCAGACCATCGCAGGAGGTACCGGAGGTTAGCGGGTGAACGTACCCGGGAGTGAAGCCGCGATCAATGTCGGGTGCCGAGGCTGTCAGGCTATAGTGTCGCCGGAGATGCGGAGCTTCAAGCAGACATGTCTGTCTCGAGCGGCTCCACGCATGCGCCCCCAACTATGAACAGCTTTTTATCCTCTTCTCTTCCCACCCCTCCCTCCCCCTTTTGGTTTTTACTGATCCCTCCAGGATCCAGAAATATATACATAGAGAGATCTTTTCCTTTTCTATATGTACTGTATATTTTTCTTTAGATGTTTTTAAATGACATTATAATAAAGAATATATTCTATTGGATTTTGGGAGGGGGGGGGGGGCTAGTTTTTGCATTTTAGACTCCTGTCAACTCATTTTGTTTCTGCTAAGCATTATTGCCTCTAACTTTTATGATGCTATATGTATTTAATAATACATAAAAGCTCCCTCTCATGCCTAGGATCTCCATCCCCATGACTAAGCTCCGAGGGGAGGAGTGAAACATGTTGGGGGCATGGTCTGGTCAAAGTCCAGACTGAGGTTGTCATTCACACTCATCTCAGGAATGGTATGGATGTGCGGTCACTAGGGAGACCTACTTTTTACTTTGAGCCATTACAGGAGCTGGGACAAGCTCCCTCCCGAACCAGCACTCCCAGAGGTGGACACTTAGGACTAGAACCCCTTCCAGAGAGCTTGAGTGGCACACGATACAGGTTTTTGGTGGGTCACAGTGCAGTAATTTACTCGCATATACATGTTTACTCATCTATAAGCTTGTTTATCTGAGGTTAAATGAGTATTTTACAATACTGGCAATGAAGAAAAATGTTACTCCTCTATACGCACCTTTACTCGCCTATACTCAAGATTACTCTGGTCTTTGCACATAGTTTTTGGCCCTTTGCACAAGGGCGTCACAAGTTCCTGAGTAAACAGCAGTAAATTTTGAAGCACGTGTGCAAGGGGCCTAAAAATTTACTAAACATTTTTGATGATGCAAAAGATTGTGAAAGAGATGTCCAGTTTTTTTTAGCAGTTTCCAAAATTTAGAAAATGCCTATGATCTACTCATAACACAGTGCCAACAATGGAAAAAATAAATGCCAGCAGAAACTGAATAGTGGGTGCTCCTCTTTATTGTTATAACAATCAGCATCCATAATGAGGCCCTATATACTGTATAGTATTAAGCATGCACTGACAGCAAGGTTTATTCAGGTAGCACCTACTACCTGCCAAAACACTTGTAATTCTGTCCAGGCAGAATCCCACTTTTCTGAACTGCAGCTAAGCAATGCAGCTTGATCCCCAAATTTTGGGTATCAAGAGCTCCACCCAAAAGGGGACTGCTTTGCTTGTCTGCCTCCCCCCCTTCCCCTCCACTGCCACTTTTGCCACATTTTTGACAGGTACCTTCTACCACTTCTGGCTCAGTTCGCCCCTCTCCCCCTTCCACCGCAGCTGGCCTATTCACAAACGCATAAGCTTCATTGCGCAGTAGGAAGCCGGCTGTCAAGATGGCGGCACCAGCACCCGATAGCTGATTAAAAAATTACCTTGGGTTCCTGACAGGTAAGTACCCTAATATTAAAAGTCAGCAGCTACAGTACTTGTAGCTGCTAACATTTCTTTTTTTCTGAAGGGGCCTGGAGCTCCTCTTTAAGCAATAAAGGACCTTACAATGCGAATGCAATCTCAATTCTGTTCATTCTGTTCTCCTGTCAGCAAGATTACAGTGTTAGACTGACAGTACTATACAATGCATTATAGATATTTGGCCTGCTGTGCAGAGGAATATAGGAGACTCATAAAGAAACAATTTCTTTGCATATTGATGCTAGATATATTTAAATTGTTTATTCTACAAACTTTACAAGGGATGGGCTGTTTACAGCAAATCAAATATTTTAAGTCTGTGATTGGTGTATATGTCTTCATAGCTGAGAGCTGGTGTGCAGTGGTGCATGACATTCAGTGGCTAATGCAGTGTTTCTCAACCTTTTTTCAGTCCAGGCACCGCTAAAATTATAAACAATCTCAGGGAACCCTTTAAAATTATGGACAGTCTCAGGGCACCCCATAAAATGTAAATACCTATTCTGATAGCTTTACACTATGCAGCAACATCCATACATAGGACACCCAATGTTAGAGGTGATTTATTCTTCCAAAGCAAATATACTTTTGCACACTGGTAGTGACTAGGGTTGAGCGAATCCGAACTGTAAAGTTTGGGTTTGTACCGGACTTTAGGGTTTTTGGTACCCGGACCCGAAACCGAACATTTTACTGTATGTTCGGAATCAAGTTCGTACCGGACTTTATGGTTTTTGGTACCCGGACCCGAAACCGAACATTTTAAAATGTAAAACAACAGAATCAAGGCCTTTTGCATCTCTTGTGGAAAGCCAGTGGAGGAGGCAGCATTGTTTGAATACCTGACAAAGGTAAGGTGTTAGGGTTTCCTGGAACTGTCTATATTATTCTCCAGGTAGACCATCTGGGCCCGGTGACTTACCACTGGGGAGTGAGGCAAATGCTTATCCCACTTCCCCAGGTGTGAAAGGGGCATTTAGCTCTTTTAGTTGGTCAGGGGAAACATAAGGCAAATCTATTTGCTTTAGGAATGTGTCAGTCGAGGTGGGTGTTGCTTTTTCCTCACGTATATGGTAAAGGGCCTCATAGAAGGAGCTGAATGCATCGGCTATCTCCTGTGGGTTGATTAATTCAGTTTTGGAGGTTGGGTGGATGATAAAGGGGAGTTTAGTTTTGATAAGTTGGCCTTTGATGTGAAGAGCCAATGTCCTACCCGCCTTGTTGGAAGTCGAGTAGTATTTAGTTTTAAGTTTTTTTTTGGTGTTTTTCAAAGGATTCCAGGAGTTCTTAGCGAAGAGCCATGAGTCTATGGTTGTAAGTGGGAGATGGTGATAGCTAGTTCAGGGAATCTAACTGGTCGATCTCATTAGTAATCTGATCTATACGCTGGATCCTCCTCTTTTTGGCCTGAGCATTTATTTGGATCATAATCCTTCAAATATAGGCCTTATGGGCCAACCATACGGTGGACAGGTCTGACATGGAGCCAACATTATTAGGGAAAAATTATTTCAGGTGCGTCTCTAGGTGGTCTGCATAGGGGGGTGTTTTCATAATATATGTGTTAGCTCTCCAGACCCTGTAGGGAGGAGGTGATGAGGAGAGGGAAATGGAGATGCGGGTAGGGGCATGGTCGGACCATGTAATTGTCTCCATGTCAGACCTGCCCACCCGCTGCAGAAGTCATTTGTCTACCAAGAAATAATCAATACGAGTATAAGTATTGTGCACAGCTGAGAAATAGGTGTAGCCACATTCTGTGGTGTGTTGGCATCGCCATACATCATAGAGAGCATTGGCATACAGAAATTTAGTCATATTGGCGGTTTGCCTGAGGTGTAGTTTTGATGTGTCCAACGTTGTTTCTGGGACCACATTAAAGTCACCGCATATCAGTAGGTATCATTTTTGTACGAGGCAAATTTTTTTCATAGCTTGGTTGAGAAAGTGGATTGGTCATTTATTAGGGTGCGTAGATTGTCACCAATGTGAATGATGTATTGTTGATGGTGCATATTAGGAAAAGAAACCTCCGAAGTGGATCTGATATGCTATCATGCAGATGGAATGAGATGGATTTATGTATGGCGATGAGTACTCCATTTGTTTTCTTAGGGCCTGATGCCTTGATACATGCAGAAAGTCTCTATGGGAGCAGGTGGGAGAGGCAAATGCCTTGAAATGTGTTTCTTGTATAAAAAGTATAGAGCACGAGTGGGTTTTAGATGTTTGCCAGGAGGGCTTATCGGATGGATAGGAGATTTAGAAAAAAGGAACATAAACAAGGAAACGAACAGATAATAATGAGTGTCGGCAGCTGCCAAAGGCATGGTATCGCTGCATCATAAAGGTAGGGGATAAGTTCAAATGACCAAAACTGTTGGGTTGGGTACTCCATGTGGGGGAAGATGATTAACTGGAGCGGCGGTAAAGTACTATAAGTGATATCATTTGTGGCAGTGGCGTTAATGGCCACTGTGAGTTAGCCAGGATGCTGTAATTTTTCCAGCGTGCTTGTGGTGCTGACATGCTGAAGATGATTCAGGAATGATATTCCAGGTTCGGAGTAATGCCAGACCTTCATCTAGGGATGCGATGGAGTGGGAGGTCCCGTTGCGTTCGACCATTAACTTAGAGGGTTATTTCCATTTGTAATCAATTTTGTGATTATGGAGAGCCTTCCTGATAGTGGCCAGTTGTCGTCTAGATAGATCGGCAAAGATTTGGATGCCATTGTAGGGAGTAGGTAGAGTACCGTGGGTGCGGCTTTTTGGAGGATCCGTTCCTTTGTATGGTAAAAATGGACTTTTAGAATTACGTCACGTGGGATAGTGTCGGGGAGGTAAGATGGCTCAGGGACCCTGTGAATGCGGTCTATAGTCAGTTCAATTGGTGGTGTCTCAGGTATTAGGACCGAGAACAGATCAGTAACAAATTTTTTGAGGTTCAGAGGTTATCGATTCAGAGACCCCCCTTAGTTTGAGTTTGTTACCCCTTGAGCAATCCTCAAGGTCTGCCAGTTTGGCCTTGATCCATGCCTTGTCATCTATTCCCTCGTTGTGGGCTTCAACAAGGTCATTTAGGTGGTGGTCATTTCTTCCATAGATTTTTCAATGTGATGGACCCTCGTGCCTAAGGAATGGATCTCAGTGCCAAATTGTTTGGAGGTTTTAGAGAATTCAGATTGAAGTGACTGGTGCAGAGACAGTAACATGTCTTTAAGTAAGGTGTCCATGACAGGCTGGTTGGAGGTTGGGAAGGAGGCAATGGGGGCATTGTGTGGAGGGTCCTAGTGGTGAGAGAAGGTCTCCCTGGCTTACCTCTGTGTTCAGCACATTGCTGTCCAGTCGCATGCAGGCTTTAGCAGGGCTGCCGAATGCTGTGCTTGAAGGAGGAGACGTGGAGTAAGCTTCTGAGGCTGAAGGATCTCTGTCAGTCCCTGTCGGCTCATTAGGCAGATCAGTATAGTGCCCGTCACTGTGTTGTGTGGAGGTAGAGGCTGCGCCATCAGCCCCATCTTGGCTGCTGCCTTGTGGAGGCTGGGAGAAAAAGGCAGTACATTTTTTGGCTTTCTGTCTTCTTTCCGCTTAGATGACATTGTTGACAGAGTGTGGGGTGTTGTCCCGGTCAGGAGGAAGCGAAACCGCCGCCCTGGGTAGCTGATTGTCACTGGTTTCCCCCTGCTAGAGTCGGAGCTCTGGGTTCAGGCTTCCATGTGGATCGCAAGCTGGCCACGCCCCCCTTGTATACAATTTTTGATACATTTTTAAACATTTTGCCAAGGCACCCCTGAAGAAACTTCAAGGCACCCCAGGGAGCCTGGGCACCCTAGTTGAAAAAGGCTGGCCTAATGTAAAGCAAGAGCACCAATGTCTAGTATGTACCAGAACATATTATCTGCTCAGAAATATATAGAAGGAATGCTGATTTAGGTGCAACCTTAATAGCTAAAATAAAGCATTCCTTGCTTAGCAAGCGCCAAGAGATGTATCCAACACACAATCTGGTTTAGTGGTCTTTTTACTTAGCTGTTTGTTTTCTGTGTGATTTCCTATGCCCAGTGAATGTCCTTAGTAAAGTGCCGAGGGCGTCGGATACAGTCACGAGGACTCCTAAGCAAACCTAATGCCTGGTACACACAATGAGATTATCGGATGAATGATCAACTGTTTTTTTTTTTGTTTGCATGCTAGTCTCCATATTGAAAATGTAGAGTTTACTAAAGTGTGGAAAACTTACAAAAATTCAGGAGTGATGTAATGTGTTGTAGTGTATTTAAATTGTATTTTTGAACATCATACGAGAACATTTTTCATGCTTGTCCAATTGGGTAATATCAGATGAACTGTTGTGATCGGCTCTTAAAAGCTGTGTACTAACGATCTGATTATTGTACGATTGCTTCAAAAGCGTAATTTTTCATATGGTTTTCTGATCGAGTGTATGGGCCATTAGTAAGGGTGGTATGTATCTATTCTTGAGTCTAAAACATCATACAATTTTCCCAAATTTGCTTAGTATACCATTGAAATCACTTAAACCTCCTTCAATACAATTTATCCTTTATTTGTTTCCAAAAAACAAGGAGCTTTGTAATATAAATACTCATTAAGTGAATATTTATCATTTGATTAAAGAAAATGTGTTGATTTTTTTTTACTTACCCTCTTGACTTCTAGTAACATTTCATCAATTAATTCATTTTACATATCCCTGCATTTGATTTGCATACCTATAACCACTTTTCTGCTCAGTTTTAATACGTGCCCTTGAGCACAGATAATGGAGAGCGTGTAGATTACACCCGTATGTCTCTTAAATGCACTCATTAAATGCAAATCAGTTCATACATAAGCAATCAGGACAGCCTGAAAACCTTTACTGCTGAAATGCATCAAGTGTTCCCTTATTAGGCTTTGTAATCGCAGCATTCTCTCCAACCCCCTTTACAACGTTTCATTGAGCTTTGCTTCGCTGAACTAACATATTGATTGGTCAGGATGCAGATTGCAAGTCCGTAAATGATGTCTCCACTGAACATGATCAATGTCATTGATCCAAAAACCCAATGTCTTTTTCAAGTTCTCAGCTGGGACACACGTTTCCACCAATCATTTCAATGAATAGTGTATGATGTTTGGCTACAAAGAAACTTGAATACATGCTATGGATTTTATTTTTTCACAATTACATTTGTTTAATATATAAAACTCTTGTTTGTTTAAGCACTATCAAGGCTATATAACAGGCTATCAGCATATCAGCAACACCACATTGGATTATGTTATCAATTTGTAAATTACAATACTTACAGAGAAAGTAGGTCACTTATACCATACCTCCCAACTTTTTGAGATGAGAAAGAGGGACACTTATAGCAAAAGTATGTAGGTAAAGGACACACCCCTGCCACGCCCCCTTAAAGGATAATTATCCAAAAAAAAAAGATGAATTAACCCACAAGTGCTTTTTTTTTACCACTACTATTCCTTTATGTTGGCTTTTGAAATTTACCAATGCAGCAATTTAGAAATTGGATGAAAAGTTTAGCACTGGGAAACACTTTTTGAAAGATTAAAAGTACATTTTATATAAAACTCTATAAATCAGACCAAAATGAGTGACAAATGAGGAGAAAAGACGGACATTGTTCCAAATCAGGGACAGTCCCTCAAAATCAGGGACAGCTTGGAGCTATGCTTATACAGAGAACTGCTAACCCCCCACCCGCCCCAAGTCAGACCACATTTCCGCTCTCTCATACAGCTAATTGAGACTAGTATCTATATCAGTGGCGGCCGGTGCTCGGTAATTCGGGGGGTGGCAAACCAACGCAACCCCCCTTCCCCTGACGCACTGAAGGACGACCGGCCGGGAGGCAGGAAAAACAACACACCATATCAACCCCCCCGAATGGCCTGCCTCCTTATCCTCCTTCCTGCCGGAGAGTGCTGGATGGCTGAGCCGCTGTGCTTCTCCTCCAGCGATGTGTCTCCTCCCTCTTCCTGGGCAGTGGCCAGTAAGATCACTTTTGTTGGCCAATCGAGAAAGGGGTCTCACAACCCTCTTCCTGATTGGCTGGGAGGAGAATCAGTGTGACAATAGCGAATATTTTTTTGCTATTGCCATACAAATGGGTGGGCCCAGGGCGCAGTGTTTTATGCCCCAAGCCCACCCTTTTTTTTAATTCTTTTAGAGCCTCTGGCTCTAATCACTTGCTTCAAAAAAAAAAAAATCCCCTATTGGAATCCATGCATCCGGCGCCCTGCATGTAGATTAGGGGGCCGGATGCATGGATAGGGAGGGGGGGCGGCGCCCCTGGGCCCCTAATGGATGGGCCGCCACTGATCTATATTCTGGTGCAAATTCACATTGCATGTCAATTCAAGTAATTAAGTGCTAAGCATTAAAAACTCACCAACCCGCTCTACTACTGGCTGATAAGTTGTTCTATTTGAATGAAAGGTTTGCTTTATTCTGTATGTTTAGCAAAGTAAAATAGATTATACTGTAGATCAGGAGCTTGTGTTGAGACAAATAACAAGCTGCTGAAAAATGTTAAAACATTTCTTACATTAAAGGCTGTAATGGTTTGCATTAAAAAGAAAATAAAAGCACTGAAGGTAATAAAGAGAGTACATTGCGTCCAGTGAATTCACTCTTAACTGGAGGAAATTTACAGAACCATAATTGGTGATTTTTAAGGGGTTACAAGAATATGACTGTGTGCTTTTAGATCATCAACGCTGTTGTAAAACTAAGAGGGGTAAAGAGTCTTACCAAAAGGAAGATAAAAAGTAATGAACCTGAGTAAGTTGTTCTCTGCCAGTCTACAGTCATTTAGGCAGATGAAATAAATCGAATAGTAACTAGCCTGAGACTTAACATTAGATCCAATCTACACCATATTGTTTAAATTTTGTTCGTAAAGTCACAAACTTTGACTAATAGAAAAAGGAAAGCACAGATATCTAAACAGTAAATATGTTAGTACTGCACCATTTACCTTTTCATGACGGAGGGTAAAACAAAGTGAACACAGTTCTGCAACTTGTGTTAGTGTAGCACTGTCCCCGTAGGGCTTGTTGTGTGATAACTTCTGGGGCCTCCTCTGATTACCTGAAGACAGTCACTTAGGACAGTTCACACATCCATCCTTACTCCCAGTTACACGTTACTCAATAAACAGTCCAGGGGTTTTGGTTTTTGGTATTTATTGTGGAACTTGGATGGGAGACGGGAATAGTGGAATACTCCAACTTGAACTATTTACAGTTGATAAGGACAACTCTCACTTGGCCTCACCAGGTTACTTGTTGAAGCAGGCGCACTGCTTTAACTATACTGCCACTTGTATGGAAGGGGTTAAGTCTTCTTCTGTCCTAAGTCCCTTTCTCTGTTTCAAAGGAGAGATGTCAGGGGTCTGTTTAGACACGTGATATCTTACCTAAGTCCACCAACAGGGCTGATAAAAATAAATAAATAAATATTAAGAAAATTACATTGTAATAAGTCGTAAAAAAAATGATAAAAAAATAGAATTGTAAAAAAAAAAAACAAAAAAAAAACTACTAATACCACCCCCCCCCCCCCGCCCTACTGAAACTGTCCATTGACCCAACCCCCTCCCCCCAAAAAGCATTGTGAAAAAAATGAAAAACAAATTCAGTTGTAATAAAAGAAATATATAAAAATAAAAAAAACTGACACCATCCCCTACCTCCTTTCCCAGAAGCATTGTGAAAAAAAAAAATACTTCAAAAGTTATAAAAAAATAAAAAAGAAAAATACAAATTGTAAAAGATAATAGATAATAAAATAATAAAAACAAAAAACTATTAACACCGTCCATTGCCCCACTGACACCATCCCCTGGCCCCCAAAAAGCATATAAAAATAACAAAATTAAATTGTAAAAAAAAATAATTAAAAAAAAGAATAAAAATAAAGAACTACTGACACCATCCTGCACATACTACCCACTGCCGTACACTCCGCACTCCTCACCTGCACATTCTACCCACCTCTATACACTCCACACTCCTCTCCTGCACATACTTCCCACCACCATACACTCCACACCCCTCTCCTATACATAATACCCACCTCCATACACTCCGTACTCCTCTCCTATACATAATACCCACCTCCATATACTCCACACTCCTCTCCTGCACATACGACCCAGTGCCATACACTCCACACTCCTCACCTGCACATACTACCTGCCTCCATACACTCCACACTCTTCTCCTGCACATACTACCCAACTCCATACACTCCACACCCCTCTCCTGCACATATCACCCTCCTCTATACAATCCACACCCCTCTCCTGCACATACTACCTGCACTCTTCTCCTGCACATACTACCCACCTGCATACACTTCACACCCCTCTCCTGCACATACTACACACTCAATACACCCCCACACCCCTCCCCTGCACATGCTACCCACCTCCATACACCCCCACACCCCTCTCCTGCACATACTACTCACCTTCATACACTCCACACTCCTTAGCTGCACATACTGCCCAACACTTTACACTCCACACTCCTCTCCTGCACAAACTACGCACCTCCATACACTCTGCACTACTCTCCTGTGCATAATACCCACCTACATACACTCTGCATTCCTCTCCTGCACTTACTACCCATCTCCACATACTCCATACTCCTCTCCTGCACAAACTACCCACCTCCATATACTCCACATCCCTCTCCTGCACATACTACCCACCTTCATACACTCCACACCCCTCTACTGCACATACAACCCACCACTGTACACTTCACACTGTACATTCCCTATTTAACATTACCGCATTCTGCACTATGTAAGGCATCTCAGACTCTATTAACCACTTAAGCCCCGGAGGATTTGGCTGCTCAAAGACCAGGGCCTATTTTGCGATTCGGCACTGCGTGACTTTAACGGACAATTGCGCGGTCGTCCAATGCTGTACCCAAATGAAATTAAAGTCCTTTTTTCCCCTCAAACAGAGCTTTCTTTTGGTGGTATTTGATCACCTGTGCAATTTTTACTTTTTGCGCTATAAACAAATATTTTTGACATTTTTTTATATGAAATTCCCAAAAAAAATGTAAAAATCAAATTTTTTTTACATTTTAGGCCAATTTGTTTTCTGCTACATATTTTTGGTAGAAAAAAATCGCAATAAGCGTATTTTGATTGGTTTGCCCAAAAGTTATTGCGTTTACTAACTACTGGAAAGATTTATGTCATTTTTAGTAATGGATCTGCGATTTGTTTTGTGGGGCTGCGACATTGCTGTGGACAGATCGGACCCATGACTGACATTTTTTACACTTTTGGGGGTACCAGTGACATTACTACAGTAATCAATGCTATACATATGCACTGTTACTGTAAAAATGACACTGGCAGGGAAGGGGTTAACTTTATTGGTGATCAGTGGGTTAAATGTATCCCTAGGGGCGTGATTCTAGCTGTGGGGGGCGTGTCTAGTGATGTAACCACAGAGACATACGATCCTACATAGCAGGATCGTATAGTCTCTGCAGTTACATCAGGGAGAATGACAGACGGCTGTGTTTACATTAGCCATCTGCCTTTCTCCCTCTCCAGCGGGAGATTGCGAGTGGCCGGCGGACATCGGAGCCGCCGGTCACTCGCGCGGGGATGTCAGGGAACGAGCGGGGGCGGGAGCGCGCCTCTGGCGGCGCACGCTCGTCCCCTAGAGGCTCGTGGACGAGTGACATACCGATTCGTAACTTTGCCCAGGAGGGGCTGACCGCCGCAGTATATAGTCGTGCGGTGGTCGGCAAGGAGTTGAACCACACCTTCTTAAAGCCACACCCAATATTCAACACAATTTAGGCAACGCCCACAGTTAGCCCCGGCTAGCAACGCGCACCACTTTTTTTCCCTACGACCCACTTTTTATCTTGCACATGGGCTCACTGATTTCATGATACGCCCCTGGACAGGGTAAAACTATTAATGAATTTTTGAACGACTTATTAGGTTAGGGGGGTCATGGAGGTCTTGTGGGAGCACAATTTGAATGTGAGCACCAAGAGGATTTGTGTTTTCGGTTTGCTGGAGCATGTATTGAGATTTGAATAAGATAACATTGGATTTTTTAGAGACATCTATTTGTGGGTTTATAATGTATTTAAAGCGCTACTCCACTTTTGTTGGGAAAAAAACATTCCCCTCTGGGGTATCTATGTACAGTACAAGGATTTTACCAAACTTTGTTGCAGATTCCTACCTTTTATTATTCTGAAGAAATTATGGTTTCTTCCTCTGTGCCTCTGTGCTGAAAATGGGAGTGGTTTCATAATTATCTGTCAGCTGTGGCAGCTGCAGGGCTCTAATGAGGAAAGCCGCTGGGCCTGCATCCCTTTAGACGTGTTCCTATTGGGAGCATCTCACCAAAAATTACGTTTTTTTTCCAGGCATGCCAGAAATCTGAATTTTATCTTAAGCAGACTTCTGGGAAAATCAGTGAGCCAATCACACAAGCAGGAAATGATGTACATTCATTGTAAAGAACAGCTCCAGGTAGCATATTGCATTGCAATGTCAGAAAATTACAACAGCTGCAGATTAAAAAGGAAAGGTAATTTTTAAAAACATTTGATTACAGATGATCCCCCGCTGAAAGCTGGGAGAAGAGAAGGAGAGCAGCGGGAGATCAGCTGAGCGCCGAGCGGCACTGTAATGAAAGCACTGACGCTAGACGTTTGGCATTTACATTACTGTGGGGGCCAAATTAGATAAAGGGCCCCTTTATTTCTACACAGCAAACAGCCCACAATTGTTTTTTCAGCTTTAACCAGGAAATCTGAGGTTGTAGGAGGGTTCCTGTCCAGGCTCAGGGGGGGGGGGCCTAAGGAGCAGCAAGACTGTGCCGGCAATGGGGAAAAGACAATAGAGATGTGGATTCTCTTTCTCCCCGAGCGCAGTCAATGAACTATCCATAGACATGAGATGATTTCCATATAGGAAGTTCTGTTACTTTTCTATAATTTCCTCTGTAACTGATCGCCCCATAATACTCACCAACCGTCACAATCACCATGGCTATACTGAGCAAACTGATGACGTTGTACCGAAGGTATTTCACACAATTATAATACAGAAACACACACTGAACATTATATAAAACAGTAATAGAGTGGATTCTAGGATTTTACAAACACTTTTATTAGGTTCACACAGGGGATTCCTGACAGGCAGGGACGGAGAGAAGACAGCACATTACAAGATCTACCCCGAAAATAAACCCTACTGTGTCTTTTGGTGCCAGAATTCATATAAGTACCAGTCTTATTTTTGAGGAAAAACGGCATATATATTTATATATACACTATAATATTGTCAAAAGTATTGGGATGCCTGCTTTTACACGCACATGAACTTTAATGGCATCCCAGTCTTAGTCCGTAGGGTTCAGTATTGAGTGTGCCTTCCCTTTGCAGCTATAACATCTTCAACTCTGTCCATAAGGTTTTGTGAGTGTGTCTATGGGAATGTTTGACCATTGTTCCAGAATCACATTTGTGAGTTGTTGGACAAGAAGCACTGATGTTGGATGAGAACGCCTGGCTCGCAGTCTCCACCCTAATTCTTCCCAAAGGTGTTCTATAGGGTTGAGGTCAGGCCAGTCAAGTTTCTGCACCCCAAACTCGCTCATCAATGTCTTTTTTGGCCTTGCTTTGTGCACTGGTCCAAACCATTTGATGGAGGGGGGGATTATGGTGTGGGGTGGTTTTTCAAGGGTTGGGCTTGGCTCCTTAGTTCCAGTGATGGGGAACTCTTAAGGTGTCAGCATACCAAGACATTTTGGACAAATTTATGCTCCCAACTTTGTGGGAACAGTTTGGGGATGGCCCCTTCCTGTTCCAACATGACTGCGCACCAGTGCACAAAGCAAGGTTCATAAAATGTCTGTTAAAGCTCATGTGCATGTAAAGGCAGGGGTCCCAATACTTTTATTATTTTAATGTATGTAATGTACATTATCTTCCCCAGCCATGACCTGTGTTGGGTTAATCCCTCCTCTGTCAGAGGTCAGTTAAATCTGTAAGCCTGGAACATTGTCACCATCAACAATATTATCATCACCATCACCAAAATTTTTTGTATCTGAAGTTCTGTGTGGATCCCTTCATTTGTGGGATCTGAGGAAAGGTCACATTTTTTCAAGTCACTATGCTATGCAGTTAGTTATTTTCCCATATACCCCCTACAGTTTCAAAAATAAAGGACAGTCTTGTTCCACTATAGTGCAATGCACAAAGTCTTTTCCCACCCCAACTTCTTGTGTGACATTGCAACAGACAGTTGAAATTGACACCTAAATTCTAGTCAGTACTCCCCAGTAGTCAGTACTCCCTAGTATTCCCATGTATACACAGAACATGGAGGATTTTAGCTGTTGGGCCAGTTCTTCCAATTAGTCTGGCATGCACAAACTTTATCATGTTGCCTGAGTCTAGCAGGGTCTTGCCAGAGAGGTGGTTCACATGCACAGTACACTCATACTGACACTCACATAGGTCAGTGCATGTGGTGCAAGCTTTCATTGTAGATAGATGCCCTCTGGATGTTTCCCCATCGCATAAGCTCCTCCTAGGCACTAGACCTGAGTATGCATTGCACAGACCTTGAACTCCAGGTATGGGTAGACTCCTAAGGAACAGATGAAGACATATCTCAGCCATCTTGCATGCTGATTTTGGGATACTGCAGAGCTACTTTCTTAAATCGGTAGGAGAACTTGATGCCTATGAAGAAATGGGGTTCATTGACTGGTAGACCAAGTAGGTGCTTTACCACAGTGTATCTCTCCACCATATTCACCAACGAAGATCTTGAATCTCCACAGCTGATCCAATGTTGGAGATCACAGGCAGGGAGCTTGAATTCTAGTCCATAAATACCTGCTCCTCCATTTGAGGGCCAGGACTTCCACTTTCAGGTGATCATAAATATTGGTCCCACCATGTGGGAGGTTGTAGTAGGTCTCGTTGGTCCATCTTTCTTGTGGTCACCCCTATCTTTTCATTGTCCTCCCAAATGTGGTGATAAATGTTTCTATATCATAGGATAGGGTCAGCTTTTGCAGGTATTGGCTGACACTTATGGTTTCCTGGTCACTAGGACAACAGCCACTTGCCTCAGAACAGGGCTGCAGCCCTGCCTCCTGCAAGATGGTCACAACAACCTGGGCTGCCAACAAGCAGGTATTCAATTTCTTGTCCTCATGCTTATGTATCTAGTTAGCCTGTACCAGATGATGGACCTGGTCCTAAAGTCTTTATTTCTGTGTCTGTATTTGCAGCTGATTGGCATGTGCAAGCTCACAGAATATCTTCACTGCTGCACTGTTTACTAGCCCTTTAAATGTCTGTTTTATCCATTTAACCAGCTTTTCCTGGCTGCAGTGAGATTGTTTGGATCTAAGTACTAAATATAATGTTCAGGGGGTCAGGGATCACCAGGGCAGCCATATAATCATAGAAACCATCTTTATTTTTCCCAAAAGCCAAACAAACAATGCTGTCAACAGAAAATGGCTTCTTTTCAGCACAGTACCATAAAACAAAGTCTGCTTATCTTCAGCATAACAACAAAAATAGCACCTCACTAACTTAAGGCTTTACCCATAGGAGAAGTATCACAATTCCAGAACTTTTGGGGTATTTCCCAGCAGAGAGGCAGACCATAGCAGTGCTCAGCAATTCGGCAGCTCCAAACAGCTTTTCTTTAGAAACCTGTCTCACTCCACCATGTGCTCTGTGGCATTTTCTGAATATAAACCTCTCCCACAGGTATATTAACCTATACTGCCTCTTAAAGGGATCATAAACCAAATAAGGGAACAAAATATTGCCTCTCCAGTACCCATCCTTGGTGTCCCGTACAACATATAAAGCTTTTATTTGTTACACTGTTTTAGTAAAACAAAACCAAAAAAAAAGTTTATTATTATTATTTTATGCTTACAAATGTGCAAAAATGTAAAAAAAAAAATGTTAACATGCATTTATATTTTTTCATTAATTTTTTTTTTTTTTTTTCTTGTATGAAGTATTTTGTAAATGAGTTGTATAAAACTGATGGCACTTGAGATGACACTGCTGTCTGAAAGCTTAAGGCCTCTTTCACACGGCCGTTCCGTATGTCCGTATATCACCCCATCCGTTTGCGGGTGATATACGGACATAATGCATGTCACTGGGATTGCGGATGTCAGCGGATGACTATCCGCTGACATCCGATTTGCGTCCTTTCAGTTCTGTTCCATTTTTTGGAATGGAACAGAACCCTATCTTTTTTTCCGTTTACAAAACGGAACGGACGCAAAAACGGATGTCAGTGGTGTCATCCGCTGACATCTGTATTTACATAGACATACATTATGTCCGTATATCATCCGCAAACGGATGGGATGATAAACGGCCATACGGAATGGACACTCCAATGTGTCCTCCATGTCCGCAAAAAAAAACCTCACTGATCGGAGGAAAAAAACTGAACACCCGTGTAAAAGAGGCCTATGGCTTTTATTTTCCAATCAAGCCTCCAGACTGCATTTGAATAATCATGCAATCAGTCATATAATTGGGAACTACCGTGGTTCCTGATCGTCAGTGGGTACCTGTGCTGCTGCTTACAGCTGGAATTGAAAGTCAACGGGCAGGCAAAATGTCAGCTGATAGCACTTAATGGGTGGGCATTTACAGTATGTCACAAAAGTGAGCACACCCCTCACATTTTTGTAAATATTTTATTGTATCTTTCCATGTGACAACACTAAAGAAATGACACTTTGCTACAATGTAAAGTAGTGGGTGTACAGCTTGTATAACAGTGTAAATTTGCTGTCCCCTCAAAATAACTCAATACACAGCCATTAATGTCTAAACCGCTGGCAACAAAAGTGAGTACACCCCTAAGTAAAAAGGTCCAAATTGGACCCAAAATGTCAACCTTTTGTGTGGCCACCATTTTTTCCTAGGACTGCTTTCACCCTCTTGGGCATGTCGTTTACCAGAGCTTCAGGGATTGGCACTGGAGTCCTCTTCCACTCCTCTATGATGACCACGGAGCTGATGGATGTTAGAGACCTTGTACTCCTCCACCTTCTATTTGAGGATGCCCCAAAAATGCTCAATAGGTTTTAGGTCTGGAGATATGCTTGGCCAGTCCATCATCTTTACCCTCAGCTTCTTTAGCAAGGCAGTGGTCATCTTGGAGGTGTGTTTGGGGTCGTTATCATGTTGGAATACTGCCCTGTGGCCCAGTCTCTGAAGGGAGGGAATCATGCTCTGCTTCAATATGTCACAGTACATGTTGGCTTTTATGGTTCCCTCAATGAACTGTAGCTCCCCATTGTCGGCAACACTCATGCAGTCCCAGACCATGACACTCCCACCACCATGCTTGACTGTAGGCAAGACACACTTGTCTTTGTACTCCTCACCTGATTGCCACCAGACACACTTGACACCATCTGAACCAAAGACAAACTGGGGTTCCTCCACTGGACCAACCACAGTATAAGGGGAAATAGCATAGCTTCTCAATGTATTTCCATCGCTTTAAAGCACCTTATTACCAAAACCATATAATAAGCGGAATGGTGCAGTCCTGTGAATAGAAACATATGGGAGAGAGGAAGGGAGAGAGGCTCCAAGATCGTCACAAGGGGACACACAGGTATAGAAAAAGGCTTTATTGAATACAAAAATAATACCTTAATATTCCAATATACAAAAATAAATGACCTTCATGAACTTTACCAATAAAACAGAAAAGGTTGTCAATTAAAACCAGGATAGGGCAGCTGCTCATTCATTACCCACCACAGTCACACAGTCATCCAGAGCATGCAGATACTAATAGTAGTTCCTTCACGGAATTCTGAATGGCCTCAAAAAGAATTGCATCAATTGGTGATTGTGAATCCAAGTGGAAAGCCGTATGGACACAGGTAACAGATGAAGATGGCTTTCACGGTGCACCTGCGTGCTGGCAATAATGGAGCATAGGTAATTGAAAAGTCCCGCTGTATCGGTTCATACATTACCATAGCCAGCTGAATGGGTGTGCTTCAGTCATCTCCTATCCCATTGGTCAACCTACAGAACATCAATAGAAAAAGCAGCCTACAGAACATCAATAATAAAAACAGGAGAAGGCAACCATATAGAGACGGAAGAGAAAGGAAATAGGAGGAAATGGAGAAATCCAGGCCACTGCAGAGGTAAAGCCAAAAGTAACACAGAACAAAACTGCACAATACAATGGTAAAGTGGGATAAATCAATTGAATTGAATTGGAGATCTCATGAGAAATTGCAATACAGAATCGGGTAGCACTCATAGTTCCAAAAGATTTAAAAGTTAGGGGAATTTACACCCTCAAATTACCAGCAAGGAGATTTTGATACTATTCTTCTACAAAAAGAAAAAATGTGGATATACCAAATGGGTTCTCTTTCACCTCAGGGACTAAACAATGAATGTAATCTCCAACCTTTTTTGAAACTATGAGTGCTACCTGATTCTGTATTGTAATTTCCCATGAGATCTCCAATTCAATTTGATTAGTTTATCCCACTTTACCATTGTATTGTGCGGTTGTGTTCTGTGTCACTTTTGGCTTTGCCTCTGCAGTGGCCTGGATTTCTCCCATTCCTCCTATTTCCTTTCTCTTCCATCTCTATATGGTTGCCTTCTCCTGTTTTTTCTATTCATGTTCTGTAGGCTGCAAGATATAAATTATGCAAATGTTGCCATATCTTTACCTTCCTTTTATTTTTCTTGCGTTTTCTCTCTTCTTCTCTTTTCTTATCTATCCCTTTATCTATTTCCTTTTCTCTTTTTTTCTCTTAATTTATTCCCTCTCATTTTTCTATGTCTTTTTTCTAATTTCTTTTTTGCCTACTCTGATGGGTTCCAGTAGGTTATGTTTTTAGATTAACAAAACAATTGTGTTGCATGTGATGGATGCCTGGGAGTAAGCACATTGATATTAATGATATTTGACGAAGGCCAGTTCCAGAAACCAGGGAGTTAATTCCTGTAGTATGCTGGAGAGACTAGCACAGCTGCAAGTAAGCAATTTTTAACTGGACAAACTACCTAAAGGCCATCCGATGTACTCCTCCCCGCTCTGAAGAAGTTGGTGTGATTGCCCAACGAAATGCATCAGTATCACGTCACCATCTGTGTTGACCAATGGGATGGGAAATGATGGAAGCACACCCATTCACCTGGCTATGGTAATGAATGAACCGATACAGTGGGACTTTCAACCGGACTGAGCAGGATATCCAGGCACTTATGAGCTGCACCAGTGGCAGCGACAGGGTGGAGTAAATCGGATAGTGGTAAGTCATTCATCCTTTCAATCTCCTGGGACTTTTGCAGCTTACCTCCCCCACATTACACGCTACATTGGCTACATACATTCTGTTTTGAATCAGCAGCCTATAGCACTGAAAGTCAGCAAGTGCGAATGAACTATGCTCCATTATTGCAGCACACTGTGCACCATCATAGCCATCTTCATTTGTTACCTGTGTCCATGGCTTTCCACTTGGATTCACAATCACCTATTGATGCAATCGTCTTATAACCTAGGCGATCTTTATGTAGAGCAATAATTCCTTTTTTAGATCCTCAGAGAGTTCTTTGCCATGAGGTGCCATTTTGAAACTCCAGTGACCAGTATGAGAGAGTGAGAACTATAACACCAAATTCAACACACCTGAAACCTTGTAAAACTAACGAGTCATATGACACCAGGGAGTGAAAATGGCTAATTGGGCCCAATTTGGACATTTTCTCTTAGTGGTGTACTCACTTTTGTTGCCATCAGTTTAGACATGAATGGCTGTGTGTTGAGTCATTTTGAGGGGACAGCAAATGTACATACCTGTTATACAAGCTGTACACTCACTACTTTACATTGTCGCAAGGTTTCATTTCTTCAGTGTTATCACATGAAAAGATATAATAAAATATTTACACAAATGTGAGGGGTGTACTCACTTTTGTGGGATACGGTATATACATTGTGTATCGCAAGCATAAAGCATTGCCCTTGAGAATGTTTATATACAGATTGTGGACAAAAATAGGTTAATAAAAGAGATGGAAACTCTTCCAATGAAAGGTAAAAAAAAAAAAAGAAACTGGGAACTCTCAGTTTGGAAAAGAGACATCTTAGAGGAAATTTAGTTAATTTGTACACATGATCTGACAGCTGACATCAAGTTTGTCAGATTTACATGCATTATTGGCTGCTGTATTAGCCAGGAGTGTGTGTAAAACACTGTGATGCTGCCAACATATGGTATACATTGGTGGCAGCGAAAGAGTTAAAGCCCAAATCCGTCTTGGACAAAGAATGAAAAATGAATTTGGCTAGCATGATTTAATAAAAAAAGTTCTGGCCCTTTCCCCCACACACTAATCCACTCACTAATCCAGCACTGGTCCCCTTTTAGGTTGAATGACACCTAACTTTTCAACATTCTTTCTGTGTGCCCAGGATGTCAAGGAGCCACCCTAAACAAACAAAAGGATGCGGTAAAGAGCGGTGCCACTCTCTGCTGCATCGAGGATCCTCCCACAACTAAACAAAAAAGATGGTGGGGGCAAATTGAAATGGGAAAATCCTGAGCCCAGAGCTGTGCTTTAAACTTTTTCTAACTGGATAAAGTAAAACGTATTATAAAATGTGCTTACATGTCACCCCTGGGATAATAAATTCATCAATGATATATAAACTTCATTACAAACTTCAATGTAACAGCCAAGATTTAATAAAAAACATAAAATGTGGTATTTTGATAAAAGTGTTATCTATCGTTAACAAGGAAGCTCATTTTGATTTTAGCCTATTCCTCTTTTACATTAAATCGTAAGCAAGCATTTATCTTTGGTGATGATACAGATTTCAAAAGACTTACTGTGACCTTTATCAATTCTAGCAACATGCTGCAGCATCCTTGAATTTTTAGATAGAGCAGTAACTTTGGAATTCAAAGTCCTGCTCTATTTGGTATCCAGATTTATGCACTAGCACATTGTCGTAAAGACATCAAAGATTCCAAGTCAATCTGACTGTGTGAATCATAAGGTTTTAAACAGTTCAGCCCAGCTCACAAAACTGTATTAAGAAACGATAGGGATTATGGAAGCATGAATTAAGGTATTAAGCCTAAGACCGAATCGTATAATGCGTAATCAGAGTTTAAAACAGGCTATGTTTAAAACCTGCACAAGCTGATACTGGTGTAAAAAGCATTTAAAGCTATAAAACATATTGGTGTGTTAAACAATATCAAGGAGTCTAAATAGGGAACAAAACAAAACTTAATATAAACCTTTGAGCACTAAAGTGCCTATGCTTATAATACATACCCATCAGGCATCCAACATTGCCTGCATTTGCCTGTTACTTTGGAAACATCCCTAGAACCTTAAAAACTTAACCAATATTAACTTCAAGGGAACTGTTCTAGGACTGATGGCATCTAGGGATTTGTTACTGAAGTAAATATGTTTATATTTCCAGTGTTCAGACTCTGTTGTGTATACTTATATAGATAAGATATGATAAAAAAAAAAAAAATATATATATATATATATATATATATATATATATATATATATATATATATATATATATATATATATAGCACCCTCCTAGGTAGGTGCTAGAGAGTGAATATTGTTTTTGGCTCTGTCTGCCTATCAGAGGAGCAGCAGGTAAATTCTATATTGCACTCTGCTTAACAGGGAGCAGGATCTGTTGGTTAGGTCTGCTCAGTGTGCCCAGTGTGTGATTCATATGATCTAAGGGAGTGTCCCTACTGTGCCCAATAGGGAGGCACATTGGACAGTGGAGGAAACCTGGCCAATGAGGTCACAGGATTTGATACAGCCCCAGGGATTGGCACAGACTGCTGTCTTGGTGCATTGTGGGGTGTGGTATAAAAAGCCAGGGGCACAGGTGTATGAGGTCTTTGGCAGGAAGCAGAGTCCCAGAAGGAGGGTGGCGGCTGTCTCCTCTTCTGCAGCAGTTGGTGTATGGTCACAGGCAGTTGGCCTGGTGAGCCAGAGGTGTGGAGCTGAGCCCAGAGGTCCAGGAGGGCTGACTGGAGGAGGAATCTGTAAAGCAGTATTGTGAGTACAGAGGATCCTGTCTAAGGGTCTACCCAGGAAGGGGACCACTCCAGAGTAGTGTAGTCAGTGGACGGGTGTCAGCTGGAGGAAAGGGGGTACCAGGTGAGTGCGCTGAAGATAAATACTATAAGGGACATTTACCTCAGATTCATCCAGTGACAGGATGAAGTAGTGGCCTTTTGTATAAAAGTTCAAGTGTTCGAGTATCCCACTCATCCCTTTTCCCATCCCAATTAAAAATAAAAACAACAAAATAATCAATCCCTAGACTGATCATTGACTGAACCAAGAGCGTAAAGTGCTAAGATTTCTGTTTGCAGTTGCTACAAAGGAGCAGTGCTACATATGTATAATATAAATATATATGCACACTATATCACCAAAAGTATTGGAACGTCTGCCTTTACACGCACATGAACTTTAATGGCATCCCAGTATTACTCCGTAGGGTTCAATATTGAGTTGCCCCCCCCCCCCCTTTTGAGATCAGGACTCTGTGCAGGCCAGTCAAGTTCCTCCATCCCAAATTTGCTCATCCATGTCTTTATGGACCTTGCTTTGTGCACTGGTCCAAATCATTTAGTGGAGGGGGGATTATGGTGTTGGGTTGTTTTTCAGGTGTTGGGCTTGGCCCTTTAGTTCCAGTAAAAGGAACTCATAAAGTGTCAGCATACCAAGACATTTTGAACAATTTCATGCTCCCAACTTTGTGGGAACAGTTTGGGGATGGCCCCTTCCTATTCCAACATAACTGCGCACCAATGCACAAAGCAAGGTCCATCAAGACATGGGTGATTTTGTTTGGGGTAGAGGAACTTGACTAGCCTGCACACAGTCCTGACACCAACCCAAAAGAACAACTATGGGATCATTTAGAGCAGAGACTGCGAGCTAGGCGTTCTCAATCCACATCAGTGCCTGACCTCACAAATGTGCTTCTGGAAGAGTAATCAAAGATTCCCAAAGACACACCCCTAAACCTTGTGGACAGCCTTTCCAGAAGAGTTGAAGCTGTTATAGCTGCAAAGGGTGGGCCAATTCAATATTGAACCCTACAGACTAGACTGGGATACCATTAAATTTAACCACTTCCCGCCCGCCCTAGGAAGGGGGTGAAAGTGCCCTGTATTGAAGTGGTTATTGTACATGTAAAGTCTGGCGTCCTAATACTTTTGGTACTATAGTTTGTGTGTATATATATACATATATATATATATATATATATATATATATATATATATATACCGTAATATAGTGGCATGCTTGAGGAATCAACAAAGACCGAGTGATGCTTGTGCTACTTCGAGACAGTGGAGCAAACATGTGGAAAGGAATGAGGCTTGCTGATATGTCATACCTCAGTGTCATGGAACACAACAACTTCCAACTTTCAAATGATGTATTGGCAAAGGCAAAACAATGGCTGACAGAAGATATTCAACAGGAGGTGCAGGAGGTTCCTGCCAAAAAGACAAGTCCAGATCACTTTTTTTATAATATGAAAGAGCAGCATGCTGCAAAAACAGAAAAAGGTCCAAAAATACATAAACGAACAGAAGAGAATCTTCTTCAACGTGGTTGAATTGATCAGGATATTTTCAGTGTTTTATTTGGGCCTCATGCAGAGGATTCAATTTCTTCTGAATCTGCAATAATGAGCCTGGATAATGAACTTCATCTCTATTTCAAGGAACCAGTAATTGACAGAAGAAGTCATCCTCTCAGGGGTGGAAAGAAAATGTGGCACGCTACAAAATACTTTTTTTTTCCCATGCTAGAAGATACCTCTCTCTCTCTGCTCCTCTGTCCTCCTCTCCTCCTGAGCATGTTTATGAAGTGGCAGCATTATATGAACAAAACAGAAGCCCTTTAACAGGTGACCATGGACATGCTGAAATGTTCTGCTTTCTGTAGTATAATATTGTCCTACTTAACTAGGAGTATTGAAAAGAGTAGTGTCCACTCAAATCCACTGTCTAGGTTTTGTCTAGCTTTTTTCTAGCAGTTTTGCACTGACTGCAGTAGTTGCAGTGAGTGCCCTACTGCAGAGGTAGTCCACTGGCTCCAATCCAATCCACTGTCTAGCTTTTTTTCTAGCAGTTTTGTACTGACTGCAATAAATCATTGCAGTGAGTGCACTACTGCAGCAGTAGTCCACTGACTCCAGTCCAACTCTAATTCACTATCTTGCTGTTGTCTAGCTTTTTTTTCTAGCAGTTTTGCACGGACTGCAGTAGTTGCAGTGAGTGCCCTACTGCAGAGGTAGTCCACTGACTCCAGTCCAATCCATTGTGTAGCTGTTGTCTAGCTTTTTTTCTAGCGGTTTTGCACTGATTGCACTGCAGTAGTGATTTAAATTTATTGCAGTGAGTGAGTGCAGTACTGCAACAGTTTATTATACATTATGCACAATCAAATGATGTAAAACTGATGTCCCTGCAAGTGCACTTTTTCTATCAGTTTTCATGCAGTTAAGGTGTGAAGAATGAGCCCTTAATGTTAAAAATGTTAATAAATAAAGATTAACATGTTTATTAACAGATTTGTGTCGAAATTTGTGTTTATTTTGCAAAATATTAAATGTGCAAAAATATCGGCCAATAACGGTCGATACCGATATGCGATGGCCAAAATATCAGTATCGGTATTGGTATCGGCAACAAAAAAACTGATATTGGTCGATCACTAATATATATATACATATATATATATATATATATATATACACACACACTCTATATTGTCAAAAGTATTGGAACGCCTGCCTATATTGTTAAAAGTATTGGTGCGCAATCATGTTGGAACAGGAAGTGGCCGTCCCCAAACTGTTCCCACAAGTTGGGAGCATGAAATTGCCAAAAATGTCTTGGTATGCTGACGCCTTAAGCGTTCCCTTTACTGGAACTAATCCCAATCCCTGAAAAACAACCCCACACCATAATCCCACATCTACCAAATGATTTGGACCAGTGCACAAAGCAAGGTTCATAAAGACATGAATGAGTGAGTTTAGGCATGAGGAACTTGACCGGCCTGCAGTCCTGACCTCAACCTGATAGAACACCTTTGGGATGAAATAGAGCGGAGACTGTGAGCCAGACCTTCTTGTCCACATCATGCCTGACCTTACAAATGTGCTTTTAGAAGAATGGTGAAACATTCACATAAACACACTTCTAAACCTTGTGAACAGCCTTCCCAGAAGAGTTGAAGCTGTAATAGCTGCAAAGGGTGGGCCAACTCTATGTTGAACCCTATGGACTAAGACTGGGATATCATTAAAGTTCATGTGTGCGTAAAGGCAGGTGTTCCAATACTTTTGACCATATAGTGAATAAATATATATATATATATATAAAAATATATATATATATATATATATATATATATATATATATAAATATATATATACTTATCCAGTCAAATTATTGATAGAATGTCAAAACTTTTCCAGTTTTTATTGAAATGTAAGCAGTTTGAATCCAGTGAAGTGGTAAACTTCTAGAGGTTAAAAAAAAAAATAAGGTTCTCGAGAAGTGAGAAAAAAATGTAAATTCCAGAGTTATTACACTTAAAAGTCTTCCTTTAGAGAAATTGCAAAGAAAGACAAGGTGTCAGTGAGAACCGATTCTTACCACATCAAAGAGGGATATTGATAGACTGGAGAAAAACGGTGACAGGTACAAATCTAACAGAGCCAAAGCCACAGCAGACAGAAGATGAGACGTACAGTTTAGCAATGGTTGAAGTAAGCAAGTCTTACTTTTATCTGTGAAGAGAATATTTCAAGCTGAAGATTTGACTAGTCCAGTTTTCTTAGGCTAGAGTCCCACCCCCAGTGGACTACTAAAGACTAAAAGTCTTATAAATCAAAATAAAAATATTTAGTTCATCATGCAGGGTTTTGGTATGCTATCAAGAAGGTGAAAGGATGGTTCTTCCGTGTGTGACACCAGTTGTCAAACATGGAGGATGAATTATGGAGAGCTGGTACTCCTTTGCTGGATCCAGAGTTAATGACTTGTACAGTAACAGCACCCTGAACCAAAAGGCCAACCACACATATTTACTGGGCTATGCGATACCTTCTGGTTTATGCCTAGTTGGTCAGAAATGAATCATAGGTTAGTTACCCTAAACATACCTTCAGGCTACGTCATAACTACTTAGAAAAAAGGAGCGAAAATAACAAGTGAATGGCATGAAATCATGGAATGGCCAGCATAGTCTCAAGACTAAACCCCATTAAGCTGGTTTTGGATAAACTGGGCAGAAGGGTAAAACTAAAACAACAATATACAGTATATTATATGTAGCACCCTCCTAGGTAGGTGCTAGTGAGAGAGTATCGTTTTGAGCTTTGTCTGTTTACCAGAAGCGCTGCAGGTAAATCTATATTGCTCTCTGCCTATCAGGGAGCAGGATCTATTAGTAAGGTCTGCTCAATGAGCTCAGTATGCAATTCATTCAGTCTGAAAAGTGTTTCAAAACGATATGGTGATGCCACCTTTCTCCTGCGCTTAGAATCCAAGCTCCCCAACCACACTTCCCATGGGACTCACATATGACGTCTCGGATGGCTAGAGTCTTGCTGCCCTAAAGGACTGGGGTAGTCCAACAGTACTACAAACACAAGAAAACAAAGAAGGGCGCACCGACCTAGCGCATTATCCTCAATAGTATGGATTTATTAATAAATCATAAAAATGGCTACACACAAACAGAAGTTAAAAATTATCATATCAGACTAAATCGCTTGAGTTCCAGGAATAGTCCATGTCCATAGTCCTGTTGAGATGACGGCTGACGCGTTTCAAGGCTTAGCCTTTTCCTCAGAGCCACTGTGTCATGACCTACTCACAAGTTTAAATAGCAGTACATTGCTCAAACCTTTTTTTTTTGTATACATGTGTTATTGGTTTGATTATGAAAATGTAGTACGATTATCACATGGGTACCATGAATCCACCCTGCTAGGGGTTAAATGGCAGTGACACAAGAGGGAGGGGTGTAGTATCACTGCCACACCCCTAGAGGGAGCTATTTAACCACTTATCCCTGGGCGGACGTCATATGACGGTGGTAACTTTGCAGTAGTGTACCGGGATGATGCCTCTAGCTAGAGGCATCATCCCGGTACCGTTGTTTAGAGCCGACGGTTGGCTTTCCGTCGGTATCGACCGATGCGGCTCGGGAGCCGCTCGATCGTTACCCGGGGGGCGGGAGGGGACGTCCCCCCTCCCGCCACCTTCCGTGGCTTTTACCGGGGCTCCCATCCCACCGGGAGCCCCGAGCACCCAGCCGGCGCGTCCGCCGGCTGGATGGAGTCCCGATCAATGCCGGAAACGGCTTTGATCGGGTCTCCGATGACGTAACCCGGAGGCGGCATCCATGACGTCACTTCCGGGTTACTGTGCTGCAAAAGGCGGCAAATTTAAAAAAAACGGCTGTATGCAAAACGCAGTTTTCAGCGTTTTGCATACAGGGAAGTGTAGTGGAGGGGTCTGGGGTCTTTTAGACCCTCGATCCCTCTATAAAGTGTACCTGTCACTGCATATTGGTGTCACAAGGGATGTTTACATTGTTTGTGACAGCAATAAAAGTGATCAGATTTTTTTTTTTTTTTAAACTGTAATAAAGTAAAAAAAAAAAAAAAATAAATGGGAAAAAAAAAAAATGTAGCCGCCCCCGTCACCGTTAGCTCGCGCACAAAAAAAAACGTATACGGAAGTCGAGCCGCAAATGAAATCGCTGTTCAAACCACACATGTGAGGTATCGCCGCGATCGCTAGAGCGTGAGCAATAATTTAAAAAAAAGAGCTACACTCTAACTCTAAACTGGTAACCGTTAAATAAATTTAAAGCGTCAAAAAGAAAAGTGCCAAAAATAATGTGCCGACTGCACAAAGTCCCAAATGCAATAAATATTACATAGGCAGCAGGAAAAAATGACAGAAACAGTCCATATTCCTTCACTCTATATCCTGGGATGACAAAATACAGAAGCGTGTTTCTCAAAGGGATCACCACCACCACCGTGCTCCAAGGGGGGAGGAGAATTGCCCACTCACCAGATGCTGTGGCCCAACCCACTTTCGTGTTTGAGCATTCAAGCTTATAATGATGGTCACTGGTCCAGAGTATCCACACCGGAAATCACACCAGCACAGTCAAAAGAAGCTCAGCAGCTATTGGTATGTCTGTCTGTCTGCCTGTAGCCAATCTGTCCTCGTTTCTCGATCCACCAGATCTGGGGAAAATAAGCTTCCTCACACCAAGCTTTGCTGGGAGGAGAAGTGAGTGCGGTGTGCAGGGTGCTGTGCACAGGACCCTGCACACCGCACTCACTTCTCCTCCCAGCAAAGCTTGGTGTGAGGAAGCTTATTTTCCCCAGATCTGGTGGATCGAGAAACGAGGACAGATTGGCTACAGGCAGACAGACAGACATACCAATAGCTGCTGAGCTTCTTTTGACTGTGCTGGTGTGATTTCCGGTGTGGATACTCTGGACCAGTGACCATCATTATAAGCTTGAATGCTCAAACACGAAAGTGGGTTGGGCCACAGCATCTGGTGAGTGGGCAATTCTCCTCCCCCCTTGGAGCACGGTGGTGGTGGTGATCCCTTTGAGAAACACGCTTCTGTATTTTGTCATCCCAGGATATAGAGTGAAGGAATATGGACTGTTTCTGTCATTTTTTCCTGCTGCCTATGTAATATTTATTGCATTTGGGACTTTGTGCAGTCGGCACATTATTTTTGGCACTTTTCTTTTTGATCAGTTTGCGCTACTATATATACATAGAGATACTGTGGAGTGTCTATCTACTATATATCTTTTCTATATTTTCTCAGTCAAGTAGATGCATAGCCATTGTATTTATTGGTGAGTGGTCCTCATTTTGAGCGCTTGGGATAGCTTTTATCTTTATTTGGTCTTCGGTGGGCATTTAAGCTGTCATATCTTATAAATTTAAAGCGTCGCCTATTGAGATCTCTATTGACCGTAGTTTGTCGCCATCCCACGGGGGGGGCGCAATTTTAAACCATAACATGTTGGGTATCTATTTACTCGGCGTGACATCATCTTTCACAATATAGAAAAAAATGGGCTAACTTTACTGTTTAGTATTTTTTAAATGCAGTGAAATGTGATTTTTCAAAATTTTTCCAAAAAAAATGGCGTTTTAAAGACCGCTGCGCAAATACCGCGTGACAAAAAATATTGCAATGACCGACATTTTATTCTCCAGAGTCTTTGCTAAAAAAATATATATAATGTTTGGGGGTTCTAAGTAGTTTTCTAGGAAAAAATACTGGTTTTAACTTGTGAACAAAAAGTGTCCGAAATAGGGCTGGGGCTTAAGTGGTTAAACTTGTGAGTAGGTCATGACACAGTGGCTCTGAGGAAGAGGCTAAGCCTCAAAACGCATCAGCCGTCATCTCAACAGGACTATGGACATGGACTATTCCTGAAACTCAAGCGATTGAGTCTGATATGATCATTTTTAACTTCTGTTTGTGAGTAGCCATTTTTATGATTTATTAATAAAGCTATACTATTGAGGATTATGCGCTAGGTCGGTGCGCCCTTCTTTGTTTTCTTGTGTTTGAAGAGTGTTTCACTCTGGTCCAATAGGGAGGCTTGTTGGACAGTAGGAGAAAACCTGACAAATGGGTACAGTCTTGGTGATTGGCAGAGGGAAGTTTGCTTCGGTGCATTCATGGACACTGTATAAAAGCCAGGAGCACATGTGCTGCGGGGTCTTTGGCTGGAGAGCGAAGTCCCGGAGTAGGGGGGCGGCTGCCTGCCCCTCTGTAGAGGAGTCATGCGGTCGCAGGAGGTCATCCTGAGGACCAGAGACGCCATTAAGAGGAGCTGAACCCTGAGGCCCAAGAGAGCTGACTGAGAGGAGAGACACTGGAGACCCTGGGACTGCAGTATCATGAGTACAGGGACTTGTGTCAAGGGGCCTAACATGAGTGGGGCCACCCCTGCTTGTAGGATAGTCAGTAGATGGGTGTCAGCAGAGGAAGAGAAAGAGGATACGGAGAAGAGTGTCCTGAAGATAATTGTTTGTTCACCGAGTCGTCTGAGGAAAAGAGACTCAAATCCAAATTCATCCAAAGTGGCAGGGTAAATCAACAGCCTGGCTGTATCAGAAGATAGGAGTCCTCAACTTGTAATGTACAATTAACCACAAAACAACCAAATACCCATGGATTATTGGAGTGAGCCGAGTGGAGGAATTAAGAAATTGGATCTGTCATGATTGTATGCTAGTAACTCAGGGGGACCCGTTTGGAGAATAACTGGCAATCCTTATGGGGGCAGTGGTACAAATAAAATGGATATATATTCTAGACACACTCACCATATTTCCTGAAAAAAGTATTTGAAATGTGTCGAGTGTAGTGTGCCGCCCATCTACTCTTAAGACCAGTTATTATATCCTTTTGACCTCATAAACATAGCATCTTTCATGACAAACGTGTAATACATTTCAAAACACAGTTATTTTGAGGGGACAGCAAATTCACACTGTTATACAAGCTGTACACTCACTACTTTACATTGCAGCAAAGTGTCATTTCTTCAGTGTTCACATGAAAAGATATAAAATATTTACAAAAATGTGAGGGGTGTGCTCACTTTTGTGAGATACTGTGTATATATATATATATATATATATATATATATATATATATATACACATCTATATTTATATATATATATATATATATATATACACATCTATATTTATATATATATATATATATATATATATATACATATATATATATATATATATATATATATATATATATATATATATATATATATATATATATATATATATATATATATATATACATATACATATATATATATATATATATATATATATATATATACACGTATACATATATATATATGTATATATATATATATACATATATACATATACAGTATACATATATGTATATATATATATATATATACATACATATATATATATATATATATATAGTGGTCTATGTGTTATACTGTATTTGTATTGTTCCTCTGTGCTGTGTTTAGACTGAAAAAGTGAGTATGAAACTCTATTTTTCCAGATCAGTGCTTATTCGAACAAAATGTCTTTACGAATCATCCTGAGTGCCGGATGTAAATACCATATAGTGCACTTAATTTTATTGAGCTGTACACACCTTCGAACAAATAGATTTTCAAGGAATCTGCCCAACCTCTTTCATTAGGATTCATTAAACGCAAGGAGAAATAATTTGGAGGGGCCATAAAACCTTAGCCACCTGTTGAATGACATAAAGCCACTTATGAGAATCAATTTACAACAGTTTTTATGAGGTGGTAATTATTACATCCTTCAATGTATAGCCTACTAAAATGGATAAACAGCACATGGGAGTCGTAGTAAGCAAACACAGAATTTATAGCAGAAAAATACCAATGCTCACTCTTACTGGAGTTATAAAGGCTTAGATGTAGTTTAACTAAAGTATGTTAGATGATGCTTTTTCAGCTTTAGTCATTAAATGATCAATATATATTATGTGAATAAGAAGTTCAGGACACCCATGACAATAACTAAATGAGTATGCATTTTACTAATAAAATGAAATATACTTTTGTTAAATGAAAAACATGCCAAGGGTGGTATTAGAATATTACAGACAGAGATATAAACAGGTTGCAGACTTTAAATACATGCATTGTAATGTATTTAAAATTGCATTTGCCGGCAAAGAAAGTAGGAAAGTTCTTGAAAAAATAACTTTAGGCAAAAAGTAAAATACTGTTAATCACTAGTGCAATTAAGGAAAAATTGCAAACATTCCAAAATCCAGATAACTCTTTTTAGTGTTATCTATGATAATTTCCTGTTGACCCTTTGCATCCAGACTGAGCATTGCTTGAAGACCTGCTTTAGGTTCTTATGACCAATTATTGGTCCCTTCCTGTATGTATTAAAGGGATGGTGTATTAACAACATATTTGAAAAAACAAAATCACAGATGCAAGAAATTGCAGGCAGAACCACTAGTGGTGAGACACAACTAGTTGTAAATATGGAAACCAACATATTTTCACCTTTGTGGCAATTGTACACAACACACCCATACCCAAATGTCTTTTCAGTACAGATGGTCTGTGTAGAATGTCTTAGGTGGCTCTAAAACGGTGCTTAAAATGTTTGTAAGAAGAGGTGTAGTTTGTGCATGTCTTTTTGTGTTTTTTACATACACTTGTCTAACTCATTGGCCAAACTTAGCAGACCTCATTATTTGTGGAGAGTTCATCGGATGACTTTAGAAGGTCATGTCAGTAGCCTATTTTTTTTACTCAGAATTAGCAAATGAATCTGTTACATCTGTTTTGAGATTTGCAAAACATAAACCCCCTTTGAACTTTGATGAATTGATGATTAAATATGTTCAATGATGTCACATTGCCAGGTATGCCCCATGCTTTGCTTACTTTCCTGCAGTGCCAGGAGTCTGTTACTTAGTGGAGGGAGTGTGGTGGGTAAAGATTAACAGGTGTCATGACAGGCAGGGCCGGGACAAGGGGTGGGCAGAAGGAGAACATGCCCTGGGCCCTTAGAGCAGATGAGTGCTCAGCTCTCCAGCTGCCTGAAAGACAGGAGTGAGGCAGATTTTGCTCCTCCCTACATCCAGCTTCAGGGCTGGATCTCCTTCGCCTACCTCCTCTGGCAGTTTCAGGCTCTGGCGCAGGCTGCTTTTTGTGTGGGCAGGAGGGGAATGTGGCCAGCTTTGGCGATCCGCCCGCCTGCTTGAACTGCCCACCCTCCTGCCTGCACTCCTAGAAGAGGAAGATATGGGCTGAACAGGAGTGAGTGTGTGCTGAGATAAGTTTTAGAGTACTAGGGGAATGGGACTGGAGCAGGCTGGAATTGAGCAAGGGGTTAACACTGCCGTGACCACGGATGCAGGTGGGGGGGTCAGTGGCAGTGAAAGTTACCCCCATCTGCATTGGACTTAATGGCAGTGAATGTTAACTCCCTCAACCCCCCCCCCCCCTGACCTTACATTGGTCCTCATGGAAGTGAAATTTTAACCCTCCGCCCCCTTCTGCATTTGAGGTAATATCAGGAAGAGTTAACCCCCTTCGCTCCCATGTGTAGACATGGGAGGGGTTACATTTCAATGCCACTGACAACCAATGTGGGGAAAGGGGTTAATTTTACTGACACCTGTGCTGGGTGTTATTATGTGTCTATTGACATCGATGCTACGGGTTATTAATGCATCCTCTGATACCTTAATTGGGGATTATTAATGTATTTACTGACATCAATGCTGGGAGTTATTACTGTGTCCACTGACATCAATGCTGAGGGTTTTTTAATGTGTCCACTGACGTTAATGCTGGGGGTTCTTATTGTGCCCTTTAATACCTGTGTTAGGAGTTATTAATGCGTCTACTGACATCAGTGCTGGGGGTTATTAATGTGTCCACTGATGGTAATGCTGAGAGTTATTAAAAAGTCCACTAACATCAATGCTGGGGGATATTAATGCATCCACTGACATCATTGCTGGGGTTATTAAGGAGTCCTCTTATACCTGTGTTAGGGTTTATTATGGTTTCCACTGGCACCAATGCTGGAAGGTATTATGGCATCCACTGACACCAATTCTGGGGGTTAATAATGAGTCCTCTGATATCTGTGTTGGGAAAAATTAATGCATCCACTGATATAAATGCTGGGACTTATTAATACATCATCTTGTACCTGTGTTGTGAGTTATTATGGTGTCCACTGGCACCAATTCTGGGGGTTATTAATGTGTACACTGACATTAATCCTGGGTGTAATTCTTGCGTCTAGGAGGAGGGAGAGGAATTTGGCATGTCCACCCTGGACACTGATAGACTTTGTCCCACTTGAACAGGCTGTCTTCTTGCTAAACGGTCTTAGTTAAATATCTGTTTGGCATTGGCATATATGCCCCAAGACATATGCCCAGGTCATGTCCTTTTTGATAATAGCTTGCCTGTTATATTTGAAAAATGTCCACAACTGAGTTATATTTGCCTACCACAGATTTCAAGGGTCCGCTCTAATTTTGGGTTCAGCAATTTGGGTTTGGGTTCCTCAAACTCCAGAGCTTAGGTTCACTGAACCTGAACATGGGTTTCAGGCAAATGTGCTCAACCCCATTAATTAGATAATATGGTCAGGGAACATGCCACGTAAAACATTGAAACACCTATAGCATTATAAAAGAAAAGCATTCAAGTTGTTGTTAAATTTACTTTCATCTAAAATAGGCCTAACTGGCAATTGATGCTGGCCAACTGCTGTTTATCACACATGAATGTGGATATCATGGGAATTTCAATATACATATTAGACTCTGGCATAGCAGAGGAACTATTATGCAACCGCCTACATTGAGGAAAAACATAGGAAGTTTGTGGCTCTCCTTTGTCAGGTCCCCTGTGGCCAGGTGACAACTGCACCCTGTTGGAGGCAGGAGCGCAGCGCAAGGTAGTGAACCCGATAGCAGACTGCTGCGGATGGACCGGAACGTGAACCCAAGATTCCCCAGGGTGCTGAGTCTAAGACCCAGCAGGTGTTCACCAGAGCCTCTAGTGATGAGGGTGGACTTGGCTGCAGCTGGGCCCAGGTCGCGGCCCCTGGGGTCCCCCAGGTCATGCTCCGTAGGGAGAGAAGGGAAGTAGCCACTCAGGACACACGGAATGGTGAAGGGTAAGCCGAGGTCGGTGTAACAGGCAGACAAGGGTAACCAAGGGACAGGCCAAGGGTCAGGGTAACAGGCAAATAGGAATAGTCAGAGACAAGCCAAAGTCGGTACACAGAAAAGTAGATCAAGCACACGGCAAACAGGAAACAGGAAACAAACACTGTTGAACAGCAAAGCAGAACTGCAATGCACTGGTTAATATAGACTTCCTGTGATGACCTGGGTGGGGCAGGAACAGGAAAGAGAGGTGATAAAAAGGAACCAGAAGTGCAGTCTGACCTCTAATACAGACATGAAGGGACAGGTAAGCTTGCCAAACTATTGCAAGTCCATGACAGTACCCCCCTCTCACGAGGCCTCCCCCTACCCCGCCTGGACCCAGGTTTAGAGGAAACCGAACAGATGAAACCTTTTTAACAGACGAGGTGCAAAGACCTCCGATGCAGGAACCCAAGACCTCTCCTAAGGACCAAAGCCTTTCCAATAAACAAGGTACTGGAGAACGCCTCTACAGAGTCGGGAATCCAGAACTTGACTGACCTCGTATTCCTTAGGAATGGGCAAAGACATGAGGAGAACAGCAGGAGCTTGTGTGGAGGATTGAGACTGAGCACAGACATGACAAGCCTTGACATAGTCTTGGACCTCCGAGCGGAGATTAGGCCACCAGTAGTGATGGCTGATGAGCAAGAAGGACCGGAGAAAACCCGCGTGGCCCACCACCTTGGAATCATGTCCCCAACGGAGAATCTTAGCTCAGTGGGGACAAAGGTCTTACCAAGAGGAATTTTTGAGTCCAGGGTGGTAGAATGGGCAACAATGCATGAAGTTGGGGCAATCGGCTCAGGTTCAGGAGTGGACTCCTTGTCCAAAGTGTCAAAGGACCTGTGGGGAAGTATCACCTCATCTGATTTCTTACAAAACGCATCCCGGTAATCGCTGTATGCAGCGGGAAGGTCAGAAGATACCGATGTGGTAGCACCCGGAAGTCTCTCCTTTGGAGTCATCTTGGAAAGGCATGACGAGAGACATGAGGGGCCCCAAGCCAGGATCTGCCCAGAGACCCAGTCCACATGGGGAGAGTGGAGCTTTAGCCAAAGAAGGCCCAATACAATGGGAGTAGAGGCTTTTGGTAGGATGAGAAAGGATATCCAATCCTGGTGGAGAATCCCCACCGACATCCTAATAGGTAGTGTCTGGAAGCGAATAGGGCCCCCTGGAAGAACAGTGCCATCAATTGCCGAAACTACTAACGGCGTAGAAAGGGGTGAAAGGGCGAGCTTCATAGAAGAAGCAGTTCTTTAGTCCATAAAGTTGCCGGCAGCCCCGGAATCCAGATATGCAAGGGTTGATTGGGGAGAAGTGCTTACGTGAAGGGACACCGGAAGAAGAAGACGGGAAGGCGATGCTTCTGGGTTCAATATTCCACCTTCTAAATGTATTACCCGAGCGTTTCCCGGGCGAAACGAGCAGGAGTCATGAAAGTGGCCCTTGCCTCCACAATAGAAACAAAAGAAATTGGCCCACGGGACTTTGTATGAGGTACGTGTTTGGTGGCTAAAGAAATTTGAAATACACAATTGATAAAAGCAATACAATTTTATTGCATATATATGCACAGGTTGTAGAAATACAAATGATTGCATGTGCTCAATGGCGCATGCTTTAGCTCAAAGGCTGTAATATACATAGTATACAACACAGGCAATGTAAAATCAACAATTGACAGATAACTTGGTGTAGCCACTCATTTACAGGCATAGCATGGATGAGATAGTATGACATTGGAATAATACTTTAAGATCTGACGCGTTTCGGGAGCACTATCTCCCTTCTTCAGAGATCAGTATATTCGGAATATCTATAAAAAGAACACTTTAATTTAGATATGCAATACCATTAAGATTGGGTTAAAAAGTCCAATGATGAGTATGAATACTCACAACTCCATGAGAATTAAATGGGAAATTGGATTTCCTTGTGGCAATGGCGTCTTGTATCTAACCCGGGAGCTGAAGGATCCCAAATGTGACAGCTCGATATGGGGGTCCATGGTAGGTAAGTGGTAGATATATCAATGCGGAAGTAGCACCTCCCAACCTAATACATGTGAATATATATAATTTTTGTAATGATAAAAGGTAACAATTGTTGCCAATTGAAGATACCAAGCATAATATGTGTGGGATGGGAAGGGCTGGTGAGGGAAAAATTCCCAATAGAGCCAGAGAGAAGAAAACACCAAGAAGTGGAGGGAAAAGGTGTTAGTGTAGTGTGAAAGAGGGTCAGGGATGAACAAGGAAGTGGTGAATAGCTGAAAGGAATTGTGAGGCAGCTGACCCAAAGGGAGTGAGTGAGAGGATAAAATAGGTCAGAATGAGATAGTGAGAGAAAAGTGCAGTGGTGAACCTACCAAATGGATCCAGGGACGGCAGCACAGATGGGACCCTAACGTCATGCAGCGGGTTGGAAGAGATCAAAACAGAGCCGCAGCATCTGTGATCTCGTGGAGGAAAGGAACGCTCAGGGGCGGACCTCTCCGTCCCGTAGATGTAATGGCACGCATACAGCGCGGTGACGTCAGTGGATCACTGACGCATAGCGCTGGAGGTGCGGCATGACGCCGATGTACGGGTGGACCCGCTCGTCCCAAGAAAGGGGAGGAGTGGGGACAGCAAGGGAAAGAAGATGCCCTCTTTGTACATCGCAGCTCCCGGGGTTAGAACTTCAGCCATCCACCAACGTGGGAAACATGTTTGTGTCAAATTGGGTATAATGCATAACATAGATTGATCTCAATACATGGTAATGTATAACGTGTGGAGGAAATAGATTGATTGGAATAAACTTGCTAAAAGAAAGAGGGGCACCAAGATGAAATTTCCAGCCAAAAGGGAAACCAGATCATTAAAGGGCACAGTGGGTGTCTTCCACCCGAATATAAATGCAAAAGGGGCAATGATCTGGTTCCCACCGAAACACTCCTCCATCCCAAAATATATACAAACAAAAGAAATTGGCCCACGGGACTTTGTATGAGGTACGTGTTTGGTGGCTAAAGAAATTTGAAATACACAATTGATAAAAGCAATACAATTTTATTGCATATATATGCACAGGTTGTAGAAATACAAATGATTGCATGTGCTCAATGGCGCATGCTTTAGCTCAAAGGCTGTAATATATACATATATACATAGTATACAACACAGGCAATGTAAAATCAACAATTGACAGATAACTTGGTGTAGCCACTCATTTACAGGCATAGCATGGATGAGATAGTATGACATTGGAATAATACTTTAAGATCTGACGCATTTCGGGAGCACTATCTCCCTTCTTCAGAGATCAGTATATTCGGAATATCTATAAAAAGAACACTTTCAATTGCCGAAACTACTAACGGCGTAGAAAGGGGTGAAAGGGGTGAAAGGGCGAGCTTCATAGAAGAAGCAGTTCTTTAGTCCATAAAGTTGCCGGCAGCCCCGGAATCCAGATATGCAAGGGTTGATTGGGGAGAAGTGCTTACGTGAAGGGACACCGGAAGAAGAAGACGGGAAGGCGATGCTTCTGGGTTCAATATTCCACCTTCTAAATGTATTACCCGAGCGTTTCCCGGGCGAAACGAGCAGGAGTCATGAAAGTGGCCCTTGCCTCCACAATAGAGGCATAAGCCCAAAGTTCTGCATCTAGCATGTTCTTCAGGGGTTAGTCTGGTCCGGTCCAGCTGCATAGGTTCCTCAACAGGCAGAGGATGCTCTGCGGAATGATTTGAGGGGAGCTCAGACTGGATAGGACCTAGGGAGTGCTGGCATCTTTTTTCTATGGGCTGCATAGGTTCCCCAACAGGCAGAGGATACTCCACGGGACGAAGTGAGGGGAGCTCAGAAAGGAGGGAAATAATATAGGCTACCTTTGCCCGATCTGACCGGAAGTTTTGCGGCTGAAGCTCAAAATGGATGGTGCATTGGCTAAGAAACCCCTTGCAGGCCTTGGAGTCTCCAGAAAAACGGATTGGAGGAGGTAGTTGCAGCGAATGCGAATCTGCGACAGGCACGACAGGCCCAACCACTGGTTACTCTTGGGGTTGTGGATTCTGGGTTTCCAACGAGGTCTGAAGCTGTTCAAAGCGGGAAGCCATATCCTGTAGGAATCGCATCACCTGAGTCTGATTAGATTCATGCGTCTCGAGTGTGCGAACTAAGCCCTGTAATGGTTCGTCTGGAGGGTGTGGCACGTCGGCCGGGTTCATGGCTGTTCAAACTGTAAGGTCACCTGTGGCCAGGTGACAACTGCACCCTTTTGGAGGCAGGAGCGCAGCGCAAGATAGTGAACCCGATAGCAGACTGCTGCGGATGGACCGAAACGTGAACCCAAGATTCCCCAGGGCGTGGAGTCTAAGACCCAGCAGGTGTTCACCGGAGCCTCTAGTGGTGAGGGTGGACTTGGCTGCAGCTGGGCCCAGGTCGCGGCCCCTGGGGTCCCCCAGGTCATGCTCCGTAGGGAGAGAAGGGAAGCAGCCACTCAGGACACACGGAATGGTGAAGGGTAAGCCGAGGTCGGGGTAACAGGCAGACAAGGGTAACCAAGGGACAGGCCAAGGGTCAGGGTAACAGGCAAACAGGAATAGTCAGAGACAAGCCAAAGTCGGTACACAGAAAAGTAGATCAAGCACACGGCAAACAGGAAACAGGAAACAAACACTGTTGAACAGCAAAGCAGACCTGCAGTGTACTGGTTAATATAGACTTCCTGTGATGACCTGGGTGGGGCAGGAACAGGAAGGAGAAGTGATAAAAAGGAACCAGAAGTGCAGTCTGACCTCTAATACAGACATGAAGGGACAGGTAAGCTTGCCAAATTCTATTGCAAGTCCATGACATCCTTCTAAACTACCTCTAGAATGATAAGTATTTAATGCTCTTGGTCCCTTGCACCCACAATGTATCCACTCTCTGGAAATAGACCTTGCAGAGGACATCAAGGTGGCTTTTTGATTTTGTTAGATGTCTCCCAATACTTGCAAAAAACACCTGAAAAAAGCCCAAAAAACACCTGAAAAAGCCCAAAAAAAAGCCTGAAAACGACACGCTCAGGTGTAAAGGGAGCCTTAGTGAGACTCAAGATACAATCACACACTAGAAATGAAAAGGGTTGGCAATACAAGTAAAACCACATGGGGACAGGTTGGGGATGTGACTAGTCTAAGGATGGCCATAGATAGATAGCAAGCAAAATCGCATTTGTATGAAAATTTTCTGGACTTTCGAATGTCATTTGAAAATTTTTGTCTGCTCTTAACATTTGATTTTGAAATGAATGAACCTTACCAAACGAATACAACATACACTGTTAGAAATTTGTTCGTTCAAGAAAAAATTTCCATCTTGCTCCTTCAAATTTTCTCGTCACTCTTGTCGAAAACAAATGTCGATTTGACCCACATAATGGTCTTGCTGGAAAACCAGCATTCAATCAGCACATGCAGCCAACAGCTGCAGGTGCTGATCTGTGTCTTCTGATAATGGGAAGTCCCCATTGTCAAAAAACAATAGAGCAAGAGGAAAGACCCCTGATTTAACATCACTTGTGTTGAGTCAGGGGATCTGTAAGTTGTTTTTTCCTACTGGTTGAACAAAAAAAAGAAACTGCACATGTATACCCAGCGTATACCCAACATTCATTTTCTAAGAGTTTTTATTCAAAATTCTACCCATCTATGGTCAGCTTAACTGCTTCTCCTGCATTGCCCTGCAGAGTATAAAATTGCAGTATAAGGAAGAAAAGAAAGAAATACCTGCTGTTTTTATAAGCCAGGCTATATATTATTTATAATTTATAATTCTTTACTGTCATAAAACCATACATACACACCGGGCTTTTCTTTCTCAGAGAATAGGTGCAGGTACTTATCCCTTGTCTCCACCCCCTACCACCTCCCAGCACTTATCCCCTACAGGCAGCAACAATAGATCCCCCCAGCAACAATAGCTCCCCCTGCAACTAAATACCCCCAGTAACAATAGATCCTCCCCAGCAACAATAGACCCATGCTAATAACCATAGATTCCCCAGAAGTCAGCATCAGTAGACCTTCCATCAGCCTGCAACAAAAGACCCCCTCCCTCAACAGTAGATCCTTCCAAGCAACATAAGACCTCTTTGGCAACAATAGATTCCCCACCAGCTACAATACACCCCCAGCGACAATAGATCCCCAGTAACCAGCAACAATACCCATAAGACATTTTTCAAAAGTTTTCAAAGGGATATAGATCAACATTAAAGAGGCAAGCAAAGTTATAACAATTCTTATAAGTTATAACCTAGGAACTACAGAGAACACATACCTGTAAATCAGTCAAAGAACAAACTGTCATATTTTTCTCATAAGAAACATAAACCATTAAACTATTTTAAAAAGATATCTGTTGATGTGCTTTACAGTGCTTGGCACAGAATTGCCTGGTGCAAGAAAGAATGACACTAATCCTCAACTAACAACATTTAATGAACCTGAGGCAAGCACATTTTTTCCCCCCTCTGCATTTCTTTAGTGTCATTTGTTGTAAGTTATATGATATATTGGCCACCACACTATAGACATAGGGACATGATTCTATCCATAGTGAAATAAAAAAAGGACAGGTTTTAATAATTCTTTACTTTAGTCAATACAAGTGTTGTCTCTAGATAGATGCACAGTACTTGATTATGATGATATATATATATATATATATATATATATATATATATATATATATATATATATATATATACATACACACACACTACCAGATTATGTCTCATGTGAGGGTCCAGCTATGTGGTGTAGCTACCATCCACAAGACATCACTCCACCCTGCCTATGAGTAATTATTATTTCCTGGAAAAGTAATGTGTTTGGACAATTTGGTAATAACTATAGGTATAAGGAAGCATTGAGCTAATCAAGATTTTAGGGACCATGTCGGTTGGCAAATAACCTGCTAGTATTTTGGAACGCTATTGAAGTACTACCAACTTGGACTCTTAGTTTTTCTTTTTATTTTGCATTTAAGTTTTACCATGGAAAATACTAAGTACGTAAGCAAGACTCTGCTTCAGAGGTATTGTATCCTCTGTGTTTGCTATTATTATTCCCTTTTTGTAAGATTTTCTGTCTTGCTGAAGTACCCAATAAAAAATTGACTTGTAGGAGCCAATATGTGTGAGATTTTACTTGCCTGCAATTTTTTTTATATTAAAAAAAAAAAAACGTAGGAAAAGTCCACAACTGTACCATGACAGCCGAAACAGATTTAATAGACTCTGTTATGAGAGAAGTATGACTACTTCCATTTCTTGTCTATCTAAGTTAGTGCTATATTTGTTACTAGTGATGAGCCTATTGAATTGTGTTCCGTTTGTGGACAGTTGGCTAAACCCAGCCTGAAGTCCAAGAACCCCAACATAACACTCTAACTCCATTGTCTATTGGAGCCAAATCTTGAAAATTCTTTCATGCCCCTTTTCGAGACCAATTTGCAACGTTTTGGGAAAAAAAGGCCATGGGAAGCTGGGCACTTCCATGTGGGATATGACCGCCTAATGAAGGAGCACGGATGCTCCGAAAGCTAGCAATGCCCATCTTTCCCTCCGCCTCACAGGAAGTGATGTCGGGCTGACAGGAAGTAGGAAGTGGAGCCACAGTGAGAGTCCTCCACCAACACAGCACCATCAGACAGGCTGCCAGACAACAGCCTCCACGCACCACCAGCACCCCGCACCCCTCCTTTCTGCAACGGTATCCAGGACAAGAAGATGGATGATCCCATTCACCTACCGAACCGGCCTTTACTTACCTGAGAGTAAGTCACTATGTGTTTTTTGTATTAATAAACCGTATGCTGCACTAAGCTGGCGCTGCTTTCTTTCTGTTCATGTGGGATATGTACCAATGCAAATTTAAAAGAAAATACAGTTAGTCAGGAAAGAGTTTTAAATGGGGCATAGTTAAAAAAATATCATCAATATAAAAATCTTTTTTCACAATTTTAATGATGCTGTATTTTGAGAAGTTATTCTCTTCCCACTTGGTCATAGATAAGTTTGCCACAGTGGGACACACTTCCCCCATGGCTACATCTTGTGTCTTAAAGACAAATAGTTCTTTGATGTTGCAAAATTCAAACATTCCCCGAGAAGCATACAGTAGCTTTTGTCATGGGAAGACACCTACTGTATCACTGGTGAGAAAATATTCCACCATCTTCAAACACCCAGATTGGGGTACGTTAGTATACAATGAGTGGACATCTAGATAATAATGTTTCTCCTGTAGAATGTTACATATATGCTTAGTATCCCTAATATGTAGAGGAGTAGTGATCACCATAGGTAGTAAAAATGCATCTGTGTATTGGCCAAGTTTTAATGGTATAGAATTTTTTCCACTAATGATGTGCCTGCCTGTGAGATTCACTGGGTCCTTGTATACTCTGAGCAGATAATACATAACAGGTATGTGGGAAGCAGAAGATTTGAGAAACTCCTCTTTCCTATTTATAAACCCCTCTTTGTATTCTCTCCCCATAAGACACTGTTATTTCTTTTTGAAATTCAGAGTGGGATTTCCTCACTATAACTTATTTGTATCATCATCTGCAAACAGACTGTTCATTTCTTATAAGATGTTCTGCTTTATCCAATAGTAGCACTCCCTTAGCAACAGGTCAAATGACCAATTATTTTTCCTTCATAAGTTCTATTGCTTTATCATTTTCATAAGTATGAACAGTCTTTTCCTTCTTTTTAATATTCAGCGTATTCATATCATCCAGAACCATTTATTTTAACAATGGTTCATCAATGAAGCATTAATATAATAAATTACCTTTACCTATTTTCATATGCTTTTTGTGTTGATTTTTTACTTTTCCCCTTTTCCCTCATTGATATATCCACAATTTGAATTGTCTCTTTCTCAGCGTCACCTGCGGGACCAAGTGATGGGAAGTGCACTTCGGAGGTTGTGAACCCAACAGCTAACTGCTGAGGGTTGATGGTTCAGAGAAGCAGCTACTCAGGGTCGCAGCCATGGTCTTGGATGGGGAGCCAGAGCATAAGACTCTCCATGGTGTGGAGTCTAAGAGCCAGCAGGTTTTCAGTAGAGCCTCTGATGGTGAGGATTGACTTGGCTGCAGCTGCCTCCAGGTTGCGGCCCCCAGGGTGTTTCAGCTCACGCTGGTGGCTCTGGTAGATGGAGAGGAAGCAACAGTCCAGGGCAACAAGGATTAGTCAGGAGAAAAAGCCAAAGGTTGGGGCAACAAGCAGACAAGGATGGTCAGGCGAACAAGCCAAAGTCGGTACAAGGAGATCAGACATGGAGCACACGGCAAGAAACACTCAGGAAAGCCTTCACACATTTGTTGCTCAGGCAAAGCTGGCTTGCAGTGCGCAGGCTAATATAGTGTTTCCTGTTAAAAGGCTGGGGTGGAGCCATGCTTAGAGAAGATATCTTAAACACACAGGTGTGAGAACACGGTCCCTAAAGTTAATACACAGGCCAGAGAGGTAAGCAGACAGTCAGGGCATGAAACATTACTACAGATTCATGACACTCTTCCTCTTTCACTAAAAAAGACACATATAATTGTAGTATTGGTACAAATTCTGTTTATTAATTACCTCTATGGAATAATCAGCATGTAAACCTGTTGAAAGTATAAATAGGGGGGGGCGTGGCCGGCAGCCGAAGGAGATGGCCGCTTAGGATCCGAGCTCCGTCTCTCCCGGTATCTCCACCGACAGCCAAGCGACGTGGGTAAGTACCTCCGGCTCCTAATCCCCTCATACACCACTCAGGAACCTCTAGACCACCATGAGGAAGCGTAAAGACCGCGGGGCGCCCCGTAAACTGACGGACTTTTTCGCCACCTCCAGCACCCCGCGCTCACAAGATGGCGCCGAGTCCTCCTTGCAGGCCCGAGGCGCCGGAGCCTCCGGAGAGGCGCGGCGAACTCACGAGCGGACCTCCGGCTCTATCTCCCCCGCCGCGAGCAGCAAATCATCCCAGGGGACCTCACCTGCCCACAGCCCCCACAAATCGGCGCCCAAGAGGTCTGAAAGCCACAGATGGGCAGGAGATGAGCGGGTGGGGGAGGGGTCCCTGAACAGCACGCTGGAGTTCTATGAGAACTTTAAAGACTTTCCTACTACAGGGCAGCCTCTCACAGATGCCACTATGAAGGAAATGCTCCTCACTATTAATGGCACTTTTCACAGGGAAATTGTGGCCTGTGTCAATGGAATTAAAACCGATGTAGTTGAACTCGGGGGCAGGGTGGACCATTTGGAATCCAAAATGGAGGAGTTCACGCTAGCGCATAACGAACTAGTTGACTCTCATAACGGGCAGGACGATGACCTGGAGGCCCTAAAGAGCAAGATGGCGGACCTGGAGGACAGGGCCCGCCGAAACAATGTTAAACTTCGGGGGGTCCCGGAGTCTATTCCCCCGTCAGACCTGAGGCCGTATGTCCAAGCCATGCTTTTGGCTCTGATGCCTGACACACCTGTGACGGAAGTAGTGGTAGATCGGGCCCACCGCTTGCCAAAGCCGCAACATCTTCCAGACAAGGTGCCACGGGATGTCATAGCCCGCATCCATTTTTTTCATGTCAAAGACGATCTCATGAGGTTCGCACGGAAGCATTCACCGCTGCCGTACCCGTATCATGATATATCTGTCTACGCAGACCTGTCTCAGTTCACAATGGCGGCGAGGAGGAAACTAGTTCCCTTGACCAAGCTACTACGGAACAACAACATTGCTTATTCCTGGGGATTCCCTACCAAGCTGCTCATAATCAAGGAGGGCCGCACACATGTTATTCGCTCAGTGCATGAGGGCTTTGCGCTGACTAAGCAGTGGGGAATTATCCCGGATCAGCAGAGCTCACCGCCGAGTACAGATCCGCCAGCTCGACTTGAACCTGAATGGCGCCGAGTCAACAAATGAACTTTGGGTCCCTTCCCGTTGGCCCCGATGGTTCTAATGGCCTGTCCCTTTTCCCTGGAGGTCTCTTCAGCAGATCCAGAGAGGTTTTAGGGGGTCTGTCTGTTTCCCTTTTTTTTCTCCCTGACCGACATGCTGGAGTTCAAGGGGTATCCGGGAGGCCGGTGCTATTACCCCCCTTACCACTACCTGCGATTGAATCGCATGATGGGGTTTACCCCAAGCTTTTGGTTTGTTACCTTTGTTACTTCCATGTTTTGTTTTATTTTGTTTCTTTCATTTCTTCAGCCTCTTTGCAAGCTACTTACACCTGGAAACCACTCACCCTGTAACCAAGGACTCCCACGGTTCCATTACACCAGCGAGGACAAGTTGCTCAGTTCTGACCTTATTCTACATGGACTGCAGGTACTGTGACGGCCACGGCCTAGTGTTACCCTCCAATTTAGGTCTAGTCGCTGATGCTGGAGGCTATTCATGGTCCCCAACCATATCTTACAGAGTCCTTGTCTCTGCATATAGATTGGACTGCAATGATCATTACGGTACCATTTTAAATGGTTATTCAAATTGTCTCTATTAACGCCCATGGACTGAACAGCCCGTTCAAACGTAGGTCCCTTTGGAGAGAGGCTCGCACCCTCAAGGGTGATATTGTATGTGTACAGGAGACCCACTTTGCGCGATCCAACCCACCTAAATGCACGGATAAGGCTTATCCACATATATTTGTCTCTTCTGGGGAATCCAAAAAAAAGGGGGTGCTCACTGCAGTTAAACATTCTGTGGCATTTCAGCTGCATGAAGTGGTGTCAGATGAGGCAGGTCGATACGTGATATTGATCTGCGACATCAACAACACTACATATACAATCGTAAATCTTTATGCCCCGAACAAGGGCCAGATCAAATTCTTTAAAGCATTAGTCAAGAAGGTGGATCGCGTGAAGAAAGGTCTCACGGTGTATTGTGGGGATTTCAACTGTGTGGTGGACCAGGAGCTGGATTGTTCTCCAGCTCAGGGACGTGCAAGGGCTACTCTGCAGAGGTTCTTGCATGCCTCTGACCTGTATGATGTGTGGCGATGCTTTAACTCCACGGAAAGGGATTTTACCTACTTTTCGGCCCCTCACAAATCTTATTCGCGGCTGGATTTGTTTGTGGCCGATTTGCAATTTTTGAGGGCAGTGGAGAATTCTGTGATACATTCTATATCATGGTCTGACCACGCGCCGGTTTCGGTGGCGGTCTCGGAGTCTCACGTGACAACGCCGGTGCATTTGTGGCGCAACAATGTCTCTTTGCTCCGGGACCCCGCTCATAGGGACCAACTGGGTGGTCAGATAAGGGACTATTTTGGGTACAACGATACCCCTGGGATTGATGTGTTTCATTTGTGGTGCGCTCATAAGGCGTTCTCGAGAGGGTTGCTCATTCAGCAGGCTTCTAGGGCTAAAAGAGCAAGAACGGAGGCGCTTAGGGCCCTAATGGAGAAACTTAAAGCACTAGAATCAGCGCATAAACTGAATCCGTCCCAGCTCTTGTTGCGAGACCTCACAAACTGTAGACTGCAGGTTAGAGCTAAGCTTATGGAGGAACATCAATACCTCCTCTTTCGCACTAAAGCGCGGCATTACTCTCAAGGAAATAAGTCGGGGAAAATGTTAGCTAACTACTTAAGGAAAAGACAACAAAAAACTAAGCTGGCCTCTATCACTGATCCCGTTTCTGGTAATCAGGTGCGAAACCCTAATGAGATCGCTAATGCTTTCTCGAGTTACTATACCTCGTTGTATAATCTCCAGGATGATGTGATTACCCCACAGCCTACAGATTCCCTCATAGCTGACTTCCTGGATACCCTTCATCTCCCAGGGGTTACGGACCATATGTTGCAATCCCTTAATGCCCCCATAACCGAAGAGGAGATCCGACTAGCCATAGCTTCTTTGCCCTCCAATAAATCACCGGGAGCGGATGGCTTCTCCTCAGAATACTATAAGGCCTTTAGTCAGGTTCTGTCTCCATATCTAAGTAGGATGTTCAACGCCGCTGTTCAGCGCTCCTCCTTCCCCGAGGAGATGCTCCAGGCGGTTATCGTGGCACTTCCAAAACCTGGGAAGGCGCCAGATGCTCCCCAGAATTTTCGCCCCATTTCCCTTTTAAACACCGATCTCAAGTTGTATGCCAAAATATTAGCGGTCAGACTGGCTGAGGTGACTCCTCACCTGGTCAAGGCTGACCAAGTGGGTTTTGTGAAAGGGAGACAGGCGCCGGATGGTACCAGGAGGATGCTGGACCTGGTGCAGATAGCTGAAACCCGGAAGGTGCCCTCGGTGTTCCTGACATTAGATGCTGAAAAAGCGTTCGATAGGGTTCACTGGGGGTACCTTAGAGCGACACTCACTAAATTCGGGTTGAGGGGGAACATCTTCTCGGCTATCTAAGCATTGTACACCAAGCCCTCAGCTAGGGTATTTACATCAAGTGCTTTATCATCTAATTTCAACATTACAAATGGGACCCGTCAGGGGTGCCCCCTTTCCCCCTTGATTTTCACTCTGGTTATGGAACCTCTGGCTGAGGCGATTAGGAGCGACCCTAATATATCTGGGATTTCGGTGGGAGGTAGGGATCACAAAATCGGGCTTTTTGCGGATGATGTGATCCTGACCTTAACTTCCCCTGTAAAGTCATTGCACTACGTACAGCAACAGCTAGACAGGTTTGGGACAGTCTCTTACTACAAACTCAATGTCACTAAGTCCGTGTGCTTACCACTCTCCCTGAACCCTCCGATCTTGAAGTCCCTGAAGTCAAAATATCCTTTTCAATGGACTAACAAGTCCCTTACGTATCTGGGTATCTCCCTAGTGGCGCCGACATCCTTAACGTACCAGACCAACTTTGCTAAATTACAGTCCATTGTTACGGGGGACTTGCAGCACATTGCGTCCTACGATCTTTCCTGGATGGGCCGCATAGCTGCCCTTAAAATGATAGCGCTCCCCAAAATATTGTACTATTTTAGGACGCTCCCTATATTGTTACCCGAATCCTTCTTTAGAGGTATGGATAAGCTCTTCCGGAAGTTCCTATGGGAGGGCAGGGTACCTAAATTGTCATACTCCACGTTACTTAAATCTAGATCGGCTGGGGGGGTGGGTTTCCCTCATCTTAAGTCCTACCACTCTGCTGCCCTGTTGGACCAAGCGAAAGCTTGGTTCGATCCAATTTCGGACAAACTATGGGTGCTGTTAGAGAGGGCAATGGGCAATGGTGGCGCAGCGAGATCTACCATCTCTGCTTCAGGCCGCATTGACGAAAAGGGAGGTGCACATTCCCAGCCTGTCCTCACTGCGGGCCACACTGGGAGCTTGGGGGGAGGTACAGAGGATGGAGGGAACCCCGATAGCTAAGAGAGAATTAACACTGGCAGCCTATCAGTTCCTGCTTCCCTCCCTGAAAATTCCGAGGACATTGTTCCCGGATACCTTCACATACCATGATGTCCGTGGGCAGGTCGGAACCCCGTCCTCCTTCTTTCATGCACAGCTACACCATTACCACATTAAGTTTCCCAACCCGATTATTGAGGTGCCCTCTGAGATCTGGGACTATTTGCACAAGGAGTATCGTAAAACGAGGGGGTTGTCGTGGTTCTACCATCGTCTGCGCTTCCAGCGTGGATGGGTCAAGTCGGCTAGTATGGTGGCCTGGGAGGGCGACCTTTCAGTGGCATTTTCGGAGCTGGAATGGCGGCTGGCTATTCGCTCCTTTTACACATTTACGCATTGTACTAACCACTGGGAGGTGGCTCTCAAATTTCTCCACCGTAGTTATCTGACACCTGTGAAGATGGCTAAGATGTTCAAAGATGCACCAGTCCTATGCTGGAGGGGGTGTGGGGGTAGAGGTACACTATTCCATCTATTGTGGCAGTGTAGGAAGCTGAGAGGATATTGGGCAGCGGTGTTTGCACTACTTATCTCTATAACGGGAATTTCGCTGTCCATGTCCCCAGCCCTAGCTCTATTGAACTTGGGTATTGACAAGGTTCCACGACCGTTTCGTTGTGTGACCTCTCACATTCTCACAGCTGCAAGGATGTCTGTCACCGCGGCGTGGAGGTCTGTTGATGCACCCATGGTGACAGATGTCATAAACAGGGTTAGAACCCACTACTCCTATGAACAGTTCTTTGCCAACTCCAGCGATAGAAGCCTGCTGTTTGACCGTGAATGGAGTCCTTGGTTGCTAAAGTACCCGAGCTGAGGGGTTTTCCTCTTGCTCGGGCTTGATCTTTACTTGATCACATTATTAATGATGACATATATTTCTATCTGAGGCTGATGTTTAGACCGTCCGGTTGATGGTCTCTGTGTTCATCTGCGTGGATATTGCAAACGTAATGTTCTATAGCATGCTAGAGTTAAGGTTCTTTGTGGACGCACCTCCTGTTAGCTTCGGGAAGCTCTGGGTGTACGCCGGGGGCTGGGTCCCAGCTCCTGCGGGGGTTGGGGGGGAGGGCGTGGGACCACAGTATTGATCCCCTTGGGGGTGGTCCGGCGGCCCGAACCTTCGGCTCAGCGCGGGGGAAGTTGGACTGGGGCCTGGTCTCCGGGGGGGGGGCCCGGATATTGAGTACTGGGGAATCCAAAAATGTATCCGTCACGGTTTTGTATGGTATACTCTAGTGTGTTTACTATATTTGTTCAATGTTATACAACCATTACGTTTACCTGTACTGTATTTTATGTTTGATGTTTTGAAACTTTAATAAAAACTATTGAAAAGAAAGTATAAATAGGGATATTTTTGCCATGTCTCTTTGTATACCCTCTATTCCTATAATTCCTCTCAATATCTCCTCTATTAGGAATCTTTTTTTTTTCCAGCCTAACTCCTTCTGGGAAGAAAGGGATTGGATCTTTTACTTATCTAAGGAGCTTTAATTCATTCTCCATCATTCTCCTGATTTTTTCTGTCCTATCCTCTTATTTAAAATTATTTAGATCTGTATACCTTTGCCACCTAAACGCATATTTTTATAATCAGTTGTTCTGATTATAAAAGTTTTGGTTAAAAACGTTTTCTGTTTTTCCTTTGTTCTAGGTTTTCTTTCTCTCTATTTATCTTTAACTCCGAGCTTGCTTTATGGTCAAAGGCTCTTTATAGTAAAATTAAGTTTGTCTTTAACACCGCTAATCTCCCTATCCACATTTTTTTACTTTTTCTTCTTCCTCAAAATAATGAAGGTTATAGGGTTTAATCCATATTGATTAAAAAACCTAAATCAGTCTTTACCATCTCTGGGTTTTGTTCATCTTCATGTGCTGCCACATCCCATCTATTGCTGCATGGCACTATACCACTATTAATAGGTTTTTCCAGTAGTGTTAAATCCCACCAGGCATTGAAAATGCTCACTATTAAATTATTTAATAGTGATAATAAAAAAAATACACTCTATAACATTATGTTGGAGGTCACCATATTAAAAGCCTCCTCTATATCTATATTTCTATTTTTCTCTTTGCTCTATAATAAAATAAAAAGTATAATGAAAATAAGGAGTATTAGAAAAAAATGTATATAAACACAAAATATAAATATAATCACCAATTCCAATAAATTATAACAGTAAGCAACTAGAAATGGTATAATACCCACTATAAATATAATCTAAATAATGACATTCGGAAGTAAAATTATAATAAAAATCATTAATTCTTCATTGAATGGAAAATTATAAAAACCATAAGATCACAAAACCAAGTTTAAAAAGTCCACCATTTATAAATGATCAGCAAACCTCAGCTATCATGGAAGATTTCCCTATTTCTCATCCATCAAGGTAAGTGTACCTCCACTCTTAAAGCAAAACGTAAGGCAGGAATACTTACCTATGCTCACAATTTGACAGCTGTGCGGGTGCTTATGGATATAGGTCCTGAAACACAGATAGTGTGCATTTGAGGCCTGCACCTGTACAGATACAAAGTTGGGAGCAGCTGCTGTGTCCATACAGCTGCTGTGTCCCAACTAACATGAATAGGACTGCCTGCACAGGGATACACGGAACACCCGTGCATCCCTGTGTGGGAAAACACAACCCTTGCACTGATTTATGCTTAAGTACGCCCATGCAAACAAGGCCTTATTATAAGTTTACTGCTGTGTTGCTTTTCCTTTCACTGTCCAGTAACAGGCTGGAGATGAGTCCAAAAAAACCTGGGCTCAGAGGAAGTCATTTGAATGATGTTGGCTACCAGACTGAGGACCTCTAATGGCAGAAAACAAGTACTGCAGGGAAAATATCTGGATTGAAGATGAATATCGCAGAAAGTAGTGTTGCATAATGTTGGGCCTCGCTGATCCTCTGAAGTCTGCATAAATCTATCATACATCTGTCTGATTGAAACAGGTGTTTTTTTTTTTTCTAATCATGTAAAACTTTCACAATGCTCCTGGTAACTCTTGGAAGTAACTATATGATTTAGACTACCTAGGCTTTAACCACTTGCCGACTGCGCACAGTATATTTACTGCGGCAGTCGGCCCCGGCCAGGCAGAGTGACGTAGGTCTAAGTCGCTTGCCTGTCACTCCTTCTAGAGCCAATAACGGGCGAGCGTGCGCCCACCTCGGCTCGTTCACGGAGGAATGCGGGAGTGTGACTGGCGGACCCGATGTCCGCCGGTCACACTACGATCGCCGGTACAGCGGGAGAAAGACAGAGCGGCTTATGTAAACAAGCCGCCTGTCAGTTCTCCCTGTGTAAAAATGAAGATCAGACGGTTCTACTATGTAGAACCGTTGATCTTTTTTTTTTACACCAATAGGAATGTCCCACTACAGTTAGAAGCACGCCCCTAGGACACACTTAACCCCTCCCTGTCCAATACAGTTAACCCCTTCCCTGCCAGTGTCATTTTTGCAGTAACAGTGCATATATATAGCACTGATTACTGCAGTAATGTCACTGGTACCCCCAAAAGTGTCAAAAATGTCAGTCAAGGGTCCGATCTGTCCGCCGCAATGTCGCAGTACCGCAAAAAAAAAAACGCAGATCGCCGCCATTACTCGTTAAAAAAAAAAAACACCAAAAATGACAAAAATCTTTCCCTTTGTTAGTAAACGCGATAACTTTTGCGCAAACCAATCAAAATACGCTTTTTGCGATTTTTTTTACCAAACATAGGTAGCGTAAAACAAATTGGCCGAAAATGTTAAAAAATTTTGATTTTTACATTTTTTTGGGGGGGAATATCATATAAAAAAAGTGAAAAATATTGTTATTTTTGCAAAAATTACGCTCTTTTTTTGTTTATAGCGCGTGATCAAAAAATTGCACAGGTGATCAAATACCACCAAAAGAAAGCTCTGTTTGTGGGAAAAAAAGGAAATGAAATTCGTTTAGGTACAGCGTCGCACGACCGCGCAATTGTCCTTTAAAGTCACGCAGTAAAAAATCGCAAAAAAACCCCCTGGTCTTTTAGCAGGAAAATCCTCCGGTGGTAAAGTGGTTAAGCTACAGTTGAGAGATTTGGAACAGCAGTTTCTTATTCATGATAAATAAAAAGCATCTCTTTATATAAAATATCTGGTTAGATAATGTTCTCTATATTTATATGTTAATTGCAAATTTGAATATGTCAACTTTAAAGGAATCTATGGTGTTTTTACATATTCTCCATTATTATATTCAGCACTAAAACATTTCTAAAATATTTTTTAATTATCTAATCAATATTACTTTCCAGCCAGCAGGTGGAGCTTTAGGATAATTTTCACATGTCAAACTAGTTTTACCTGCTTTGCTGAAAAATACCTGTTTTTTGCAAAGCTAATTAACTCACTCTTAAAGCGTAACTCCACTTTTGCTGAGAAAAAAACCTCCCCCTCTGGGTGATCTCTGTACATTACAAGGATTTTAACAAACTTTGTTACAGATTCCTACCTTTTATTATTCTGAAGAAATCCCTGTTTGTTTCTCTGTGCATCTGTGCTGAGTGTGTCAAATGGGAGTGGTTTCATAATTATCTATCAGCTGTGGCAGCTGCAGAGCACTAATGAGGAAATCTGCTGGGCCTGCATCCCTTTAGACGTGTTCCTATTGGGAGTATCTCACCAAAAATGAATTTTTTGGTGCAGGGGATGCCTGAAATCAGACCTGTATCTTAGTGCAGACTTCTGGGAAAATTGGTGAGCCAATCACACAAGCAGGAAAGGATGTTTCTGGGGTGTGGTCAGTATACATTCTGTGTACAGAACAGCTCCAGGTAGCCATATTGCATTGCATTTTCAGAAAATTACAACAGCTGCAGATTGAAAAGGAAAGGGAATTTTTAATAACATTAAATTATAATATGATTTGTGTCACAATTGTATACGCTATAATGTTTTTTCTTTATATGTTAATTTTTACCCCACGAAACTGCAATTACCCTTTAACTACACTTACAGTTGAGTTAATCTTCTTCTCTCTCCTTTGACTGCTCTGCTTAGAATTTTAATCATACAGGGATAGCCTGATGGAAAACTGCTTCTGCTGTGCTCTCACTTTAAATAATTAACAACGTCATCCAATGTCCCATATAGTACAAAAAAAAAATACTGTAAAATATTTTTTTAAAAAATCAAAAAAAAAAAAAATATAATTAAAACTGACCCAAAAATAAAACTGAAACAATACAAAAATTCTGGTAAAAGAACATCATGTAAACCAGCAACAAATGATAAGTTTTTCTGGGTCACACCTGCTAATCAAGAACTGCTGATTTAAAGCTTAGCAGAACTAGTTGATGTTAGGAACCATAATATATTTTAATGAAAATGATCCTTCATATCCTATGTAGTGGAAACACACAATTCACTGAGTACTATATTATAAAAATAACTTTAATTTGTTTCAAGATAAGATGTGTAATGCCAAACTGTCACAATCCATTTGTCTCCTGCTGTCTTTGTAAGTGTATTTATTTATCTGTTTAAATTTGCTCACTGACAAAAAGCAAATTAGGAGTGTACCCTTGTCATTCCGTGGAGATATGAAACATATCATAGGAGCAATAAAAGCATAATTGCAGCTGAACAATTAGATTGACAATGCACTTTCAAATGATTTATCCATTGTTCACCCAGTTAGGATTTAAAGCAAATGGGCCCTTACCTTCTTGTTATTTGTTCCAGGAAGCTGGAGACAGTCTGTTAAAATTTTCCATTTCACATCATTTTCCATTAAGCTTTTGGGTGGACTTGATTTTCGTAATAAGGAACAAAATACAATGCATTTCACAAAACATAGATGAATGAATAGATTCTTAACGCTTTGACTTGTTTAGGCCAGATTTTTAAATATATAAACATATTTGCATAATTGAGCAAACTTTGGCCATGTTTAAATAGATTCTTAAGGCTGAAGTTTTTTTTTTTTTTTACCTTAATGCATTCTCTGCAATAATGTAAAAAACCTTCTGAGTGCAGCTCCTCCCCCCCCCCCCCCCGCATAGTGTCAAGGTCTTACCTTGCACACACTGTTGGTAGCCTTCTTGGACATGTGCAAACTGCTGCCTCTTATAGACTCTGATTGCATCCTCACTTGCCTGCTGCCTGGGCATCACACAGTGATGATGCTGCACACTTGACTATATCTATTACCTGATGGGTTGCAGTCCTTGCCCTTGTGTTTGTGCTCCAAGGTGCATCTCTGCCAGCAGTCTTCTGTTCTCCATGTTCCTCCATGTATGACCTGGCTTGGCTGATGACTCTCCTGGCTCTCAACCCGGCATCGGCAGACAACCCGGCATTGGGAGACGACCCGGCCTGGGCATCACACAGTGATGATACTGCCCACTTGACTATATCTATCACCTGATGGGTTGCAGTCCTTGTGTTTGTGCTCCAAGGTGCATCTCTGCCAGCAGTCTTCTGTTCTCCGTGTTCCTCCATGTATGACCTGGCTCTGCTGACGACTCTCCTGGCTCTCGACCCAGCATCGGCAGACAACCTGGCATTGGGAGACGACCCAGCATCGGCAGACTACCCACTTCAGGATTTGACCCCGGCTTGGATGACTACCTGCTTGTGGACATGACCCCGGCTTGTTCCTGCTCCCACTTCCTCACTCTTGCTGTGCATTTATTGTTGTTTGCTCCAATAAATTGTTTTATTTTACCTGCATCCCTGTGTGGTCTGGTTTCCTGGCACCCCCACACATAGTCCCACAGCCCCCCCCCCCCTATATTTACCTGAGCCCAATCTTGATCCAGCAATGTGCATGAGAGCAGCAGCTCTTGGCTCTTTCACCCCCCACTGGCTCAGGGACAGCAGCGGGAGCCATTGGCCCCCCTGCTGCCAATCATAGCCAGAAAGGAGGAGCTGAGCCGCACTGTGTGTGTCCATTGACAGCTAGCGGAGAGGGAGTAGATGGGGAGCAAGCCAGCACGAAAGCCCGCATAGAAAGCGGCTTGCTATGGTGGGCATTTGGCAGGGGGAGAAGCCAGGAGCTCCCGACAAAAGAAGGAGCAGTGCTGTTCTGTGCAAAACCATTAGTAGTAGGTAAGGATACCATCTTTGGTATTTTTTTTAAATACCAAGCATTTGCAATCATCTATCAACCTATTTAAATAACTGATCATAAAATGCTGCAGTGGATGGTGACTTCATGATGTGTAAAATTAAAAAAGGAAAATGACGTGCAACTTCCAAATACTAAAGTCTGTTCAGGCTTCTCTGCTATAGCCAAGCAATGGCACACCCCCACCCAGTCGAGACAGTTGGTGGCCATAAGCAATAATCTGTCTGTGCCTATGGCAATATCCTTATACTGAATCTAAATTTGGCAGATTATAACATGCCTTGTACTGGGTTAAACATAAAATGCAATCCAAAAATAACAATAACTAATAACACAATAACAATAACTAAGTACACTAATAACACATATCACAATTCATCTTGTCATGTGCAAGGTGCTATAAACTGCTAAAGGTTGAACTGACATTGTGAAAACTTTTTTAGGTGAAAATCCCTCGCTATCTAATAAACTCTAAGTTTAAATGTATCCTTAAGATGCAGTTAAATAAATTGAATATATAGTGTAGTGGCTGCAAACAAACAAATGTGTTCCCACAAAGCAGCCAGGAAAGAGGCTGGGTAAATCTATTACGTGCAGAGATCACCAGGGGAAGGTATTGTTGCAGGCCCTCCTCCCAGTCATCAGCCAGCGCAGGTATGTCAGCTTGCCAAGCTGAAAACAGCTGGGAGATTTTAGAAGTGTCTAAGCCAACTAGTATAAAGTAGGCGGCCGAGAGGGGCTTATCTTCATCAGGCGATCTGAGTCGATTTTCAACATCCATCACTTCCAATAATGTAGGTTGGGGGAATTAAGCTCTAAAGGTGTGCCATAGTTGAAAATATCTAAGCAACATTCTATTAGGTAGGTTCGGACCTCTCTTAAGGTCATCAAAGGTAATAAACCGCCTGCGGAACACTATGTCACTCAGGGTTGTGCCCAAAGAAGAGGATCCAGAATGGAGTGGAAATGAGGTAGCCGTGGATTACTCCACAGCAGGATGTATGGGAACCAAAAGTTAGGTTTCTCAACTTGTGTCCGGACCGTTTCTTAGACACGAAGGGTTGTCCTCATAGGGGAGGTAATGTGATTGGGTCAGGGGACTCGATGAACCAGATTCCTCACTTCTGAGTATGAGCCAAGCAACATCAACCCCAAAGTGGAAGCAGGATTGGCCGGCTCCTCCAATAGCCACCATTTGACTGTAACCAGGACGGCGGCCCAATTTCATTTGGTGAAACAAGGCAGACATATTTGTTTGTTTTGGTTTTGGTGATAGTAGGCCAATCAAAATTTACAAACCGACATTGTGCTTTGGGTTCCTAAAACGTATTCTTTATCGCTACTCTACTTGTAAATGCATTTTTTACAGTGTTCGCATTTATATTTTAAATTTTTATTGTTTCAAACACAAATTTTGATAAAATTTCTAACCTGTCCTCGTATACCCTAGTTTAAAAAGTCTAGATTTTGGGCATTAAAGTTACCCTGTGCCAAGGATCTGGAAATTCAAGTATTTGCGTCTTTTAGCAAATAAGTGAGGTTCAAAAAAAGCCCTTACTAAATTCTGTATTAGCAAGCACTGTGGAGAAATGCATTATTCATAGCCTAGTCTATAGCCTAGAGCAGCCTTTTTTTAACCAGGGTGCCTTGAGGTATCTTCAGGTGTGCCTTGGCAAAATGTCTAAAAATTATCCACAATGTATGCAAGCCTGCCTTTTAGTTACAAAAAGCCACAGATTTTTATTGTTCACCATTACTATCTTCTAGCTGCTCGTGTCCTAACAACCAATGACATCATCAGTTAATAAGGAGAATGACGGTTGCCTGCACACCATCCTTGTTTGACTCTCCCCTGCCCCTCTCCATCAACGCTGGGGTCACATTAGCTGAGTGATGGAGAAAAACTGAGGGAGAAGAGAAACATTGGACTACTAGTCAGTACCAGTGTTCAAAAGTGTATTTGCTTTGGTAGAATAAATTACCTCTAACTCTGTGTGGATGTTGCTGCATTATCTAAAGCTATTAAAATAGTTTTTTACACTTTAGAATGGTGTGCCTCAAGACTGTCCATAACTTTAAAGGGTGCCTTGCGTTTGTCCACAATTTTAAAGGGTGCCTTGACTGAAAAAAGGTTGAGAAACGCTAGCACAAAGGTTTATTTTAAAGTTGATTTGCTATATAGAAAGAAAATTATTTGTACTTCCAGAAACCATCAAATCACTTATCCTCCTTTTCACTCTTTAGTGAGTTACTTCTTAATTGCCATTGCATTAACATTTTTCAGAGAATGCCATTGGATCAATACAAAAGATTACATCATTTGTTTGTTTCGCTGTTTCTACAAAAATGAAGAACTACCATAAAGAAAAAGCACATTACATGACTTAGATGATTTTTCTGTGTTCTAAAAAAATCCCTTGTAATCCATCAACAGTTCAATATCTTTTACATTATAAACATGAAAAATGACTAGTGCCCACAGGAAAGTGAAAACATGGCTGACATCTTTAATTGGCTCACTGAATTTATTTCATTGCAAGCTTTTGAGAAGACTCAATTCTCTTAAACAGAAAAAAAGTCATATAAACAACCAAAATGTCACTTATATAGAAAAAAAAGCACAATGTATCCGGACATGAAAGCTAATTCAACAGAAATAAACCTTGATGAGGTTTAGATAAACATTAGTAGGACAGTCAGAAAGGAGAAAAAAAAAGCAATAAAAAAAAATTGGTAGCTTTTGTTCTTACAATTTTCTGAAACTCCATTAGTCCTAGTAATTTAGTGATTAAAAAAACTGTGGATAGCAAAGCCGTTGAAAATGTAGCATTAGTCTTAAAGAATATATGTGTAAAAGTTAATAAGTATATTAAGCACATTTTAAATTTGTGAATGTGCTCGCCAGTGTTTTGGGACCCTAAAACTGTGTTCCTTAACAGGGTTTTATCTTAATGGACTTGAAAACTTTATTGCGGGACTAAATTTAACTATGCTAACCCTTAGATTACGCACATATCCTATAACACACCATATTCTCGCAAGATTAACAAATTCACAGACCTACCCACATTCACACATTTTCTAATTGGATTAAATTAGAAAAATGTACGAAAGGCTGGGTTAATCCTGTGTAAAATCATTTATAAATAGAACCCAAAGTGTATTTTTACGAATATTAAAAATATTGAGGGTATATTGCAACCGTTTTAATTAGTTTTGCTATATTTGAAAGTTAATATATTCTTTTTAAAATCAAAATCAGTGACTATATGAAACTGCAACTATCCAAGAAATTTAATGGATTGTATTGTTTAACACAATTGTGCCTGAAAAGCTATTTTGTTGTATATGTGTTACAGTAATCCCCCGCTACATCGCGGTTCAGTTTTTGCGGTCCCGGTAATTCGCGTTTTTTTTTTTGTAATGTTATTTTACTATATAAATCATTAAAAATGAAAGATTTTTGTGTTTTTCATAGCTCTTGCTCTGTCTCTAAGTATCTTTTATGTGTTTAAATGAGTTTATATTGTTTTAAAAGTGTGTTTAAAGACCTTAAAATGCTTCTACACGTACAGTGACAGTAAAAAAATCATGCCTACAATGCATTTTAATAGGGTTTTTCTATTTCGCGGAATTTCACTTTTCGCGGCTGGGTCCAGAACGTAACCCCCGCAATGGAGGGGGGTTTACTGTATATGCTATAATGAGCACATATGACACATGTGTGGGCATCAGGGACTTTTAACCACTTCAATATCGGTCACTCTTACCCCCTTCCTGCCCAGGCCAACTTTCACACTTTGAATGCTAATTGCGCATCTGTGACTATTTTGTCACACAAATAGAGCTTTCTCTTGGTGGTATTTCATCACCACTGAGTTTTTAGCTAAATCAACAAAAAAAGATGGAAAATTTCTTTGTTGCCGTTATAAAATTTTGCCAATAAAACTTTCTTCAAAAATGCAGGTCAAGTTGTATTCTGCTCCGTTTCTTTGGTGAAAATAACCTAATTCAGTGTTTAATATTTAGTTTGTAGGAAAGTTATAGAATCCACAAACTATGGTATATACATCATATTGTCAAAAGTACAAGTAGTACACGCACATGAACTGTACCGGCATCCTAGTCTTAGTCCGTAGGGTTCAATATTGAGTTGGCCAACCCTTTGCAGCTATAACAGCTTCAACTCTTCTGGGAAGGCTGTCCACAAAGATTAGGAGTGTATCTATGGGAATGTTTATTTTTCCATATTTTTAGCCTCCAAGTGCATTACTTTACATTTTTCCACATCTGCCATTTAGCTACCGAACCCTCTTTTTTTTTTTATCAAGGTCTTCCTGTAAAGTTGCTATACTGTGTTATGAAGTTATTGCTTAGCTTTGTATCATCAGCAAACACTGAGACTGAGCTAATATTTCCAACTTCTATATCATAAACTGCAACCAGTTTTCTATCCAGGTACATACCATTTCATCAATTTTAAAAGACTTAATTTGTAAATTAGGCATTTTATTGGTTACTTTATCAAATGCCTTAGCAAAATCCAAGTACACTGTGTCCATAGGCCTTCCTCTATCCCAATTAGAGCTTACCTCCTCGTAGAATGTTAAAAGGGTTGGTCTGGCAAGAATGGTCTCTCATAAATCTGTGTTGGTTATTTATAATAATACAAATTTTATCAGCAAATTCTGGGATATATAATTCTGTATCATTCCTTCTAATTGTTTACATTGTAAACATGCTACACTAAAGACTAAGTGGCACTATAAAAGGCTAATGTGTATACTATTGTACTCAGACAGTCGCTGCAGCCTGAATCTGATTGGATGGAGTACCCGTACGTCGCGTGAGTTTGGGTAGTTATATTGGGATGATGTCTGCAGCCACAGGCATCATCCCAGTAGCTTTTTTTTTGGGGGGGGGGCAATGGGCTCCTTTGTAAAAGCAATCCTAGCAGCTAACTAGCCACTGGATTGCTTTTACAAGCAGCTGGAGAGGACGTTCTCCCCCACCTTCCAGCCGCCTTCTAAGGTGGGAGTTCCGATCAATCAGCAGGTGATTCCTCTGTCTAATCATAGAGTCCAGCAAAGACTGGATCGGCTTTGTTGGGCTCTATGATATAACCTGGAAGCGATGACATTGCATCACTTCCGGTTTACCTGGATGTAAACGGCACCATTTTTAAAAATCAAAAGCATTTGATCACACCGATCTTGGTGGGATAAAATGCTTTAAAGGGCAGAGGAAGGATCTGGGGTCTTGTAGACCCCAGATCTCTCCATAAAGAGTACCCATCATGTGCCTATTGTTTTCACAAGGGACGTTTACATTTTTTGTGACAGCAATAAAAGTGATAAAACAAAAAAATTAAAGCAACACTGCAAATATAACATAGTCTTAGTCACATGCTTACCCATACCTGTATATTACTTCACTCCCAGTTGCTAAACAGAATGGTGTCAGAGCAAAGAAAAGGTGAGAATATCATGCTGGGGAGGGGAGATCCTAATGAACCGTTTATTTTTAATGCATGGGCAAAAGAAAGGTTCACTTTAGGCCGCTTCCTGTTGTCACATTTTGAAGACCTATGCAAAGTCCTGTATAAATACATGTAAAACATAGGGGATGATTTACTAAAACTGGAAAGTGCAAAATCTGGCGCAGTTCTGCAAAAAATTTGCAATAATGTGCATGCTCTGCATATAAACCAGTTAGCTTATAACTTCAGCTTGTTCAATTAAGCTTTGACAGAAAAAAACCTGGAAGTTGATTGGATTCTATATAAGAGTTGCACCAGATTTTGCACTCCCCGGTTTTAGTAAATCAACCAAATAGTGTTCGAGCAGAGAATGAAGCGTTTCCCAGGCCATTTTTCTCATTATCCTGTTTGTGTCTTCACTTGCAAAATGCTAGCAATAAATGTCACACATAGGCCAGAATATCAAAACGATGTCCTTTATTACGTAACCTTTGATTCAGAAATATTTTCAAACTACTTGCTAGTTGCTATTTTTTTTTTTTTTTTTTTACTGGTTTCTGTGTAAAGTGTTTGTCACAGTACTGGTGCCAGTTAGATTAAGAAGAGCTTCGCGTTTGAGAGAAGCCAATCCTGGTTCTCATTCAAGAGAAACTAATTAGAATAACTTTCAAGCAGGAACGGTCATAGATGGATCAAAATTTGGGCAGTTTAGCTTCAGGTTTCATCCATCTATGGCCAATTTTAGAAAGATGATTGTGCCCATTCCATGTGTGCCCATTCCATGCTCATATAATTAGGCTCAAGGTAGAGATAGAAAAAGGAGTTCTTAGCTTTTGGTCCTCGCAGGTGTACACATATTCCCTTGTAATATGATTTTTATATGATATGATCATTTTGTTTCATTCCCACACAGCTGGGTCCAGAAAGAATCATTTAGAAAACTCAAATAAGGACAATGCCTTAGCCTACAAGAATATACAATTCCATATAGAACAGGGAAAACGCACAACAAAAAAAGATAATATATCCCATGAGGCCAATAGGATAACAGGTTTACAAAAGAAAACAGAAAAGTATTGCAATGCCTACATTGAACTATTAAATATTAATTCTGACAGTGGAAGAGACTTTTTAACAGTGGAACAGTATTTAAACATACAGCTTTTCTTTTGTCCTGTTCCACATGTACAAATACATCTATATCGATATATACACTATATTATCAAAAGTATTGGGGTGCCTGCCTTTACACGCACATGAACTTTAATGGCACCCAGTCTTAGTCTGTTGGGTTCAATATTGAGTTGGACCACCGTTTAAAGCTATAACAGCTTCAACTCTTATGGAAAGGCTGTCCACAAGGTTTAGGAGTGTGTCTATGGGAATGTTTGACCATTCTTCCAGAAGCACATTTGTGGGGTCAGGCACTGATATTGCAGAGAAGTCCTGGTTTGCAGTCTCTGCTCTTATTCATCCCAAAGGTGTTTTATTGGGTTGGATTTTAGGACTCTGTGTAGGCAAGTCAAGTTCCACCACCCAAAACTTGCTCATCCAAGTCTTTATGGACCTTGCTTTGTGCACTGGTACGCAGTCATGTTGGAACAGGAAGGGGCCATCCCCAAACTGTTCCCACAAAGTTGGGAGCATTAAAATTATCCAAAATGTTTGGGTATGCTGACGCCTCAAGATTTCCCTTTACTGGAACTAAGGGGCCAAGCACAACCCCTTAAAAGCAACCCCACACCAAAATCCCCCTCCTCCAAATTATTCAGGCCAGTGCACAAATCAAGGTTGAAAAAGACATGGATGAGCAAGTTTGGGGTGGAAGAACTTGACTAGCCTGCGCTGAGTCCTGACCTCAACCCGATAGAACACCTTTGTGATGAATTAGAGCACAGCCTACGAGCCAGGCCTCTCGTCCAACATCAGTGCCTAACCTCACAAATGCGCTTCTGGAAGAATGTTATATCCTTCCCATAGATACACTCCAAAAGCTTGTGGACAGCCTTCCCAGAAGAATTGAAGCTGTAATAGCTGCAAAGGGTGAGCCAACTCAACATTGAACCCTACAAACTAAGACTGGGATGCCATTAAATTCATGTGTGTGTAAAGGCAGATGTCCAGTACTTTGAGTAATATAGTGTATATTACAAATATCTCTCTCTCTCTCTATATATATATATATATATATATATATATATATATATATATATATATATATATTATAATATATATATATATATATATATATATATATATATATATACTGTAGATATAGATATGTATACAGTATATCCCTAAAATCTAGTGGAGCTAGTTAAAAAAAAAAAAAAAAAAATCACAGCTTTCTAATACTCTTACATGTTTGCTTGGTATGAGTTAATATTTTTTGCAAAAAAATCCCTGAAGCTAAGAATAATTCTTAACTTTGAGCTTTAATTATAAGGAATTATACTCAAACAGTCAATCAGCTTCTTAGCCCAGTGTATATTTGTGTGCAGAAGCAAGCGTGTGGTTCAGCTTCTAGGCGAGGCTTCCAGCTGGCATTGCAATGCCTGATTCAGCATCTTCTTTGCACAGTAAACAGTGATAACTTTCCCAATGAATACATGACAGGAGCAGAAGTGACTCGGTGACACTGGATGCAGTTATTAGTGATTAGAGGGAGCTGATTTCTTGAAAGAAACCAGTACATAGCAGAAGTCTGTAGAGGCTTGACAAGTGCTGACAAGGAGTTATGATGATTTATAACCACTTTAGTCTTCTTTGTTTGCATTGCAGTAAAAATGTAGTGATAGGGGCTATTACATTTCAGTAGTGTATATAAAAAGAGTCAATCCATGTTGTGTTTGGAAACATATTTTCCTTTTCAGAGGTCTGGTATGTCTAAAGAACTGAAGACAAGTTTCCTATTATAGGTGTGGTGATGTGCAGCTGCTTGTTGCAGGGTAATGACCCTATGGCTTAGGCTAGGTTCATATATTTGCAAATTGGATGCGTTTTTAACCGCAACATGTAAATGTGACTGGCTTTCAATGGAGCTGGTTCACACATGTGTGGGAGGGCCGCGGTGCGGTTTTAAAAAGGGTCCTGTGCCTTTTATGGGTCCGGTTTAGGTGTGAATTCAAGGAAAGTTTGAACCTGAATCACACCTGAGCCGGTGAACAGAAACGCACCGGACTCCGGGCTGCAAACCGTAACCACATATATGTGAACCCAGCCTTACAGGAGTTTGTCGCTGTTTTTTGTTGCTGTGATTTTGCCTGCAGTGTGCAGCTGGTCCCAGTTCATGTGGATTTGAGCCCCTGTGGAGTGTGTGTAGGAATTATATATGTGGGATGCGCTACAGAGACAGATTGGGTGATCAGTCACAAAAAAACGAGGAGTTTCTGGAAAAAAATGTACAGTTGGTGTTAGCCTGAAATAGCTAGATGATAGTGTGGGGCAGACTTGATGTCATTAATGACAGCTGACCAATGTATAAGCCATACCAAGCACCCCAAGTAGTTGAAAAACCTTCAAAAATGTACTATTAGAAATTGGCAGAAACTGTGTGGCTTAGAGTGTATGGAGGCTGCCATCCTAACTTACATAGATGGTATGTTCTCTAGAGATTTACATGACGTTGATTTATTTTATTGCATATCTTTTACCCATCTCTTTGGTAAACTATATTGTTTTTTTTTTTTTTTTTTATGTGTTCACAGCATTTTATTATGCTTGCTGATACTAACTGGTAGTTTTGTAAAATCCTTAAAGTGAACCTGTTGCCTGTGTTGCACATATGCTGAAAGTATGGTCAATAATTCCAATGTGCGAAGGGCTCGGACCGGGTGAAACCAGAATTATTTTTATTGAACAAGTTTCTGCAATTACAAGGACATGAGTGAGGTATGATGTCCTTTTTATTCTGAGGGACACAGCACACAGCAACTGCTATTCTGTTCATACATACTACAGTATAACATATCCATATATATATCAATATCAACATTCTGATATACAGGAATAACGTCCTTAATAGTAAATAAGAACCAATTAAACATGTGCTGATATGTTGTTACTCCTCCTGTATCACGGTGGTCTCATAATACAATCTAATATAAGATATAAAAACATAACACTATAATAACCACATCCCTGGTACACTGTAGTCATGTGAGGCGACAGTGTGACCCACTAACAATTGTACAGTATGTTATTCTATCACACAGTAGTGACAGGAGCCTTTGCTGATCACAGGGATGTAAATTAAATGCATTTCTCCCTGTTTATAGCCCTAAATATACTCCTTCTTACCTGCAATTACAAGGACATGAGTGACGTATGATGACCTTTTTATTCTGAGGGACACAGCACACAGCAACTGCTATTCTGTTCCCCCAGGAACAAAAGGTCTAACTTTTAGTTCCTCCCATGCCTTGCTTGCAGTTGAACTTTGTGCTGCCATCTACTGGTGATTTAATAGAAATGCCATGAAACAGAAATGTATTTTTTATGGGGTACCTGACATCCCTTACACCTGGGCAGGAACATTGAAGTGTTGCGTTCATTAAGCGTTCAAGCAGAAAATGAGCTCTAAATAAGTTACTGCTTCTGCTATGAATTTAAAGTTGAATTTCTGCACAATGTCTGTAGCTACACAGGACAGTGAGGATTTCTCAGAGCACACGTTTACAGCATGTTAAGGATACATAAATACTTCAATATCAATTGCCTAGCCACAAATTTACATTATAGGGTGGGGAGGGGGTACCAGTGACTTTACATGGGCAAAGACATTGTGAAACCTTGATATCTGGTCCTTAGGTTTCTCTGCTCCTTAGAGGAGAAAGAGTGGTACACTATAAAACCACACCCTACTATTATTTAAAGGAGTTGGAAAGTCAGGAAGGTTTTTTTATCCTAATGCATTCTATGCATTAAGAAAAAAAAGCCTTCTGTGTTTGACAGCCCCCCCCCCAGCACCTCTAATACTTACCTGTGCCCCCCTCTCTCTGTCCAGCAATGTCCACGAGTCCCTTGCCCGTCCTAGGACTCACCCTCCTGATTGGCTGAGATACAGCGGCGGCGCCATTGGCTCCCACAACTGTCAATCAAAGTCAGTGAGCCGATTAGGAGAGAGAGAGGGAGGGGGCCGAATAGTAGCTCTGTGTCTGAATGGACACACGGAGCTGCAGCTTGGCTCTGGTGCCCCCATAGCAACCTTCTTGCTGTGGGGGCAATCAATAGGAGGGAGAGGCCAGAAGCAGGAATGAGGGAGCTGAGAAGAGGAGGACCCGGGCCACTTGGAGGAGGTAAGTATAATGTGTTTTTTTTTTTTTTTTGTAAAAAAAAATGAGACTTTACAATCACTTTAACCACTTCAGCCATGGAAGGTTTTTACCCCCTTAATGACCAGGCCATTTTTTGTGATTCGGCACTGCGTTACTTTAACTGACAATTGCGTGGTAATGCGACGCTGTACCCAAATAAAATTGATATCCTTTTTTTCCCACAAATAGAGCTTTCTTTTGGTGGTATTTGATCACCTCTGCGTTTTTTATTTTTTGCATTATAAACAAAAAAATACCGACAATTTTGAAAAAATATATATATTTTTTACTTTCTGCTATGAAACACATTCAATATAAAAATGTAAAAAAATCAAATTACTTCATCAACTTAGGCCAATTTGTATTCTGATACATATTTTCAGTATAAAAAAAATCCCAAAAAGCGTATATTGATTGGTTTGTGCAAAAGTTATAGCGTCTACAAACTATGGGATAGATTTAAGGACTCTTTATTTTTTTATTGTTTTTACTAGTAATGGCGGCGTTCAGCCATTTTTAGTGGGACTGCGATATTGTCAGACAAATCTGACACCCAGTGACACTTTTTGGGGACCAGTGACACCAATACAGTGATCAGGGTTAAACAAAAATGTACTGCCACTGTATAAATGACACTGGCAGGGAAGGGGTTAACATCGGGGGCAATCAAAGGGTTAACTGTGTTCCCTGGGTGTGCTTTATTACTGTGTGTGGGATGGACTGACTGGAGGAAGAGAGACATCTGTGTTCCTGATTAGCAGGAAGTCAAGATCTCTCTCTTCCTCTGTGACAGAACAGTGGTCTGCCTTGTTTACATAGGCAGACCCCTGTTCTGTCTCTCTTACAAATGATCGTTGGGTCCTGGCGGCCATCACGGGCATCAGACCTGCTGATTGGCTCCCGCTGTGTCCAACAAAAGTGGGAGCGCAGCTCCAGCGGCGCGCGAGCGCTCCAGAGTCGACGATGAGAATCACATACTGTTACATGATTTTGCGCTTAAGGGCCACCCTGCTGCAGTAAATATACGTGGGTTGGTCCATAAGTGGTTAAAGTGAAACTTTAGTAGAAAATTAAGCCCTGCTGGATCACTTCATGCTGACTCCTTTTGCAAGAATAGTAAATATGTAAAACATTAAAAATAGGTGCCCATACCTTTTAGAATCTATTTATACAACTGCCTCATCCTGCTCTGCACATGCTCAGTTGCACTATACCAAAATGTAGAGGCCAATCTGCTGACAGCCTAAAGATTTACTTCTGCTCAGGGGCTCTGGGTTTTAGCAAAATGGCAGACTCCTGAAAGAAGAAACGGGATTAATGCTGCAGGCAATATACAGCACACTCTAATTTTGGTAGTATAGTTATTAAAGTGTTTGTAAAGGCACAACGTTTTTTACCTTCATGACTTTTCATAAAGCATATTGGCACTCTCATCTTTACTTTAGCACATGAACTGGAAGGCTGTCCCTTTCTATGACTTTCATGGCACTGTTCACTATCCACCAATGTTGGCCATAATCCACAAGTGTTAACCAGGTTAAGAGTAAGGTGAGAAACCAAATCTCTATGATCCCTTAAGATACTGAAACATGCTTCTTCTTTCACTGAGCCCTAATAAAGGCGTATAGGTGTACTCTTTACTGCGTTACAACTAATATATAAAGTAGCACCAGCCTGCTTTTACCATTTTAATGCTAACCTAGCACCAACTCCTCTTTGGCATTCCAATAAATAAATAATACTTTTGAGAAGGTAAATAGGCATGTGCCTTAAGGGCCCTTTCACACCAGACATGGCTCCAGTGCAGCCCCGATGCATATACAAGGCAAAATGTCTTACTATCCATGGTGTCAGTTCACACCACAGCTTTGCAACAAAAGCGCATCAAATTGCGACACAATCCATTGCAATGCATTGCCACCACAGTAAGTAGAACTCAACTCAACAAGAACTCAGTAAATTTCTGTCAAAAACCAAGGAAACTGTGTGATGTACTGAAATGGGTACATAATGTAAGCACTTTGTCACACAGCCACACTAGTGGCCATGCTTTCAGTGTGGCTTGCTGGTGTGAGCGGGCCCATATTGATAAGCTGCAGACAATAAGCAGACAATGCAATGGCTTTTCAGATTTCACTTAAAAAAGTGTTACATGTTGGCACCTATGGACAGATTCAGATTCCACGGTAGACGCTCATGAACCCATGGGTTAACTAGTTCCGATTCCATGAGTATCGGACTCCTCTTATGCTGAGTTGAGGTTTACCCTCGGAGTGGTATGCAATAATTTTGGTGGTAGTCCTATTTGGCCGATGGCCGAAGTTGGTGTCCTTATGATGACGTGTTTTGGGGGTATAGGAGGGAAAGAGTTTTTCCTTGACATTTCACCCCTTGCAATATCTCTGATGTTGAATTGGGCAATATGTGCTTAGTATAAAAGTTAGAATGTAAGTTTATGTTTATTTTATGTTATGTACATTATATATTTTATTGTTTTTTGCACTCGTTGTGATTTATGCAATTTTTTTTATATAGCAACCGTTTAGTACCGATGCACTTTATTTAATCTATACAATTGGATTGGTGGCACTGAGATTTGTTTTGCACATTATGCACTTTTGATAGTGTGTCATTTACACATTGGAGCACCTTTTCTTTTTTTTTTAAATCAAGAAAAAGCTTTATTGAGAAAAAATTCACACCATTACATTCAATCAAAGAAACACTGTCGGATGGCAGCATCAGACCATAAACATTACATAGTCCTCACCATGCCACAGTCCCCCCAAGTTTATCACACATAGGCACAGTTCGATCCACAGAAAAGAAAACATAGTATATGGAAATGCAGGGAACTCCCCCACCCCAGACATTCGAACCAGAAATCAACAGAAGTACCACCCAAGGACTTACAATAACAAACGGTCCAGTACGAGATCATCAGGGGCCATGCCCGGGCTGTTCAACCCCACTCCCCATACCTTTGAGAATTTCTGAGGCACCCCCCGATGCTGGTATATAACCTTCTCCATATGTAAAGTAGAACCCATCTGTTCCAGCCACATCCTATACGTAGGTGCTTGGAGCACCTTTTCTTTGAAATTTTTATTTGATATATATAATATATATTTTTAGTTATTTATAGTTCTATGAATATTTATCCCTGCGGTTACTTTTAACACTTTGATTTTTTGTTCCACCTATTAAACCCCAGGAGCGCAGTACTATTTTACTCATTTAAATGTTATGTAAATGGTTGTGTACACCTTCTAACCAGGGTATGCCCGGAGGCTATGTTTTGTACTTTAATCACATAATTTTCTAATAAAGAGAATGTAAAAAAAAAAAAAAAATGATTGCATGCATGACTTTGTGGAAGGTGCATTCACAAATCTGTCAACAGGCCAGCAAATATACCATACCATTCACTCATCGCTAATAATTGAGCTCACAGCTATGCAGTTAGTAGTGCAACAGAAAATGCACACAAAGTATTTCATATAAACTACAGCCAAGTATACTTATTGGTAATGACATTTTAAAAGGGGATGGAAAATGAAACAGTGTGATTTCATAAGCCTGGGGCTAGGGTCAGCAATAAATGCCACTCCTGAAATGTTTGACATGTTACTGTGCACTTTTGAGCGATTCTATTTTAAAAACAAGTTTGCCTCAATGGTCTGTTGCTATGGCTGCTTACACAATGTGGTCTGTTAGTCTCATGTCTGGAGCCAAAGTGGGATTAAGCTGATGAAAATGTGTTTCTTGAGATGTAATCCATTTTCCTTTAGGCGGTAAAACTGGTAAAAACATCAGACACATAGCAATATATTAACACGTTATGTCCGCACTTTTAAAGGGGTTAAAAAATAGATGAGAAATAGAAAAATATTTAGATGAAATTTCTTATTTTCAAAAAAAAATGACTACAAAGAATGTACTGTATGGTGAGGAGAGCTATGGCCCCTAAATTACACTTTTTGCTTGGAATCCCAAGGTTGAAAATGTGTGATAGCCACTTGCTGACCAAGCCTTTTCTGGCCCTTTTTGTTTACAAGGTTAACCACTTGCCTACTGGGCACATTCATTCCCTTCCTGCCCAGGCCATTTTTCAGCTCTCAGCACTGTCGCACTTTGAATGATAATTGCGTGGTTGTGCACCATTGCACCCAAAAAAATGTTTTATCATTTTCTTTTTTTTTTTTACAGATAGAGCTTTTTTTTGTGGTGTTTATTCACCACTGGGTTTTTTTTGTTGCTAAACAAATAAAAAAAATGCTAAAGATTTTGAAAAAAATAATTTTTTTAATTAGTTTTGGTTATACAATTTTGTGAATAGGTAATTTTTCTCCTTCACTGAGGCTGCACTGATGGGCACTGATATGCTACACTGATGGGCACGAATAGGCTGCCCTGATGGGCACTATTGAGGCGGCACTGATGAGGGGTCACTGATGACGAGGTACTGACGAGGCTGCACTGATATGCGGCACTGATGGCCACTGATAGGCCCTGATGGGCACTGGTAGGTGGCACTGATGGGCAGCAATAATAGGCAGCACTGATAGGCACAGACAGGCAGCACTGATGAGCACTGATTGGCAGCACTGGTGGGCATAGATTGGCAGCACTGGTGGGTCAGCACTGATGATCAGGACACTGATGATCAGTGCCCTGATTATCAGTGTAGATGTCCCTTGTGTGGATTGCTAGCTATCGGCTCTCTGATTGCCGATAACCGGAGAATCTTGTTTACACTGTGATTAGCTATAATTGGAAACAGCTGGTCAAATTGTAAAGAGCAGCTGTGATTGGAAAGCGCTGCACAAACTGTTGGCGCTATATAAATCCTGTATAATAATAATAAAATTGGCTTTTTTCCCTGATATGTGATAAGCTGTGTCTGAAAGACGCAGTGGTTACAGATCACTGCCGATGCGTGCCGCGGGAAGTGCGAGCATGGGAAGATGTCATATGATGCCCTCCCAGAAATCTGTAAATGCTGTAGCTGTCATCCGGCTATAGAGCGGTCATGAAGGGATTAAATCAGTATTTTTTGCTAGAAAATTACTTAAATACCCCAAACATCATTTTTTTTAGCAGAGACCTAGAGAAAAAAATGTCGATCGCTGCAATATTTTATGTCATACGGTATTTGCGCAGCGGTATTTCAAACTCAATTTTTTGTAAAATATACATGTATTTTGCTACATATTTTGGTAAAAAAAAATAATAAGCATATATTGATTGGTTTACACAAAATTTATAGCATCTCTAAACAATGGTATATAGACTGGAATTTTGTTTATTTATTTTTTTATACTAGTATTGGCGGCGATCAGTGGCTTATAATGGGACTGCGATATTGTGGTGGACAATCAGGCACTAACTGACACTTTTGACACTTTGTGGGAACCAGTGACACTAATACAGTGATCAGTGCCCAAAATATGAACTGTCACTGTACTAATGACACTGTTTGGGAATAGTTTAACCATCTAGGGGGATCAAAGAGTTAAATGTGTGCCTAACCAGTGTTTTTGTGTGTACCATGTGCTGCTTCTACTAAGGAACATGCTGGATTTTATGATGTTGCTCTGAACCTCCAAGAACATAGAGGAGATCAAAGACGATCTGGTCTCTAGTAACCTCTATGGCCAGCCACTCGATCCAAAGGGCGCACTGTTAAAATCAGCCCCAGAAACTCTGGCAAGCAGTGCAAGAGGGAGATGCCCCCTCTGCTGCTCCTAAAAGTGATCCAGTGGCTAATTAGTAATTTGGACTGCTTACATGAGGTAGCCAGCCGCTTGGAAAAAAAAATAATTACCGTGCTTATGGCTAATAACTTCAGCCATTACCCCAGTAAACCACTTGCATCCCATAAAATTAGAATATTAAGTTTAAAAAGTTTATTTATTTCAGTAATTCAATTCAAAAAAGTGAAACTCATATATTACAGTGGGTACGGAAAGTATTCAGACCCCCTTAAATTTTTCACACTTTGTTATATTGCAGCCATTTGCTAAAATCATTTAAGTTCATTCTTCTTCCTCATGAATGTACACATAGCACCCCATACTGACAGAAAAACACAGAATTGTTGACATTGTTGCAGATTTATTAAAAAAGAAAAACTGAAATATCACATGGTCCTAAGTATTCAGACCCTTTGCTGTGACACTCATATATTTAACTCAGGTGCTTTCCATTTCTTCTGATCATCCTTGAGATGGTTCTACACCTTCTTTTTTGTCCAGCTGTGTTTGATTATACTGATTAGGACTTGATTAGGAAAGCCACACACCTGTCTATATAAGACCTTCCAGATCACAATGCATGTCAGAGCAAATGAGAATCATAAGGTCAAAGGAACTGCCTGAAGAGCTCAGAGACAGAATTGTGGCAAGGCACAGATCTGGCCAAGGTTACAAAAAGATTTCTGCTGCACTTAAGGTTCCTAAGAGCACAGTGGCCTCCATAATCCTCAAACAGAAGACATTTGGGACGACCAGAACCCTTCCTAGAGCTGGCCGTCCGACCAAACTGAGCTATCGGGGGAGAAGAGCCTTTTTATCGGTTGAACACTCACATAGAATACTATCCAGACCCCCCTCCCATGCCCACTTATTTTGAAGATTCTACATTTCCATGATAGAGATAACATTTTGGTTTTGGTTCGAAAAGGGGGTAATGTGGATGTCAATGGTTCAAAATTTTCCTTTTATCCAGATTATTCCATGGAGGTCCAACAGTTGAGAGGACAATATACGGAGGTTAAAAGGCAACTCCCGAACTTTCAAATTACATATGCAATGTTATATCCTGCTACACTTAGAATTGTTGTTAGAGGGGAACAATGGTTTTTGATAATCCGAAAACAGTAGCCTCATGGATGGACAAGAATGAGCAACATTTGCACCCCCCCGCACAACAATGCCTCTACTTGATGTAGTATTACCTTCAGCGAAATGGAGATTTCCATGTTAGTATAAGCAAAAGACAGAGGAGGAGGGGCCGACTAGCTTTTCTTTACCTCTTCTTTTCTCTTGTTTTCCCTCCTCTTTTTCTTAATTTTCTTATTTTTTTTGAAAGGCAGCTGTTAGGGAATAAGCTGTAAGCTCATATTCAAACCTGGGTTTTCAAACCTGGGTTTACTTTTTTTTTGCCCCTAGATTTTTCCCATAAATGTTTTATGTGTTTTTTTTTTGGGGGGGGGGGGGAGTTTGTTTGTTTGTTTGTGTCTTGTCAATGAGCATGTTTAAAAATATAGCTATTTTACAATAAGCACCATTTGAATATAAGGATCGGGAAGATTGGATTCTTACCTATGTATGGCCTAGAAATCATGAGATTTATGAGATTGAATTATGGAATTGCCCCCCCCCCTTTTTTTCCCTTTCCCTCCTATTAATAAAATAATCTTGAAAAATGGCTAATGAAATAAGAGCATTATCCTGGAATGTGAGAGGGTTGAAAGGTCCAGTAAAAAAAAAGCAATTTTTTCTGCGTTACTAAAGTACAACTTGTCGATTGTCTGCCTGCAGGAGACTCACCTTACCCAGGACATGGGTATCTATATTACAGAATAGCGAATACTCTATTCAGTATCATTCTGTATACTCAGCATTTGCCAGAGGTGTTAGTGTGCTGATATCCTCTATGATGCAGTTTACCTGCAGGCGGAGCTTTATAGATCCCCAGGGTAGATATATTTTATTGGTATGTACTATGCTTTCCATGCTATATATAGTTGGTTCACTGTACATTCCTCCACCATATTATTCAGAGGTATTGCAGACAATTGGGGCATTTATTGCGTAGCATCCTGATTTCCCCTATTATTAATGGGGGATTTTAATAATGTATTTATTCCAAGCATAGATCGCCACCCTGTGGGTACTGGGTTTGAAACTCTATTTTCTAGGCAGCTACAGGAATTGGGGTTGTATGATTTTTTAGCGGTTGTTTAACCCTACAATAATGGCTTACTCATGCTGCTCTTCTACTTATAAGTCATTGTCCAGGATTGACCTGGCTGTGTGCAGTCACATGATATTAATGGAGGCTAATGCTCCCATTAATATCAGATATACGATATTTGGTGAGAGGCATTTCAGACCACTCATCAATATTATTGTCTTTGAATAAAATTAAACCACATATTAAGCCTAATTGGTGGATCAATGCCTCCTGGTTATGGGTATTACCGCAGGGAATTTCCATTCATTGAGCCCTCGTTGAGTTTTTTTTTCGTGGAATGATCAGTCGGCTCCCTCCCAGTTGGTATGGGATACCATGAAGGCTTTTTTGAGAGGGCTACTGATACAATTCATCAGCACCTTTAAAAAATCTAGCATAGAATGGGAGAATACCCTTGCAGTGGAGGTGCAACAAAAAGAATTTCAATACATTCAGAACCCTATGCCCCCAAATCACTCTGCATGGAAAGATATACAGGTATTATTTAAAAGAACGACTATGGATGAAGCTAAAGGAGCACAATTTTTTACAAAATGTAGATATTTTGAGGAAGGAGAGAGAAATGGGCAAATGCTGGCAGTGATCGCTAAATCCCAGACTGAAAACAATTTTGTTTCTTCAATCCTTATGCCAGCAGATAATATTTCCCATAAGCAAGAGGATATTGTATCCTCTTTTTGCTCTTTTTATAAGAATTTTTTACCAAAGTAAGGTCACCTATCAATTTAAGCAGCTTAGAGATTTCTTGAACCCCCTGGAGATACCTTCTATCTCTAGTGTGGAAAGAGAATGTATGGATGCACCCCAAACATTAGAAGAGATCGCTAAGACAGTATCGGAATCTCCCAATGGGAAGGCACCGGGTATTGATGGTTTACTATCAGAAATGTATAAAATTTATGGCGATGTATTATTACCTGAGTTGCTGACACTGCTCAACCAGGCGTTTACATCATTTGAGCTTCCAGAATCCATGAAAAATGCTAATAGTATAGTAAGATCTAAACCAACGAAAGACCATGCATTACCGGAGTCGTACCGGCCAATATCATTGCTGAACTCTAATGTCAAGATCCTGGCTAAAGTCTTGGCTACTAAACTAAGCAGTGTTATACAAAAGATAATTCACCCTGACCAGTCAGGCTTTATCCCTGGAATATCTACAGTGATGAATCTGAGAAGGCTTTTTTTTAGCCTACAAATACCATCGGATAGCATGGGGAATAGGGGGGTGCTGTCCCTCGACTCTGCCAAGGCATTCAACAGCATCAAATGAACATATTTGTGGGATGGATTTGTGGGATGTCTTAAATGTCTGTATTCTGCCCCATGGGCATGTTTGCAAATTAATGGATCTATCTCACACTTTTTCACTCTGTCTAGAGGTACAAGGCAGGGGTGCCCACTTTCCCTATTGCTGTTTGCATTGGTTAAAGAACTGTTGGCAATAGCCATCAGACAGTCAAACACTATTAAGGGGTTTAGACGAGGAGAAAGGGAGGACAAGCTTTGCTTATATGCGGATGACGCATTATTGTTTTTGGGAGATATGGATCAATCTTTGACTTCTGCTTTGACTTCTGCTATGACATTGATAGAAATCTTTGGCTTATTCTCTGGCTTTGCTATAAACTGGGACATGTCCGTGTTACTCCCAATAGATGAACCCCCCCCCCCCCCCCAATCCTACCGCAGAGTGCCTATCAGATAAAGGTAGTGACCTCTTTTAAATACTTAGGCATCTGGGTACATCCAAAAATAGAGGAATATTTGAACTATAATTTGACCTCTATATTAGACAAGTTTGGACCAAATTACCTCTGTCTGTGGTGGTATGAGCAAATTTAATAAAAATGTTTTCGACCCCTAAGTTATTATATGTTTTGTATAATGCAACATTGTGGATACCCCTTAAGTGGTTAAAAAAGATAGATTCAGTATTTCGTACTTTGATATGGAAAGGTCAGAACCCCAGAATTAGTCTATCGATATTACAGTTCCCTAAGAATGAAGGGGGATTGGCAGTACCTAACGCTAAATTGTATTTCTTAGCAGCTAAAATGCAACAAGTCGCAGGGTGGGGATTGATAAATTGGGCAGATCCTGTTCAATCTATGCTTTTGAGTAGATCTTCTCGCTACAATTTAATAACTCAAATAGAATCTGGGTCCTTCGTATATGCTACTCAAATCCCTACTCTAGTTCTCATCCACAATGTTTGGCAAGAATGAGGCGTAATATGCAATATGAGAACATATCAACATATGCATCAATATAGGGAAATACAAACTATCCAGAATTATGTAAATTAGAGGGTTTTAAGTTGTGGTGCAGACTGGAAATCCATTATATCGCACAGTTCTATAAAGATAATACCTTTAGAACATTTCAGGATCTCTGGACGATGTACCAACTACCCTCTCATGCTTTTTTCAGTTTTTCCAGATAAAAAAAACTAAGATACAGTCTATGCCACTTATAGATATCTTTGCTAAGTCACAGGTAAGGAAGGGCCTTATCTATTTTATATATAACAGTTTGATTAGACAATACCACAGGAAGGTTGCCTACCTGGGTAGAGGGGGTTGGGAAACAGATTTGGGTGCATTGGCAGATGAAATATGGAAGGATATATTAGAACAAGTACCCATGGTGTCTGTATCACCCCAAAAAAGTTTATCTTAGCTATTTATAATCCATAGAGCGTATAGGACCCCACTTAAACTGTATCAGTGGGGTAGGCGGGATACATCAAAATGCCCGAGATGCTTGAGATCCCCTGCAGATATACTGCATATGTTGTGGAAATGCCCTAAATCATTTAGAATATTGGCAAAGTTTGGTAGACACCATTAATTGTGTTTATCAAAGCTGTGTAGATATGGACCCTAAGGTGTGTATACTGGGCTATTTAGAAAAAGAAAGATATTCAAAGAAAGTTAAAATACCTATTAATAGGTTGTTATTTATAGCCCCAAAAACGATAGCTCTAAAGTGGACGTCATCTGGTGCAGCCACATATGAGGAATGGAGGATACAAATTAATGATGTCTTACTAAAAGAAAGACAGGTATATCAGAGTAGGGGTTTGTTAGATAAATTACAAAAAATGTGGGAACCATGGATAGTAGCACCTGGCTTAGCCCCCTTTTTCATAATACCCGATGGTACCATAAGGGTGGATAGATTACCCTTAAGATATGGGGGTGCCCAAGAGGATCTTGGGTGTGGCCAAGAGGCTCTGTTTTGTATCAATAATTATTTTTTTCTCTCTCTCTCTCAATAAAAAAGAATGAAATAAAAGAATTTCCAGGTAGAGGGCTGCGCTGACTTTGGACTTGATAAAACACAGTGGACCAACACCAGATGATATGGCTCCCCAAATCATCACAGACTGTGGAAGAGTGGAGAGGCACAGAATCCAGGTTGCATGAGGTCCAGTGTGAAGTTTCCACAGTCAGTGATGATTTGGGGAGCAATGTCATCTGCTGGTGTTGGTCCAGTATTGTTTTAAAAAGTCCAAAGTCAGTGCAGCCCACTACCAGGAAATTATAGAGCACTCCATGCTTCCCTCTGCTGACCATCTTTATGGAGATGCTGATTTCGTTTTCCAGCAGGACTTGGCACCTGCCCACACTGCCAAAAGTACCAATACCCGGTTTAATGATCATGGTATAACTGTGCTTGATTGGCCAGCAAACTCGCCTGACCTAAACCCCATAGATAATCTGTGGGGTATTGTCAAGAGGAAGATGAGAGACGCCAGACCCAACAATGCAAATGAGAAAGGCCACTATCAAAGCAACCTGGGCTTCCATAACACCTCGGCAGTGCTACAGGCTGATCTCCTCCATGCCACTCCGCATTGATGCAGTAATTCATGCAAAAGGAGCCCTGACCAAGTATGGAGTGCATACTATACTGTACATGGATATACTTTTCAGTAAGCCAACATTTCTGTAATTAAAATCATTTTTTTATTGGTCTTATGTAGGGATGTAACGATATCGAAGATATCGCGATATCGTATCGTTGTGGTCGTCTCAATATCGTCGTGGTCGTGTCTCGATATCGTCGTGGTTGGGTTACAATATTAAAAGGACAGGTGTCCGTCAAAAAGCAAGAGGAATAAACACAGTCCCGCGGAACAAATCATTGTTAACTACATAGACCAGAGTTTAAGGATTTTTTTTACTGTTTTTTTTTTTCTTGCAATGTAGATATTTTGATCTTTCTGATGAAAAACGTGAACATAAGCTAAATGATAGGTCAGTGTTTTTTTTAAAGGCTTTTTGACTGACTATTTTATTTAAGTTTAAGTTATGTTCCTAAATACCAGTTTTAAAAGGCTGCCTTTATTTGCCTTGCACATTTAAACCTGACTTAACTTGATCTTTGTTTGCACTTAAAGGGAATTGCCTATTGTTTGTTTACAATTGTTCTAGCTGCTTCTTAACTTGAACATTGCACAGAAGAATCAGTTATGCAACCAAATATTACTATACAGAATATTGATGTTCCTGACTACAACTTGCACTTTAAAAGCACTATGTGATCAGTGTTTTATGTTGTCATGGATCCATAAATACAACAATAAATTGCCTGTTGACTGGCAAAAGTAGAATAAATGTCGGTATTTTTTCGCTATTATCATCACAAACATTATCATGAGCTATTTAACAATACCATGAGCTTTTCCACAATATCGCAATAAATATCGTACCGTGAGGTCAATATCGAAATTGTATCGTACCGTGAGATTTTGATATCGTTACATCCCTAGTCTTATGTAGTATTAAAATTTTCTGAGATACTGAATAATATATATATATATATATATATTGCATAGCAGTTCGCCCAGTGAAAGTGCATATACATTTATTTGGTATGATTAAATAATAAAAAAATATATAAAGTAAGGCGCTGTAGGGATAATAATAATAGTGATAAAAATAATAATATAATGTGTATGTATATATATATATATATATATATATATATATATATATATATATATATATACAGTAAATATACACACACACCCTTTACACTTTGCAGACAAGTAAAAAAAGGAAAAATGGTTGTATGGTTCATGAGCAAAGAGTGCTCCAACTATTCTCAACAGTCCCCAAAACCTTCTCTTTCCTACAATTCTCTTGGCAAATAAAAGAAAACACATTTTGCTACAACAAGGAAACAGAAAAGATAAAGGTTATGACAGTTTGTAGATTTTGAGACTTTGTGATGCTCCCTCTGAGCCTGCTGCCCTAGACACTGGCCCACACTGCTTCTAAAGTAAATGGAAATGGAAAGCTAATCCCCTAAAAGGCTGGATGGCTATAAAAGAGCATTTGCAATTGAAATGTAAAAAGAAAAAAAAAAATGGGTTTCCAGTACTGGATTGCATGGAGAACATTCAACTTGTCCAGTGCAAATCAACACGGATTAGAAAAATTTCAGCCAGAATTCCAAGTATGTAAATGATATGTCAAGTTTTTGGCATAGGGCTGATTACAATTTGCAATCAAGTAGGTATTTACCAGATGGAAGCTTAAAATGGCCTCTTATAAAGGCTGCAGGCTCTTCATGTTTCCCATCTGTTTTTAGACACTCACAAAAAAATGTAACTTCTGATCTTCACAAACTGTTAAATTCTCCTAAACATCAGAGATAGACAGCTTCGCTTATTAAATGAGTATCTTGAACTTTAACAGTAATTGATTTGTCAAACCTGAAAAATAAGAACTTATTCTAAAACTACCATACCAGAATATTCTTTGTGGTCTATATAAAAAATGTTCCATGTGATATCTGCACAGTCAGAACACAAATTTGCCATATTTTCTGTAATATGATTTGTTCCTATATCATCAACACCATCTAGTGGCTATAATGCAGTTTTTCCAGACTGAGGTGTTTCTGGGGGGAAAAAACATTATGTCCACTAGATGGCGATGACTATATAAGAGCTAATCATATTAGAGAAAATATGACAAATCCTTGTTCTGACTGTGCAGATGTTTGTCACATTCCTAGAGTGAATTTTTTACAGATATACATGAGATTGTGTAAAACTGTCAATTTCAGCATAAATCACAAAACTTCACTAATAGCTGCAGTTTTTATGACATCACGATGATGTTGCAGTTCCATATCATCGCATTGATGTTAAAGTCCTATATTGACAAAGTTTGGCTCACTTCACAGAAGCTCTATGATATAGAAGCGATTCAGTGCAGCAGAGTTCCCGTCAGTCAGTAAGTCATAAATTGCCTAAGTGCTTTCACAAAAATGTGGATTTTATAGCGTTATCACAGCAGGGTGAGCGAAAATCAGCTTTTCTGAATGTTTGATGTCGGATTCCCTTTTATCAATCACAGTTATTGCAGTGCTTCCAGTCTGCTAACAGTTTAGGGTTTTTTTTATTTTATTTTTTTATTTGCCATAAATCCAACTTACTCATCTTTTTCATCTTCAAGGAACTGTCTAAAAGTTGCCAACCTCCAATTAACTGGTGAAATAGTTATAACTAATTATTAAAATAAGCATTCCATTTTGATGTGGTTTCCTATAGAGAGTTTAAAGCTTCTCTATATTTTAGCACTGCTGTGAGCATGTCACTGACTGTCAGCAATGCTATTTGGGTTGACTTAATGGAAGATGAGAAGGCGGATAGTGAAGAACAAATTCCCATAACTACTGAACGTTAGTAGAACAGTCTAAAGTTCTGGCCAGGAACTTTAGACTGTTCTACTAACGTTCAGTAGTTCTGGCCAGGGACCAAGAATGGTTCACAGTAGTAGGAGTCTAAGATGGCGCCGGGAGCAGACGTGCAGTAACTGAGCTCCCGACTCCGGCGTGTATCCTGACAATACACCCAGCTTGATCCCCCTGGTGTTCGGCCGCTTCCACTCTCTGATGTCGGTATCCTGAGCGTTGGGATAGGTGGAGGTCGGGCTATCCAGCGTCGGGCAATCCAGCGTTCATTGTGTTGACTGGTGCCGGCTGTCTCCTGGTGTCTCCTGGTGTCTTCTGGTGTCCTGGCGGGCTGTGCTGGGCGGCTCATCTGCTCCGTCGTCCCCTTCGCGGCTGCTCTGAGGAGCTGGATGCCGCAATATTGGCTGAGACCAGAGACCGGAGGGACGGGACTGACTGCAGCAGTATGAGCGGTGTGAGGTGCACGGACTAAACGTGCACTGGACAGCTGGGGTGCTTGAGTGGATCCGTTGGTAGATCCTTGGACGCCGCATCGGGGAAAGTAAAGGGAAAGTAAAGAGGAGCTGACTTGGCTGGTAGTTACCGGACTGCTGGTACTGGCCGGTCTTCCTATGCTCCTATGCTCCCTGTAGATGCCGACAAGCTGGTAATCTATGTGAAACCTTGGTTAAAGGAAAAGCAGTGAGTAAACCCTGGTCAAAGGAAAAGCAGTGAGTAATACTCAAGTTGCAATACGCAAGCTGGATCAAGCTCCTTCATTTATTTAAATGACTTTTTTTTTTTTTTTTTTTTCTCAGCCCTTTTTTTTTTTTTGCAATTTAAGCACATTCTACCGCATATTGCTGCATACTGCCAGCCTGCCACACTAAATACCATCTATTCTCTGGCCACAGTATATATGTTTATGTAGTAAACTATTAATTACATAAACCCCCCCTTTTTTTTTTGCCCCCCCTTTTACCCCCCTTTTTTTTTTTTTTTTTGGGAGGAATGCCCAAAAATAAAGGGGGTGTACAGACACGCCGTGCAGTCGTGACATCACCGTCTAAGTCTACAGTAACTATGGCGTCTCAAACCGAACAGACAACAGTGATCAGGGAAGTAGAACCGCCTGCAAGTTTAGAGACACTCATGCATGCCATAGTAGACTGTAAGACGGCTCTGACTTCTAAAATTGATTGTGTACAATCAGATATTGGACTTATCCGTAAAGATATGGACAATTTCCGAGATAGAGTTACCGAGATGGAAATGCGGGTTTCAGAAGTAGAAGACACACAGAAAGGTTACAACTCGGATGTTCAGCTGCTCAAAGCCAGGGTTAAGCAGCTGGAAATACGAGCAGAAGATGCAGAAAACCGCAATCGTAGGAACAACTTACGGATTATAGGTCTTCCGGAGGGATCCGAGGGTGCAAACCCGGTGACCTTTATTGAACACTTACTTCCAACCATTCTTCCAGAAGCTAAATTTTCTGCTTTTTTTTCAGTGATACGTGCACATCGGATACCAGGGAAGCGAGGGCCTCCTGGCTCTCCTCCACGCACCTTTATTTTGAGGTTCCTTCATTATGGTGACCGAGACACTGTGTTACGAGCAGCCCGCTCTCAGGGTGAAGTGAAATACGAGGGAGGTAAACTTTTTATTTTTCCAGATTATTCTGTTGAAACACAGCGTCAGAGAAAGTCATTTGATCAAGCCCGTTCTAAGTTAAGAGAAAGGGGGTTGAAATATAGTACTCTGTTTCCAGCTAAATTGCGGGTACAAGATGGTGAACATGTGCGTCTCTTTTCTTCCCCAAAAGAGGTATTATCCTGGCTTGAGACATACAAATAAGACTGAGACTGAACCTTTTTTTTTTTTTTTTTTTTTTCTTCTCCTTCCTCTTGGTTTGTCATAGTTTGCTTTCCCAAATTCTACATGACAGCTGGGTGAATTAAGATATAAGTTTCTCTTTTCCTTCATCCTTTTTGAACGCCGGAGTCTTCTCCCCCCCCCCCTTTTTTTTTTTTTTAAGGGGGGGGGGTAATATAGCGCCTTCTTTTTGACACTTACCCCCTAGGGTGGACTATGAGGTCCGCGGTGGGTGGGATACAAACCCTCTCCAATTTTGGGGAGATGGGTGGGGTGGGGGGGATGGGGATGTTTGAATCATTACTCTGTTATTGTATTTATTGTATTTTTCAGTTGTTTTTCCCCTTTTTTTTTTTTTTTTTTTTTTATATATACTGTTATTATGTTGTATACATTGCTTTTTGAGTGGATATGGAATCTTTAAGGGTGATTTCTTGGAACACTAGAGGTTTGAATTCCCCGCAGAAGCGCTCTCTAGTGTTTCAATATTTAAAAGCGTTTAATCCCCACATATGTGTCCTGCAGGAGACTCACTTGTTGGGTACTCGAACGCTGGCCCTTAAGAAACCATGGGTTGGGCACCATTACCACTCTACATTTTCTACGTATGCTCGTGGAGTCAGCGTTCTTATCCACAAGTCTCTCCCGTTCAAACTAATGAATCTTTCCCTGGACCCGGATGGACGATTTATTTTGCTCAATCTGCAGATATCATCCTTTACTTTATTGCTGGTAGGGTTATACATACCTCCGCCGGCTTCAATCAGGCTGTTATATAAAATTTTTAAAGAAATTGCAAAATATGAGAATGATAACATACTTATTGTGGGTGATTTTAATATGGTTCCAGATCCGAACATGGATAGAATGACTGGAGATTCTTCCACCAGATCGGATCTTGCTGAATGGGCTGAGATCTATGGGTTGACAGACCTATGGCGTTGGCACCACCCCCATGCTAGGGAATATACCTGCCACTCCGCCACTTATAAAACCTTTTCTCGAATTGACTTAATGTTTGCAAGTAGGTTATTACTATCTCGGGTGCGGGAGATTCGGGTTCTTCCTCGTGGGATCTCCGACCACGCTCCACTTCTCTTAAATATGGAATTATCTGGTAACCCCTCTCATAGATTATGGCGTTTATCCAGATATTGGATCGCTGATTCTGATATAAACCCTTTAGTCGAACCCCAGATAGCGGCCTTTTGGGAGATAAATCCGGGCACGTCATCAGTGGCTATGGTCTGGGACGCTTTTAAGGTTTGCACCCGGGGGTATTATCAGACAGCTATTGGGAAGATCCAACGATATAGGCGAACAAATCTATTGCAAAAAGAAAAGGAAGCTAGAGATATGGAAAATCTATACATACAAACTAGAGACCCCACCCATTATACACGATTTTAATCCTTGACTAGGGAGGTAATGGGAATACGCACAGCCCTTACACAGAAAAAACTGCTTTCTCAATCCCAACATATTTTCGTACATGGAGAGTATAACGGTAAAATGCTGGCGCAAATTTCTAGGGAACAGACAAGTGGCTATAGTATAGCACATATTCAGGATCAATCGGGTACTCTTCACTCTAATCCAGAAACTATTAATCATAACTTCACTGATTATTATCGGGCCCTATATAACACTAAGGTTAATTATTCAGGAGATGAACTCGATCATTATCTACAGGCAGTGGACTTTCCAGCCTTAACTGATAGAGATAGGGCCAAATTAGATGCCCCTATTACTCTTTTGGAGATCCAGGAAGTGGTGGCCTCCCTAAATCCTGATAAAACACCAGGACCGGATGGAATTCCTGTTGAATTCTATAAGGCCCATATGGACCTTTTGGGCCCGCATTTATTAGCCACTCTTCTAGGATCTCTAAATGAGGGGAAACTCCCTAAAACAATGACTGAAGCGGTTATTGTTGTGATCCCTAAACCAGGGAAGGACCCATCTTTATGTTCATCATATAGACCTATTTCTTTATTAAATGTTGATGGGAAGATCCTTTCAAAGGTCTTGGCCACTCGACTTAATAGTGTTATAACAGGCTTGATCCATCCGGATCAAACTGGATTTATACCTGAACGGGGTACTGATATCAATATCCGGAGATTGTTTACACATATGGCCTTGGCGTCGGGGGGGGGAGCAGGTGTGGTCGCCTCCCTCGACGCCGAGAAAGCATTCGATTCTGTTGAGTGGCCATTTCTCTGGAGGATCCTACCTAGCTTCGGGTTTGGCCCTAATTTCGTCTCATGGATTAAGCTTCTCTATGAGAACCCTACGGCTAGAGTCCGTACTAATACATCTCTATCGGATAGATTCCCTCTACGGAGGGGTACCCGACAGGGATGTCCGTTATCCCCAGCCTTGTTTGCCTTGGCTTTGGAGCCGCTCGCGATTAAGTTGCGAGCGGACCCACAAGTCCGAGGCATTAAGGTGGGGATCATTGAAGAGAAGTTATCTTTATATGCAGACGACACCTTGATCTATTTGGCGGATGCTTCCACATCATTACATAGGGCCCTACAATTATTTGACATGTTTGGTCGTTTTTCAGGTATAAGTATTAATTGGTCTAAGTCCGTCCTTTTTCCACTACACCCATCGATACCTTTAATTGATACTCAGACACCGCTGAAATGGGTACAGGATATGGTGTACTTAGGCATCAAAGTGGGTCCAACATTGGAGGTATACCAGCAAAATAACATTGACCCTTTAGTTTTACAATTAAATAAAAAGTGTGCGTCTTGGCGCATGCTTCCCTTGTCCCCCGTTGGCAGAATTAATTTAATAAAAATGAACTATCTTCCGAAATTTCTGTATCTTTTTCGGAATTCCCCCATTGATATGACTAGAACCTTTTTTTCGAGATTAGATAGTATTGTAACAACTTTTGTATGGGCCGGGCGTACTCCACGAGTCGCAAGACGCACGCTATACCTTCCTCTTGCAAGAGGAGGCTTAGCGCTTCCTAACTTTAAATTGTATTTTTGGGCGGCTGTTCTGGTGACGGTCCGGTGGTGGTTCTCCCAGCCCAAAACTAACTCCGCAGTTACACTAGAAGCAGCACTACTGGGTTCATATGCGGCCCTTAGTAATCTTGTTTTTCGGGGGGAACAGGCACATCCTCAAATAACCAGTCTGATGAAGACTGTTCTGCGGATATGGACTCGGGCGCGGGTGATATATAACATACCATTGCATATATCCCCCCACACTCCGTTGTGGGGTAATCCTAATTTAAAACATTTATATCATCTCCCTGATCCACAGTTATGGGCTGCTAGAGGGATTGTGACTATGAAACATGTTATTAAAGATGGAAGACTTCAAGGCTTTAATGTTCTTCAGTCTACCCATTCATTACCTCCCACCATGAGGTTTCGTCACTGCCAGCTTAGTCATGCTATGCGGGCTCAATTCCAAGGCCCTGTTGTCCTGGAATCAGACCCCTTGGAGAAAATGTTAACTTTTAAGGTAATAGGGAAAACTCTCTCTGCTATATATTCCATACTCTCAACAGATCATAGTCAGTCCCCTGAGAAAACCTATAATAAATGGAAGGAGGACATTCCAGATCTGACTATTGAAGAGTGGGAGGACTCGGTTAATAATTATATCCCCTCAATGATAGCGGCTAGGGACAGATTTATACAACTCAAATTCTTACATAGAGCATATTACACGCCGCAACGTCTTGCCAGGATATATCCCACGAAAGATCCTTTGTGTATTAGATGTGGGCATGAAATAGGTACATTCTTACATGTTGTTTGGTCGTGCCCTGACCTGGCAACTTTTTGGAAAGAAGTGACGGACACTATTGGTGAAATTTTTGACATCATGATTCCTTTGGACCCAAAGGTAACTTTATTGAGTAACCTTACAGAACTGGCTGGGGATAAATATGCTAAAATGTGCATTACATATACCCTGTTTTATGCCAGGAGAGAAATCCTTTTGCGATGGAAGTTACCCGAACCTCCCACCCGATTATCCTGGATAGCTGCCGTTACTAAGACACTTCCATTCTACCGTTTCACATACGGTAGTAGGAACTGCCCAAAAAAATTTGATAAAGTCTGGTCAGCCTGGATTGACGCTATAGGTGAGCCGAGGTCACCTGTTCCATAATGATATAAGTAGGCACTTATTATTATTATTAAAAAAAAAATTTTTTTTTTCTTTTTTTTTTTTTTTTTTTTTTCCCTTTGTTCTTAAATTGGTTTATTGATATTCCCCTTCCCTTCCTCTCCCTAAGAATTTTTTTTTTTTTTTTTTTTTTTTTTTTTTTTTTTTGTGTGTTTGTATGTGTGGATAATATTATTCCTTGTGCAGAGTAATGTATTGTATTGGAATATTTGTGATTTTTATATGTTTAACAATAAAATAAAAATTTAACTGTTAAAAAAAAAAAAAAAGTTCTGGCCAGGGCTCAGAAGCTGTGGTAAAGGCCGTACATGCAGTATAATACAACAGTGTATGCATAGCTCCCAACTGTTCCTGATTTCTAGGGACTGTCCTTGATTCCGAAGGGACTGTCCCTGATTCCGAGGGACTGTCCCTGCTTTCGAGGGACTGTCCCTGATTTGGAACAAAGTCCCTTTGTCCCCCTTTCCTCCTCATTTGTCCCTCATGTTGGTCTCATCTGTATAGTTATATATAAAATGCATTATTTATCTTTCAAAAAGTGTTTCCCATTGCTAAAACTTTCATCCAGTTTCTAAATGGCTGCATTTGTAAATTTCAAAAGCCAATATACGTAAAGGAAAAGTAGTGGTAAAAAAAAAAAAAAAAGAACTTGTGGCTTTAACTAATTTTTTTTTTTTATTTAATTCACCTTTAAGGGGGCGTGGCAGGAGGTGTGTCCTGGGCCTACATACTTTTGCGAATGTCCCTCATTCTCAAAAAGTTGGGAGGTGTGATTTATTCTGCCAAATACACCTTTGCACACTGGTACTGACTAGTATTGCAATGTTTCTCTCTTTCACTTAGCTATTGTGACCGCATTGCTAATGGAGAGGGACAGGGGAGGTTCAAACAAGGATGTTGTGCAGGTATCTGACATCAACCGAAGATTTCATTGGTTATTAGGATGCCTGGGGCTAGAAGGTTGTAATGGTGCACAATGAAAACCTGTGACGTCGAGTAACTAAAAGGCAGGCTTGATCCAATCGATGGCTTGTATACAATTTTTGGGAATTTTTTAGGAATTTTGCCAAGGCACCCCTGAGGCTCACACTGCTTTCTGGGCACTGAAACCTGGAAGAAACATGGAACAGGTTGGGTTTGGTTGGAAACATTGGGGTTGATCACTAAAGGTTGTTCACTTTGCATGAGAGTTTTCCCTTACCTTGGTGAATGCGGTAAAGCTCTGCTGACTTCCATTATCCAGTCATGTCTAGGCAAAAATGTTCTCTCTTGCACCTAATGGGATAATCTTTTCTAACGGAACTATCACCACAGAAGACAGAAGGTGGAAATGGCGGAGCCACGCCACTGTACAGAATGGTGAAGATACTACTTTAGTCCAATCTCCTCCTGACTACACTCCTCTGACATGTTTCGCCTCACCCATGAGGCTTAATCATAGATATTCACTACGATTAAGCCCCATGGATGGGGTGAAATATGTCAGAGGAGTGTAGTCAGGAGGAGCTTAGGCCAAAGCCATATCTTCAACTTTCTGTATAGTGGCTGTGCTCCGGTGTGCGGCATTTCCACCATCTGTTTTCTGATTTGCTTCTGATAGCCTGGATGAGCTTGTTTGAATGTCAGCACATTTTGTGCTTTGAATTGCAGGGGGAGGCTTTGTAGTACTTTGAGCGGCACTCTAAGTTATTTGCATATGGGTCGCAGCAAATTGTCACCACCTTCACCAGGTAAGGGAAACATTCCTTGAAAAGGCTGATTTGTTTTTAGTAATTCAACCCCACTGTGTTTTTCTTTTAACTCTGACTCTGCCTAGGGAAGGATGTTGTCATCAATCTCTTCTCCAGCGATCAGGGTGGAGAAAAGCTGCAGTAGAGGGTTAATCTATGCCAAATATCCGTGAACATGGTCATGAAATGCACATGTACCAGAATTACATGACCGTGTCATCTGTAAGCCAGACTCTCAGCAAGTAGATGCTGACCCTGGGTGATACTTGGAAAATTGCTCTATCCTTCTAACAGAGAGCTGCTGAAATAATTTCCTGGTGAAAACTGTCATCTCTGTAATAGGAAATAAATACCTGGAAATGTTACACTTATACGTTACTTAGCATGCCTCCACTGAACATAAAAAAATGTATCTGACATTAGTTCCACTTTCATTTAATGGAAGGAGAAATCCAACCCCCCCTTATATGTAGAAGTGTTATTAAACCACTTTACCACCGGAGAATTTTGCTGTCTTATGTCCAGGCCACTTTTTGCGATTCGGCACTGTGCGACTTTAACTGACAATTGCGCGGTCATGCAATGCTGTACCCAAACGAAATTTAGGTCCTTTTTTTCCCACAAACAGAGATTTCTTTTGGTGGTATTTTATCACCTCTGCGCTTTTTATTTTTTGCGATATTAATAAAAAAATACGAAAATTTTGAAAAAATAACAATATTTTTCTAATTTGACAGTGAAAAAATATCCAATATATTAAATTTTTGTCATATATTTAGGCCAAAATGTATTTAGCTACATGTCTTTGACAAAAAAATTCTCAATGAGCGTATTTTTAACCGCTTTAAGACCGGAAGATTTTACCCCATTCCTGACCAGGCCATATTTTGCGATTCGGCACTATGTTAATTTAACGGACAATTGCGCAGTCATGCGATGCTGTACCCAAACGAATTTGATGTCCTTTTTTTCCCCACAAACAGAGCTTTCTTTTGATGGTTTTTGATCACCTGTGCGATTTTTAATTTTTGCGCTATAAACAAAAAAAGAGCGACAATTTTGAAAAAATAACAATATTTTTCAAATTTTTTTATATGAAATTCCCCAAAAAAAAAAAAAAAGGAAAAATGGCCAATTTGTTTTCTGCTACATATTTTTGGTAAAAAAAATCGCAATAAGCGTATTTTGATTGGTTTGCGCAAAAGTTATCGCAGCTACTAACTACGGGAAATTTATGTCATTTTTATTGGTTTTTTTTTTAACTAGTAATGGCGGCGATCTGGGGTTTTTTTTGCGGGACTGCGACATTGCGGTGGACAGATCGGACCCTTGACTGACATTTTTGACACTTTTGGGGGTACCAGTGACATTACTACAGTAATCAGTGCTATAAATATGCACTTTTACTGTAAAAATGACACTGGCAGGGAAGGGGTTAACTTTTATTGGTGATCAAGGGGTTAATGTATGCCTGGTGCTTACTAATGTGTGTGGGGGGAGGGGACTGAGTGACACAGGCACAGATCGCATGTTCAGCTATGCTGAACCCTGCAATCTGTCCCTGCCTGTCACTTAGGAGATCTGCCCGCTTTGTTTACACAAGCGGGCGGATTTCCACACTCGATCCCCGTTGATCGGGGAAGAGCGGCGGTGATCACCGCCGCTCCTCCCCTGGCCCGACTTCCGCTGTAACTGAATACAAGGGGAGGTCTACGTCGCTGGACGATAACGAGCCACTTTGCCGCAGTACGGTCAACGTGACCAGTCGGCAAGTGGTTAATGTAGGTACTCTGCTGTGCTATAGACCAGTGATTCCTAACTAAAAGTTTTAGGGGGACTCAATGTGCATCCTGTCAAAGGCATGTTTGTTGTTTAACCTCTTCTGGACCAGAAGATTTTCCCCCTTAATGACCAGGCCAATTTTTCCCCCACAAATGGAGTTTTTTTTTTTTTTTTTGGCGGTATTTGATCACCTGTGCAATTTTTATTTTTTGCACTAAAAACAAAAAAAAGGTGACAATTCTGAAAAAAACAATATTTTTCACTTTCTGCTATATAACATTCCCAATAAAAATATTTAAAAATCAAATTTTTCATAATTTTAGGCCAATTTGTATTTTGCTACATATTTTTTGGTAAAAAAAATCCCAACAAGTGTATATTTTTTACATTTTTTACAAGCCCTGCACAGGGCTTCCTTCTGTAATTTCCCCCCTGCCAGGCCGCACTGATTCCCCATGCTGTTGGGGCCCCCCTGTGTTTCCGGGTCCCCTACAGGAGGACTGGTGGTCAGCTGTTTGTGAATTTCATTGTACACATTGCTTCTTGCACAGCTTGCTGTATAGAATGATCTTCTTTCTGAATGTCAGATAAGTACACCTACTGTCTAGAGTTGGGAACTAAACGCTTATGAATTACGCACACTCTGAATAAGGCTAGCTTCACACTGCTGCAATCCCATTTTGAGTGCGATTATGGTATAACTTGGTTTGCATATTCTATAGGGCCAAAATCAAACTGTAATCGCACCACAGTAGTTAGGAAATCTTTTCCAAAATCTTGCCATGCTGAGTTGCATTGATGCCAATGGGCACCAAAAATATGTGATTTCCATTGTCATGCGATTCTGTGCAACCCAAGTGGCATCTGAAATTGCACTAGTGGAAACTGAGCCTAATGCATTAATTAGATTTACTCAGTCCCCTATCTGAATTTACATAGCCACAGTGTCTGTGTAAGTCATATGTGTTCAGAATAAAAGGGATGAAGTGGCAACCCTTTCTAGTACCCCATTCTCTGCCAAGCAAATTTAAATAGCATTTTGGGAAGAAAGAATTTATTAGCAGTTCCTAGCTGTACAGCTTCATTAAAACATCTCTTAGGATAGCTTCTACCACTTGGTAGGAAAACAGCATCACCAAATAAAGTGATACTAAACTCTGGCTTTAGAAATCTTCTATTCAAGTATGAATTCTTAAAATGGTTGTAAACTCCCACACATATCCAGTGAAGTGAATAGCCTCAGGTGATACACAGAGAGGAAACAAATCCTCCTACATAAGTTGTACCTGTTTATCTGCTGGCTTCTCTTCCCTTCAATGCAGAATGTATACAGCTTGTCTGGTATTTCAGAAAGCAGGGGGTGCAAAGCTGAAGTTACACTCAGTGAGAGGAGCTGAGAGCTGATGGGAGGAAAGGGACCCCCTCTCCCAATCACATACAGGAACAGAGATAAGGCTGCCAATCACAGGGTGTGTGCTGGAGCTCCCTCCCCTGTCACCTTTTTTTTTTTTTTGGAAAACTTGTCAGAAGTGCCTCATGAAGATAGCGAAGGAACAGGGCAGCAGAGAGAAATTACATTAAGACAAGTACACACTATAGAGGGATATGCTTTGTTCGTATTTTATGTTTGAGGTTTACAAGCATTTCATCTAAAATTGAAATTGATTCTATTGCTCTCAGCCTCCTCCAAATCTCTAAAACCCTTTTTTTCGTGTTGTGATGTGATTTCCTGTTAGAGGGTGGCTACATTCATTCTCCATTGCCCCACTCTACTGTATATAGAAACATAGCCACGCTTTCTTACTCACTCCAGAAATGGATTAGGGACTATGGACTATGGGAGGTGTAGTGCGCATGGAGCAGTACACAGTACACATGACAACAACTAACTCTTTCTTACTCACTCCAGAAATGTATTAGGGATTATGGACTATGGGAGGTGAAGTGCGCATAGAGCAGTACAAATGACGACAACTAACTCTTTCTTACTCACTCCAGAAATGGATTAGGGACTATGGACTATGGGAGGTGTAGTGTGCATAGAGCAGTACACATGATGACAACTATCCCTTTCTTACTCACTTCAGAGATGGATTAGGGACTATGGACTATGGGAGGTGTAGTGTGCATAGAGCAGTACACGTGACGACAGCTAACTCTTTCTTACTCACTCCAGAGATGGATTAGGTACTATGGGAGGTGTAGTGCGCATAGAGCAGTACACGTGACGACAGCTAACTCTTTCTTACTCACTCCAGAGATGGATTAGGTACTATGGGAGGTGTAGTGCGCATAGAGCAGTACACGTGACGACAGCTAACTCTTTCTTACTCACTCCAGAGATGGATTAGGGACTATGGACTATGGGAGGTGTAGTGTGCATAGAGCAGTACACATGACAACAACTAACTCTTTTTTACTCACTCCAGAGATGGATTATCGACTATGGACTATGGGAGGCGTAGTGTGTATACAGCAGTACACATGACGACAACTCTTTCATACTCTCTCCAGAGATGGATTAGGGACTATGGACTATGGGAGGTGTAGTGTGCATAGAGCAGTACACGTGACGACAGCTAACTCTTTCTTACTCACTCCAGAGATGGATTAGGGACTATGGGAGGTGTAGTGCGCATAGAGCAGTACACGTGACGACAGCTAACTCTTTCTTACTCACTCCAGAGATGGATTAGGGACTATGGACTATGGGAGGTGTAGTGTGCATAGAGCAGTACACATGACAACAACTAACTCTTTTTTACTCACTCCAGAGATGGATTAGGGACTATGGACTATGGGAGGCGTAGTGTGTATACAGCAGTACACATGACGACAACTCTTTCATACTCTCTCCAGAGATGGATTAGGGACTATGGACTATGGGAGGTGTAGTGTGCATAGAGCAGTACACGTGACGACAGCTAACTCTTTCTTACTCACTCCAGAGATGGATTAGGGACTATGGGAGGTGTAGTGCGCATAGAGCAGTACACGTGACGACAGCTAACTCTTTCTTACTCACTCCAGAGATGGATTAGGGACTATGGACTATGGGAGGTGTAGTGTGCATAGAGCAATACACGTGACGACAGCTAACTCTTTCTTACTCACTCCAGAGATGGATTAGGGACTATGGACTATGGGAGGCGTAGTGTGTATACAGCAGTACACATAACGACAACTCTTTCTTACTCTCTCCAGAGATGGATTAGGGATTATGGACTATGGGAGGTTTAGTGTGCATAGAGCAGTACACATGACGAAAACAAACTCTTTCTTACTCACTCCAGAGATGGATTAGGACTATGGACTATGGGAGGTGTAGTGCGCATAGAGCAATACACATGACGACAACTAACTCTTTCTTACTCACTCCAGAGATGAATTAGGGACTATGGGAGGTGTAGTATGCATAGAGCAGTACACATGACAACAACTAACTCTTTCTTACTCACTCCAGACACGGATTAGGGACTATGGACTATGGGAGGTGTATTATGCATAGAGCAGTACACACGATGACAACTAACGTGCACTGCTCTTTCCAAACAAACAGAAGTGAGCAGGAAAAGGAGAGGTTCAGAAGCAGAAAGAGAACATTACAAGAAGGCAGAAAAACACAGTAAAAAATGATTTCATAAAAAGAAAATTACAGGGCCACTAGGTAGTGAATGTGTATGGATTATTTTTGAAAAATAAGGCTATGGTTTAGAGTTACTTTAACTCTGCTATTATTTTAAGTGACTTTTTAAAAGTACTGTAAGCATTTTTTTTTTCTAACAATAATACATTATGCATTGATTAATGTGTAGTTTGATTTTGCTGGCAGATGCAGCTATTATATTTTTAAATAAATAACCATATTATATTACTCCATGTTCCTTTTTTTATATAAATTTCAATTTACTTTTTTCATATTATTTTATTATAATAACAAATCAAAACATTGCCATTTAAGATTTTGTTTATTTGAACAATGAAAGGGGGATTTTGGTAAACATTTCTGCAAAATAATGAATAATAATAAATAATAAAATTATTTCTTGCATGCATAACAGCCATTCAATTAGCATTTACCCGTTGTATAAGCCTGAGCAAAACCTATATTGAAATGAATAGCTATTTTTCAACATTGTTTCAAACCTCTGTCTTGCCAGTACTTGGCAGAGTAACAACATAGGCAGGCTTTACCTACTTTTCCACATTACATCAGCTGTTCTGCTCCTCCACCACAGCCCCATAATATATAGTATCTTACAGGTATTGGGAAACCTTTACTATTCCCCTTTTCCCTTTCCTTTATGGTAATGCTAGGTTCCCCCAATCCCAAAGCACCTTGCCCCCATGTTGATGGGGACAAGGGCCTCTTCCCCACAATCTGGGCTGTGGTTGTGGGGTTCTGCATGCGGGGGGGGCTTATTGGAATCTGGACGCCCCCTTTAACGAGGGGGACCCCAGATCCTGCCCCTCCCCCTTATGTGAAGGAGTATGGGGTACATAGTTCTCCTACCCATTCACCAAAAAAGTGTAAAAAGTAAATAAAGACACAACAAGAGTTTTTGACAAGTCCCTTATTAAAAAATAAAAAACAATGTCCCCAATGTGGAAGGGATAAGTATGGAGTTAGAATCCGTGTGGGTAGAACTCCATAGGGAAGAAGAAAAGGGAAAAGTAATTGTGGGGGTTTGCTATAGGCCACCCAACCAAAGGGAGGAGGTAGAGCTGGAATTTATATCACTGTTGGGTAAAGTGGCAAAACTGGGATCAGTCATCATATTGGGGTACTTCAATTATCCCGTAATTGACTAGGAAGAGGGGACTACACACTCACAGAAGGCCCGTCTATTCATGGAAACCTTACAGGACAACTACATGGCTCAGTTGGTGGATTCTTCTACTAGAGGAAATGCAGTCCTGGATCTATTGATCACTAATGACCCAGACCTAATCTCTGAGGTAGGAGTCCAGGACAACCTGGGCTCTAGCGATCACTGGATGATCACATTTAGCGTAAATAACAATATAACAAGGCAAGTGGTGAACATAAGAACCCTAAACTTCAGAAGGGCAAACTTTCCCAAATTGTGCTAAATGATGGAAAGGGTAAACTGGGACCAAACCCTGGGAACACTGACCACGGAGGAAAAATGGGAATGCTTTGGGAACATATTAAACAAATGCATCTCGCAGTGCATTCCTATGGGAAATAAATTTAGAAGAGGCAAAGCCAAATCTGGTTGGCTAAACTGTAATGTTAAAAAACATATTAGGGGGAAAAAAATGGCCAGGAGGAAAATAAGAAAAGTAAATACGAAATCAAAATGGCCAAAATCAACTTTGAGAGACAAATAGCGGAGGATAGTAAAAAGAACCCAAAGAAATTCTTTAAATATATTAACAGCGAAAAAACTAGGGCAGAGCATATTTCACACATAATTAACGATGATGGGAGGATGGTTACAGAGGACACTGAAAAAGCAACCGTGCTGAATGCTTTTTTCTTATCAGTCTTTACACAGGAAAAGGAGGGGTACACTGACCACGACTATATGGTTAGTAGTAATACACAGGACTTGCCGCTATGGCTAACAGAGGGTGAAATCAGGGAAAGGCTGGATAAAATTAACACAAATAAATCACCAGGCCCGGATGGCGTACATCCGAGAGTACTCAAAGAACTTAGTAAGATTATATCTAGACCACTGTTACTGATCTTTGCTGACGCTATTATGACAGGATATGTACCAGGGGATTGGAGGAAAGCTAACGTGATACCGATATTCAAAAAAGGGCAGAGGCATGTCCCGGGAAATTATAGGCCTGTCAGTCTGACATCGATAGTATGTAAACTTCTGGACGGGTGATAAGGGACTATATCGTAGAGTTTGCTAAAGACAACAACATTATCAGAAGTAATCAGCACGGGTTTACAAATGGGCGTTCTTGTCAAACCAATCTCTTAAAATTCTATGAGGAGGTGAGCTGTGAGCTAGATAGGGGGAGACCAGTGGATGTGGTGTACCTGGATTTCGCTAAGGCATTTGATACAGTTCCCCACAAGCGCTTAATTTATAAAATAAGGTCTGCAGGCATCGACCGCAAGGTTTGCTCTTGGATACGGAACTGGCTAAAAGGGCGTGTCCAAAGGGTGGTAATAAATAGCGCAGACTTGTCTGAGGTGGTAAGTGGGGTCAGTCCTGGGACCAACCTTGTTCAATGTATTCATGAACAGCATTGAGGACGGGATCAGTAGTTCTATACCAGTTTTTGCAGATGACACAAAATTGGGCAGGGCAAAAACTGCACAGCATGAAGCAGATATCCTACAGAATGACCTGGACAAAATAACAGAGTGGGCAACGACATGGTAAATGAGGTTTAATGTGGAGAAATGTAAGGTTTTGCACTTGGGGACTAAAAACATAAAAGCACAATACACTTTAGGGGGGGAACCTTTGGGGGAATCAAAAATTAAGAAAGATCTGGGAGTCTTGGTAGAGGATAGACTAGGCAATAGCATGCAATGTCAATCGGCAGCTGCCAAAGCCAGCAGAATATTAGTATGCATAAAGAAAGGGATGTATTCAAGAGATAAAACTATAATCCTTCCACTTTATAAAACTCTGGTCCGACCACATCTGGAGTATTCTGTCCAGTTCTGGTGGCCAGTCCTCAGGAGGGATGTGTTGGAGCTGGAGAGAGTCCAGAGAAGGGCAACTAAACTAATTAGGGAATTGAAGGATCTTAATTATGAAGAGCGTCTGCAATCGCTTGATTTATTCTCCCTGGAGAAGAGACGCCTGAGAGGGGACATGATAGCAATTTATAAATATCTCAATGGTGATCTCAGCATAGGAAAAAAAGCTATTCAGTCGAAAGGATTGCATGAGGACTCGAGGGCATACAATGCGATTAGAGGAGAAGCATTTAACCTCAGGCAACGTGGGGGGTTCTTTACTGTTAGGGCTACAAGATTGTGGAATTCTCTACCACGAGAGATGGTTTCTGCGGGAAGTATGGTGGCTTTCAAAAGACTCTTAGATGTACATCTCAAGGATCAGAACATTCAGGGGTATGAGAGATGATTACGGCCATACACACCTACACAGGTTGAACTGGATGGACTATTGTCTTTATTCAACCTCACCGACTATGTAACTATGTAATGTAGATCCATCGTCAATCGCAATGCCCGCCGCCACCGCTGGACCCGAATAAAAAATGAAGAGGCCTCCGCCAACGGCGAAGGCCAACTGCCTTCTTCCTGCTCTGCTGTGTGACAGTTCCTAAATAGGTAAGGGGTGGGACCACCTGGTGACGTCACCTGCTGATCCTGCCCCTTTGTGATGTCACTGATGCAATTGACATCACTGACTGGTTAAAAAAAAACACAAAAAAATACCAATAATTCACTACACTCAGGTGTGAATGGAGCCTATACAGTGCACAGTTTTTGTTATCGTTTTGATAAGTAAAGTTGCTTTCAGGATTTTGATAAATTAAGAGTGGTTTTCCTTATCCAACAAAATGAATGTGTTTAACATTTCTCAGTATGTTAGTTGTCAGTGTTCTCTGGCTCTAATCTGAAGCTGTGGTATGAGTGTATTGATTGATGTCTTCCATTTTTTATGTACCTTTATAAAGTTTATTCAGAAGTCTGCCTGGCTACGAATGTTAAACAGAATGTACTGTCTTGCTGTATCCTCAGTGATGTTTTATTATGAATATTTTATCTGTGGTCTCCTGGGACATCAGAGGACCCTTGACATTTCAGTTCCTGAAATATAAACCTAAGAAACATATTCAACTCTAATCTCAGTATAATCATCCGCCTAATGCCAATGTACTCCAAAAAGCTGGCCACATAACAGTTTTAATATTTTTTTATTACATTTGATAACTTTGATTTCATTTTCTGTTTTAAGGAAAGTGTGGACCTTGGAGAAATCATGTTCTCTCTGTGTTATCTACCTACTGCCGGACGCTTGACCTTAACAGTAATAAAATGTAGGAATCTAAAAGCGATGGACATTACTGGATATTCAGGTATGTAAAACATTAAAAAATTCAAAAAATGTGAAATGCCAAATCAGTGTACAAAGCTCTACTTCACCTAATAAAAATGAAATCCGGGCACTTTAACCACTTCTGGGCCGGAAGATTTTCCCACTTAATGACCAGGCCATTTTTTTTTTTGCAATTCGGCACTGCATTATTTTAACAGACAATTGCGCGGTCGTGCAATGCTGTACCTAAATAAAATTGATGTCCTTTTTTTCCCCACAAATAGAGCTTTCTTTTGGTGGGGTTTTATCACCTCTGCGGTTTTTATTTTTTGCGGTATAAACAAAAAATAGCGACAATTCTGAAAAAAAGATACATATATTTTTTTACTTTCTGCTATAAAACAAATTTAAAAAATCAAATTTTTTTGTTTTATCATTTTAGGCCAATGTGTATTCTGCCACATATTTTTGATAAAAGAAATCCCAATGAGTGTATATTGATTGGTTTACGCAAAAGTTATCACGTTTGCAAACTAGGGGATAGATTTGTGGCATTTTTATATATTTTATCTTTTTTATTAGTAATGGCAGCGATCAGTGATTTTTAGTGGGACTGCGACATTGCAGCGGACAGATCAGACACCTAACTGACACTTTTGACATTTTTGAGGAGACCAGTGACATCACTAAAAATGTGCAATGTTATTGTACTAATGACACTGACAGGGAAGGGGTTAACACCAGGGGCGATCAAAGAGTCAAGTGTGTCCCTGGGGGGTGCTTTCTAACTGTGTGGGGGATAGACTCACTAGATGAACATAGAGATCGGTGTTTCTGAATAGCAGTCTGCAAATCAAAAATCAAGGCAGTCTGCCTTGTTTACATATGCAGACTGCCATTATGTCTCTTGGGGAAGCGATTGCGGATGGCTGGCGGACATTGCGTCAACTGGACCTGCTGATTGGTGGGTCCCCACTGGCTATTGCACGTACAGGTACGTCGTTTCGCGCAATGGAGCCGACCTGCTGCAGTATGTGTGGCTGGTCGGCAAGTGGCTAAAGTATATAAATTCAATTTTTAATTATTCCAATTAAATGTGATTTGAAAATACTGTAGAAAGCACAGGCATTATCAACCAGTTAGATACTTTTTACAAATCTTAAACATATGATGTATAACATATTATAATCTAGGGGTAATGTACAGTATATGCTATTGTTCGATTTTATGCAAAAGAAAAAGCAAACACCTAGAATTTTTGGAAATGTATTTTTCTTATGAAATAGAAAAAATGTGTGTATTAATGTTACCAGATTTTCAAAATGAAATCTGGGGACACACTATTGACCATGTCCACAAAACCACACCCTCATTTGTAGCCACACCCACAAAATCACATCTTATTATTTTTTCAACACACCCTGAAACAATTGGTCACAAGGCTGTCCGAGCCTCTGCCTCCTTTTTGGCTGAGACACAGCGGCGGCGCCATTGGCTCCCGCGGCCGACAATCAATCAGTTAGCCAATTGGGAGAGAGGGTGGGGCGGCGCCGAATGGCTGCTCCGTGTCTCAATGGACACAGGGAGCTGTGGCACGGCTCAGGTGCCCCATAGAAAGCTGCTTGCTGTGGGGGCACTCTACAGGAGGGAGGGGACAGGAGCAGCAACAAGGATCCGAGAAAAGAAGGATCAGGGCAGATCTGTGTAAAACCAACTGCACAGAGGAGGTAAGAATAACATTTTTGTTATTTTTAAAAAAACAAAAACGAGACTTTACAGTCACTTAAAGGCCCTGTTTACACCTGAGCCTTTTTCAGCTTGTAAAAAGCTCTGATGTCTCAAAATGCCCAATAAGCAAAATCCCATTCATTTCAATGGCCCCTGTTCACATATGAGCGTTTTGTCACCTGAAGCAAAACACCTGAAGCTCAAAAAAGCACAAGAGCTTCTTTTTTGGCAGATTACAGGCATTTTTGTTAGATGTCAATGCTTGCCTCCAAACACCTGCAAAAAACGCCTGAAAAAATACCTGGAAAAACGCCTGAAAACGCCAGAAAAAACGCCTAAAAAACAACCCAAAAAAACGCCTGAAAATGATACGCTTAGTTGTTAATGGAGCCTAAGTGATAAATTAGCAGCTTGTTCAAGCAGCATACTGGTGACCATGTAACTGTGAGATAATTGTATAAAAAAAAGGCAACAGAAGCAGACATTGAGAAGCACCAGGGAGTGGAAATGGAGTGGAAAGCCACAAATGACAGATGGTTTAAAAAGGACAAATGGGAAAATAGACTGAATTGAGTGAAAGGAGCAGAGTATAACAGAATAAGTGGCTTGGGTCAGGCAGAATGGCAGATCCTACTTCAGGGTGAAAGAACATACAGTAGTAAGGGTAATTACTAAGGCTGAAGCAGTCTTAATCTGGCAAAGTAGTGCATTGCAACCAACCATTTCTAGACTTCGTTTTCCAAGCTTATCTGATCAAATTCAGATTCTGTATGCTCCAGTTTTAGTAAATTCTCCCCAATATATAAAGACAGAACAGCAGAATGTATCAACTAAAAATTTGTGACGGAATCCGGACACGCCGAGTGGGTATCTCCGCCAAGGAGCTGCTTCCTAAGTTCTGGAACACGAGACCTGTGAATCTGACTATAGTTACCCCAAGAACTTGACAGTACAAGTTTTGAAGTCAACCAGAATGAACTGTTTATTCAAACACAGGTACAAAGAGATATACACTCTGGGACAATCCCCCCTCCCCCTTAGCAGCCAATCCACATACACATATACATTCCATAATAAGTTGATCTTAAGGCAGACAGAAACAATAGAACAATGGGATACAGGTACTTAACAATAATAAACCCCACCTCACTATCTAGCAAGGGTCTATGAGACACTCCTGCAAAATTCTAGCAATCTGAAAAAACAAACCGTTTATCTTCATATATTTCCTGAGGGACATTGTTCAGAAATATTATTGTCCCAAGTTAAAGAGCCCCTCACTCCCCCAACACAAACCACACATATAGAACCCAGGATAACAGGGGTAACACATTAATACACTTTAATGAATTTTAATACACAAGAACACAATATAATACCCATTAAATTGGTAACATACATATAAGATGATGTTACACCAAGTAAATAGATACCAATTAGCCACACGTTAAAATTGCGTATGCCTGTGGAACAGCGCCAAACAAGGTACTTTAAAATCTCCATAGGGGTCACTTTAAAAGCCTTTACAGGTTAACAGTTTAGAGATACACAGGAGGTTTGGAGCTAGAATTATTGCTCTAATTCTGATGTTCACGACAATACCTCACATGTGTGGTGCGATCGCCCTTTTATCTATGCATGCAGGATTGGCACAGGGTGACCGGAGAACTTTTAAATTTCTTCTTAAATTTGATTTTTTTTTTATAAAAAAAAATAAACACTATCTCATTATTTTTTTTTTAATCAACTTTATTTTGGGTGGGGCATGATGAGTGGGGCATGACTAACTGGAAAACAAATAGTGTACAATTATTACAATAAAGAAAAGAGATGGACAAAAGAAAGAGCTTGACTAGGTGGAGAAAGAAGAGGAGGGTGGAGAGTAGCATGAGAGGCATTAAGCAAAATGGCAAAATAGAAATGGGATGAAAGGAAATCAGCTTAAAGTCACAGCCGGAGCATTACAGCATTACAGCAGAATAGCAGTCTGTATCAATTGAAACTTGAATGTGGTTGAAGTAGAAAAGTAGAAAGAATGGGAGCCAACGATAAATGTTTAGGTTGACAGATCAGTGTTGCCAACCGTCAGTACTTTTACTGGCAGGCAGTAAAAAAACGAGTTCTCCTGCCAGTAAATGCCAGTGACAGAAAAAGGTTGCCAGTACTGTATACAATATGGCTGTGACGCTTGACTCGGAACTGTGCATATTATGCAGTTCTGGTCCATAGTCGGCCAAGACCATCCGAATGCCTGCTACAGTGTGTTCGGGTGGCGCTAGTGGGGGGGGGGGGTGGTTCTAGCAAAGGCAGTGCCAGAGCATGTCATGTGATGTCATGGTGCAAGGGAACCAAGCAGAGTGGACAGAGCCTTGTTTGTGGGAAGGGAGCAAGGCAAGCCACTAGCGGGACTATCAGTGCTGATTGGATTGGAGTGTACTAAAGGGTCCACCTGGTGTGAAGGGAGACTGTCACTGTGATTCAGGAGGGGACGTGTTGAGTTGGTGAGGTGTCATCCTCAAATGTGCTGCACACTGCTCTCAGTGTCACTGCGGGAATCAGCTTCATGTGTTTATGCCGCCAATTATCATTTCTTGCCCTCCTGAGCTACTTATTTACTATATTAAAAATAAAATAAGAGAAATACGTTTTTTTTGCCCTAATATCTACCTTAGATCACATTGTTAAATGCATATAGTACGTGTTTGCAGCCTAAATACTGAAATTTGCACTTAAAACTGTAATTTTTTAACTTTTGGAAATGCCAGTAAAAACTTGGTAAATTTTGGGTGTTGGGTCAGTACATTTCAATCTGGTAGGTTGGCAACACTATGACAGGTGGAGTGCTAATACACAGAAAGGTTAATAGTATACAACAAAATACAATAAAGAAAGGTGGATTCCCGGCCAATTTGGCCATGGTGTAGCCAACATGTTACTAAAGCCCCGTACACACGATCAGATTATCGAACAATCTGTCGTCCATTTTTTGTGGCATGCTAGTCTGATGTGGAAAGTGAAGAGGTTATTTTCATACGAATTTTCCAGACAGAATTCTACTTCAGAAGTGATGTCATGTGCTGCATTGTTTTGTATTGTTCTTTCGTCTCTGTGCATACCTAGTCTTGCTCTTAAGATTTTTTCCCGTCTAAATCTGTACTAATGAGACGAAAACCGGACGTTGTTTTGACGGACGACAAAAATTATATAGCCTGCACATCAGGATTTTGTCAGCCGAAAAGTCGGAGTCGGCTGTCGAAAGCACCATACTAACAATCCGAAAATCGACAGATCGGTCGTCGGACGAATTTTCCCTACAGATTTTCTTATCGTGTGTACGGGCCTTAAGACTGTGCCCAGGTACATGTGGACAGCTGTGGCTCAGAAGCCTGTACGAACCAGCTGCCTCCCAAAGTTCATAAGTAATGGCATAGGAAGCGATTACCTGAGGTTAGGGACAGATGACTGTACCTGGTGCAAGTCCAGGAGTAAGGAGTAGGAGGAATGAAGAGGAAAAAAATTGAACTGTGTGCAACTGGCAAGTGGGTATAGCCAAAGGCAAAAGGAGAAAAGTGACTTGATGATGAACACAGACTACATGGAAACCTCTGACAATAATGCGTAAACAGGACTTAAAGAGTAATAAAAATAAGAATGATTTATATTGAAAAAACATGTATCAAAAGGTGTGATATAATTGGATGTTAAAAAAATCCAGATGAGTGTTGGGTGCAAGAGAATGTAAACAGTCTACCTAGACTAAACTGAAACAACAGATAGGATTGGTAACAAACAATAAAAAGAGATTATATGTGTAATAAAAATTTAAAGTAGTAAGAGGCTGCTGAAAATAAATTGCACATTTCTGCTACAAAGGTCAAACAGTCTGAATTATTGTAAATGATTAAAAATGGATGAAATAAAAAAAAAAAAAAAGACTTGCGGGGAAGTGAGGAGAAAAGGAACTGTAAGTTGATGCTAATGCTAAATAAATGAAATGGAAAAAGCATGCTGTGGCGTAAGGAGAGAATGATATTAATGATATGAGAAAAGATGAACCCAGTAGAAATGACAAGTATGTAAAAATACAGGATGACTGAATGCTTGGAGATATATCAGAAGGTCCCTATAACCTCATTTAGGTCATCTTGAAGCAGTGTATTGAATCTATAAGGTTGATTTATAAAAGGCAAATAAGCCGTTTACTTTGCAAGGGAATTTTTACTTTGCAAGAACATTTCCCTTAGCTTAGTGAATGCAGTGAAAATAATTTTGTGAATTTCCAAACACACATGATTGGATGATGGAAGTCAGCAGAGCTTCACCTTATTCACTAAGATAAGGGAAAATTCCCTTGTAAAGTAAAAACTCCTTTGCAAATTGAACAGCCTATTTGCCTTTGGTAAATTATCCCAAAAAGTCTAAGCATTCTGCATAGCTTATTGAATCTATTAAAATCTTTAATATTAAAATAATAGCGGCTTTGAAGAGATTATAATCTTTGCTGTTGTGTGTCAAAAAATGTTTTAAGAAAGTATGCGTGTTAACTCTAGTAGGAGCAGAAGATAATGTGACATTTGCCTTAAAGTGAAATGTCCCTGCTGTTTATAAAAAGTGGAAGTCAAACAAACAGGTACTAACCAGCCCATAGAGTACAGCACTGTCTTCCCCAGAACCAATTCTTTGCCAAGTTTTGGATCCCCAGGCCCACCATCCTAGATTTTACAACTTAAACATGCAGGTATATCACACTTAAAATCCCCAAATATGGAGGGTGTTCTTGGAACCATGGATTTCTAATGGGTGGATGGATATTGCTATAAGAGCCAGGATCATTTTAGCAGTTGAAAAAATAACCATAGGGTTAGCTGGTAATTCTTTGTTGGATCAGAGGTGAGTAGATACCAATCTTTAGAAAGAATATTCTTGATCGTTTTGAGATGTTCATTAAACCTAGTAACAAAGCTATAAATATGAAATAATGATTCCTTTTAGGGGCTTTTTGAAGGCATATGCTTCAATTAGCTCACTAATGGGCCTTTTCCACTAGCTTCACTGGATACTAAGATTTTGTTAAAGCTTTTGCTTGATCTAGAAAGTCTGCGTCACAAGTGCAGTTCCTTATCAGCCTTTCAAAATGGCTATGGAAAATAGTCCACATTCATGGTTTATAATGACAGCTATTAAAATTAGGATAGTTATTGCTATCAACACTTAAAAAAAGTTGGTGGTGATTAGCCCATCTGGGTTCACCTAAACATCCAGGTACTTAACCACTTAAGCCCCGGAGGATTTGGCTGCTAAACGACCAGAGGGCATTTTGCGATTCGGCACTGCGTGACTTTAACGGACAATTGCGCGGTCGTGCGACGCTGTACCGAAACGAATTTGGCGTCCTTTTTTTCCCACAAACAGAGCTTTCTTTTGGTGGTATTTGATCACCTGTGCGATTTTTTGATCACGCGCTATAAACAAAAAAAGAGCGTAAATTTTGCAAAAATAGCAATATTTTTCCCTTTTTTTTATATGAAATTCCCCCAAAAAAAAATGTAAAAATCAAAATTTTTTAATATTTTCGGCCAATTTGTTTTATGCTACCTATGTTTGGTAAAAAAAATCGCAAAAAGCGTATTTTGATTGGTTTGCGCAAAAGTTATTGCGTTTACTAACAAAGGGAAAGATTTTTGTCATTTTTGTTGTTTTTTTTTTTAACGCGTAATGGCGGCGATCTGCGATTTTTTTGCGGTACTGCGACATTGCAGCGGACAGATCGGACCCTTGACTGACATTTTTGACACTTTTGGGGTTACCAGTGACATTTCTACAGTAATCAGTGCTATACATATGCACTGTTACTGTAAAAATGCACTGGTAGTGAAGGGGTTAACTTTATTTGAGAGGGAGGGGCTGTGTGTGTCCCTAGGGGCGTGATTCTAACTGTGATTGGCTGTGGCTTCAACTGTATGCAGAGTGATCAATGGATCTACATAGTAGATCCATGTGATCAGCTCTCATACAGAGAGGAGAATGACAGGCAGCTTGTTTACACAAGCTGCCTGACTATCTCCCTCTCCCCCGCCGATCGCAGAGTGGCCGGCGGCGATCGGGTCCGCCGGTCACGCGCGCGGGGGGGTCCGTGACCACGCGGGAGCGGGAGCGCGCCTCCGGCGGCGCGCGCTCGCTCCCTAAACCCTCACAGGCGAGCGACGTAGACCTACGTCACTTTGCCTGTGAGGGGCTGACCGCCCACGTAGATAGTCGTGCGGCGGTCGGCAAGTGGTTAATAGAAAATCAGTTATTTTGGCTGGTAAAAACATCATTCCCAAGTGTTTTCATTAATGCCCCGTACACACGTGCAGATTGTCGGCCGAAAAGATTCGGCCGACGACCGTTCGGCCGATTTTCGGCTTGTTAGTATGATGCTTCCGACAGCCGACAGTGCCCTTTCGGCCGAAAAGAATCTGTCGTGCAAGCATTAAAATTTTTGTATGCCGACACCAGAGCGGCCGATTGTTCGCCAGTCAATACAGAATTCGGCCGACAGACAGCAGATTTGCAAGACTGGGCATGCTCAGAAAAGAAAAAACACAGGGAAAGTTAACCATCACATGACATCACTTCTGCAGTGGGCTGTAGTCGGCGGACAAAATTCTTGTGCAGTCTTTTGCACTTTTCAACAGACACGACAGCCCGGGGACAAAAGACGGCCGATCGTTCGGCCGACGATCTGCACATGTGTATGAGGCATAAGGCATTACATTTTTGATGGTATGTCAAGCAGATCACATTTCTAAATCATTATAAGTCCATCAATAAATCTCTTGTATCTATCTTAGAAAGAAGCAGGTTCATCTTCGAAGTAACCAATATAAAGGTTAGCCAAACTGGGTGCAAAATGGGCCTGCATGGCTGTGCCCCTTATTTAAAGATAATAGGCATAACAAAATAGGTGTCAGAATGATTGTAGAGGAACTCAGCTAAACATAATGTTTCAAATTCTCAACAAATGTATATAACAGTTGCTTGGAATCCTTATTTAGTTATATTCTGTATATATATATTTTATTTTTATGTTATAGATCTTGTTGGAGCCAAATATGACTTTTGTCATATGAATCTTTTTGTATCATGTCTGGGTCCCATTGGCTCTGAAAATATGTAATTCTTTGTATTCCTGTGTAATTTGTGACCCTAATGAAGGGATAGTGTTACTACCCTTAAAATGCATCGGCTGTTTTACGCTTTTTTGTTAAGACCTATTACAACAAATAAATATTTTGGACTCTTAGAATTTCGATCTTGTTTCAAATTCTCAACATATTTAAATAACAGCTGAACCCTGATTTAGTTATATTCTGTATATATTTATTTCTTTTATTTTCATGTTATAGATCTTGTTAGAGCCAAATATGACTTTTGATTTATGAATCTTTTTGTATCATGTCTGAGTCCCGTTAACTCTGCAAATATTTCATATATCCCTGTTTAATTTGTGACCCTAATGAAGGGATAGTGTTACTACCCTCAAAATGCATCGGCTGTTTTACACTTTTTTGTTAAGAGCTATTACAACAAATAAATATTTTGGACTCTTAGAATTTTGATCTGGCTCTCTCTTACGAATTTATACACTAAAATCTTTCACAGTGACCTCCTCACAGTGAAAGACCCTTAAGCCAGCCATAGCAGGTTCGAATTTCAGCCAGTTCAGCAGGAACCAGCTGAGATTTGAACCATCTATGAGGCAGGTGGATTGTGCCCAAGGTGATCGATCGATCAACTTGGGTATAACCAGCCTACTGGATTAAACATTTGATTATTGCTAGCTGCTGTTATAGTCACTAGTAATAATCACTGTGTTTTCCTGGCAGGGTTGGTTTCCCCCACTACACGGCCGGGAGAATGCAATGGCTCCACAGGAGTTATTCCCATGTCAACACTGTCCGTGCTGATGGGGGAATCCCCCCATTTTCTTTCCTGTCACCTGTGGCTGCAGAAAAGAAAATCGCTCCGTCTATGGCTGGTCTTCGGGGAGTGATAGATCAAGATGTGTCACAAATATTTAAGGATCCTCCCAGCACACATAAAAAACATGCTAACTGGCTAGGTCATTCAACACTCACAACACAGAATGATACCTTTCACCTATAACACCCTGCCGAAGCATGCTCGTGCAGCAAGTGGTGATCAAAATACATTCTATGCTTAGAGATCACTCCTGCTGATGTACAGATATGCTGAATGCAGCCCACTGCATGCTGAAGAATCACACAAAAAACAAAAAAATACTATATCCCCAAAGTTTAATTTTGTAAGAATTAAACTAGTTTCTTTATATACCCAAATACCATGTTAAAAGGTAGCATTACATATACCATATTTTAAACATGTGATTTATTAAGGTGGGAGGGACCACATTACTGCATATGTTTGCTTCTCCTTCCAAAACAAATGATTAAAATATTTATAAAATTAAGTAATAGTGTTTTTAGATGCCTATGTTTTTTAGCCATTTCTCAAATGAATCCTTATAACTGGCCATCAGTGCTATGACAGCAGCAGGCCTGCGCTGGATAGGTGATGGTTAACCGCAGTAGATAAAAGTGTAGCCAACAACCTGGCTATGCTATCTGGCAAGCATGTTTCGATCACATGAATGGCTGAACAGAATTACAAATTTGTTGACCTACAGGCCTCTTTACAGATGTTTTTAAACTTTCTTGAGGCCATTAAAATAGAGTGGCAACTAGTACCTTCAAAGGCATCCAACATATTTCTTTCATGACAGATTTAAAGTGGATGTAAACCCTTACATATACCCGGTATCGTGAACAGCCTCAGATGATACAAAGAGATTAAACAAATCCTGCTACATAAATTGTATTATTATATCTGCTGTATTCAGCTTTCTACACCGTTTAGAAAGTAAACATTGTATTGAATTTGTTCTTCCTGTTCCAGCACTGGGTGTGGAGTCGTGGCATACACTGTGTGACAGCTGATTGGGGGAAAGGCACCCCCCTCCACATAGGCAGAGGAAAGAAGAAACATGCAGAGTTGTGCTGTGAATGGACCAGCTCTCTGCTAATCTATCTCTAGGCACCCACCCCGACACAAATTTTGAGCTGCTTTTATATCCTGCTTTGGAGAACTTGTCAGAAGTTATCATACTGATAACAAAGGAACGGAGCAGCAGAAAGACACAGAACTTAGGGCTTTAGAGAGAGATAAATAAACACTACAGATATATGTGCCTAGATTCATAATTTTAAATAGGGGATATTTTCTTGTATTTGCAAAGGAAATGTGGCTCCATCACTCAAGCCAAAATACAGACACAACAATAGTGATAGGTAAATAAGTGCTTTTATATTTTTTTGCATCTCTATAAGAGATAAGACTATAAGATATTTGATCTGCCAAGTTTGATGCCATGGATCTTCTTTCTTACTGCAGTAAGTGTATACCTATGAAGGTACACATTCTTCGTTGTAGAGGGGATTGGCGGGATATAGTTCCTGCATTATTATAATGGGAATAACTCTTTTCCCGTTATCTCTCTTTTTACCAGAATTTCTGTTCATCTATAGAGCAGATATCCACACTTCCAAACAAGTTAAAAAAGATGAACAATTTTAGGAGGTGTGTATACATTGTCAAAGCACTTTACTCATTCCATTCTAAGTTTGCAGAAAAATGATGTAATAAATGTTGCTGTACACAGCATGCATCGGATTGATTGCCTTTTCAATGATAAAAGCATATATGTGTTTCCAGATAAATCATCAACTATTAAACTAAAACAAATCAACCTTGACTTTGGTCTCTAGTGTCAAGGTTTTGCCTTGGATTTATCACCAGAATATGAGCATGTCGGATTCATTTTCTAGTGTACAAGTTTTCGAAAAAGACCTTTGTAAATAAAGCTTGCTGCAGTGGATATTAGCCATAAAGAAAATACATTACTGTAAACAATCTCTTAAGTACCTGCAGTAAAGCGAGCGCTCAGCAGTGTGTACCGAGTAAAACAACGCAAACACATAAACTAGTAGAACAAGGTAAGATTTAATTTCCATTTGCTACCAGCTAACACTAGTCTACGACATTTGTTCATTTACGCTCCAAATTGCAATAAACAATACCTTTTATTTTTAAAACTTGTGCAAGGGTGCAATTTGCAATGAAATTAACATCTGTCCTAATGTTTTTTTAAAATGTGTGTAAACTCAAAATCTATATTTTAGTATATGAGAAAAAAACCTAACCACAAAAAATATATAAAAAAGTCAAACTTTTATTACTTTCACCCCCTTCCTGCCCAGGCCAATTTTCAGCTTTCAGCGCTGTCACACTTTGAATGACAATGAATGGTCATGCTACACTGTACCCATATGAAATTTATATCATTTTTTTCACACAGATAGAGCTTTCTTTTGGTGGTATTTTATCACTGCTGGGATTTTTATTTCTTACAAAAGAAAAAAGACAGAAAATTTTGAAAAAAAAAAAAAAGTTTTTCTTATTTTCTGTGAGTAAATTTTGAAAGTAAATAATTTTTCTCCTTCACTGATGTGCGCTGATGAGGCGGCACTGATGGGCACTGATAGGCTGCACTGATGGGCACTGATGAGATGGCACTTATGGGCACTGATGAGGTGGCACTGATGAGGGGGTACTAATATGCCGCACTGATGGGCACTGATAGGTGGCACTGATGAGCATTGAAAGGCGGCACTGATGGGTACTGATAGGTGGCACTGATGGGCACTGAGAGGCAGCACTGGCAGGCGGCACTGATGGACACTGACGGGTGGCACTTATGGACACTGATGAGCAGCACAGAGGAGGAGGCACAGATGGGCACTGACTGGCAGCACTATGGGCACTGATGGTGGGTACTGATGGTGGGCAGTGATTGGCACTGTATTCACTTTTCTGTAATCAGGGCACTGATGATCAGTGCCCTGATTACCTGTCCTGGTCTCCCCTGTGAGGAGGAGCCGCTGATTGTCTCTTCTCGCCACACACTTTGACAGTATGAGGCGAGGAGAGCCGATAAACAGCACTTCCTCATTTACATGTGACTAGCTGTGATTGGACACAGCCGATCACATGGGTAGAGTCATGTCTTTGATTCTTTACCAAGATTGGGGTCGGCCGTGTCCTAGCAACATGGCGCAGACACGATCGCCGCACTGTGCGCCCCCGCGGGTGCGCGAGAAAGGCCATTCTGGTGTGCCGTCATATGACAGCGTCCCAGAACAATAGATGCACCACTCCACCGTCATTTGACGGTGGGCGAGTAGTAAGCGGTTAAAATACTAGGATAATGTACAGTGAGGGAAAAAAGTATTTGATCCCCTGATGATTTTGTATGTTTGCCCACTGACAAAGAAATTATCAGTCTACAGTTTTTATTGTAGGTTTATTTTAACAGTGAGAGACAGGATAACAACAAAAATATCTTGAAAAACGCATTAAAAAATTATGAATAGATTTGCACTTTAATGAGTGAAATAAGTATTTGACCCCTTTGCAAAACATGACTTAGTACTTGCTGGCAAAACCCTTGTTGGCAATCGCAGAGGTCAGGCATTTCTTGTAGTTGGCCAGCAGGTTTGCACACATTTTAGGAGGGATTTTGTCCCACTCCTCTTTGAAGATCTTCTCCAAGTCATTAAGGTTTTGAGGCTGACGTTTGGTAACTCGAACCTTCAGCTCCCTCCATATATGTTCTATGAAAATAAGGTCTAGAGACTGGCTAGGCCACTCCAGGACCTTAATGTGATTCTTCTTGAGCCACTCGTTTGTTGCCTTAGCTGTTTGTTTTGGGTCATTGTCATGCTGGAATACCCATCCGTGACCCATTTTAAATGCCCTGGCTGAGGGTAGGAGGTTCTCACCCAAGATTTGACGGTACATGGCCCCATCCTTCGTCCCTTTGTCCTGTCCCCTTAGCAAAAAAACACCCCAAAGCATAATGTTTCTACCTCCATGTTTGACGGTGGGGATGGTGTTCTTGGATGCCAAAGAGCTTGATTTTGGTCTAATCTGACCACAATCTGACCACAACACTTTTGCCCAGTTCTCCTCTGAATCATTCAGATGTTCATTACCAAACTTCAGACGGGTCTGTATATGTGCTTTCTTGAGCAGGGGACCTTGCGAGCGCTGCAGGATTTCTGTCCTTCACAGAGTAGAACTTTTTTATTTTAAATGAAGTAATTGACAAAAACTGTATGTGTGTTTTTTTTTTCTTTTTGACACTTTTTTTGGTGAATGAGTATGGGTACAATGTATCCCATACTCATTCACAGCGGGATCTGGGGACCCCTTTGTTAAAGGGGGCTTCCAGATTCCGATAAGCCCCCTCCCACAGACCTCCACAACCAACACTCAGGGTTGTGGGGAAGAGGCCCTTGTCCCATCAACATGGGGACAAGGTGCTTTAGGGTGGGGAGACAGAGCCCTCCTGCCCCAAAGCAACCCACCGCATGATGAGGGCATGTGGCCTGGTATAGTTCAGGTGGGTGGCGTTCACTCAACACCCCCTCTTTCCTAGCTTGCCAGGCTGCAAACTTGGATAAGGGTCTGGTATGGATTTTGGAGGGGACCACACGCCATTTTTTTAAAAAACCTGGGTCTGGTATGGATTGGGGGGACTCTCACATTGTTTTTTTTCTTTTTACAGTAGATGTATGTTTTGCTGTAGCAGGTTCTATACATGGTACAGATGAGCCACTTTACAGGCAGAAAAAGGGGACCCCCAAGCACTATGTAGAAAGGATTTTTTTTATTGTTTTACTTTAGGCCTTAATAAAATCACTGCTCGTTTAAAAATAATTTTATTTTTCTTAAAATTTTGCATTAATACATGTCCCCCAGAGCAGTACCTGGGCCCCTTTCTATGGCCAATACCTTGCATATAAGCCTTAAAAAATGGGAACTTTTGATGTTTTGAGTTTGGGTTCCTTAGACTTTAAAAAGGTTTGTTGTTTGGGTCCGAACTTTTGTGATGTTCGAGAGTTCTCCTGCGAACCGAATCAGGGGGTGTTTGGCCCAACTCTAGCCAAGAAGAATTAAGGCAGTTCTGAAGGCAACAGGGGGTCCAACCCAATACTAACAGGGTGTACCTAATAAAGTGGCCAGGTAATGTAGATTTTATTTAAATGAAAATAAAAAATAAAAAAAATACAATAAATTATTTCTCAAAACATTGCAATAATATCACAATATCTTTGCTATACACACTATACCTTCCCTTTAATTCAGAAAGGATTAGTGAGGACTGTACAGGATAGTATTGTGTTATTCACCTTCCTTGTCAAGAGGTGATGATCTGGCAATAATAGGGAAACAACATGGATATAATTGATATATACTCCAGAGTCAAACTGAACAACACATCTCTGTTGTTGCTGACAACAGCAGATCATATTGCAGTCATCTGTGGCCTAGACCATGACCTACTAGTAAGAGAGCATGCATCTGAATCAGTCCCATTTATTGTAATCAGCTGAACTCCAAAGGAGTCATTGTTAAAGGTGAAAGGCCTTCTCTCCTGGCAGAAGCTACCATCTTAAATGCCATTTTATGACTGCAAACTGTGATCTTTTCTGAAAAATGTTTTCCTAAAGGACAAACTCTTGTCTACTAAAAAAGCAGGATATTAGTTGGAAAATCAGCCACCAGCCATCGTGTTTTATTCCATTTTGGATAAAGCAGGGAAGGATTAGATCCTCTGTTAGATTTTATATTGCCATCTGTGTTTTCTATTTGGCCCCTTTCATACGGGCTTTCCGATTCGGTCCACCTGTCAGTTTTTCAGGCGGACTTGATTGGATGCTCCATGCACCCCTATGTAGCAGCGAATGTCAGCGGTGAAATCTCTGCTGACACCCGCCCCTATCCGATCCTGTCTGTAAAATCCAGACGGATGGAAACCCTATTTTCCATCTGTCTGGAGGATCGGATCGGATAGAATCAGATGAAAACGGACAGGCGGTCCATTTTCATCCGATCTCCCCATAGAGGAGAGCTGAGATCTGACAGGTCTGTCCCTGCACAGAGAACAGAGATGGAGCTGTCATCCGCCTGCTCAGCGGGGATTGGCAGATCGATCCCTGCTAAGCAAAACATATTCCCCGGGCGGAAAGCCTGTGTGAAAGGACCCTTAGGGAGATTTCCTTTTGCTTTCTGCCAGAACTAGAAGTGATGCGAGATCTCTCTAATGGAGACATAGATAAAAAAAAAAAGATTAAAAAACAGGGGAAAGGTTAGAGCATTACAGGGAAATTCTCTCCAATGTGGTTAAAAACAGAGATAAAAACCTGACAAAATTGTTAATGCTCCTGAGGGCCCTATCACCTTCTATTCCAATCAACAGGGAATCTGTGAGCTACTCCCCTGCTGATTGGAGCAGAGCTGGCGGATGACAAGTCAGTGTCTGCTCAGTTTATGCAAAGTAGACACAGACAGACCCCGCTCTGCTCTTTGGGCAACCGTAAGTAAACGGACTCGGCTATCTGTTTACACCTGGCTGTAAATACATTTCAGATATTTATACTAGTTGTATTTAAAATGCATTTAATTATGTTTAATGAGCACAAATAATGAATACACACAAGTTAATGGTATTTTTTATTTGCCTTGAGTGTAGTTTTAATTTCTAATTTTGATTGAAGTGTACCTTTAAGGCTGAAACCAAATAACCTCATATTATGTAAATATAGTGGGCATTCATGCCCCTGGCTACAGCTCTCTTTTTAATTATACCAATTATATGTAATAGTATGATGACCAATAATGTACATGTAATGATATAATAATACATCCACTAATGTATTAGTTTGTAAAATATATTTGATAATCAGTTTCATATGAATAGACGAAGGTTACATTTAAGATATCACTATATCTAATAAAAAATAACACAGCTTTTTAAGCATAATACCTCATTTAATGATATATAGAAAACGAAATAAAAAGAAAGAATATCAGCAAAAAAGAAAAAAAGAAATCACTAATACAGTACATGTGCAGGTTGCTAAGCAGGGATCACTAATAGGATAATGAACTATAATTGGGAACAATGTGCATGATGAATGGACGCTAAATAATTACACATAACAGTTGTGGTACATTAGCAGCCATTAAATTGTGGAAGAAGCGACATGGAGTCTTCACTGCCTGAATTATGCTTATGACCTTTGTGATGACCTCCAAGTTTTAATATAATCTTAGCAGCTCCGAGAAGCATTATATTCTGTATTAAAAGGACTGACGCTTTGAAGGGTATGACCACTTTAGAATGTGTATTTTAAAGCCGAACGATAGTAAACAGAGCTTGTGCTTAGAATATATGCTTTAAAATAATCACTACTGAGGGGTTGATTTACTAAAACTGGAGAGTGCAAAATCTGGTGCAGCTGTGCATGGTAGCCAATCAGCTTCTAACTTCAGCTTGTTCAATTACGCGTTGACAATGAGCCTAGGTTCACACTGAATGCGGGTTTGAAATCGTGCGAGTTCAGCTGCATGTCAGTCTGAATTCAGGGGTGATTTGACAGACATCTGCACGGGTTCCTGAACAGATGTCTATTGAAATCGCCACTGAAGTCACCAAAAGTAGTGCAGAAACTACTTTTGAGAATAAGTGCGGCGCCGCAAAGTCGGCGTCGCACCAGTTCGGACAGTGCCGTTGCCCGCAATAGGCTCTGTTTTGACATGTGATTTGACATGTCAAATCATCAGGATGTGAATGGGGGCTAAAACCTGGAAGCTGATTGGTTTCTAGGCTCAGCTGCACCAGATTTTGCACTCTCCAGTTTTAGTAATTCAACCCTTGTATGTTTTATCAAACTAAAAGTTTCAGAAAACAGGGCCCTCTATGCATTTACCATGATTAGCTGTTCAAAGTTTTGATTACCTTTTATGCCTATAAACTATAAAGCGGCACAATATTTAAAATAACAAATAAAATGACCCTTGCGCAACTATTACAAGATGGCTAATGTTCGTTCAATTGTGCTGCTCCTAGACTCTCTGTTTTTCCACACACACAGTAAAAATACTTCAAAGACCACAACAATCCAGAACTGCACTATGTGATAATCATATAATTGCTGTGAAATACTTATATCATCATTAACCGTGCATTGCAAAAATTGAAACAACATATAAAACAAAAAATAATAATACATTAAGGGCCGGTTCACACTAGTACGACTTGTCAGGCGACAAGTAGCATACCGTCGCGGTCCATTGTGTGGTACAGGAACGCTCCGACTTAGAAAAAGGGTCCTGTACTACTTCGGGGCGACCTGGAGCGACTTGCATAGACATTAATTTCATGAAGTCCGTGCAAGTCGCGCCGAAGTCGCGGTGCACGCAACTTCACGGGTCACCCCCAAAGTCGTGCCGCTGCAGTGTGAACCGGCACTAAAGTCCAGTGTTTTTTTTTAATTACTCAAATCATTCCAAGAATTATGCTCCATGCAATATCTTCTGTGGTTTCACCACGTGATACACACACCACCTGCTCACCCTACATTCTGATCTATAATAGGTCTATGTTTTCATGCGTGTTTTATGCAGAGTTTTTGCTCTTGTGCCTTTTTTTATTAGCCAATAGATAACAGATCATCTGTTTCATCATTTGTGGCTATGTTATTCATCCACTTCCTGGGTAAGAAAAATGCACAAACTTGCGCGACAAAACTTGCAAAATCATATAAAAATATATACAAATCTGCCCAATTCGAGCTACAAAAAAAGCTCCAGAACTTTTTTGAGCTTCAGGCCACTTTGAGTGGAGATTTGAACTATCTCCATAGAGAAGCATTGATTTTTTTCTCCTCCAGCGTTTTGTAGCTTCAAGCTTCAAGCTACAAAATGCTCAGGTGTGAATAGGGCCTTATCTGTTCACCTTACATTCTGACCTATAATAGGTCTATATGCGTCTGCCCCTTTTAGGGGATAATAAACTCTGATATGATGAAATTTCCCAAATGATCATAAAAATATAAATTCTTATCTCCAGATAGTTTAATTCAAATAAAAACAGATGTTAGCAATCAGCCAGATTCACAATAACCGTATCAGGGGGATGAACACCGTCTTGTGACTCTTCATCTGGGAAGAACACTATCTACACCCAGCCATGGTGAATGTCAATGGTGTTCTTCCCAGATGGAAGTGGAAATATGTATTTAACATTTTCAGATTACCAGCATGCTTAAAGGAGAAGGAGAAAAGAATATTATACGGCAAAATAAATATGTCCAGTGATATTGTTTTAAAAGGCTATATAACCAATAATAAAATATCAACAATACAATAAATACAAAAAATATTTATAAAATGTAAAAATAATATTACAATGATATACTATGAAGTGAAGAACAGGAAACCCCAGGGTTAACATCATCATTCATAATGAAATACATTAAAGTTGGAACACTACAGTGATAAAATGATCAGACATCAATGAGTGCAGAGGTCAGATTAACCTCTTGCCGACCGCCCACCATAGTATTACTGCAGCAGGGCGGCTCAGCTGCGCAAAATCACGTAGTACTATCTGATTTTGTGCACGAGGTTTCGGCGGCGCGCGGGAGGCGGGCCGCGGGAGGAGCGGCGGCAATCGCCGCCTTCCTCCCGCGATCGTCAGATAAACTGACAAAAGACCCGTCTGCTTATGTAAACAAAGCAGGCGAGTCTTCTGTCACACAGGCAGGGAGAGATCAGGAGTTGCAGCTAAGCTAAAACCCCAATCTCTGTGCCTGTCACATAACCCTTCCCCCACACAGTTAGTAATCACATTTAGGTACACATTAACCCCTTTGATCACCCCCAGTGTTAACCTCTTCCCTGCCAGTGTCCTTTATACAGTAACAGTGCATATTATTTAGCACTGATTACTGTATTAATGTCACTGGTCCCCAAAAAGTGTAAAAAATGTCAGTTAGGGGCCCGATCTGTCCGCGGCAATGTCGCAGTCCCGCTAACAAACGATGATCGCCGCCAGTACAAAGAAAAACAAAAAGTAAATTAAAATTCCAAAAATCTATTCCATAGATTATAAACGCTATAACTTTTGCGCAAACCAATTAAAATACGCTTTTTGGAATTTTTTTAACCAAAAATATGTAGCAGAATACAAATTGGCCTAAACTGATAAAAAAAATTAGATTTTTACAATTTTTTTATTGGGAATGTTTTATAGCAGAAAGTAAAAAATATGGCGTTTTTTTCAAAATTGACGCTCTTTTTTTGTTTATGGGAAAAAAAAGGACATCAATTGTATTTGGGTACAGCATCGCACAACCGCGCAATTCTTCATTAAATTAATGCAGCAAAGAATCGTAAAAAATGGCCTGGTCATTAACCTCCCTGGCGGTATGATTATGTCAGGAATTCTGTACCAAAAGCGGTACAATTTTTTTGCATGGAAATTTGGCGTTATGTATTATAGGCCTACAATTCTTAGTAATTACTGACTTAAACCTGACCAAAACAAGACTCTAGTAGACATCCCAGATGTGATAAATTTGAAACACAAACGCATGAATTATAATCTAATCAATAATATAATTTTATTATATATATATAGATATATATATATATATATATATATATATATATATATATTATATAATAAAATTATATTATTGATTAGATTATAATTCATGTGTTATATATATATGTATATGTGTATATATATATATATGTGTGTATATATATATATGTGTGTATATATATATGTGTGTGTGTGTATATATATATATATATGTGTATATATATATATATATATATATATATATATATATATGTGTATATATATATATATATATATATATATATATATATATAATATAAATGTTATGTGTGTGTTTGTGTTTTGTGCAACGTTCAACGTTTGAATTTCCCTCCCTAGTTCCGCTCCCATGCAGAATTGCTGCTGCAGGGAACGGAACTAGGAAGTCATCATACCGACGGAGGACGGACGAGCGGCGGGGATCTCAGATGGCTGGCGATCTCAGCAATGGGAGATCATCGCTGGATCGCCAGGAGAAGGTAAGACACCGCTGCGCGCTCTGCACATCCACCCCGAGCGTGACTCGGGGATACCGATAACAGTATGGAAAATCCACCCTGAGTCACGCTCGGGTATACCGCTAGGCAGGTTAAAGGGGTAAATCCTTCCAGAGCTGAAATAGTTAAAATTGATCTTAGTGGCTACAACTGGTAACAATGTAAAAGCATACTCTCCTGTACAGCTGTCCTGCACCTTAAGGCCCCATTAACATCTCAGTGTTTCTGATCACGTGGCAGACCGCACAAAAAACACGTGCTTTGCTGTGCATTTTGGAAATGTGCATTACGCTTGTGCTGTCATTAAATCTTAATGGCATCCCAAGCGCAGGTAGCGTGCACGTGTTTTACATGTGTTTTGTCATATGACAAATGCCCTGCAAACGCACCAGAAAGTGCAGTAAAAAAAAAAACAAAATATTTATATGTGACATAATATTAAAGTGCCAATAGTGCTAATAAAGTGATAAAATATAATATAATATAATACTCATAGAAAAGAGAAAATATAAAATATATAGATATAAAAGTCCAGTGTGCAAAGTGCAAAAAGCCAATAAACAAAGTCCAAAATGTAATCCTAAATTGATCTGTGCTCCCAGAGAGAAGTGACCAGATTGCCACAGAGGACAGCCAGCCGTGCACCCCCTTGTGAATGGGTGCTCACCTCAAATCCTTAAAAAGAGCACATAGATTGTTATCCCAAAAAGATCATCCATCCATATCCTTCAGGGCTCCTCTCATTCACAGGAGTTGCAGCGTCAATCAATGCAGTATATATGCAAACAAAAAGACTTGCAATGGAGTATGAAATCCTTATACAATCAGCTTTTATTAAATAAAGGTGGATAAATCTCACTCACATTTGTAGGTGCAACACATGCACTTGGACAATAGCATCAAGTAAATGGTGGAAATTGTGGTGGTATAGTGGGAGAGACTGCACAGCGCCGCTGGTCTCCACAGCGTGCGCCGATAGCTGACAGCCTCACCTAGACAATAGTGTATCGCTCCGTCCGTCCTGTCCCTTCCCCTGGGGAGTGCGCAGTTCTGGTACTTGCTCACATACACCTTAGCAACAGCATCATGTGACCGCTATCTCGAGAGAACGTGATGTCACTACCTGACTGGCTGATAGAAGTGCTGAGTTCTGTGGAGATCACCAGGGCTGTGGTTTTAACTGATCGTCGGAGACGGAGAGACAATATTTAGCACACACCTCTTCTTCTATTGCCGCATAACTTCTAGCACACCTGTTCTACTAAACCACTGTGACACAGATTGGTCATCTTGAATGGAGTGACATATGAAGGCAAATAAGGTATTTATGGAGTTTCGAGTTTCCGGGTGTTGGAGGGAGACGTCCACATGGTGATCTTATCTCACTTTGAGGGAGTTATTTTGACCATTGATCTGGTGAGTTCCAGAAGAGAGGGGAGAGCACCGGTGATTGGTGGAAATATGGTGTATAAGAAATCCTTCACACCCTTCCCTTAATTTTTGGACTGTTATCCATGCAAACCGGCTTGTTTAAGAAACTGCAATAATTGTTGCCTGTTATCATTCCTTTTATATGGAGATACAGTAATCCCCCGCTCCATCGCGGTTCAGTTTTTGCGGTCCCGGTAATTTGCGTTTTTTTTTGTAATGTTATTTTACTATATAAATCATTAAAAATGAAATATTTTTGTGTTTTCCATAGCTCTTGCTATGTCTCTTAGTATCTTTTATGTGTTTAAATGAGTTTCTATTGTTTTAAAAGTGTGTTTAAAGACCTTAAAATGCTTCTACACGTACAGTGACAGTAAAATAAACACGCCTACAATGCATTTTAATAGGGTTTTTCTATTTCGCGGAATTTCACTTTTCGCGGCTGGGTCCGGAACGTAACCCCCGCAATGGAGGGGGGTTTACTGTACCTTATTATTAGCAGATCCATTCATTAGCGCAGTTAGTGTGGTGGATTTTTTCTAAATGTTTGGATTGTCTATTACACCTTTGTAAGGCTCCATGTACACGGGACGTTAGAAAAAACGTCCTGCAAAGCTATTTCTGACGCCGGGAAAAAGCAGCTGTTAAACGTGCTTTCAGTAGCTTTTTCCATTTGCGTTATTGCACGTTTGGCCACGTTGCTTTTAGCAGCCTTTTTCTGCCTCCATTCAAAATCAATGGTTCCCTATGGGAGCCTATTGATTTGAATGGAAGTCGGATCCGACTTGCGGCGCGACCTGCACTGTGAGAATCTTGAGGGGGAACTCCACGCCAAAAATGGGAAAAAAACTGCGTGGGGGTCCCCCTCAGGTTCCAAACCAGGCCTTTCAGGTCCGGTATGGAATTTGTGGGTAGCCCCACGCCGAAAAAACGGCGTGGGGTCCCCCACAAAATCCATACCAGACCCTTATCCGAGCATGCAGCCCGTCAGGCCAGGAAAGGGGAGGGGACGAGGGAGTGGCCCCACCCCCCCTGGACCACACCAGGCCACATGCCCTCAACATGGGGGGGTGTTGGTGCTTTGGGGCAGGGGGAGCTCTGCACCCCCACCTCAAAGCACCTTGCCCCCATGTTGATGATGACAAGGGCCTCATCCCCACAACCCTGGCCGGTGGTTGTGGGGGTCTGCGGGCAGGGGGCTCATCGGAATCTGGAAGCCCCCTTTAACAAGGGGGCCCCCCAGATCCCGGACCCCCTCCCTATGTGAATGGGTATGGGGTACACTGTACCCCTACCCATTCACCCCATAAAAGGCAGTGTATGTAAATAACGACAGGAGACGTCATCTGTGACATGAGGGGGCGGGGCCTCCCGATGATGTCATCGGGGGCCACGCCCCTAATGGCTATATAATAAGCTGCAGAGACCGGAGACCGGCATAATTACCGGAGACGTCGTCGGAGGAGGACCGGAGGAAGAAGAAGAGCCGACAGCAAAAGAGCAGAAGACCGGAGAGGAGAAGAAAAGAAGAGAGGACAGCAAAAGAGCAGAAGACCCGGGAGAGGAGAACACAAGAAGAGCGGACAGCAAAAGAGCAGAAGACCCCGGAGAGGAGAACACAAGAAGAGCGGACAGCAAAAGAGCAGAAGACCCGGGAGAGGAGAAGACAAGAAGAGCCGGATGAAGATTTTTAATAAACTTTTCGAAACGTCTCCTGTCGTTTTTTACATACACTGCCTTTTATGGGGTGAATGGGTAGGGGTACAGTGTACCCCATACCCATTCACATAGGGAGGGGGTCCGGGATCTGGGGGGCCCCCTTGTTAAAGGGGCTTCCAGATTCCGATGAGCCCCCTGCCCGCAGACCCCCACAACCACCGGCCAGGGTTGTGGGGATGAGGCCCTTGTCCTCATCAACATGGGGGCAAGGTGCTTTGAGGTGGGGGGTGCAGAGCTCCCCCTGCCCCAAAGCACCAACACCCCCCCATGTTGAGGGCATGTGGCCGGGTGTGGTCCAGGGGGGGTGGGGCCTCTCACTCGTCCCCTCCCCTTTCCTGGCCTGCCGGGCTGCATGCTCGGATAAGGGTCTGGTATGGATTTTGGGGGGGACCCCACGCCGTTTTTTTGGCGTGGGGCTACCTCAAATTCCATACCGGACCTGAAGGGCCTGGTTTGGAACCTGGGGGGGACCCCCATGCAGTTTTTTTCCCATTTTTGGCGTGGAGTTCCCCCTCAAGATTCTCACAGTGCAGGTCGCGCCGCAAGTCGGATCCGACTTGCGGTGCGACTTCCATTCAAATCAATAGGCTCCCATAGGGAACCATTGATTTTGAATGGAAGAAAAAAAAACTTATAACGTGGCTGAACGTAGGTTCATCACGTTCAGTCACGTTTAGTCACGTTTGGCCGTGTTTCTGCGTTTGAAACGCCGGGAAACACATGTTCGAACGCAAATAATTGCGCTCTAAAAAAAGTCCCTGAACGCAACTGCCTGCAAATGACTGTAAATGACCATGTGTACATGGACAGATAAGATAACATGGAGCTGCGTTCAGGGGCTTCTGAAAAAAACGCCCAACTGCTCCTAAACGGCCATTTCCAGCGTCCCGTGTACATGGAGCATTAGGAATATACAAACCCAATTCCAAAAAAGTTGGGACACTGTACAAATTGTGAATAAAAACAGAATGCAATGATGTGGAAGTTTCAAATTTCAATATTTTATTCAGAATACAACATAGATGACATATCAAATGTTTAAACTGAGAAAATGTATTATTTTAAGGGAAAAATAACTTGATTTTAAATTTCATGGCATCAACACATCTCAAAAAAGTTGGGACAAGACAAGGCCATGTTTACCACTGTGTGGCATCCCCTCTTCATTTTATAACAGTCTGCAAACGTCTGGGGACTGAGGAGACAAGTTGTTCAAGTTTAGGAATAGGAATGTTGTCCCATTGTTGTCTAATACAGACTTCTAGTTGCTCAACTGTCTTAGGTCGTCTTTGTCGCATTTTCCGCTTTATGATGCGCCAAAAGTTTTCTATGGGTGAAAAATCTGGACTGCAGGCTGGCCATTTCAGTACCCGAATCCTTCTTCTACGCAGCCATGATGTTGTAATTGATGCAGTATGAAGCATTGTCATGTTGGAAAATGCAAGGTCTGCCACACGCCACACGCACTCATGCAACCCCATACCATCAGAGATGCAGGCTTCTGAACTGAGCGCTGAGAACAACTTGGGTTGTCCTTGTCCTTTTTAGTCCGGATGACATGGAATCCCAGTTTTCCAAATACAACTTTGAATTTTGATTCGTCTGACCACAGAACAGTTTTCCACTTTGCCACAGTCCATTTTAAATGAGCCTTGGCCCAGAGAAAACGCCTGCGCTTCAGGATCATGTTTAAATATGGCTTCTTTTTTGGCCTATAGATTTTTAGCCGGCAACAACAAATGGCACGGTGGATTGTGTTCACCGACAATGTTTTCTGGACGTATTCCTGAGCCCATGTTGTGATTTCCATTACAGTAGCATTCCTGTATGTGATGCAGTGCTGTCTAAGGGCTCGAAGATCACGGACATCCAGTTTTCCGGCCTTGACCCTTACGCACAGAGATTGTTCCAGATTCCCTGAATCTTTGAATGATATTATGCACTGTAGATGATGATAACTTCAAACTCTTTGCAGTTTTTCTCTGAGAAACTCCTTTCTGATATTGCTCCACTATTTTTCGCTGCAGCATTGGGGGAATTGGTGATCCTCTGCTATCTTGACTTCTGAGAGACACTGCCACTCTGAGAGGCTCTTTTTATACCCAATCATGTTGCCAGTTGACCTAATAAGTTGCAAATTGGTCCTCCAGCTGTTCCTTATATGTATATTTAACTTTTATGGCCTCTTATTGCTACCTGTCCCAACTTTTTTGGAATGTGTAGCTCTCATGAAATCCAAAATGAGACAATATTTGGCTTGACATTTCAAAATGTCTTACTTTCAACATTTGATATGTTATCTATATTATATTGTGAAATAAAATATAAATTTATTTGTAAATTAGTCCATTCCTTTTATACTCACAATTTGTACAGTGTCCCAACTTTTTTGAAATTGGGTTTGAACATCTTTCCTACATAGGTTAGCCAGCATAGGTGAAAGGAGGGGAAAGGAGCATTTATAAGACTAGTTGAGTTTATCCTGGAATTCTACTTTAACATACAATGCAGAATCCAAGCCTAGATATATATATATATATAATCTTTTTGCAGGACAAACAGTGTATTAACCGCTTGCCGACCGCCAACAGTAATATTACTGCGGCAATGCAGGTCCCCTGGGTCCAGCGACGTAGACCTATGTCACTGGACTGCTAGTGATTCCCACAGTGGGAGTCCCGCTGTGAGAGGAGCAGCTCCGATTGTCGCTGCCCCCCACGATCATCGGGGAAACGGTGAGAAGATCCGCATGCTTATGTAAACAAAGCAACTGCAAAGCAGGCAACTGCAATCTCTGTGTCTGTCATAGAACCCCCCCCCCCCCCACACACACACACACACACACACACGTCAGTAAGCATGAGGCATACATTTAACCCCTTGATCACCCCAGGGTTAACTCCTTCCCTGCCAGTGTCATTATTACAGTAACAGGGCATATTTTTAGCACTGAATACTGTAGTAATGTCACTGGTCTCCCCAAAAGTGTAAAAATGTCAGTTTGGGGTCCGATCTGTCCGCCACAATGTCGCAGTCCCGCTAAAAATCGCAGATCCCCGCCATTGCTAGTAAAAAAATAAAAAAAAACACAATAAAAATTACATAAATCTTTCCCGTAGTTAGTAAACGCGATAACTTTTGCCCAAACCAATCAAAAATACGCTTATTGCGATTTTTTTGCCAAAATATGTAGCAGAAAACAAATTGGCCTAAAATGTTAAAAAATGTTGATTTTTGATTTTTTTTTTTGGGAATGTCAATTTCAAAATTGACGCTCTTTTTTTGTTTATAGCGCAAAAATTAAAAATTGCTAATCAAATACCACCAAAAGAAAGCTCTATTTTTGGAAGAAAAAGGACGTAAATTTTGTTTGGGTACAGCGTTGCACCACTGTGCAATTGTCCGTTAAAGTAACGCAGCGCCGAATCACAAAATAGGGCCTGGTCAGAAAGGGGGCAAATCCTTCCGGAGCTAAAGTGGTTAATCTAGTTTACAACTGATAATGAAGATCTGCCAGCACAGTACAGATAAGGTTAATTATAGTAAACATAAGTGTCGTACTTCTTCATAAACATTAGAGCATGTACAAGAGCATGTACAAAGGTAATTACTATAATTTTTTTTTTTTAATATGCCTAATAATTGGGAACACATAACAAAAATAAAGTAGGTGCTCTACAAATTTGGCTGCAAAGGTAGAAATGCACTTTATGAAAGACTTAAATATATGTATACAGAGCTGGACAAAAGAGATAACAATAACATGGGTCCCCTATGAGTAATTTATAAATGAATGTGGTATAGACTATAATTTACTCTTAATTCATTGGGTATTGCATGCAGAGTCTTTAAACATGTAAAACAGAATTGCCTCCATTTCTTCACAGATCCATATGTAAAGGTGTCCCTCCTTTGTGATGGGCGCAGGCTTAAAAAGAAGAAAACCACCATTAAAAGGAATACCTTGAACCCTACATATAATGAGGCCATCATCTTTGATATCCCACCCGAAAGCATGGACCAAGTCAGTCTTCTGATCTCAATCATGGATTATGACAGGTAGGCAATCATTCAATTTTATTAATAAACTCTTCTGTTGGTTAGGGTAATGACAACAAAGTGTAGTACGTGATCCTAATACAACTGTATAGCTATTTGGTATGTACATTTTAAAAAGTTCAAATATTTTAGAATAGTGTGTTGATAATAATGGTAGCAATGATGATGCTGAATAATTAATATTATAACTTTATCATTGTATATTATCATCATCATGAATTAACATACAATTGTATTAATCAATAGTCATTCACATAAATATTTCTCAATCCCTTGGAGCCTGAGACTTTTTCTGACATTAGTTGCTTATAAGTTAAAATCAGTATTTTTTGCTAGAAAATTAGTTAGAACCTCCAAACATTATATATATATTTTTTAGCAGAGATCCTAGAGAAGAAAATAACAATTGTTGCAATATTTTATGACACATGGTATTCGTGCAGCAGTCTTTCAAATGCAATTCTTTGGGAAAAATACACTTTCATGAATTTAATAATAAAAAAAAAAAAAAACAGGAAAGTTAGCCCAATTTTTTTTGTATAATGTGAAAGATGAGGTTTCTCTGAGTAAATAGATACCTAACATGTCATGCTTTTTAATTGCACATGCTCATGGAATGGCGACAAAGTAGGGTACTTAAAAATCTCCATAGGCGACGCTTTACATTTTTTAACGGTTACCTGTTTAGAGTTACAGAGGAGGTCTTGTGTTAGAATTACTGCTCTTGCTCTAACGATCATGGCAATACAGATACATGTGTGGTCTGAACACCATTTACATATGCGAGACTTACGTATGCGTTTGCTTCTGCGTGCGAGCACGGAGGGACAGGGCACTTTACATTTTTTTTTTCTTAATTATTTTATGTTGGTTTTTTTTACACTGTCCCTTTAGAGCCGGTTCACATACCACGACTCAAAGTCGCCCCGACTTTGGGCGACTTTGAAGTCGCCCGTGCAGCACGACTTCATCGCGGCTTGCAAACAACTTCTCATAATAGAAGTCAATGCAAGTCGCTCCGACTTCGCCCAAAAGTAGTGCAGGAACCTTTTCCTAATTCGGAGCGACTTGAGTCACTCTGATTAGAATGGTTCCATTGCACAGCATGGAGCGCTACCTGTCAGGCGACCAAGTCGCCAGACAAGTCGAAGTAGTGTGAACCGGCTCTTAAAAAAAATGTTTTGATCACTTTTATTGCTGTCACAGTACCTTGTGACAGTAATAGGCAGTGACAGGCAGTGGCGGCTGGTGCTCAAAATTTTTGGGGGGGCGCAAAAAGAAAAATGTAATAGGTATTGCTTCGCGGCAAAAAACGCGCTAAAAAATTGCGTGATTTTGAGGTCATGGTACAGGCATGGCACAGGTGATGGCATAGGCATGTCACAGGTCATGGTACAGGAGATGTTATAGGCATGGCACAGGTCATGGTAAGGGCATGGCACAGGTGATGGTACAGGCATGGCACAGGTGATGGTACAGGCATTGCACAGGTGATGTTATAGGCATGTCACAGGTCATGGTACAGGAGATGTTATAGGCATGGCACAGGTCATGGTAAGGGCATGGCACAGGTGATGGTACAGGCATGGCACAGGTGATGGTACAGGCATGGCACAGGTCATGGTACAGGCATGGCACAGGTCATGGTACAGGCATGGCACAGGTCATGGTACAGGCATTGCACAGGTCATGGTACAGGCATTGCACAGGTCATGGTACAGGAGATGTTATAGGCATGGCACAGGTGATGGTATAGGCATGGCACAGGTCATGGTATAGGCATGGCACAGGTCATGGTATAGGCATGGCACAGGTCATGGTATAGGCATGGCACAGGTCATGGTACAGGCATGGCACAGGTCATGGTATAGGCATGGCACAGGTGATGGTACAGGCATGGCACAGGTGATGGTACAGGCATGGCACAGGTCATGGTAAGGGCATGGCACAGGTCATGGTAAGGGCATGGCACAGGTCATGGTAAGGGCATGGCACAGGTCATGGTAAGGGCATGGCACAGGTCATGGCACAGGTCATGGTACAGGCATGTCACAGGTCATGGTACAGGAGGTGGGCAGAGGGACAGGTGGGGGGCAGCGTCACAGAAGATGGGCAGCATCACAGGAGGTGGGCTGAGAGACAGGACAGTGGAGAACCTCTCCAGCATCAGGTCATTAGGCAGTGGTGGGTAGTGGGGCTCGTGCAGTCCCAGTTAGGAAGGTGAGCATGGGGGGGGGGGATGAGGATAGATTGGCCAGGGGTGCAGTGGTCAGGAGGTGGAGGGTTTCAGGCAGATGTCTGACCGTTGCTGCGCTCCTCCTGCCTGTCTTCTCTCAGTGAGAAAGATGACCCACATCGTACCGCTTGAAAGAATGAGCCCTGTGTCCTCTGCTCACCTCTGATCCCAGATCCCCCCTCCTCCTCCCCGCTGCCTCCAGTCCCGGCGGACTCCCATTCGGTCACTCTGTCCAGGGCTGGGCTGGGCTCCCCGCTTCTCAAACTAGGAGCGCTCCGCTCCTATTGTAGGGCCGGCCCTGCGCACACAGGAGAGAGAGGAGGCACTGAGGCTGCTTCCAGTTATCACTTACCTGCTTGTCTTGGGCTGGCTCTTTCACGACCGGGACCGGGCCGACTTCACTGGCGTCTGCTGCTGCTGCAGAGGTGACGGGACTCCGGAGAGACTTCTCCACCGACAGCGGCTCTGAAGGCGGGCGGGAAGGTGACGGCCGGGACGGTGAGTGATTGACGCACCGCCCCCATGCGACGTCACCCAGGATGTCCTGTATGATTGGTCCAGGCTGGAGACTGGACCAATCACAGCCAGGAATCCACGAAGTGGGGGTGTCCAAGAAATGTGCCCTGCGCCCAGGTTACGCCCCCAAAAGGCAGCCAATCGGCGCCTCTTGTGGGTCGTAACCACCCCACCCCCCCACCCCCAGCCTCCACATAGGCCTGCGGCGGCGAGGTTTGCGAACGCAAATTTTTTTTTTTTAAAACTTTATTGTTCATTTTGTCTTTTTTTTTTTTTTTTTCTTTTTTTAGGGGGGGCGGCACCCTGGCGCCCCCTATGCACGGGCCGCCACTGGTGACAGGTACTCTTTATGGAGGGATACAGGGTCTTAAAGACCCCAAATCCCTCCTCTGCACTTAAAAGCATTCAAAATGCCAAGTTTGGCTATTTTGAACGCTTTACTTTTTTTAAAATCTAGCGCCTTTAAGGCTCCAGTACCCGGAAGTGATGTCATGACCTAGTTTCCGGGTTTTTACATTGGAGACCTGATCAGAGCCGAATCCGGCTTTGTTCGGGTCTTTGGTCGGCTGGCGGATGTCCTGGCTGGTCGCTCGGGTCTCCTGGTGAGACAGGAGACACAGATGAGCTGTGGAAGGTGTCCCCTCCCGTGTCCCCTTCCGCTCCTTGTAATGACAACTGAGTGGCTGTTATTAGAAGAAAGCCAACCGTCTGCTCTAAACACCGGTAGTAGGTTGATACCTCTAGCTGCAGGTATCCCAGTGGTACAACCCCCTGAAGCGTAGGCCACATATTTGCATTCCGTTGGCATGAAGGGATTAAAAATGTATTTGTTTAGTTAAGGTGTTACTACACTCTCCATACTAGGCTGCCTCTGCCAGTCTTATACATACCTGTACTCAGTTTAGCAAGATATAGATTACAAAGCCACAGGTCTGCTTGTCAAAATCTTCTGGGTTGGTGCTTCTCATTTGCTGTGCATTCTCAATTCAAGTCTTTTAAGATTAGGGATGAGCCGTCGGTTTGGATCAAACTTTGGCTGTACGTGCTTTTGGACAAATGCCCAATCCTTTGCCTGTTTGGCCCCCTGTTCAGTGGGACCCACGCATCATATAAAGAAACTTTAATTCTACTGATTCTATATATGACAGCTTCCTGCTGTCAAGATTCTCCAGCAGTCTCAGGGAATTCCCTGCCACTTAAGCAAAGGGGTGAGGATAGCAGTGACAACATTGCCTAAATATGGTCTCTGACCATAATTGGATAGTGATGTTGACACAATATTATTTGAGGATTTTTTGTTTCTTAATAACAGACTTGTCGAAGGTTTGGGTGTCCTTATTTCTAGGTTACATTATTTTATTTTTTTTGAGTAGGGGTACTAGGTATGCAAAAAAAATAAATAAATAAATAAAAAAACAGTGGTTCACTCAAGGTAGGCTCCAATTTATCTACCGACTCACCAAAAAGAGGGTGGTGTTCCTAGAGCCAATAAATACAGAAGAAAAAGGGTAGTATGATGGGAACTCGGAGGGCTCTATTAGGAATGTTATCTTGTTAAGAAAAAAGTTATTAAAACATGGATTTAAAACAATATGCATCAAATAACCACACCGTCACCACAAATCCAGATAGGGGTGAACCCCCCTTTATGCAATTCACACACAGACAATCATAGAATATATATACATTGAGGATTCCAAAAAATAGGGGGCTTATGGCTCAAGAAAAAACTTGCATACTGAGCTCAGTATACATCCATCAAGGAGGAGGACTGTATCGAAACTGAAATGTATTATCTGACATGGGGGTCTTCCATCACCCCCATGGTTCCCTACCATCCCCCGCTGCCCAGTACAAGGTGTGAATGGAAGTGTGTATTTGACAACATTGTCATACTTGTTTTATTGATTTGTGGTGAAGGTCTAGTGATTTTTTGCATATTGTTTTAAGTCCATGTTTTAATAAAGATCTTTCTTAACAAAATATACCGCTGCTTGTTCCTATAAGAGCCCCATTTGATGGGCACCCCTACAAGTTCCCTTTATACTCCCCTTTTTCTGGGGTACTAGGTATGCCTTACTTATTCATGTAGGGGGTGCAGTATCTGGGGCCACCTTGTTTAACATTTTCTAACAGGGGATTCCAGATTCTGATAAGCCCCCAACCCAAAGACCCCTACAACCACTGGCCCAGGGTAGTGGGAAGGAGGCCTTTATCCTCATCAACATGGGGGTCCCCCATGGCAAGGCACCTCCCCTGGTGAGACCAAGTGGTCTGGTATGGTTCAGGAGGGGGGCTCACTCCCCCTTTGCTGAGCATCCAGGCTGCATGCTTGAATTAAGGGTCTACTATGGTTTTTAATTACTCCTTTTTCATTTTTTTTGCATGGGGATACCCCTTAAACTGACAGATCTATTTTGAATTTCCTGGGGGCCCTCATGCTTTTTTGTTTTTTTGCATGGGGTATCCTGGGTCTGGATTGCAGTCATCTATGCAATTTTTCTCTATGCAAGCCTTTTGTTTTTAAAGAGAGGCCAAAAGGGAAATGTTATTTGCCAACAATTTGAAACCAATTTTCGTTTGTGAATGTCAGTGTTTTAGGAAATCATTGCCCCCGGCCAAATTGAAGTTTAACATTTTTTGGGATTGTTACATTTTCCCCAGGAGAGTGACCACCCCTCCCATCCTATTTGATAACCCTTTGCCTGTTAGCCCAAAAATTTTTGTTACCATTATTTTATTGGAGTTAAATTGCAGCATCCAAACATCATTGACATTTTCTGAACCTTGCTCAAAGCAAACCCATGGCAGTTTGGCTCTAAATGATTTTTAGAAGTTTCTCAGTGGTTTTGTGGTTTTGTGGACAATATTTTGCTTGATCAGTACAAAGTGAGCATTTGATTTGAAGAGGGCTTAGTACAGTGTAAGTGTAGCTGCACTAAAGATGCAATTATGCTTTAAGTATTTCTTAAAGTGCATTTTCACTTTTATTGGAAAAAAAAAACAATCCCCTTTGAGTGATCAATGTGCATGACAAGGATTTTAACAAACCTTGTTGCAGATTCCTACTTTTTTCTGTTCTGAAGAAAAAGCTGTTTATTCCCCCATGTCGTTTCCAGATTGATTCTTAAATATTAGGGTCTGTGTTCATTATAACTACCTGGTGCACTATGCTATATTCATTTGTTTGACAAAAGCTGAGTTGTCCTTTAAGAAGAATACTGGCTTCCAAATTATGTCCACATCTAAGTATAGCAAACGTCATCATGGAAAGAATGTACCTTATGTAAACCGTCATTAAAGCTTGCTATTAGAATATACATTTTCATGACAGTATAAAACTACCATTTAATCAGGCATGGCAATAAATATAAATTAGAACTTCAGGTTAACATCTAAATACCATTGCAGTAAAGCCTGATCAGCTTTGTTTTATAACAAAGTAGATTAAAATCTGGGTGCTGAAAACACTGTGATATATGATATGTTTGGATTTTACTAATGCATTTGATATTAGCCCTTATAATAACATGGTACAGGAGTTGGGAATACATGGATTAATGGGGAATGTTTGCAAAGAAATGAAGAACTGACAAATGGATAGAAAACTAAGCTGACTTGTAAAAGAACATTATTAAAAAGGGGGCTTAAAGTGAACAAATGCAGGTAAGGTGAAGCAAAAAACAGCTGGCAAGATGAATCAGCTGACAGCGTAATAATAATAATAATAATATTACTTACCTGCATATTCATAATCAAAGTGTCCATACAAATCATTTTTAGATGACCCCTATTTACATAAACGTTTGTACGCACCAACCCACACCCTACATGCTGCCATCTTGCTTATGGCACAATATTCTGTTGAAACAGTAAAACGCAGAAGCAGAGGGTCATTAAACAGAAAGATCTTGACAAAATTGCCAATGGCAGTTGAATTTTGAATGGAAAATAAAATTAAAAGTAGATCTATCATTAAAAAAAGCCAGCTTCGCATCAACCGGGTAAAGCATTTCAGTATTGTAAAATTGCATTATATTTTGAGCACAAAAATACCTCTTTCTTTTATTGAACAACGCTGATTTATAAAGCTCTTAGCTATTATATGACACAGCCTATGGCAAAATTAACATGATCTGTGGTGGAATGGAATTCAATGATGGAATTCAGTTGAGAAAGGTTGAACCTGATGTGTGTGTGCAACTTTCTCACATAGATACCAAATATATGTGATGATATCACAGTTGTTTACCTGCCAAAAGGATTGGCACAGATATGCCATTCCTCAATTCCTATTTGTGCTTTGTTGCCTCCTGCATTACCTGGCTGCTAGTTGAACAATGAATAGGCTTCATGATGATGTTAATTCACTGTCAAATGTGGCATCTTAAGGCAGGGAAGTGACACAAAAAGCTTAACCACTTAAGCCCCGGAGGATTTTCCTGCTAAAAGACCAGGGGGTATTTTGCGATTCGGCACTGCGTGACTTTAACGGACAATTGCGCGGTCGTGCAACGCTGTACCTAAACGAATTTGACGTCCTTTTTTTCCCACAAACAGAGCTTTCTTTTGGTGGTATTTGATCACCTGTGCGATTTTTTGATCACGCGCTATAAACAAAAAAAGAGCGACAATTTTGCAAAAATAGCAATATTTTTCACATTTTTTTATATGAAATTCCCCAAAAAAAAAATGTAAAAATCAAAATTTTTTAACATTTTCAGCCAATTTGTTTTATCCTACCTATGTTTGGTAAAAAAAATCGCAAAAAGCGTATTTTTATTGGTTTGCGCAAAAGTTATCGCGTTTACTAACAAAGGGAAAGATTTTTGTCATTTTTGTTGTTTTTTTTTAACACGTAATGGCGGCGATCTGCGATTTTTTTTGCGGTACTGCGACATTGCGGCGGACAGATCGGACCCTTGACTGACATTTTTGACACTTTTGGGGTTACCATTGACATTTCTACAGTAATCAGTGCTATACATATGCACTGTTACTGTAAAAATACACTGGTAGTGAAGGGGTTAACTTTATTTGGGAGGGAGGGGCTGTGTGTGTCCCTAGGGGCGTGCTTTCTACTGTGATTGGCTGTGGCTTGAGCTGTAAGGACACTGATCAACGGATCTACATAGTAGATCTGTGTGATCAGTGTCTTTACACCGAGGAGAATGACAGGTGGCTTGTTTACACAAGCTGCCTGACATTCTCCCTCTCCCCCGACGATCGCCGAGTGACCGGCGGACATCGGGTCCGCTGGTCACACGCACGGGGGGGTCCGTGACCGCGCGGGAGCGCGCCTCCGCGGGCGCGCGCTCGCTCCCCAGACCCTCCCAGGCTAGTGACGTTAATTAACGTTACTCTGCCTGGCAGGGGCTGACCGCCGCAGTAAATCTACTTGCGGCGGTCGGCAAGCGGTTAAGCTTCATCGGGAAACACAAAAGTAATTGAAAAAGGATTTAATCTACTGTTGGTTGAGAACTAAATTTTTCTATAACCTATGGCAGGAAGGCAGCATATGTGCACTATAACAGATCAGATGTATGCAGGTGAGGCATTTAGAAAGAAAAAATAAGTCTCTGGTTTTAAAACTTTTTCACAAGAGAGTTCAAAGAAGGTGTAGATGGTTCTTTGTGTTACAAGGTGCACACATTCTTTATTAAGAGTATTATGTAGTTTATATTACCATGAGACAAAATAAGTAAGCTCAAATGAGCAGGGCCCTCTGATTCCTCCTGTATTAAATTGTATCGTAACTGTACTGTCTGCCTTCATGTTATAAAGCACTGCACAAACTGTTGGCACTATATAAATCCTAATAGAGTAAAAAGAAAACCGAGCATCTAAGCTAAAATATAGCAGCTGGCATCAATCATCAAATGATAACATGAATAATATATAAAATGCAGCGCTAATATATATATATAAAGGTAAGATCAAAATGAAGTCCATATAATCAAAATGTTGAAAAACAGAATGCAATTGAGACCACACCTTTAGCCCATTGGTGTATGATTACAGAACGGCACTCTGTGAGCAAGGATATCCTACACCTCCACCACATATCTTCAAGCCTCTTACCAGAGTGAATTGATCACTGCTCTCACAATGATCAAAAGGTGCCTTTAGATCCCAAAGATGATCACGCTGAGGGACACTGGGCTCTATATTCTCAAGATGGACTGAGTGGTAGAGTGTTCCAATCTTTCTTTCCGGATACACAACGCTGAATCTGTGAAGGAAAGCGCAGTGACCAATACCAAGACGTCAGCACAGCCTCACCATATAGAATCAAGTCCACGTTTACTAGAGTATACATAAATCCTGTATAAGTTAGCATTGTGCCACTGCAAAGATTAATATGTTAAAAATGGGTGTACTTGAACGCTGCTATGCTGCGCTATTGAGTGCTATAAGACTACAAAACTTACTAAGCAGATCGCTCACACCTATACATACTCTCTAAACTTGTATCAATGTGCAAAATTGTATTCAAAAGTGGTGCCGCGCTCCCAAATGCTAATGTGCTAGTATCCCTTTAAATCTGTTTGCATAGCAATTTTCAAAATCAAATATCATTTCAAACCACACTGTATATAACATTACCAAAAAAAAACCAAAAAAAAAAAAGTGCATCAGTTCATAAAGTGTCCGTTGGTATGAATTTGCTTGCATATGCTCAATCTTTAATAAAAAAAAAAAAGAGGAGGCCACATGACCCTGTGGCGTAATGCATAGGGAAGGGGCCCATCTATCGTCACGCAGAGGCGTGCATTGTGAGCATACTGTGCTAATACTGTCTGATTGTTTTTATACTGCACTATGTCTAGCTTTCTCTCTTTATGATTTGGGCACATGGAGATAAGTATAAGAGAAGGAGGATTCGAATCTCAAGATTGCCAGCAAAGGAGTGAAACAGCACAAAACAGATCGCCAGAGAGGGACAAAAGCATAAATAGACTATTGGTTGGTATAATCCCCCAGGTAAGGGCACATCGGATAATGGGATTATCACTAATGCATGTGGAAGATTTGAGCACATAGAGGTGAATACTAATTAAGGAAGCAGTCATTTGGAAATATGAACACAAGCTGGGCATAGTGCTTTATCTTTTAAAACAAACAGTTTATTAATACTAAGTATAAAAACACTCAGATTGGCCCGTTCTCTACATGTTACGCCACAGGATCATGTGGCTTCCTCTTTTCTTTTTTCATGAAAGATTGAGCATATGCAAGTGAATTCATAACAAAGGACACTTTATTGACTGATGCGTTGTTTGTTTTGTTTTCTTAATGTTATATATGGTAGATATGATATGCTGATTTAGAAAATTGCTATGCAAACAGATTTAAAGGGATATTAGAACATTAGCATTTAAAAGCGCGGCACCTCTTTTGAATATAAAAATGAATATGTTGCTACAACTGGTGACTCTAGAATGGCTTTACGTGCTCAGAGGCACATTAAATTGGAGTGACAACTGTAAGCATTTTCTTTCATTGTTATTAGGGTTGGCCACAATGAAATTATCGGTGTATGCAGAGTAGGTAACAGCACAGAAGGACTTGGAAGAGACCACTGGAATGAAATGCTGGCATATCCACGCAAGCCTATAACCCATTGGCATCCACTGGTAGAGATGAAGAAGTCATTCAAAGAGGTTTGTTGTATTATTCCCCTTTTGAAATTTATGTTATACGCAAGTGGATGAAACAAAAAAAAATGTCCAGTAAAAGCCTAGCTGCTAAGAAGTTCAATATTGTAGAGCAGAGTAATAAAAACATTATTACTAATGTTCATAATTTCCTGCTGCTGTTGGCTATCTACAGACACAGCTATGTAAACAGAATGCAGCTCTGTCTACAGAATACTTCTACAGTGGGGCTTATCTTGCATATATCTAACATTCCTTGGTCAAAGCTGCATCTGTGGTGTCTGTTCACAAACGATGGCTAATGCAAGTTGCTGCCTCGTAATTACCCACAGTTGCCATCACTTATTAGTATTTATAAACTAGCTGGCAAATGCTACAAAAAATGAATGCCAAGCTGAGTAAATGCAAGTATAGGGTAAATCTGTGGCAAATATGCATTTGAACATACATTGCCTGGTCAAAAAAAAAGTCGCCACCAAATAAAAAGGTCACACACTCCAATATTTAGTTGTCTTTGATTACGGCATGCATTCGCTGTGGCATTGTTTCGATACGCTTCTGCAATGTCACAAGATTTATTTCTGTCCAGTGTCGCATTAATTTTTCACCAAGATCTTGTATTGATGATGGGAGAGTTGGAGGACCAGAGAGCAACGCCTTCTCCAGTACATCCCAAAGATTCTCAATGGGATTAAGTTCTGGACTCTGTGGTGGCTAATCCATGTGTGAAAATGATGTCTCATGCTCCCTGAACCACTCTTTCACAATTTGAGCCCGATGAATACTGGCATTGTCATCTTGGAATATGCCCGTGCCAACAGGGAAGAAAAAATCCATTGATGGAATAACCTGGTCATTCAGTATATTCAGGTAGTGAGCTGACCTCATTTTTTAGGCACATGCAGTAACTATCCAATGGGATGGGAACTGCATGCTTAGTTTAGTTAGTTGCTAGTTAATTCCAGGTGGCGACTTTTTTTTTTTTTGGCCAGGCAGTGTATAATAAGTGCAGGAAATCATTGTATTTGCCAGTTTATTGTGGTAAACGCATTTTACAGGAACCTGCATTTAAAGCAAACCTGTAACAGGGCAACGAGGAGAGGGAAATGATACACCCCATACATGGAAAATATGGGTTCCAATTTTATTTTCAGTTGCAGATTGGAGTACTGTACAGGAGAAGTAAAAATAACTTTTTGGCAATATAATATGCCTACAATGCACTTGCAGGTCACTGCTTTCTCTGACCCTGCAACAGATGAAATCAAAATGTCAACAAATCTCCCTTGAAGGGGTAATTGAACTGGCTAATAATGATAGCAAGTATGCTTTATTAATAAAGCTAATGATTTGTCGGTAAAAGTGTGGTGGGCCTTGGGTGAATCTGCAAGTCACAATTTATAAATGAACCCCTGATTTTTCAGTGCAGACGTACAGTATATATTTCCTCTTCTGTTGAATGTTTAGCCTATAGTGTTTTCTGTATTGATTGAAGGTTTTTTAACTGTTCTGATGGAATGTTCTTAAGGGTTTTTTACTCTTAAGAATGAATGAAAGGGAACAAATGGAAACCAACCTTTCACACATATTACAAATATTATGGGTATTACTCTTGACTTTCGAAGGAATGTGGAGACGTTCGCAAAGCAAATATATAATAAATAGACCCCGTAATGCTGAGCTTTGCATTTGAGGCTTTTATAATGCTATTTTCAAACATACACTGGGGATGTATGAGGTTTTCAAGTGGCACTGTAAAAAACAGCTGCTGGGAAATTAAATTTGTCTAGGCTTTATAAGAGTATATTTTTGAATGATTGCTAATGGTACTTTATTTCACTTAAAAAGATCTAGTGGCTCTCAATGCTGCTGTTAACATAACCGTTGTTATATTTTCTTACAAGAGCCTGATTGTCCCTACAATGCTCTCAAACCACAGGCTGGATTGCAAAGCATAGTCATCAACTGTATGGATTGGGAGATACATTTAAAATAGTCCTGCTTCCTATACTTACAAAGCAATGCCTATTTAAAATACATTCCGATGTTTCATTACATGAAAACATTAAGACTGAGAAGAGCTTTTTTAGAATAAAGTGGAAAAAATATTTCAATTACTGTTATCCCAAAGAGCTTCTTGTAATATAATATAGCGTATGGCTTCTCCACAGTACTGACAAGTGCTAGGATATCTGGAGCTTTCAAACTACCATGGCTGGTGGCGGACTGGTTGTTAAGGGTTGGCTCTTTTAATAGTCTGATATTTTACTATTCGCAATCAGACCTGGGTAGATAAGGATATACTTGGTTTTATGATTTCTACCAATTACCATGCCTTGTTAATCATTGCCTTCTGTGTCAAACAGTTCATCGCAAGACCAGCAGTAGAAGTGACCATATTCATTTACTCAATTAGTAAAAAAAATATTCAAGAGTCATGAGCTGTATTGTTATATATCTAAAAAAAGACAGAATCCCTTAAAAAGAAAAAAAGAAAAATTGGACAACTGACTTAATTCCTAGACCATGACCTTTATAAGAGTGGGCATGGTCATTCATGTGGCTTTTGATTAACTCATCCTTTAAGAAAACCACCCAACTGCAGATTTAAAAAAAGGTAATATAGTGGGGGAAAAGGCCATATTAAGTTATCAACTTGTTCTAAAACAATGTTTCTCAACTCCATTCCTTAACCACTTCTGGACCGAGCCCATTTCTGACACGTTGTTTACAAGTTAAAATCTGTTTTATATATATATTTTTTTAGCAATGACTCTGGAGAATAAAATGGCAGTCATTGCAATATTTTTTGTCACCCGGTATTTGCGCAGCGGTCTTTAAAACTTTAAAAAAATTTTTGGAAAAAATACATTTCACTGCATTTAAAAAAACTAAAAAGTAAAGTTAGCCCATTTTTTTAGTATATTGTGAAAGATGATGTCATGCCGAGTAAATAGATATCTAACATATTATGGTTTAAAATTGCGCACACGCGTGGAAAATGGTGACAAACTACGGTCAATAAAATTCTCCATAGGCGACGCTTTAAAAAATTTTAACGGTTACCAGTTTAGAGTTACAGGGCAACTCTTTTTTAATTTTTTTAATTATTGCTCTCGCTCTGGCGATCGCGGCGATACCTCACATGTGTGGTTTGAACTGCACTTTCATTGCAGGCGCAACTTCCGTATACGTTTTCTTTCGTGCGCAAGCTCATGGCAACGGGGGTGCTTTAAAAAAAATGTTTTTCCTATTTATTTTATTTAATTTTTTCATTTTAGTACAGGTTTAAAAAAAAAATCTGATCTTTTTTATTGCTCACACAAGAAATGTAAACATCCATTGTGATAGCAATAGGCAGTGACAGGTACTCTTTATGGAGGGATCGGGGGTCTAAAAGACCCCCAACCCCTCCACTGCACTTCAATGTATTCATTTTTAAATACTATAATTTTTTAAAATTAGGTGCCTTTGGCCGCTGAGTAACCCGGATGTGACATTATGAATGCTGCTTCTGGGTTACATCATCGGAGAACCAATCAAAGCTGAATCCAGCTTCATTCGGGACTCCAACCAGCTGGCAGAGGTACCAGCTGTTTACTCGGGTCTCCCGGTGGGGCGGGAGACCCGGGCAGAGCCGCAGAAGGCTCCCGAGCCGCATCAGCCATTACCACCTGAAAGCCGACCGCCACATCTAAAAAATGATGCCTCTAGCTGCAGGCTTTACCCCGGTACAACCACTTCTTGCAGCCAACGTAGAGCTATGTGATTTTGCGGGAAGTGGTTAAGTACCCGCAACAGGTCATGTTTCTAAGCTTTCCATTATTGTGCACAGGTGATTTGATCAGTTTCAGTGCCTTTCATTTGAGGGTAATCCTGAAAACATGACCTGTTGGGGGTACTTGAGGACTGGAGTTGAGAAACATTGCTCTAAAAGACAGTGACAGGCAGCTTTGGGCACCAAATTATTTTATATAGAAAAAAGAAACTTAACATTTGCTCAGATCTTTCTGTTTTGTGAGTTGGATCAGAATTTCCCGAAAAAAAAGCAATCTGTTAGTTCTCTAGGTAACAATGAAATTACTGAAGCATGAAGAACTAAGTGCTTCGTGATATGTTAATGTCGTAAGTTTCTAATGAACATGCAGGCAGATTATGGGTTTGACCAACAAAATGAATGCCTCAGTTAATCCATTTGTGCTACTGCTATATTGTAATACTAATGACATAATTATTAAATTAAAATAATTCCCTGCAAACTGGAATTTTTGAGAAGGAATGGATAGCACTATAAGCCACTAACTAGTAGCTGGAGAACAAAGTGGAACCTCCGCAGACCATCTCCACTGATTGTTGCTGCAGAATAATTAGATAGAGTCTCTATAGTGCTTAATAGGTTAATAAAGGAGTCAAACTACCGCCCTACTAAAAAACGACTGCTCATGCACAGAAGCTACTTTAATCTATGCAATAAAGTCCTTTTGATAACCATTTGTGCATCTAAACTATAATCTGTTTGGAAACAAACCACAAGGCAGAGACAGATAACCATTGCAGTGCAGTGTAGGGAGAATTTTACTGTTGAAAAAAAAAGGAAGTTGAACTATTATGCCTATAGATGGTTAATAAACAGGTTCTGCTGTACGCTGCTATTTTGCCACCCTGACATTGTCATTGGGTGCTGAAGTAAGAACAGTTTAGGCAGGCATACAGGAGAACAGTAAGGAGCTCACCAATGTGGCAATACTCATTCATACAGAAATAAGTTCTGAATAGCAATGTCACCCATGGGCGTCTGCAAGAGGGGGCAAGCGGAAATTTCCTGGCCTGCTCGAAAAGGGAAATCTATGGGCACCCTGCTCTAAAGGGAGATCTATGGGGGACCCTGACCTGGCCTGCTCTAAAGGGGGATCTATGGGGACCCTGCTCTAAAGGGAGATCTATGGGGGACCCTGGCCTGGCCTACTCTAAAGATCTATGAGGAACCGGGTCTGCTCTAAAGGAGATTTATGGGGATCCTGGCCTGCTTTAAAGGGGGTCATATTGGCTAAGTATATATATATATATATATTCTTTGTAGGGAGGGCCTGGAGTACCTGGTGGTACAGGAAAACCTGGTAGCACAGGGAATATAGGTGAAAAGGTAAGACTAAAGAGGGATCTATGAGGACCCTGGTGTGCTCTAAAGAGGGATCTAAGGGGTACCCTGGCCTGGTCTGCCCTAAAGGGGGGGACCTATGGGGTCCCTGCTCTAAAGGGGATCTATGGGAGACCCTTGCCTGCTCTAAAGGGGGATCTATGGGGGTGAAAAGGGGCTAAGCATGGGTGACCTTAAAATGATACCCCCCCCCCCTGAAAAAAGTTATTCGGATGCCCATGATGTCACCCTTGAGCTTCAACTTTAAAGCTACACCACAAAATAATAAAGCGCAACTTCATGTCTCATTGTTAAAAATTCAATAAATATGTCCAAGTCTTTATGTGCAATAAGAATTTCACTTTCTTTTTTCACTATTTCACTTTCAACATAAAAGAAAAATGGAAACCTTTTGGAGAGAAGTAAAGCTTGTGGCAGTTGGAGGTTTTGACCTATTTAGTCCACATTTAATCTAAATGTCACTGAATTTTAAACAATTAAAAGTAAACATAGTAAAGATGCCCACTGATTCCTTTAGTGGGTAAAAAAAGCCTTTTCCCAAAAGACAACTGAACATTTTTATTTAAAAAAAATATTGAAACCAAACAAACCCCTTTGGGGCCATTTCCCGATTTAGTTTTATTTTGTGAAGCTCGGTTCACACCTATGCATTTTTAATTGCTTTTTGCAGAAACGCACTACAGTCATTTTTACATGATTTCCTATTGGGCACGTTCACATCTATTCTTTTTTCAGCCGCTGCGTTTTTGGAAAGGGTCAGGGACTTTTCTAAAAGCTAAACAGTGTGTTTTTGGTTCAATAGACTTCAATGGAGAAGCTGCAGAAAAGCATGTAGTGTGTTTTTGTAGCTATTTGAATTTTATGTTTTTTTTACCCAACAACAAATTGACCAAAAAATTAAAAAAAGCATAAAAAAATGCAAAACGCATCAAAAAAACACATGAAAAAATGTATCAAAAGCGCATGTGCAAAAACGCAAAATGCACCACAAAAAAGCACTGCAGAAATGGATCAAAAGCAAACTGCATAGGTGTGAACCAATGCCTTACTGGGGCCTGACTTTTCCAGATGTGGTGACCTAGCCTCATCAACTGCTATCTAATAGTCCAGTGAGAGAACCTTTACAGGCCACTAAGGCAGATGGACACTGCGCATTCAGAGGAATTCAAAACAGCCCTAACAATAGATTTCTAGTGGTAGTTTCCATTGAAACTACTTGTGCTTAATACAGGCAAGCACTTGCACCAATGTCAGTGGCAAACTCAGGTAGTTCTTACTCCTGTAACAATTAGAACAAACTCTTGCACTGCTATATGATGTTATAAAGAAATTATATGAAACTGCTGCAACCACCCTATTAGTGTACTTTATCACTAAAAAGAAAAAAAAAATTATATATATATATATATATATATATATATATATATATATATATATATATATAACAGGGTGTGCTGCTTCTTTAAAAGTGCACAATAACTAAAATCAAAAAGTATTACAATGATAATACTCCTTAGAAAAATAAATTTCTATAAAAGTTTCCAAGTGATGTCCCACAAACCATGAAACAAATATGTAATAGACAGATATAATGCAAATATGTACTAAAAAGTGTGTCATACATAATAAAAAAAACACATATTCAGTGCTCTATTCCATATAACCACATCCAAATATGATAAGTTATCAAGTCTTCTTATAGTATCCAATGAGTAAAGGGTCTGTGATATTCAACACAACAATGGTGATATCCTGCAATTTGCCATCAAGGACAAACACCAATCCACATCTGTGCGCAATGCTTATCACCTTAAGAAATTACTTAAATACACTATATTACCAAAGGTATTGGAACACCTGCCTTTACACGCACATGAACTTTATTGGCATTCCAGTCTTAGTCCATAGTGTTCAATATTGAGTTGGCCCATCCTTTGCTCAGCTTCAACTCTTCTGGGAAGGCTGTCCACAAGGTTTAGGAGTGTATCTATGGGAATGTTTGACCATTCTTCCAAAAGCGCATTTGTGGGGTCAGGCACTGATGTTGGACGTGAAGGCATGAGTCGCAGTCTCTGCTCTAATTCATCCCAAATGTGTTATATCGGGTTGAGGTCAGGACTCTGTGCAGACCAGTCAAGTTGTTCCAGCCCAAACTCATTCCTCCATGTCTTTATGCACCTTGTTTTTGCACAGTCAGGTTGGAACAAAAATGTTGTGGGAATCCCAATCCCCACAAATTGGGAGCATGAAATTGTCCAAAATGTTTTGATATGCTGGCGCCTTAAGAGTTCCCTTCACTGGAATGAAGGGGCCAAGCCCAACCCTTGAAAAACAGCCCCACACCATAATCCCCCTCCACCAAATGATTTAGACCAGTGCACAAAGAAAGGTGCATAAAGAAATGGATGAGGGAGTTTGGGGTGGAGGAATTTGACTGGCCTGCACAGAGTCCTGGCCTCAACCCAATAGAACACCTTTGGGATGAATTAGAGCGGAGACTGCGAGTCAGGCCTTCATGTTTAACATCAGTTCCATAAGGCTTGCCTATAGGTACTGTAAATATCTCGTAAACGTGCACCATTTAGGGGATATTTACTGTAGATGCAGCCGGTGATGTCACCGGCGCATTCGCTCTGAAGGAATGGCATACCCGTGCCGTTCCTTCAGAGTCCTTTGCCATAAATGGCAGCTCCCGCATGCTTGCACTGGAGTGACATCATCGTGGCTCTGACCCGCTCACACAGCTGCAATCCGCAAACCAGGAAGGAAGACCTGGTGAAGATGGAAGCGCCTTCAGTGGAGACAGCGCATCGCTGGATGGCTTTGTTCTAAGGTAAGTTTTACATAATGTGCTAACACATTATGACATTACCTTGTAGGTTTAAAAAGAAAAATAAGCCAGCAGTTTACTACTGCTTTAAAGAATTAACAACCGTTCTGAGATTAGGAAACTGGCGGTAAATAGGACATACTCTGAGCTGGTATACAGAGGTACTCAGAGCAGGCTGTGCTCTTGCTCATGTGCTGGCTCATGTATGTGAAAGCTTCCAGCACAGATGTCCCCCAGTCTTTTAAGCTGTAGGCTTGGAAATTCCCTGGCGGAAAGCTAATCCTAATAAGCATATTTACAGAGAATAGCGCACACATGCAAAAGAAATGACTATCAAATATAAAGGCAATCAATAATTAAAAATGGGGATTTAGTCCCACCATATGGCTATATCGTGCTCAAGCCCACCACTACGTCAAAGTACCCCATTGTCAGTGGGTCCTAGACCATCCATAAAAAGAATGAATCCAGCCTCTACCATTGGAGATACTTACTCCTTACTGGGAGAGATGTGCAACTGCACTATAAGGGACTCCTCCTATATCTACTTGCTAGTGGACACTGATAGAGTACAGGTGTTGGAGGGTGGGGTGCTCAACCCCAGAAGTCTGGTCGGACCTAATACATAACAAACAAACAAATAGCTGGGGGGGGCACACCCTGAACATGCATTTCTAAAACTGGTGCAGCTATGAACCAAGCAACATGTATATTTATAGAGAATAGCGCACACATGCAAATAAAAAGGACTATCAAATATAAAGGCAATCAATAAATAAAAATGGGGATTTAGTCCCACCACATGGCCATATCGTGCTCAAGCCCACCACTACGTCAAAGTACCGCATTGTCAGTGGGTCCTACACTATCCATAAAAAAAAGGATGAATCCAGCCTCTACCATTGGAGATACTTACTCCTTACTGGGAGAGATGTGCAACTGCACTATAAGGGACTCCTCCTATATCTACTTGCTAGTGGACACTGATAGAGTACAGGTGTGGGAGGGTGGGGTGCTCAACCCCAGAAGTCTGGTCAGACCGAATACATAACAGACAAACAAAGAGCTGGGGGGGGGGGCACACCCTGAACATGCATTTCTAAAGCTGGTGCAGCTATGAACCAAGCAACATGCAGGGATACAGCTGTCATTAACCAAACATGGCAATGCTCATATTTGGGGGAAATATTTGTCACTGGGTGGGTGGAGCCTAATGGGAAATGAGAGACTAGCTCCCTATCAGGTCCACTCTAATTTTGATTGGCAACGCACTGCTGTGGGCAGATATAAAAGCCACTATTGGACTGAACAGTATTTATGGATCCTCTCACTGTTTAAAGCGGTTGTATACTCAAAAAAAAAAAAAAACCTTGCAAGACAAAGGCATAATGAGCTAGTATGCATCACATACTAGCTCATTATGAAATACTTACCTTAAAACAAACCCCCAACACGGACCCCCGGACACCGCTGTGGGAGCGGACATGATCCCTCGGTGTCTGTTCCGGGTTCGGCGGCTCCGGCGCCGTGATGACGTCACTCCCACACATGCGCGCAGGGGATTAACTTTCCGGCAACTTCCCGGCAAGGAACTCTGAAGGTCCTCCGGAGCATCAGCGGCTGCATGCAGTGCAAATATCTCCTAAACCATGCAGGTTTAGGAAATATTAATTGTACTTGCAGGTAAGCCTTATTATAGGCTTACCTGTAGGTAAAAGTCAACAAAATGACTATACTACCACTTTAAGCTGTCAATCAGAAGTAAAGTGGACCTGATAGGAAGCTAGTCTCTCATTTTCACATCAGACTCTGCCCCCCCCCCCCCTCCCAGTACAAAACTCCTTTGCCATGTGTCTTTCAGTGCTAAAGGCACAGTTGTCGGGGGGATGGAGGGTAGGAGTGCACTGAGGGTTGTCCACTGCCCCTTATGAATTTCCTCAATTACCTCTGGGACAGTGGTTCTCAACTCCGGTCCTCGGGACCCACCAACAGGCCAGGTTTGCAAGATAACTAAATTACATCACAGGTGATCCCATTTGCTGCTCTGTGATTGCAGTATTCTAGTCTGCATCTCCCCAAGGTAATACTTAAAATCTGGCCTGTTAGTGGGTCCCGAGGACCGGAATTGAGAACCACTGCTCTAGGAGTCAACAAGAGAATTCACCCACCAATTTGCGTTGCATTTTTTTTTCTTTTAATAAAACAGATAATAATAACATAACCTAATGTATTTGTTGTTATTTTTTTCTTTACATTAATTCATATGAATTTACTTTTGTAAATGCCCCTGGCTGCAGTGACACACTATCCATTCTATTTGTGCCCTCTCTGCTACCGGGATCTATAGTGTCCCATAGGAGTCTCCTGTATGTGCCTTCTCCTGCTTTCTACTACAACTGTTTGTGCAGAGTTCTGAGCACCACAACAAAGGCATGCTGCCTGTTTGTGTGGTGCTAAGAATGCAGCATGAACAGCTGTAGCTCAAAGCAGGAGCATGCCAGATAGCAAGCAATTGTGCTGCAAGTTTGAAAATGACTTGCTAAGCTATTGTTAGACTTGCCAGGCTTCACAAGTTGCACAATTGCAGCAAGTCTGCATTGCATGGCTCCAGATCAACTATTCTGCAAGTCTGCTGCAGGTTCTGGTTGAGTTATGTTGTGCAATAGTCATCCCACCACAGGGGTCACTGTGGCTTAATTTTCATGCTGTAGATTTGCAGAGCTCTTGCTGTAGACTCACCACTGCAACTTTGCTCTTGCTAGAGACTTGCCACACAAATTTGCTACAAATTGGAAAAGTTTCAAGTAGAACTTTTGCTTCAAGTGTTCTGCAAGCCTACAACTTGCCAGTGAAAATGTGCAGCAAGTTAACAGACTTACAATTCAATACTGCCACAAATTTGTGGCAAGTTATCCTTGCTATCTGGGATCCACGTAGAGGAGATTCCTATGGCACTCCATAGTTCCCAAGGGCACAGGGGGCACAAACAGAATGGGGAGTGTGGCAACGCGACTGGAGGACAATTTCAAAAGTAAACTCAGAGGAGGAAATCTATAGCAAAAACAGCTAATACATGTAAGGCAGTGGTTCTCAATTCCGGTCCTCGGGACCCACTAACAGGCCAGATTTTAAGTATTACCTTGGGGGATGCAGACTAGAATACCACAATCACTGAGCAGCAAATGAGATCACCTGTGATGTAATTTAGTTATCTTGCAAACCTGGCCTGTTGGTGGGTCCCGAGGACCGGAGTTGAGAACCACTGATGTAAGGTATGTTATTATTATCTTTTTATATTGTCTTATGAAAAAAAAATGGACTTTACTGTCATTTTAAATAGTATACATACACACTGGATTAATAGTGGAAAATAATTATTAGGTATACTTAAGCGTGATCATTTATTTTTCTTTGCTGAAACAAATTACCTCCCTATTGACATCAATGTTTCCCTGATTAAACACTGTTACCTACAACAACGTTAATGATTTCCTATATGCTAAGAGTTTTTAATGAATTAATTACTATATTTTTCATGATCATGTCATGTCTGCACTTTTGTTGCTTGTGAAGCTTTTCATAAACGCCCTTCTGTAAAGGCATATTGACTTTTTCACATCTTTTATGTCCCATGACATAAATTTAACTTTGCAATACTGACAGAAATTGTCAATGTTGTTTTTGAATACAAATTGAACATTAAGTCTACTGAGCAAGACAAGATTTACTGAATATTTTTCTTCTGTTTGCTAATAATATTGAACTCCTTTAAAATGTCAAATTTTAAAAGAAGAAAAAAAATAATTATTTAGAAAGTATATTACCAGAAGAAAATAGAATAGAATATTGAGTATTTTTATCTATGGTTCGAACACTCATTAAAGGAGATCTTTCTTATAACACTGGATCCAAAGAATGGGGCACAGAGATAATTGAGGTTTTACACCTTAAATAAATGCACAGACAGCCTATTATCAATTCATCCTATATCCAAGACACCACCTCTTTCCCTCTTATGCCCCGTACACACGTGCAGATCGTCGGCCGAACGATCGGCCGTCTTTTGTCCCCGGGCTGTCGTGTCTGTTGAAAAGTGCAAAAGACTGCACAAGAATTTTGTCCGCCGACTACAGCCAACTGCAGAAGTGATGTCATGTGATGGTTAACTTTCCCTGTGTTTTTTCTTTTCTGAGCATGCCCAGTCTTGCAAATCTGCTGTCTGTCGGCCGAATTCTGTATTGACTGGCGAACAATCGGCCGCTCTGGTGTCGGCATACAAAAATTTTAATGTTTGCACGACAGATTATTTTCGGCCGAAAGTGCGCTGTCAGCTGTCGGAAGCATCATACTAACAAGCCGAAAATCGGCTGATCGGTCGTCGGCCGAAGCTTTTCGGCCTACAATCTGCAAGTGTGTACGGGCCTTTAGCTGTTAAAATAAAAAAAATACTAAATATCAGGACTTTATGTCAACAGAAGATGACCCCCGTCAGTGTTTTCCTTATTCTAACAACCCAGCCTAACTAACAGTCCAGTCAGTGCAGGGGTCTTCAAACTATGACCCTCCAGCTGTTCACGAACTACAATTCCCATCATGCCTAGTCATGGCTGTGAATTTCAGAGTTTTACAATGCCTCATGGGATGTGTAGTTCTGCAACAGCTGGAGGGTCATAGTTTGAGGATCCCTGGTCTAGTTTAATACCTGAGTTAGAAAGGGAACAAGCTGCTTTAATGGTTCTTGTTCCCTGTAGTGAAAACAAATAATTGCAATAAGAACATCAGAAAAAATCAGTGCTACACTTCACATAAACCCCTAGATAATCTTTATAATAAACATTGGTTCACACTTCCCTTGCCAGGTTCTACAGAGAAACATGAAGCTTGCCTAAATGCATGACAGCCAGGGCAGGGAGAGGGGAGCAAGAATCTTGTGGTCACTAGCCTAAACGAAACTATTAAAAATACATATTTGGCTATTAAGTCACAATATACAATACTTTCTAAGCATTCGTGCTTTCGACACCAGCTTTTAATCTCTGTTTGTGTGAATCCCCAAAGTGTGAGAAAAAGGTACCAAAATTAGGTTAGGTTAGGTAGAAGATTTCCCAGTATGTTTATTACAGACCTTTACCTTTACAAACCTTTACCTGTAAAAAATAAAGTGTGAAAATATAATAAAATCAGCTAATATGATCCTGCTGTTTTGCATTTTATCTCAAAAGTTGAAGCCCATAAGGTATGACACAAGAAGATATTACAGTGCATCTGGAAAGTATTCCTCAGCGATTTTGCTTTTTCCACATTTTGTTATGTTACAGCCTTATGCCAAAATAGATTAAATTCATTATTTTCCTCGAAATTCTACAAACAATACCCTATAATGGCAACGTGAAAGAAGTTTGTTAAGAAATAAAAAAGGAAAAAAATCAAATGTACATAAATATTCACTCAATACTTTGTTGAAGCACCTTTGGCACCAATTACAGCCTCAAGTCTTTTTGAGTATGATGCTACAAGCTTGGCACACCTATTTTTGGGCAGTTTCTCCCATTCTTCTTTGCAGGATCTCTCAAGCTCTATCATGTTGCATGGGGAGCGTCGGTGCAAAGCCAGTTTTAGATCTCTCCAGAGATCGGGTTTAAGTCTGGGCTCTGGCTGGGCCACTCAAGAACATTCACAGAGTTGTCTCGTAGGCACACCTTTGTTATCTTGGCTGTGTGCTAAGGGTCGTTGTACTATTGGAAGATGAACCTTCGCCCCAGACTGAGGGAGGTTCAGAACGTTCTGGAGCAGGTTTTCATCAAGGATGTCTCTGTACATTGCTGCATTCATTTTTCCCTCAATCCTAACTAGTCTCCCAGTTCCTGCCACTAAATAACATCCCCACAGCATGATGCTTCCCTTCATCCTACTTTACTGTATGGTTGCTATTTGCCAGGTGATGAGTGATGCCTTGTTTTCTCCAGACATGACGCTTGCCATTCAGGCCAAAGAATTCAATCCTTGTTTTATCAGACCAGAGAACTTTGTTTCTCATTGTTAGGGAGTCCTTCAGGTGCCTTTTTGCAAACTCCACGCAGGCTGTCATGTGCATTTTACAGAGGAGTGGCTTCCATCTGGCCACTCTACCATACCGGCCTGATTGGTAGAGCGATGCAGAGATGGTTGTTCATTACTTGCAATAAAACACAGCCTCGTAGGGGTGTTCTATGTACTATTGTTACCCCTAAATCATTTATTACCTAGGTATTGCTGTGGTGGCTGTTTTATTATTTGTAGTTTATGGATATGTTAATGCATTCGGACAAAACTTCTCCATAAGTGAAATTCTTCAATACAACTACTTGGTCCCCCCCCCCCCCCCCATCAAATATGGCAGAATGAAGCAATAGCTTGGCTGCAGTTGAATTTAATGAGTGCATCATGTAAACTGTATGGAGTTTATGCTGTCTGGTGTTATCTATGTAAGAGAGATGGACACTTTATCTTACTGGCCAGGGTGCAGATAAGTGCATTTGTGATGTAAATTTGCATGATTGCATTCTAATCACTGCTGGTGAACAAAGAAGTAAGAAAGAGAAACATTAGCTGCTTGTTATTGGTGGTATAATGAAGTGATGTCCTGATTTCTGGATACATCTTTTGTAACATTATAAATGACTTGTGATTAGGAATGAACCAAACTTCCCTGGTTTTGGTTCGAGCAGAGTTCAGCAAACTTCAAAGAAGTTCAGATGCCGAACCCAAACCCCACTGAAATTAATGGGAGCCCAATCTGTAGGAGTCAAAAATGCCTTTTTTTCTGGAATAATAATTTCTGGGGTTTTTTTAGAATGAATTAGGATTGTAAGTCCAACTCCAACACACACTGTGATGGGAAATCTCTTAAAAGAGGACACAGACAATAAAACAATGGTTACTAATGCCTGAAAACACTGCTTGAGATTTCAATACAGCAGAGGCAAAGTTGAAATAGCAAATAGTAAAGCCGGGTACACACAGGCCAAATGTCAGGAGACATTTGCCGGTTCAAAAAACAACCGATATTCGGCCTGTGTGTATGTTGGTCTATCCGACAGAAGCTGGCCGTTTGGACATGCATGCTGGAAACCCAGCAGCCAACCAACTCCAGATTAGCACATTCAGCTGATCGGAGTGATCGGAGTGCTCTGGCGGGGGGCCAAACCCCCTGTCAGAACACAATAGCTCAGTGGGGGAGATCGCTATACTAACTTTGCACAGTTAGCATAGCTACTCCAACTGGAGCTGACAGTTTTTTTTCGTTCTACCCGCTGTGTTGGACAGAAAAAAATCAAATAGGGTGTACCAAGCTTTAGTTAGGCACTCCCTGGATATCTGACAGGAAAAACAGGTATTTTTTTTGTACTTGTAGCATTTTAAACAGAACATGGGGAAATGTGCATGTTTTGCAGAGATGTACTGGATTTTCTAGTTTTTATATTTTGTCTACACATAATGTAAACTCCGCTAGGGCCAATCATTTTTCTTTAATTTTCATATATTTTTTTTCCACAGTGGCAAGGACGAGCTGCTAGCTTTGACAGTCAGGGGTCATGCCCATCCCCAAAGCCTCCACCAACTCCTTGAAATCACCAGTTGTCCGGAAATGAAAATTTTGTAACAACCTTTGAAGTCTTGTTCAAGAACCCTGCTGAAGAGCTCTCAAGTCTTAAACAGCTGGTCACCAAATCTAAAATGTCTGGCGGACTTTACTGAGCTCAAGTCAAAAACAGGACAAGTATATAAGTGGTTTGGTTTTGTCTTGGTCTGTTGTCTCCTAAGTATGTTATACTATGGTGTTTTTAATCATTTAACTCCTCGCTTGGACTAAGGACTACAAGGACAGACTGACCAATTTTAGAATCTAAGAGAAGGGGTACAATTTTATTGTATGAAATAATTCTTGTTATTGGACAATGAATGTACATTGAAGTGTTCTTCTTTGTAGGAAATTTGGAAGATGTATTGGCAGTGGCTGAGAGTGTTTATAATCAGTCACTGATCCACTGACACTAAGGACCATAGGAAAAAAATGATTAATATTTATAAAGGAAAACTCTTGTTTATATGTGATATATCATCAATGTGTGTTGTCTTTGATGATATTACTTTGTGTAAATTGACAATATTTATGCTTTTACATTTTGAGCTTTGTTGATGCTTACAATAACATTCACGGGAGAGTTTAGTTGTTCAATGAAGCCAACTTTTGTCTTTTTATGAGAGTTGGTCTTTTTACACCCCACTCATGGAAATTTTAAGAATGCATGAGTATTCAGTTGTCTTAATGCTTAGGAGATCCTCACATACCGGATCCCTGTTCAGTACTCAGGAAATCAATACAGATTGCAGTGATATCAAAAGACACTGGTCAAAATGTCAACAAAACATTCTGCATGTCACTTGCAAGCCCTTTGCTTGTGAATGTTTTGTAGGTTCCTTGTAGTGTGCTTTTAGGTTCACCATGCCCTTCTATGATCAGATCTAACCTTATGATTTCATTATAACCTATTATTGCACATCAGTTTATATTGCTCATCACACTGCAGACTATGGCTACCTTTTTTTTTTAATTAATTATATTCATTATAAGTCTGTATACTATTTTTTCTTTGCAATTGTAACTTGTATAATATTGTCCAGTCATCCGAATTGTGAATTCAGTTATTGTTAAATGTGCACACTTAAAGTGCCAGTAAAACCCCAAAAAGTAGCCTTCTTGTCCAAGAAATTCCATTGGTAGGCTCACTAGATAGCCTCTTAACAGCTTGGAATGATTGAGCATGTAAACCAATACCATGCACTCTTTTTAGCAAATGTTGTTAGGATACAAAATAATTCAGGGTTAAGGTTAGAGTTTGTAAACTTCAAACTACATATTTATCAGTAATATTAATTTGCTTATTTAGAACAACTGGTATTTCAAAAGGCCAGTGAAAGTAAAACACTAGTTTATTAAAACCTTTAAAACAAAATAAAAATTTCAGCCCTCAGTCATAGCCTACTTGACACTTTCAGTGATCTCTTTTATAGTCTTCAGCTATTCGGGGAGGGAACTAATGGTGCTAGAATTGTCCCTTGTAAAAATTACAAGATCTATAATTGCAGTTACACCACACCTATAGTCACTATTTGATGTAGGGTACTCTTAAAGTATATATTTACCATTCAGAACAATTTGACAATACTAGATGCATGTGTACCATAATTATGTATATATTACATGTATGCTGTGCATACTCAATATAAATTGTAATGAAAGTAAAGTTAGAATGGCATAATTGGATACCCTAGGTGCACAGCCGTAACTATTTACATTTTTTAGAATGGGAATTTTCTCACGCCATTTTTTGCACTAAGGACCGCCAACATCCAAGATTGTTACATACCATGATTTATTTAAATAACAGTGCAAAAGCAGTGATGTGCAGTAATTTGCAAGAATCAATGAGAAATTAGCTTTAAAACAGCCTGATTCTAAACTATTGAAACCTACAACCGGGTTGGTTTTGAACATTATTGCTCTTTGCAATGTGGTATTAAATAAAATAAAATGGTTTTAATAATATGTTTACCCATAGAAAGAAAATGTGTTTTTAGACATACTTTCATACTTCGTGTTCTTGTTTGTTACTGTCTGTGCAGCTAGTATATTTTTATGTATCATATATATTTTTGGTAATTATAATCAGAAACAATGATTAGCAGCCATAAAGATCTAAGAAATATATAAAAGTAACGAGTCTACCTAGAGTCATGTAGCACTTGATTATAAACATAATACTAGAGCAGGCTCAATTGATTTGACAAATACATTTAAATACACATTGCGAAGCATCGCAGTTACAGTGATTTAAAACTGCACATTATGGAACTACAAGTATCTCACACTAAGCTTTGTAAGAAGAAAAAAGCAATGGTCAATGTGATGATTAAGGATTTTGCTGCAAGATTTATGGCAGCAAAATAGAATTAATGGCATTGGAAACGTCCCGTCCCGTGTTTTGCCACGACCTGGAATCATGGGCAAAATCGCACTGATTCCCCCCTGTGATTCAAATCACCTAGGTGTAAATGAAGCCTTACCCAAAACTGAAGCGTAAATAATGGAAGGATTTACCATTATCCAAGTCTTCTAGCTCAGTGTTTCTCCACCTTTTTTCAGTCAAGGCCCCCTTTAAAATTGTGGACAATCTCGAGGCACCCTCCAAAACTTTGGACAGTCTTGAGGCATCCCATTCTAAAATGTAAGAACTATTCTGATAGTTTTACATAATGCAGCAACATCAATACATGTCGGACACCCAACATTAGAGGTGATTTATTCTTCCAAAGCAAATACATACTTGCAAACGTACTGACTAATATTCTAATGTTTCTCTTCTCCTTCAGTTTTGAGACCCCAAAGCTAATGGAGAGGGGGCAAGAGAGGGTCAAACAAGGATGATATGCAAGCAACTGACATCCTCCTTATCAACTGATGATGTCATTGGTCAGCTAGAAGGTTGTAATGGCGCACAATGAAAATTTGTGGCTTTGTGTAACCAAAAGGCAGGTTTCATCCACCCACTGGCTTGTATACAACTTTGGGGCAAATTGTAGGCATTTTGCCAAGTCACCCCTGAAGAAACCTCAAGGCACCCCAGTGTGTCTGAGCACCCTTGTTAAAAAAAAGGCAGTTCTAGCTTACCAGTTTAATGCACTTGTTTATCTTATATGTTATGAAGAAGACAAATTTATGGGAACATTTTTTTCATTGATGGAAAGTCACATAAATTCATACTATCCTTTACTAGCCTGTGGGGTAGCGATAAATCAAATTTATGACACAATATCACTTTAGATATGTTGCAACTTCAAAACCTGAAATACAGTACATATTTTATTATCAAACTGCCATCCAATGTTGTATACAGATAAAAACGTTTTTTTTTTATACCTAGAGGTAATAACTTCTCAGGATCAGTTGATGCTAACGCTAATCCTTGCAAATTGTAGACACCCCAATAAGAGTTGGACATTCTCAACCATAAATAATAAACTGGACAATATTTTAAATAAATAAATTCTTTACAGTTTAGAAGCTGATATGAATTAACTATAACACATAGGGTATATTTCTTCTTCCTGGGGAAAAAAATATTATTAACCAGTTAATTGCATATTATTTTTAAGCTTTTTACTGCATAGGCATATAAAAACCATTGGAAACCCAAGATAATAGTAATCATATTTACATATAAATGCCAGTTTTAACTTCTTCTTGCCCACTTAAACGGCCACTGGAAGGCTGAGGCAGTGTTTTAGTCACATGGTCACTGTGATTGGCCTTTACATCCGGTATAAACAGACACTGAGAGCTGTCAGTGACAGTTCAGTCAGTGTGTTGGAAATGTGAAGTATCTCAACATACAACCTCATATCCCATGAATGCATATGCTCTTGCTAGAGACTTGCCAGGCAAATTTGCTACAAATTGGAAAAGTGTCAACTAGAACTTTTGCTTCAAGTGTTCTGCAAGTGTACAACTTGCCAGTGAAAATGTTCAGCAAGTGAGCAAGACTTATAATTCAACACTGCCACAAATTTGTGCAAGTTATCCTTGCTATCTGGGCCAGAGACCCTGAGCAGCGGTAAATCTTTAGGCTGTTAGCAGATCAGCCTCTAGTGGCTCTGATTTTCAGCACAAGGCCAAAAATGGAGAGCAACTGAGAATGTGCAGAGCAAGGGGAGACAGTGTATTACTGGATTTGAAACAGTATAGGCACTTATTTTTAATGTTTTATATCTTATATTCTGACTAAAGTTCCACTTTAAGGTTTAACCACCCTGCTGCAGCATATATGATTTATGACAGCGAGAAGAGGTAATTATAAGAGCATAGAGGGCCTTACCTTTTGGTCAGTAATAGACATGTTATGAATGGATTGTAAAAGAATCTAAAAGAGACAGTTTGTCTGCTATCATTGATTGTTAAGACCCAGGAATCTATTTAGACATTAGGAGCCTATTGGCAGGAATTATTGGGAGGGCTTGGCTTAATTCCTTCATAAAACGCTTGTCTGTCTCTAGCTTCAATCCTTAAAGTCACGGACCAGGACAACTCAACACTCCTGATTTGAGTACCACTTCCAAGTTAGCTACTAAAAATATTTAAGCCAGAAAACTAGTTTTCAAATGGAAAGGTCAGTAGTGGCATCCTATATCTCAACAAGGCAAACCTAAAGTATATTTTGTCAAATAAAAATGTAGTGCCCTTGATTTAAACTATCCTGCAGGAATTTAATGGTGGTGAGGCAAAGATCTAAAATATTGTGCAGCTTTAATTGAGCTTGGATTTTATTACCACAAATGAAAATGATAGAAACATTCAAGACATAAAAATTTGGATATAAAATTGGGTCATATTAATGTCATTTTGAACAGAGATGTAGTCTTTTAAAAGCAGATTTGCCTGCTGGATTTTAGACAGAATAGGGTATTCTGTAATGCTGGATTTATCTTAGACCCTTTGTATCCTAAAGTGCACATGTGCTCAGACAACAAACATTAGTGTTTTTACACATCCTTAACAAGCAGTAAAAGAGCTTTAAAACATCATTGACCTCTGCGGCTTCAGGTACTGTGAAGCAATTTATCCTCAAAGATCACAACAGAGACTCTTGTTTAACTGGGCAAAGGTTCACTTTAAACTAACCCTGGTTTGCTTTAGGGGCAAACAACATTGTTGAATGTCTTAACATCCTATTTTTACCTGATCTACACTAAACTCCATCAGGTAAATTTTAGTATTGACCAGGGATTATTAAAAATAATGAACTCAGGAGTATCTCTTGAAATATCTGTGCTGCTAAAGTATGCCCTAAATGCAAAATGATCAAATTTCGTTTTCTTCTAACAACTATAGCTTGTCATTGATTTGTGGACTGCACATGAAATGGGTCAATACAAATATTCTGTAGTCAACAGCTGGTAACTCATAGGGGTTGATTTACTAAAACTGGAGAGTGCAAAATCGGGTGCAGCTGTGCATGGCAGCCAATCAGCTTCTAACTTCAGCTTGTTCAATTAAGCTTCGACAAAAAAACTGGAAGTTGATTGGTTTCTACGCAGGGCTGCAGCAGGTTTTGCAAGCTACAACTTTAGTAAATAAACCCCATAAAGCAAGGGTCTCCAAACTTTTAAAACAAAGGGCCAGATTACTTCTCTTCAAACTTTAGGGGGGGCTTGACTGTGACCGGTGGGAGTAGAAAATGCCCTGCCATCAGTGGACATAAACAATGCCATAAGCTTGGTGGTCAGTGGGATTTAAAAATGTTATCAATGGTATCAGTAGGAGGGATAGTGCCCCATGACTGGTGTCAGTTGGGAGAATTAGTTCGCCATCACTGGTATCCGTGGCAGAAATAGTGCCCTATCACTGGTGCCAGTGGCAGGAATAGTGCCCCATCACTGGTGCCAGTGGGAGGAATAGTGCCCCATCACTGGTGCCAGTGGGAGAGATTGTGCCCCATCACTGGTGTCAGTATGGAGAATTAGTTCCCCATCACTGGTTCCAGTGGCAGAAATAGTGCCCTATCACTGGTGCCAGTGCCAGTAATAGTGCCATATCGCTGGTGCCAGTGGGAGAAATAGTGCCCCATCACTTGTGTCAGGTGGGAGAACTAGTTTGCCATCACTGGCATCAGTGGCAGATATAGTGCCCTATCACTGGTGCCAGTGGCAGGAATAGTGCCCCATCACTGGTGCCAGTGGGAGGAATAGTGCCCCATAACTGGTGCCAGTGGCAGGAAAAGTGCCCCACCACTGGTGCCAGTGGAAGGAATAGTGCCCCATCACTGGTGCCAGTAAAAGGAATAGTGCCCCATCACTGGTGTCAGTTGGGAGAATTAGTTCCCCATCACTGATGCCAGTAAAAGGAATAGTGCCCCATCACTGGTGCCAGTGGCAGGAAAAGTGCCCCACCACTGGTGCCAGTGGGGGGAATGGTGCCCCATCACTGGTGCCAGTTGGGAGAATTAGTTCCCCATCACTGGTGACAGTGGCAGGAATAGTGCCTCATCACTGGTGCCAGTGGCAGGAAAAGTGTCCCACCACTGGTGCCAGTGGGAGGAATAGTGCCCCATCACTGGTGCCAGTAGAAGGAATAGTGCCCCATCACTGGTGTCAGTTGGGAGAATTAGTTCCCCATCACTGGTGCAAGTGGCAGGAATAGTGCCCCATCACTGGTGCCAGTGAGAGGAATAGTGCCCCATCACTGGTGCCAGTGGGAGAGATTGTGCCCCATCACTGGTGTCAGTATGGAGAATTAGTTCCCTATCACTGGTGCCAGTGCCAGTAATAGTGCCATATCTCTGGTGCCAGTGGGAGAAATAGTGCCCCATCACTTGTGTCAGTTGGGAGAACTAGTTCGCCATCACTGGCATCAGTGGCAGATATAGTGCCCTATCACTGGTGCCAGTAAAAGGAATAGTGTCCCATCACTGGTGCCAGTGGGAGGAATAGTGCCCCATAACTGGTGCCAGTGGCAGGAAAAGTGCCCCACCACTGGTGCCAGTAGGAGGAATAGTGCCCCATCACTGGTGCCAGTAAAAGGAATAGTGCCCCATCACTGGTGTCAGTTGGGAGAATTAGTTCCCCATCACTGGTGCCAGTAAAAGGAATAGTGCCCCATCACTGGTGCCAGTGGCAGGAAAAGTGCCCCACCACTGGTGCCAGTGGGAGGAATGGTGCCCCATCACTGGTGCCAGTTGGGAGAATTAGTTCCCCATCACTGGTGACAGTGGCAGGAATAGTTCCCCATCACTGGTGCCAGTGGCAGGAAAAGTGCCCCACCACTGGTACCAGTGGGAGGAATAGTGCCCCATCACTGGTGCCAGTGGGAGGAATAGTGCCCCATCACTGGTGCCAGTGGGAGAGATTGTGCCCCATCACTGGTGTCAGTATGGAGAATTAGTTCCCCATCACTGGTTCCAGTGGCAGAAATAGTGCCCTATCACTGGTGCCAGTGCCAGTAATAGTGCCATATCGCTGGTGCCAGTGGGAGAAATAGTGCCCCATCACTTGTGTCAGGTGGGAGAACTAGTTTGCCATCACTGGCATCAGTGGCAGATATAGTGCCCTATCACTGGTGCCAGTGGCAGGAATAGTGCCCCATCACTGGTGCCAGTGGGAGGAATAGTGCCCCATAACTGGTGCCAGTGGCAGGAAAAGTGCCCCACCACTGGTGCCAGTGGAAGGAATAGTGCCCCATCACTGGTGCCAGTAAAAGGAATAGTGCCCCATCACTGGTGTCAGTTGGGAGAATTAGTTCCCCATCACTGATGCCAGTAAAAGGAATAGTGCCCCATCACTGGTGCCAGTGGCAGGAAAAGTGCCCCACCACTGGTGCCAGTGGGGGGAATGGTGCCCCATCACTGGTGCCAGTTGGGAGAATTAGTTCCCCATCACTGGTGACAGTGGCAGGAATAGTGCCTCATCACTGGTGCCAGTGGCAGGAAAAGTGCCCCACCACTGGTGCCAGTGGGAGGAATAGTGCCCCATCACTGGTGCCAGTAGAAGGAATAGTGCCCCATCACTGGTGTCAGTTGGGAGAATTAGTTCCCCATCACTGGTGCAAGTGGCAGGAATAGTGCCCCATCACTGGTGCCAGTGAGAGGAATAGTGCCCCATCACTGGTGCCAGTGGGAGAGATTGTGCCCCATCACTGGTGTCAGTATGGAGAATTAGTTCCCTATCACTGGTGCCAGTGCCAGTAATAGTGCCATATCTCTGGTGCCAGTGGGAGAAATAGTGCCCCATCACTTGTGTCAGTAGGGAGAACTAGTTCGCCATCACTGGCATCAGTGGCAGATATAGTGCCCTATCACTGGTGCCAGTAAAAGGAATAGTGTCCCATCACTGGTGCCAGTGGGAGGAATAGTGCCCCATAACTGGTGCCAGTGGCAGGAAAAGTGCCCCACCACTGGTGCCAGTAGGAGGAATAGTGCCCCATCACTGGTGCCAGTAAAAGGAATAGTGCCCCATCACTGGTGTCAGTTGGGAGAATTAGTTCCCCATCACTGGTGCCAGTAAAAGGAATAGTGCCCCATCACTGGTGCCAGTGGCAGGAAAAGTGCCCCACCACTGGTGCCAGTGGGAGGAATGGTGCCCCATCACTGGTGCCAGTTGGGAGAATTAGTTCCCCATCACTGGTGACAGTGGCAGGAATAGTTCCCCATCACTGGTGCCAGTGGCAGGAAAAGTGCCCCACCACTGGTACCAGTGGGAGGAAAAGTGCCCCATCACTGGTGCCAGTAGAAGGAATAGTGCCCCATCACTGGTGTCAGTTGGGAGAATTAGTTCCCCATCACTGGTGCAAGTGGCAGGAATAGTGCCCCATCACTGGTGCCAGTGGCTGGAATAGTGCCCCACTCCTGGTGCCAGTGGCAGAAAAGTGCTCCACCACTGGTGCCAGTGGGAGGAACAGTGCCCCATCACTGGTGCCATTGGAAGGAATAGTGTCCCATCCCTGGAGTCAGTTGGTAGAATTAGTTGCTCATCACTGGTGCCAGTGGCAGGATTAGTGCCCCATCAACGGTGCAAGGGGCAGGAATAGTGCCCCATCACTGTTGCCAGTGGGAGAAATAGTGCTCTATTACTTGTGTCAGTTGGGAGAATTAGTTCTCCATCACTAGTGCCAGTGGCAGGAATAGTGCCCCGTCACTGGTGCCAGTGGCAGAAATAGTGCCCCACTACTGGTGCCAGTGGGAGGAATAGTGCCCCATCACGGGTGCCAGTGGGAGGAATAGTGCTCCATCACTGGTGTCAGTTGGGAGAATTAGTTCCCCATCACTGGTGCCAGTGGCAGGAATAGTGCCCCATCACTGGTGCCAGTGGCAGGAATTGTGTCCCACTACTGGTGCCAGTGGCAGGAATAGTGCCCCATCACTGGTGCCAGTGGGATGAATAGTGCCCCATCACTGGTGTCAGTTGGGAGAATTAGTTCCCCATCACTGGTGCCAGTAGCAGGAATAGTGCCCAATCACTGGTGCCAGTGGGAGGAATAGCGCCCCATCACTGGTGCCAGTTGGGAGAATTAGTTCTCCATCACTGGTGCCAGTGGCAGGAATAGTGTCCCATCACTGGTTCCAGTGGCAGGATTAATGCCCCCACTACTGGTGCCAGGAAAAGTGCCCCACCACTGGTGTCAGTGGAAGGAATAGTGCCCCATCTCTGGTGCCAGTGGGAGGAATAGTGCCCCATCACTGGTGCCAGTAGCAGAAATAGTGCCCAATCACTGGTGCCAGTGGTGGAAATAGTGCCCCACCACTGGTGCCAGTGGAAGGAATAGTGCCCCATCACTAGTGTCAGTGGAATGAATAGTGCCTCATAACAGTGAAAAGAACAGTTCCGAGGGATGGATAAAAGCAAGCAAAGGGCCACATCCCGCCCACGGGCCACAGTTTGGAGACCCCTGCCATATAGTTATAAATAAACTATTGTGATAGCAAGCAAAATGTGAACATTTCCAACAGATCACACATCACACGGAGTGCTTCTTAAACCTGTACAGCCATAACAGGAGAACATGCAGTGAATACTTTTTACAAAGTTGCATTGTTTCACTGCCCCGCCTTATTATACCAAATACGTCTGAAGATTAGGGCAAGGTGGAGTCACGCCTTAAGTTTACAGATATGTAGTCTGTTCTCCTGGAAGAGGGAAATATTTTTATTTTTGATGATAAATGACCTTTGCAATTATATGTTTATCTAGAAAAGCATTATAGTAAGCATTATATGAAGACACATATTGATTCCCTGTACGATGGCAAAAGTGGTCAACTTTTCAATGTTTTAAAGTGAACTTGTCATGATCATTAGAATATTAGTAAATGAAAGCATTCACACCAGACATACATTTTGGAGTGTGTTACTATATGTGCATTCTCAGACAAGTTTGAGGGTGTTTTTACTTGTGTTGTGAAGGACACTATTTATTTGACTTGAATGGGAAAATGCAGGCTAGTACACCAACAATGCAAGACTTTTATCCAGTGTACCTCAATGCAGCACAATGGTGTGAAGATTGCCTATGTATTTTAAGAGGTAATAGTATTTTGTGATCCAGAAAGATGTAAATCTTTTCCTGGTATGACCAATACCTAAAGTGCCTGCACATAACTATATTTAAAAGCATGCACTTTTAACCAGAGACCTTTAACCAACTTGCCGACTGGCCACCGCAGTTATACGGCGGCTGGTTCCCGTGAATCGCCATACCTGTACAGTGGTCCGCGGCAGTGGCCCTGGGCGCACGCCAATTTGCTGATCCACAGGGCCAGGGGCCACGATTGCCGCTGGGTACCCATGATCACTCCCCGTGAAGAAGAAGAAGACAGTTGTTCTCTCAGAAATCAATACAGAGCTCCTGTGTTCCTCCTATTTAGGAGTGCACATAAAACAAAAAACAAGACAAGAAACAAACATATAGGATGACGCATCCGGATGCCAGGTACTCCTTGCAATCGGATGGAATTCCAACGGCACCGCCGTATCAATCCAAGTATCAAAACAATTTATTACTAGGAATACCTCCAATGGCAGGCCCATTGGAGCTCAAGCTGTAGTGGACCGGGGAAGGAAAACCGGGAGATGGAGGAGGAAAAGAAGGGGAAGGGGATGTGGCCTACGGATATAAAGGTCCGTGTAGCAAATGGTCACAAATGGCACAATAACCAATGTCCAATATAGATCCAAAGTATTACAAACATTTTATGGCCCCTTTCACACTGGATGGATGGATGGATCAAGAGGATCCGCCTGCTCAGCGGGGGATATGTTCCCTGATCCCCACTGAGTAGGCGGATGACAGGTCCATGTCCACTCCGCTGATGCAGAGCAGACACAGACACGGCATGCTGTTCTCTATGGGGCAGACGGATGGAAACTAACTACATGTTAATTTCCAGCTGACTGTCCTCCGATCCAATCCACTAGACAGATGAGGAACGATTCCCATCCGTCTGTTTTTGGTGGACCCGATTGGATCGGGTCCAGGGGGGTGTAAATAGACATAAGTTAATTTACATCCACCTCCCCATAGAGAACAATAGGTGGTCTGATTGGGTCCACCTGAAAAACAGACAGGCGGACCTGATCGGTCTGCTCATGTAAAAGGGGCCTAAAGGCCAGGCTGTTAAAATGTAACCTTTTAAAGTGGACCTATTATTATAATATACACTTAACATGAATCAGAAGGGCACATGCCATCATTACTAAGTCACCTCATTATTTTGAGCAAAAAGGTTCTTATACTAAATAAGAACTACTATCCCCCAGCTTTCGGCATAGGAAACATTGGCTACATGGTCTTTGTGGACTAATTATTGCTGCAGAGAGTCTTGTCAATTTTCAATTTCAATTAGAGATAAGAGGCTTAAAATGCTGCCCACATGTACATAAACAGTTGCAAACTATACAGACAAACAAAGGATTGCCTGAACTCCAGGAATTGTATTTTGTGCATAAATGCATTGAGCCAGCTTGGCTTCATATAAGTATGCATATCTGATATCTAGAGTGCTGTTGGTAATGCTGTACATCTCAATAGTAGCCTGTACTACACAGAGTTGTGATCTTCAGAGTTCCAGATTGCTTTCTCAGCACCTCCTCCATTCATAGAATGCCTAGTATTTTTCAATGAATACAAGGTATTTTCTGATTCAATGAGGTGGATATCATGACATCACCACCACTCTTCTCAAGCTCGTCCAATGAGCAAACACTTTGCATTTATGGAAAAAATACAAGTCATTCTATGAATGGTGGAGTTGCCAAGTGAGTGACTCCCTGTGGTCAGTGATCAGAGGGAAGGCTGCTCATACAGACTCCAGAAGTTCATGGCTCCTATTGTATGTAGCACAGACTACAACAGTAATTTTCAGCATCATTAGCACTCCAATTATGCATACTTACATCGAGCCAAGCTGGCCCAATGTAGGTGTTCAAAAAACATCTTTCCAGTAGTCCAGCTTTAATAAAAATATTATACAGTATAAACTGTTAATAGGGTTATTTACGTAAAAGCCTTAACATGTTTTTTTGTTTTGGACACAGTAGGGAAGAACTATAGGCTCTTTCAGGGTATTTGTGGCTGTTGACCCCACTAGGGGAAATTTCCTCTCATTTTCTGTCAGGCCATGAAATTATGAAAAATCACTCTAGTGGGGACACAGATGCAATAAAACACTTTTTTTCAATAAATTTATGATTGGTTATACCTTCTTTAACCTCCTATGGACCGCTCCATGCAGATATACTGCAGCAGGGCAGCCCTCCTGCTTGAAATCACGTACCTGTACCTGATTGTGTGCACTAGGTCTGGGGCACGAGCGCACGCCGCCGTTGCCCCACTTCCGCTGAGATTGAACACTGCAGGAGCCAATCAGTGATTGTCCACCGGGACCTGCCGATCGTTCTCTGGAGAGGCAGAATGGTGGCCTGCCTATGTAAATGAGGCAGACCACTGCTTTGTGAGATGGGAAGATAGAGATCTTGTGTTTCTGATAAGCAGAAACATGGATCTCTGTCTTCCCCCAGTCAAAGCATCCCCCTCAGCAGTTAGAAAACACCCCCAGGGAACATATTTAACCCTTTGATTGCCCCTGATGTTAACCCCTTAACTCTTTAATTGCGGCTGATATTAACTCCTTCCATGGCAATGTCATTAGTACAGAGACAGTGCATTTTTTTAGCACTGATCACTGTGCTTGCCACAGTGGTTGCCAAAAAGTGTCACTTTAGTGTCTGATTTTTCCACCGCAATGTCACAGTCCCACTAAAAATCTTTCCCATAGTTTGTAGACGCTTTACCTTTTGCGAAACCAATCAATATACACTTATTGGGATTTTTTTAACCAGAAATATGTAGCAGAATACATATTGGCCTACATTTATGAAGAAATTCGTTTTTTTTTTGGGTATGTTTTATAGCATTAAGTAAAAAATATTGGGTTTTTTTTTTCAAAATTGGCAGTATTTTTTTGTTTATAGTGCAAAAATTAAAAAATCATCAAAAGAAAATTCTATTTGTGGGGAAAAAAAGGACATCAATTTTAATTGGGTACAGCATTGCAGGACCACAAATTGTCAGTTAACCACTTGCCGACTGCTCACAGTATATTTACTGCGGCAGTCAGCCCCTCACCGATGTCCGCCGGTCACACGGCAATCGTCGGGGGAGAGGGAGAAAGGCAGGCGGCTAGTGTAAACAAGCCGCCTGTCATTCCCCCCTGTGTAGAAACAATGATCATACGGTTCTACTATGTAGGACCGTTGATCATTGTTCCTACACCTCAAGCCACAGCCAATCACAGTTAGAATCACGCCCCTAGGGACACACACCACCCCTCCCTCTCAAATAAAGTTAACCCCTTCACTGCCAGTGTAATTTTACAGTAACAGTGCATATGTATAGCACTGATTACTGTAGAAATGTCACTGGTAACCCCAAAAGTGTCAAAAATGTCAGTCAAGGGTCCGATCTGTCCGCCGCAATGTCGCAGTACCGCCAAAAAAATCGCAGATCGCCGCCATTACGCGTTAAAAAAAAACAACAAAAATGACAAAAATCTTTCCCTTTGTTAGTAAACGCGATAACTTTTGCGCAAACCAATCAAAATACCCTTTTTGCGATTTTTTTTACCAAACATATGTAGCACAAATTGGCCGAAAATGTTAAAAAATTTAGATTTTTACATTTTTTTGGGGGGGAATTTCATATAAAAAAATGTGAAAAATATTGTTATTTTTGCAAAATTGACGCTCTTTTTTTGTTTATAGCGCATGATTAAAAAATCGCACAAGTGATCAAATACCACCAAAAGAAAGCTCTGTTTGTGGGGAAAAAAGGACGTCAAATTTGTTTAGGTACAGCGTCGCACGACCGCTCAATTGTCTGTTAAAGTCACGCAGTGCCGAATCGCAAAATACCCCCTGGTCAGGAAGGGGGTAAAATCGTCCGGGGCTTAAGTGGTTAAAGTGATGCAGTGCCGTACCGCAAAAAAAATCACCTGGTCAGTAAGGGAAGGGGGGGGGGGATTCAGGAGCTGAAGTGGTAAGGTTATTACTACTGTCTGGGTCTTCATGCCGAATAACAACAGCTCCCCTTTTTTCCTGCCTCGCTATAAATAAGGAAAAAACGTGAGTTGCAGCAATAAAAATGAAATAATCTTTCCAAGTCAATAGAAAAATTAAGATTTCTAGCCACACATTGGGGTAGAGCTTACACAGAGCTAGGGACTTCCTTTTACCCCCATGTGAATGTAGGTCTGGAAATTGGTCACTTAGGCATCAAGTGCTACAACTAAATGCTCCCCCATACCCAGAAGCTCTGGGCCTTTCACCAGGCCTCAGTGGGCAAACAACGTAAGTAATGGTTTGTTACCATGACTACCATCAAATGAACCTATTACTTTGCCCTGAATGTACAAAGTACAAGTTTGCTTCTTAAAAAAGACTACAGTATCAAAGTATCAATTGACTAACAAACAAAGGTATGTACAGGCACCTTAAAGGATCTACTACATAAAAAAAAAAAAAAAAAAAAAAGGAATACATTTATATTAATGACAAGTTTTCTTTACCATTTCATTATATTAGCCACTCCCAGCTTTATTCTGAAGGAAATCATTATTGTGTCACTAGCATACATGGTAGTAGTTCACATTCGGTTACATACTTTACCCATAGATAAATCTGGAGTTATATTTTGGCTCATGTATCTACAACACAAGATAAGAAGGCTAAATCTCTTCAATTGCCCCCACAGGGCAGATTTATTAAAATCCTTCAGTAAGCCGCATACTGCATTGTAGCAATGAATACTGATGCTGATGTTTATAATTACTGTTTCTATACCTATTTCTGTATCAATGTATTTATTAGTGTACTAAGGAAGATGGCAAAAGAAGCACAATATACGTGGTTCATTGTGATTTTTGTCAAATGTGTTAGACTGGTATTTTACTAAGTTACATTTCTCAGATGACATTGAAATAAAGTTTTCTATGATACAAATTAAAAGGAAAATGGGATCTTGTTTTTTTTTTTTTTTTTTGAAATGTGTGAATGTATCACAGCCTCCTCTTGATTTTTGGGAATATGTGTGATAATAATTAGGCTAAGAGATGTTTTTTTTCTTGTTAGCAAAATTATTTCAGGATTAGATACATGAAATACTGTAAGTCTCTATGAAATATACAGTATATAGTCACCTGCTTAATGCACTTTAAAAGACTCAGGAATTTGCAAGCTTACTAAATTTCAAGTATAACAAAATAGTATAAAAACATAGCTACCAGGAAGCAAATAATGTAAATTTTCTCTTAAAGTTTTTTTTTTTTTTTATTAAAATAAAAAAAAAAAAATATATATATATATTAATTACAGGTAATTAAAATAATGAATTAATGTTTAATTACAATAGCCAACATGTTATACTTACCTGCTCTGGGCAGTGGTATTGCTCAGAGCAGTCCGGATCCTCCTCTGCTCAGGCCCCCGAAAACAATCTTTGCTCCTCCTCTTCTTTTTGTTTCCCCATAGCAATCAGTTTGCTATGGGGACAAGCGGTGCATGCTCGCTCCCGACACGCTCCGTAGACTTACACAGCGGGACTTAAGCCCTCCCCGCACTTCCTCTTGACTGCATCTGATTGACAGCAGCAAGAGCCAATGGCTCCTGCTGCTGCTCAAATGCTGTGTAAAGCGGAAGATAGGGGAGAATAGATGCAGCCGTGCACAGTATTAATCTCTTCTCCCCTCTTATCCCCTTCACAAAGAGAAGGGGGGGCACAGAAAAACTGAATACATTTTTAATCTTAATGTAAGCAATGCATTAAAGAGGTTGTAAACCCATACACACTTTTTTTTTTAGACCTGAAAGAGAAACACATAATGAGCTAGTATGCATCGCATACTAGCTCATTATGCAATACTTACCTTAGTACGAGCCCCCCGCTGTGCAGTCCGCTTACCTCTATGACGGGCGACATGTCCAGTTGCCCGTCTTATGGGATCGCGGCATCCGGCCATCTGATTGGCCGGAGCCGCGGTGACGTCACTCCCGTGCACGCGCGCGGGAGCCAATGGTCACAGCAGGGGTCTCTGAAGGAACGCCACCAGCGGCCGTTCCTTCAGAGCGCATGCGCCAGTGACGTCACTTACTGTATGAAAGGTAAATATCTCCTAAACGGTGCATGTTTAGGAGATATTTACAGTACCTATAAGTAAGCCTTATCATAGGCTTACCTATAGGTAAAAGTGTCAGAGGAGGGTTTACTTCCTCTTTAAGGTAAAAAATGTTTTTAGATTTAGTATTAATTTAAAGTCTAGATACACTTTAAAGCTTATCTCTTCAACAAAAACTTTTAACACCCATCCCTATTTAACAAACCAGTAAAAGCTCCTTTTTACTACCTAAATCTGCAGCCATCCAATGTGCTCTGTCTCATGTTTTCTGGACTGCAGAGAGGGAGGGTCCTTCTTCGAGTGCTGATAAAAATATATTGACCACTGATTATGCCACATCCAAACGTAGATACAAGGAAAAAAGAAAAGCAGGACCTTGTCCTGTATCAGGAGGACTTTACTGGCATAGATGTGCCAATAGCAGGTCACAGGTCAACGCGTGTCACCATAAGCGTAGCTTCTTCAGGACCCAAACGAAAAAAGGGAGGAACTTATATTCTGCTAACCACAATAACCATCAATTAGATATACATAAGAAGATATAACCATGTACACAATCATATATGTGTTACAATGGCAATAGACAAAGAAGTGTAAACAACAATATCTCCAATCTGATTACTTACAAAAACACTGATAGAATGAACCTACGACCTACGGAGGTTACTTCTTCATGACACCATCCGGATTCGGGGAGGGTGCCAGTATTGGCCCCTTTGGAGGTCATATTTTTTACATGTTTCTTGTACTGTTGTCAACATTTTTTACTGCATTGATGTGTATTCCATGTCATGTGACATAATTTTAATGTTTTCTAAAAAATATATTCTTTGATATCCTAACAAGTTTGAATAGAGTCTCACATCTATGCCAGTAAAGTCCTCCTAAAACAGGAGGGGGTCCTTCTTCGAGTGCTCTTACCACAGTCTGGGTGATATAAACACTTCCTAGAGTGGATCACCAGTCTTCATTTCTGAAAAAGGCAATGGAGAGGGTCACATGACCACTGACCATTATTTAAATACATTCCTGAATAGCCACAATGGATAAAAAAGTCCACTTTGTGTGCATCAAATGCTTTTTCAAATCCTGATATTACCATATAAATGTAGCAGTGACAGATGTTGAAAATGACTTATCGGGCAATCCAATGTGTAGCAAAATAAAAAACAAGGCATCGCTACTCCAAGCCAATACAGTGACCATAAATTGTTGGTGCAAATCACCCTCCATAAATTACATAGGGTGTACAAAAAGAACTCAAAAATGGTATCCGTGTAAATAAAGAGAAATCATATATGCAAAAAAACACACAACAAATACGTTCTGAATGAAAATTAAATATATAATACACCACCTAGGGGCTGAAAAGACACTACAAACATGTGTATAGGGTGTGTGAAAAAATGTTGTCACCCTTTATGGATGCTAAAGAAATATACAATCTCAATGTAAAACAAATACCCCTTAAATACAACAATGTGCACAAACATGTTTAATAACAGTAATGGTGTCACCCTCTTGAAATAATGGGATCAGCCATAAAGTGCGATGCAAAGGTGCAAACCAAAGCACATATAAGCAATGCTGTATTGTAAAGGTATACCTCCTAAATACGAAGGAATGCATATATATTCCATACACTAGTATTACAGAAAATGTATAACAATAGAGATGTCACCCTTTTGGTGGTTAACAAGATTTAAAATATAATAAATGTCCACACTTGTATCCTTTAAATCTATGCAACAGTTCAAATATGCATCAAGTTTGTGCTGATAAAATGCTCTTTTTGTTTAAGACACATGCGGTGACAAGATGCTGTGTATTATGCCATGTAAATCCTTCACCAATGTGGATGGCGGCTCACCTCAAAGAGTGGACCTAGTAAATATAGGTCTAATGCGCGTTGCCCTTTTTGAGTTGGGACTAACTCATATCCTGATAGTCTTCCACTGGGTATTCCTCTGGAATAAGGCTCAAAAGGTCAGCTGGCTTTTTAGATCCACTCCTTAATGGTTAGGTACATGTGCTAAAAGGAACAAAATAGGAACTATCATCGCACAAACAAACCATAAATCTTGCAAGAAATGTATTAAAAACATCTTTAAATACGCTCACGTTTAGGTGTGCACATAATAGTGCACACAGATAAAAGCATGCACAGGTGGACTCTGGCCCCTTAAGGAGCATAAAACATCAGCTACACTGTCCTGAATCGTGAATGATGTCACATCCAGTGACGTGATGACATCATTGGCTCTGCCCTGACGTGTTTCGTCATGTAATTTTTTTTAAGGGTTTACCTAAACCAAGATGTAATATTTATTCTGAGGTACTCTCCTAATATCCCAAAAGGCTGGATTCATCTCTTTTTCATGGATAGTGTAGGACCCACTGATAATGGGGTACTTTGACGTAGTGGTGGGCTTGAGCACTATATGGCCATATGGTGGGACCAAATCCCCATTTTTATTTATGGATTGTCTTCAAATTTGGTAATAATTTCTTTTGCATGTGTGCGCTATTCTTTTTTAATATACATGTCTTTTGGTTCATAGCTGCACCAGCTTTAGAAATACATGGGTATGCTCCCCCAAATGTTTTGCTTGTTTATTAAGGGTTTACCTAAGCCAAGATGTAATATTTATTCTGAGGTACTCTCCTAATATCCCAAAACCTTTTTACTGGTCCTTACTGTTGTTATTGTCAATATTTCCTTTTTTCCATCCCAAAACCTAGTTTAAAATAATCCCCTACCATTCCCCTACCATTACACCCCAACCTCATTCTTTGCTTGTCTCTTCCCCCCAACCCACTCCTCCTTCTAACCTGACAAGAGTGGCAAGGTACGTTGGCTCACAGTGGTATATAGAGATTTCACATCTAAATAATAATTATCATCTCTTCACAATTTGCTACTACCCTGTGGCCAAATGAAATGTGTTTCTTTTATTTTTTCCTATTTCATGTTAACCTATACAGCTCATTGGCTGAAGACATTTGTACATTCTATACTGTCACTTTGTATGGTAAAATAAATAAAAATAAAAAAACTACTGATTTCTAAAAAAAATCAGTAACATAACCACTGTGCTACACAAAACTTGTGCAAAGAGCAGAGCGTTTGAAGAGACCCACCAGGCTCACTGACTACAGACTTCCTGTAGATAACTACAAGAAGGGGTGGAGACAAGGCCAGTCACCCTACACAAAGAGAGAGGGCACCAGTGATTGGTCTTAATGACAAGAATTTCAGAACCGAGGCAAGGATTCGTGCTGCATTAATGCACAGATCAGGTAGAAATGCACAAAGTACATCATGATTCAAGTAAAAGTGCAAATGCTTTCTATATTTTGAAATTTATTTTCTTATTCCACAGTTCAGCTTTACCTTAGTAAAAAAAAAGTGATAGTAAAGTGTATTTTTAAAATGAATGAATGATTTTGAGGGATGGGGGGTTAAGTTTACCTTGAGGTGGGTTTCGCTATATACTGTATGTATAAAATATTATACTATGCTGGGCAGGGGCAGACTGGGAGACTGCAGCCCTTCCAGGGAAACTTAGGTCTTGGGACCCACATGACCAACCTGTCAAATGTCTCAACACAACTCAACTACAGTGTTCATGCAACAGCACTGTAATGGCATTACTGGTATATAACACAAAATACGCACTTGAATGAATGCTTATTGTTCCTGTCACCTAATGGCAGGCATATAAAACAGATAAATGTAATCCAGCTTCAGTTATCTAAGTTGGCAACTCCCCGGCTGCTTATACTCCCCTCAACTCCCCTTCTATTCAGTTGCTAGGCACTAAGAAACCATTATGTGAGCCAGAAGTCAGAACTTTAACCTTGCTATTAGGTGACAACTCTATCACAGTTCCATGTGACATTGCTGGGTATTTGAGGAACAACCTCAAATAATAAACTTATTCTCCCTGGAAAAGAGACGCTTAAGAGGAGGTATGATCGCAATGTACAAATATCTAAATGGTGATTTTGACATAGGGAGAAAACTAGTCAATCTCAGATTTCTTAACAAGACACATGGGCACTCAATAAAGTTGGACGAGAAGCAGTTTAACCTTAAACCAGAACTAAACCCTCCTTTTCTTTTGAGCCAAGTAGGCTGCCATCTTAGCCTCTGTTTGGTCTGAAGCTACCATGGTGCTGCACGTGTGATCATTTATGACTCCAGCCATTTGATGGTTAGACAGTTTGGTTTGAAGCACAAGCAAGGAATGTAACTTTTTTTTTTAAATCATTAAATTGTTGGGTTTAGTTCCACTTTAAATTGTGTAGGGGATGTAGAACCCCTTCCACAATTGGTAGTGTCAGTATGGAGTGTTGATATTTTCAAAAAAAAGTTTAGGTGGGCACAATATACAGGGATATGGGAAACGGTAGAGACATAGTTATATACACACACCCACACAGGTTAAACTGGATGGACTGGTTTCTTTACTAAACCTTACCAACCATGTAATTATGTCACTATGTAAAGGTAGAAAGAAAAATGTCGACATTAGTTATGTAAACTATAGCAATGCTTCTGGAGTTATTGAGCGTAAAGGAAAAGAGCAAATTTATCAAGGATATCACCAGGCAGGTGTCGCTAAGTATGATGAGGATAATACCCAATGGTACAGAGCTGAAATCATAGGATTACCCAGGCCTCCATATGTTGACATTAGTTATGTAGAGTTTAGTTGTTTTCTAGAGTTTATAGAGACTGAAGAATGAGCAAATTATTTACGGACATCATCAGACAAGTGTTGCTAAGTATGATGAAAATATTAACCAATGGTACAGCACTGAAATCATAAAATTACCAAGCCCTTGTTATGTTGACATTAGTTATGTAGACTTAAACAATGTTTCTAGAATTTGTGAGAATGAAGGAGAATAAACAAATACATAAATCATGTTATCATCTTTGCATGCTATCCATCCCAGTGTTCAGTATAATAACAGATTCTGGGTGACCCTTTCCAATGTCCTTAATGTACTTCAAAAAGGTTTGCATCTGCAGAAGGTCATGCAGAATCATATAGAAACAAGTAAGACAGTTCTCCTTACATGAGCCCACTGAAGTGACTAGCCTCAGGTGATACACAATAATGAATAAATCCTTCTACATAAGATGTACATTTTTATCTTCAGCTATTTCTACTCCAGAGTCCTTCAAAGTACACAGATCGGATGGTATTTCTCAGCTTTTAGGCGAGAGGGGTGGGGATCTGACAAAATCTGCACAAATCAAAGCAGAGAGCTGAGTGTATTCTGACATCTGAGATGCCTGAAAGGGAATAGATACACCCACCTCCACACAGCCTCTGGGTAACATGCATGTGCCATCCTGTCAATCCTCTGCTGTATGCTGGGGGGGGGGGGGGGGGTTCACCATGGATTGCCTGGCTTCGGAGAACACAGGCAAAGGTGACACATGCAGATTGCAGAGATAAGCAGCCATGATCTACAGTACAATAGGTGCTATGGATTGAGACAAGTACACGCTGTATGTGTAGGGAATCTGCTGCCCTTTACTGTCTGTATTTGTAAATAACTATGCTACCTAATATCACAGAGTTAATTTTTAATAAACTCTTCCTATCTCTGGGTTGCTGAGTTTTAAACCCCAGAGGGAGAATGTAGAGCGAGATCCTGGGACCACATACCCTGCCATGGAGAAGCTGCTGCTGACCAAGACCGGAAGCAGGGATTATTAGGCAAGTGTTGTTATATTCAATAGTTTCCTATTGTTGCCCATAGTTATCCCCTTGTTATTATCTCATATTTACTGTATCAGATAGATAGGTCAGCAATACAGTGTGCATGTGTAGTGGTCACCTTGCTATATGTCAGTAAGTAAACCTGTTTATTGCAATAGTGTTTATATGCAGCTCCTGTTATATTAATTAACGCTGTCCTTTCTGGTCTGGGATTCTATAGCTAATCAGTAACCAGTAGAGGTTAAAGCCAGGTTAGGCATCCAGTGACCCACAGTTAGTTAGAGGTCTGGTTGTATGGCAGATTAGAAGCTACTAAGGAATAAGTAGCAGAATAGGTAGACTGACTTTCAAATGTTATGTGGTTTCTGCTGTTAAGAAGTGGCTTTCAAGGCTGGTTGGACAATGTTTGAAGGATCTCCCCATCATCTCTGGTTCTGTCTTTAGGTCTTCAACCTCAAGATGGACACCGCGTCATAATCATCCTTAGGGGCCCCTACAACTTTGCTGCAATATTCATGTGGAGGTATCTTTATTACACACGTATCCACCAACACTCCTGTCGGCTCCTTTGTTGATGTTACCTGTTTGTACATTGAATATACTGTATGTACAGTACTATTATTAACTACATCCCACCCTCCCACCATCAATTGACAGTGGAGCAGTGCGGCTATTGTTCTGGGACGCCATCATATGACGGCGCACCAGAACAACCTCTCTCACGCGTCTGCGGGGGCGCACAGAGCAGCGATCGTGGCCATGCCGTGTTGCTAGGACACGGCGCGACTCCCCGATCTTGCTAAAGAGCCAATGACTTGGCTCTTTACCCATGTGATCGGCTGTGTCCAATCACAGCCGATCACATGTAAATGAGGAAGTGCCGTTTACCGGCTCTCCTCACACAGTCAGAGTGTGTGGCGAGGAGAGCCGATCAGCAGCTCCTCCTCAAAGGGGAAAAACCACAGAAAAGGTAATCAGTGCCCTGATTACATAAAAGCACAAAAATTGCCCACCATCAGTGCCCACAGTACCCACTATCAGTGCCCACAGTGCTCACAATAAGTACCCATAGTGTTGCCAGTCAGTACCTGCTCATCTGTGCTGCCCATCAGTGTCCATTAGTGCCGCCCGTCAGTGCCCATCAGTGCCGCCCATCAGTGCCGCCCATCAGTGCCGCACATCAGTGCCTATCAGTGCCTATCAGTGCGGCCCAACAGTGCCGCACATCAGTGCCTATCAGTGCAGCCCATCAGTGCCCATCGATGCCACCTGTCAGTGCCCATCAGTGCCGACTATCAGTGCTCATCAGTGCCCATCAATGCGGCATGTTAGTACCTCCTCATCAGTGCCACCTCATCAGTGCCCATCAGTGCAGCCTATCAGTGCACATCAGTGAAAGAGAAAAATTCGTTATTTTCAAAACTTACTGACAGAAAATAAGAAAAACTTTTTTTTCTGTCTTCTTTTTCTTTTTTTATTAAGAAATAAAAAACCCCGCAGTGATTAAATACCACCAAAATAAATCTCTATTTGTGTGAAGAAAATGATAAAAATGTAATTTGGGTACAGTGTAGCATGACCGTGCAATTGTCATTCAAAATGTGACAGCACTGAAAGCTGAAAATTGGCCTGGGCAGGAAGGAGGTGAAAGTGCACTGTATTGAAGTGGTTAAAGTGATATTAAAGTCTTGTTTTTTTGTTTAAAAATAAAAAACATGTTATACTTACCTGCTCTATGTAGTGGCTTTGCACAGAGCAGCCCAGATCCTCCACTTCTCTGGTCCCCTGATGGCGCTCCTGGCCCCTCCCTCCTGACGAGTGCCCCCACAGCAAGCAGCTTGTTATGGGGGCACCCAAGTCGAGCTGCTGCTCTGTGTGTCCATTCAGACACAGAGCTGCTACTCAGCCCGGCTCTTTCTTAACTTTGATTGACAGCAGCGGGAGCCAGGACCCCCCCCCCCAAAAAAAAAAAAAGATCCAGTTCCAACAGTCAGAGTGCCATAGTGAAGTTTTAAGACAGTAAATGAAAAGGTTAGGGTGAAAGATGACAGCTTTTTCTTGTGCCACGTGGCTCTTCCTGGATGCCTGGCAAGCCCACGTTAGAAGACCAGCCCACTCAACAGTTGCATGCCTGCTAGCAACTTCCAGGATGCACCTGCACAGCAGTGTTTTTTTTGTGGATGGCCACACCGCATAGGTAAGTGGAGGGAGGAGGAGGTTGTATGATGACAGCATGGCATTGGTCCTTGAGTGCAGCAAAATCCGACAAGGAACAGGTCTAGTCTATATGTCCTGGGTCACATGACTTGCATTCACTCATCCCACCTCCATGCTGTCTCATGCAGTCTAAGATTAACTGATGTAATTTGGGGATGGAATTAGGAGTTTGAGATACATGGTTTCAAGAAAGCCAGCCACAGGCATGCAAAATTAAAGGTTGTGGCCGACGGTCACAAAGAATGTCAGGGCTTGTAGCTCATTCACACACGGAGCTGTGTGAACGAAGTATGCGGTCATGTGTGCGGAGCCCTGCACGGCCGCACTGATTTCAAAAAGTGACACCTATGGGGATCTGTAGCTGCGGCTGGAGCATTGGGAACATGTTACATGTTCCACCCTAAAAACAGGTGGAACATGTAACATGTTCGCAAAGTGAACTTATCCTTTAACCACTTACCGCAAAGTGACGTAGGACTACGTCAGCAAATTTTGCGGTGTTATACCGGGATGATGCCTCTAGCTAGAGGCACCATCCCGGTACCGTGGTTTACAGCTGACGGTCGGCTTTCCATCAGTAACGACCGATACGGCTCGGGAGCCGCTCGATCGTTACCCAGGTGAGCGGGAGGGGATGCCCCCCCCCTCCCGCCGCCTTCCGTGACTTTGCTCGGGGCTCCCATCCCACCGGGGGCCCGAGCACCCAGCCTGCGCGTCCGCCGGCTGAATGGAGTCCCGATCAAAGCTGGAAACGGCTTTGATCGGGTCTCCGATGACGTAACCCGGAGGCGGCATCCATGACGTCACTTCCGGGTTACTGTGCTGCAAAAGGCGGCAAATTTATGGAAGTGTAGTGGAGGGGTCTAGGGTCTTTTAGACCCTCGATCCCTCCATAAAGAGTACCTGTCACTGCATATCGGTGTCACAAGGGATGTTTACATTGCTTCTGACAGATTTTTTTTTAAAAAAACCTGTAATAAAGTAAAAAAAAAAAAAATAAATAGGAAAAAAAAATTTTTTAGCCGTCACCGTTAGCTCGCGCACAAAAAAAAACGTATACGGAAGTCGAGCCGCGAATGAAATCGCAGTTCAAACCACACATGTGAGGTATCGCCACGATCGCCAGAGCGTGAGCAATAATTAAAAAAAAAGAGCTACACTCTAACTCTAAACTGGTAACCGTTAAAAAAATTTAAAGCATCGCCTATTGAGATCTCTATTGACCGTAGTTTGTCGCCATCCCACAGGTGTGCACAATTTTAAACCGTAACATGTTGGGTATCTATTTACTCGGCGTGACATCATCTTTCACAATATACAAAACAAATGGGCTAACTTTACTGTTTAGTATTTTTTAAATGCAGTGAAATGTGATTTTTCTAAATTTTTCCAAAAAAATGGCGTTTTAAAGACCGCTGCGCAAATACTGCGTGACAAAAAATATTGCAATGACCGACATTTTATTCTGCAGAGTCTTTGATAAAAATATATATATATATATATATATATATATATATATATATACATATATATATAATGTTTGGGGGTTCTAAGTAGTTTTCTAGGAAAAATCCCTGGTTTTAACTTGTAAACAAAAAGTGTCCGAAATAGGGCTGGGGCTTAAGTGGTTAACTTAGTGGAAAAAAGTAAAGCTCTGCAGACTTCCATCATCCAATCACGTGCAAGTAAAAATACAGTTTTTTTCTTTTTTTTTTTTCCTTGCACGTGATTGGGTAAATTATTTGCAGAGTTAATTTTCAGCCGCAAAATCTTTTCAGCAATTTAGCAAATCAACCCCTGTGTTTTAATTTTTTTTTTTTTTTGATTGTGCAGTTATAGATTTGCCCATTAATTTGTTTTTTTCTTATTTTCGCTTGGAAACCATAGTCATCTAAGTGCTGACAGTTGCTGCTCTGTCAACTGTCTGTCCACTGTTATTTAGAAAGTGTATGAGGCTATCAAATAATACATCTACATGGAAAAGGGGAACGTAAACAACTAAGAGGATTTTTTATTTGCTATGGTTATGATGTCAGCCAGTATGTGGCATCTGAAGATTGACAGGTATCAAGAACCATGAATCAGACTGAGACAGAAAATGCAGTAAAATCACACCTTTAACGTAATGGTAAAAAAAATACTGAACAGTAAACATGGTCAAAACATAAGCCAGGGGTCGAAAGCCAAAACAGGAAGTCAGACAAGCCAGTGATCAGGAAACCAGGAATCAGCGTAGTCGGAGGCAGAGGAACAGGACCTGGAACCAGCAGGGGCGTCAGCCAGGCAAAGTCTTTCACAGGAACAAAGAAGAGAAACTCAAGATATGTTGACAAGGAAAATGCAGGAAAGGAATGAACAAGGCAGCCTAAATAGCCAGAAGGGGCTGGCTGTAGGCAGAACTGAGGAGCAGTTAATGATAACCAGGTGAGCCACTGATGAAACAATGAGTGCTGACAATGAACCGAAAGCTGAGCAGCCTGAGCACAGAGATGAGAGCTGCTGTGAGCCCAGCCCTGACAGTACCCCCTTATCAACGACCCCTCCCTCTCAGAAGGGCACAAGGTTTGAGGGGAAAATGTCTATGGAGAGCAAGGAGGAGGACAGGAGCATGTACGTCCGAGGATGAGACCCAAGAGTGTTCCTCTAAACTGTACCCTCTCCAATGAACAAGGTACTGTATGCGCCGCTCCCATAGAACGTACGGGAGTCAATGATTGATTGTATCATACTCTTCATAGTTCTCAACCTGAACCAAACGAGGATGTGGTACCGAGGTGGTAAATTGGTTGCACACCAAAGGTTTTAAAAGGGTTTTAAAAAGGTTTTAAAAGGGAAACATGAATTACATTTGAAATATGCATGTTAGAAAGAAGGTCTAATACGTAAGCCACTGGATTGATCCTACGGAGAATATGGAAAGGTGCCAGTTTCAGTGAGGAGTCGGAGGTTATGAGATGACAACCAGACCCTCTCCTCAACCTGGTAGGAAAGAGCAGGCAGGCATCGGCGGTCAGCATTGAGTGCCTATTACTGGCACGGCGCAAGGACTCTTGGACCTGCACCCAAGTGGAAAAGAGATCACCAAAATGCTCCTATAATGCAGACATTATTTGAGGAACAAATGTGTGCACACTAGTGTGAGCAAACTCCACCCAAGGTAAGAGGTCTGACCAAGTGTTATGGTGGTCAGAAATATAGGAACTGCTCCAAAGGCTTGGTTGGCTCAATCTGTGGCCCCATTGGACTGTGGGTGACACGCAGAGGAGAAGGAAAGCTGAATTTCCAACTGTGCACAAAAGGCTCGCCAAAACCAGGACACAAACTGGATACCCCTGTCCGAGATGATGCCCTTAGGTAGCCCATGTAACTGAGAGATCTCCCCAGCGAAAACAGATGCCAGTTCTTTGGATGTAGGTAACTTCTTAAGTGGAATACAATGACTACAATCAGACAACAACGAAAACTGGTAAACCACCATAAGAATAACTGTGTTGCCCTGGGAGTTAAGTAACTCCACAATAAAATCCATAGACAAGTGGGTCAATGGCCTCTCTCCATTGTGTAAGGGTTGTAGGAGACCCACTGGAAGGTATTGTGGTGTCTTACTCCGAGCACACACAGAACAAGCGGCTACAAAGGCGGTTACATCAGCACGGAGACTAGGTCACCAGAATTATTGAGAAATACCAGATGAGCTGATTCTTCCCAGGGTGACCAGCTGCCTTTGGAGAATGGAATGTCAATAGCAAAGCATTGGGGAGATTCTTGGGGACAAAGCATCAGTCACAAGGTTTTTCAGGAGGAGAATGGATCTGAGCAGCAAGAATTTGACACCCAAAGGTGAAGTGAGACTGGTGCGAATAGTGGCTAGAATGCGATCTGGAAGTATCACAGAAGTGGGCACCGACTCCATCATGGAGGAGAAGGAAAATTGTCATGACAATGCATCAGCCCTTACATTCTTAGTACCGGGAAAGAATAAGAATATGTAATTGAAGCTTGACAGAGACCCTTCTGGGAGATAAGTGTTTAGTCTCCAACAAGAATGTTAGATTTTTATGGTCAGTCGAGATGAGGACCAGCAGAGTGATACCCTCAAGGAGATGCCTCCATTCTTTAGGAGCAAAAATGATAGCTAGCAATTCTCTGTCCCAAATCTCGTAATCGCATTCTGCCAGGAGACAATTTCTTAGAAAAGAAGTCAAAAGGATGTATATTGCTCTCAGAGGTAGGACGTTGCGACAGAAGGGTGCCTACTCCAGTCTCAGATGCATCAATATCGAGAATGAAGGGTAATGTAGGATCAGGATATGCCAGCACAGGAGCTGAAACAAAGGAAGCCTTGAGAGACTCAAAGGCTTTAACAGAATCTGGAGACCAATTCTGTGGGATGCCGTTCTTCCTGGTCATGTCAGTCAGGGGTTTAGCCAGAGAAGAAAAGTTACTAAAATTTCTAAAAGCCATTAGCAAAGCCAAGAAAACATTGTAGTGTACATAGACCTACGGGTCGCGGCCACTGTAGAACTGCAGAAAGTTTCCCTGGGTCCATCGAAAAACCAGCAGTAGAAATTACATAACCCAGTAATTGAACCTGTTCACGATGGAACTCCCACATCTCCAACTTACAATACAGGTTACTATCTTTCAACCTCTGTAGCACACGGGAGACATCTGTGTGGTGGCTCTCTAGGGATTTTGAAATATATGAGAATATCATCAAAATAAATCACCTCATATTGCTGCAACATATCTAGGAGGACATTGTTGATGAATTCCTAAAAAAACTGCAGGAGCGTTACAGAGACCAAACGACATTATGAGGTATTCATAATGTCTGGTCCTGGTATTAAACGCAGGTTTCCATTCGTCTCCCTCCTTGATTCTCACGAGATTGTATGCCCCTCTCAAATCGAGCTTAGTGATAACCGTGGCTCCCTTGAGGCAGTCCAATAATTTTGTAAACAATGGAATCAAATAAGCATTCTTAAACGTGATGCGATTGAGAATCCTATAATGGATACAAGGTCTCAATTCACCACTCTTCTTTTTCACAAAGAAGAAGCCAGCACCAGCAGGAGACAAGGACTTGTGGACGAACCCTCGAGAAAGTGAATCGGCAACATAGTCCTCCATGGCTTAATCCTCAAAGGCAGACAAAGGGTAGACCAGGGCATGAGGGGGCATGGCACCAGGTTGAAGGTCAATTGCGCAATCATATGACCAGTGTGGAGGCAAACTACCGGCTTGACCTTTGTCAAAGACATTGCTAAATTTGTGGTACTCCCCTGGCAAGGAGGAGAGTGAGGAGGTGCACAAGACCTTAACCACTTTCTGAAAACATGTCTTACTGCATTGTGGCGACCATAAAAGAATAAGCATCTCAAAGTATATCCCAACCTGGTTGAGAAACCATCTGCATTGAACTGTATAACCCCCAAAACCCAGAGGAAGCACGGCAGAACCAGACACACCTCTTACAGAGGTAATATTCGCATCAGGTGCCTGCACAGAGACTAGAGCAGCAGCAGGGGCAGCCTGCAACACTGGTTGTACCGGAACTGCCACAGTGAGAAGATCCAGGTCAGCAGGATGAATCAGTAGCGTCTGTAACAAACAAACTGACAAACTGATCCATGCATTGGTCCTGCTCATCCAATCTGGAAAAAATATTATCACTTGTTGAATTGCCTGCATCTTCTGAATTCGTGGCTTTCGCCTATTATCAAGAACCATGAATCAGACTGAAATGAGACAGAAAATGCCATAAAATCATCTTTAATGAAATGGTAAAAAATAGTACAGAACAGTAAATGTGGTCAAAACATGAGCCAGGGGTCGGAAGCCAAAACGGAAAATCAGGCAAGCCAGTGATCAGGAAACCAGAAATCAGCGTAGTTGGAGGCAGAGGAACAGGATCAGGAACCAGAAGGGAGGTCAGACAGGCAAAGTCTTTCACAAGAACACAGCAAAGAAAATCCAGATACTGCAGTATAATTCAGTGCGTTACTGCTTGTTTAACACAGTATATTTCTGTGTATTAATGCACGTTTAATGCAGTCTATTTCTGTGCGTTACTGCATGTTTAACACTGTATATTTCAGTACGTTAGTGCACATTTAACGCAGTATATTTCTGTGTGTTAGTGCTCGCCTAATGCAGTATATTTCTGTGTGTTACTGCACGTTTAACGCAGTATATTTCAGTGTGTTATGCGCCCTTTAACGCAGTATATTTCAGTGCATTAGTGCAGATTTAACAAAGTATATTTCAGTGCATTAGTGCACATTTAACGCAATATATTTCAGTGCGTTCTTGCAAGTTTAACAAAGTATTTTTCTGTGCGTTAGTGCACATTTAACACAGTATATTTCAGTGTGTTACGTGCTGTAAAACGCAGTATATTTCAGTGCGTTACTGCATGTTTAACGCAGAATATTTCTGTGCATTACTGCACGTTTAACAAAGTATATTTCAGTGCGTTACTGCACGTTTAACGTAGTATATTTTTGTGCATTAATGTGCGTTTGACGCAGTATACTTCAGTGCGTTACATGCCGTTTAACGCAGTATATTTTTGTGCATTACGTGCCATTTAACGCAGTATATTTCTGTGTGTTAATGCACGTTTAAGGCAGTATATTTCTGTGTATTAGTGCACTTTTAATGCAGTATATTTTTGTGTGTTAGTGCACGTTTAACGAAGTATAGTTCTGTGCATTTGTGCACGTTTATTACAGTATATTTCTGTGCGTTAGCGCAGTTTTACTGCAGTGTATTGCAGTGTATTGCAGTGTGTCTTGGAGTGTGTCTGTCTGATTTAAGTGCATCCACGTACACATTTCCACATCTTTATTACATTTTGTTAATAAGCACCCCCCCCCCATCATCTCTGGGAGGCCAACAAGGAGAGGCAGACGTTTCAATGACACTGTGAGGGGGCCAGCAGCGTATGTGTCCCCAGGCAAGGGTGGACATAATAAATCCTCAGGCAGGGCATCATTTCCTCTGTTTAGTGATGTTGCCGTGCTACCCAGCCACAGCATGCAGAGGAGGTGGTGGACTGGTTTACTAAACCATCCTCATTCTCCTCATCCTCCGTCACCCAAGCAGAGACTGGTGTGCAGTCCACTGCAGCTGCCAGAGTGGCTAAATCTGCCTCCTTGTCCACACCTTTTCTGAACACAGCGTCAGCCACTTGCTCCTTGAAGATGCACAGCCATTACCTAAATCAGAGGTTGGTTCTGAGGTTGAGGAAGGTAGGAATATGAGCCTACAGAGAGGGGAGAACACTGGAGCAGAAATTGGCAGCCATGTTCCCCCAGCCGCAACGTATTGTCAAGTTGTCTCCAGTGGTAATGAGGATGGAGGAGATGGTAATGATGAGGTCACTGACGCAACTTGGGTGCCGGATAGAGCAGAGGAGGAAAGTGAAAATGAGGCACAACTCCAACAAGGCAGTCATCATGGATAAGTAGAGAGCAGCCACCCTATCCAAACACCTTGTGGAGCTGGACCCATCCCACAGCTCAGCTGTCTGGATTATTTTAGCACATGTGTATCGTCCTATTGCAATTTGCAAACTTTGTCTCAAGCACATCAAGCAAGGCAAAAACACCAGCCATTTGGGTACCACATGCTTAACAAGGCATTTAACCTCCCATCATTTAGCCTGTTGGCAAGAGCACCTGGAAGCCACACAAAAGAGGTGCAATTTCATTCCTCCTCCTTACTTACCTCAGTCTACCCCCACTATACCTCATGACCTCTCAGCAGCCTCCACTGACAAGGATGATGGTATAGCGCAAGGTGTCCCAGGCCATTGCAGCACATCTGCCAGTAGCACACAACCAGCTGTAGACTATGGCCAGCAAATTTCCCTGCCCCTTTTACTGCAGCGAGAAAAAAAATACAGTCACTGCCACCCACATGCCCAGCATCTAAATGCAAGCTTGTGAAAGCTGCTGGTTTTACAACTTCTACCTTTCCGTTTGGCGGATTTTGCCCCTTCTGTGAATTTGCAGAATGTGCTTTACCACAATGGCAGGTTATCAGTCGGTATTTCTTTTCACGTAAGGCCATTCCAGCTCTGTACCATCACGTGGAAGGCAATGTGTGGCATTATTGGGCAAGGCAGTCAACCGCACATCAACCGCACATCCACATCACTGCTGACACGTGGTCCAGCATGCATGGTCAGGGATGCTATATTTCGTTCACAGCACACTGGGTATCTCTGCTTGCAATTCAGAAGGATGTAGGACAGGGCTCAGTGCTGCAGCTTGTTGTGCCGCCACATCTCTATACAGCTAGTGGTGATGATGCGAGATTTGTCAGCGCTACCCCCTCCTCCTCTTCCTCCTCCATGCCCTCCTCTGCAAGTACCCCCTAAGCATTCAAGGGGCTATTCAATGAGTCAGGCTAAAACTGCCATGCAGTAGTTTAGTTGGTGTGTCTAGGGGACAGGAACCACACTGGAGCAGAGATTCTTGCTGCTCTGCAGGGGCAGGCCCAGAGGTGGTTCACACCACGCTAGCTAGAGCCAGGAATGGTGGTGTGCGATAATAGAATAAACCTCCTGTCAGCCCTTTAGACAGGGAAAGTTGACACATGTGCCATGCCTGGCTCCCGTGTGGTCACGGACCCCCCCGCGCGTGTGACCGGCGGACCCGATGTCCGCCGGTCACTCGGCGATCGGCGGGGGAGAGGGAGAAAGTCAGGCGGCTTGTGTAAACAAGCCACCTGTCATTCTCCTCGGTGTAAAAACACTGATCAACGGATCTACTATGTAGATCCGTTGATCAGTGTCCTTACAGCTCAAGCCACAGCCAATCACAGTAGAAAGCACGCCCCTAGGGACACACACAGCCCCTCCCTCCCAAATAAAGTTAACCCCTTCACTACCAGTGTATTTTTACAGTAACAGTGCATATGTATAGCACTGATTACTGTAGAAATGTCACTGGTAACCCCAAAAGTGTCAAAAATGTCAGTCAAGGGTCTGATCTGTCCGCCCCAATGTCGCAGTACCGCAAAAAAAATCACAGATCGCCGCCATTACGCGTTAAAAAAAAAAAACAACAAAAATGACAAAAATCTTTCCCTTTGTTAGTAAACGCGATAACTTTTGCGCAAACCAATCAAAATACGCTTTTTGCAATTTTTTTTACCAAACATAGGTAGCATAAAACAAATTGGCCGAAAATGTTAAAAATTTTTGATTTTTACATTTTTTTGGGGGGAATTTCATATAAAAAAGAAAGCTCTGTTTGTGGGAAAAAAAGAAAGCTCTGTTTGTGGGAAAAAAAGGACGCCAAATTTGTTTAGGTACAGCGTCGCACGACCGCGCAATTGTCAGTTAAAATCACGCAGTATAAGAACAATGTAGCGCTAATCATCAGTAAAAAGTTCTCAGAAAGATTAAAAAGTCCATGTAAAGTCCCAATATGATCAGATGAAAAATGTAGCGAATCCGTGATACCACCACCAGACACCCAGTTCACACTGACCCTTACCACATAACGATGATCCCCATGACAGAGATCCCAAATGCCAAAACTAGACTCAGTAGGACTCGATATGTATCCTGGATAATATACGTCCTTCTCTGGAAGTCTCAGGTCAGTAGTCACAGGTATGTAGGGAATGAAGCACAAAGCAGTATCATAGCGCAAACCATTTATTAACCAGATCAAAATAATAGATTAAAAACACTTACAAGGATCCAATCATAACGAGCATGTAAAGCAGTCCAAATTGTTTCCAAGCATGTTCCGCCACGGCATTCCACCAAAATGATGGCCGCCACGTCTCCTCACTGTGGGCGAGCGTGTCCACTGTGACCGCCCGACGTACGTTTCGTTACACTGAACGTCTTCAAGGGGCGCGGTCCGGCAGTCGTCACAGCTCTAAATACCAATGGGGAGAGAGCGGATATGGACGGTGACCCGGAAACCGGAAGTCGACCCCGAAACCGGAAGTGACCCGGAAACCGGAAGTTGACCCCGGAACCGGAAGTGACCCGGAAACCGGAAGTCGACCCCGAAAACCGGAAGTTAACCCGGAGACAGGAAGTCACCTGCGTTCCACAACCAGGAAGTGAGCAGGATGTGCAACTAATAGTATATATGAAGGGAATAAACCCATCTTTTATTCGCATTATATGCCAGATCCAAAATATTCATGCGGCCATATATATTACAATAGGCATAACGAACAGAATATAAGATTAACATTAATACTGTCAGTAGAACCGTCCACTAGTAGAGAAAACGACGCCATCTAGTGGGCATATAGCGGAACATGCTGCAAACATTACAATTAAAAGCCATACACACACATATTAAACAATAAGAGAAATAAAAATAAATAATACAACGTATAAGCTGCAATATATTAAGACTATGGGAATAAGCGGAATTAAAAAGGTAAAAAATGTGGAATTAAGAAATGTGTCAGGAATTTTTAATAAAGGCATTGAGGTCCCACTCAATATTCAACCCCCTAGGGGTATGGCACCTCATCTTAAAAATCCAATTAGTCTCAAGTTTCGAAACTCCACGTGTCATATTACTGCCTCTCCAATTCCCAACGTATCTGTCTATCCCCAAAAACAAAGTCCCAGTAGGGTCTCTGTTATGGAACTTGTCATAATGACGCGATACGTTGTGCTTGGGGCAGCCCTTGACTATGCTGGCCACATGCTCCTTGAGCCTCACTTGGAGCTCTCGGATGGTGCGGCCAACATAGTCAAGGCCACATGGGCAACGAATCAAGTAAACCACGTGTGTGGTGGAGCACGAAATAAAAGGTTAAACCTTTTATTTCGTGCTCCACCACACACGTGGTTTACTTGATTCGTTGCCCATGTGGCCTTGACTATGTTGGCCGCACCATCCGAGAGCTCCAAGTGAGGCTCAAGGAGCATGTGGCCAGCATAGTCAAGGGCTGCCCCAAGCACAACGTATCGCGTCATTATGACAAGTTCCATAACAGAGACCCTACTGGGACTTTGTTTTTGGGGATAGACAGATACGTTGGGAATTGGAGAGGCAGTAATATGACACGTGGAGTTTCGAAACTTGAGACTAATTGGATTTTTAAGATGAGGTGCCATACCCCTAGGGGGTTGAATATTGAGTGGGACCTCAATGCCTTTATTAAAAATTCCTGACACATTTCTTAATTCCACATTTTTTACCTTTTTAATTCCGCTTATTCCCATAGTCTTAATATATTGCAGCTTATACGTTGTATTATTTATTTTTATTTCTCTTATTGTTTAATATGTGTGTGTATGGCTTTTAATTGTAATGTTTGCAGCATGTTCCGCTATATGCCCACTAGATGGCGTCGTTTTCTCTACTAGTGGACGGTTCTACTGACAGTATTAATGTTAATCTTATATTCTGTTCGTTATGCCTATTGTAATATATATGGCCGCATGAATATTTTGGATCTGGCATATAATGCGAATAAAAGATGGGTTTATTCCCTTCATATATACTATTAGTTGCACATCCTGCTCACTTCCTGGTTGTGGAACGCAGGTGACTTCCTGTCTCCGGGTTAACTTCCGGTTTTCGGGGTCGACTTCCGGTTTCCGGGTCACTTCCGGTTCCGGGGTCAACTTCCGGTTTCCGGGTCACTTCCGGTTTCGGGGTCGACTTCCGGTTTCCGGGTCACCGTCCATATCCGCTCTCTCCCCATTGGTATTTAGAGCTGTGACGACTGCCGGACCGCGCCCCTTGAAGACGTTCAGTGTAACGAAACGTACGTCGGGCGGTCACAGTGGACACGCTCGCCCACAGTGAGGAGACGTGGCGGCCATCATTTTGGTGGAATGCCGTGGCGGAACATGCTTGGAAACAATTTGGACTGCTTTACATGCTCGTTATGATTGGATCCTTGTAAGTGTTTTTAATCTATTATTTTGATCTGGTTAATAAATGGTTTGCGCTATGATACTGCTTTGTGCTTCATTCCCTACATACCTGTGACTACTGACCTGAGACTTCCAGAGAAGGACGTATATTATCCAGGATACATATCGAGTCCTACTGAGTCTAGTTTTGGCATTTGGGATCTCTGTCATGGGGATCATCGTTATGTGGTAAGGGTCAGTGTGAACTGGGTGTCTGGTGGTGGTATCACGGATTCGCTACATTTTTCATCTGATCATATTGGGACTTTACATGGACTTTTTAATCTTTCTGAGAACTTTTTACTGATGATTAGCGCTACATTGTTCTTATATTGCTTTTAGATCTGTTTTTTATTCCAGATTCTGTGTAGCAGCTTTTCTATTTGGATTTTATTACCAACTTCTGAAGTTTGTATGTTTGAAGCTTTGAATTTCAGTTAGCGCAGCAATTTTCTTTATTAAAATCACGCAGTGCCGAATCGCAAAATACCCCCTGGTCGGAATGGGGGTAAAATCTTCCGGGGCTTAAGTGGTTAATACTGTACAGTACCTTGTCTCTTTCTACAATCCAGGATAGTTTCTACTTCATATTCCTCAGACCCATCGATTACAATTGGTGCTGGAGGTCCTGGATCCCGGCCTGGGAAAGGATCAGGTACAGTAGGTTTTAGCAATGACACATGAAACACAGGGTGAATCTTGTAAGAATCAGGTTCATATGCTACTGGATTGATCCTTCTCTTGACTGAAAAGGGAACAATGTATTTAGGCCCTAGTTTCTTTGATGGGCATTGACTATGAATACGATTTCCCTGACACATGTTCTCAATTTGATGGTGCAGCATTTCCTAAATAGGCACCCATGGTTGGAAGATCTGCTAAAGCAGGCCAGAAGAGTCTGTAGCCATTTTAGGCAGTCATACACAGCCAGTGCTTGGTTGGCTGAAATTCAGGGGGAATTCCACCTGCCCGTAAACTGCCTGATTTGTGACATGCCCACCAGGTGGAACTTGACTTTGGAAATACTGCAGTGGCTGCACATGCAGCAAAGGGTCGTCAATGAGTACCTGGGTGAGTATGGCACAACGACAGCCTCAGGCCGGCTCGTCTTTTTTTCCCCTTGCCAATGACTGCTGATAAAGAATGCATGCAATGTACTGTCACCATTTGAGGAGGCCACAAGGATGGTGAGCTATGAAAATGCAAGCATCAGTGACACTATCCCTCTAGTCTACCTGCTGGAGCACACGCTGCGTAGCATTATGGACAGGGCACTTGAGGCAGAGCAGTGGGAGGAAGAGGAGGACTTTCTTTCCTCTCAAGGCCCGCTTTATGCAGACACCATTCTTCCTACGCCACAGAATGCACAAGAGGAAAGGGAGGAGAAGGAGGAGGAGGATTCTGGCAGTTTTGGAGACATTGAAGAAGAGAAAGACATACGTCAACTCTCAACAGATGGTTTTCCATCCCCAGAACCCTTGAGAGTAGTATGTGGCTAGGAGAAGGCAGTTCCAGATACTGTAATCCTGAGTGACCCTGAGAAGTCTGCTTCTCATGCCTCCGCAAACTTGCCGTGCTTTTGCTGCCTCATGCTTCAAAGCCTGCGAAAGGACCCAAGAATACGTGGCATCAAGAAGAAAGATCACTATTGGTTAGCAACCCTCCTTGACCACTGTTACAAGGGGAAAGTCTCAGAACTCATCCCGTCCCCACAGAGGGTGCAGAAGAAGAACTCTCTCGAGGAAACTTTAAAGAGGAGTTTATCTAATGCTTTTCCTGACCCTGGTAGGTAACGGTGTCATGGAAAACATAGTTTTGAGGCTTCTGTTGGTCAAGCGAGGAGCGGTGGAGAAGGGGGCCACCTAAGAGATGCATTTCACAATTTTTTTAGTCCTCGCTGCATAGGGCTCTCAGCTTCCACATCCGATTGACAGCGTCTGCATCATATGGTGGACAATTATCTAGGGGCGGAAAAAGAGATGGAGAACTTTCCAGTTGAGGATCCATATGAAAATAGACCACTGGCCAGAACTTGCCCAGTATGCAATTGAGCTGCTGGGCTGCCTTTCCAAACAGGCATTCAGTGCTGCTGGAGGTTTTGTTACTGATAATAGAACATGTCTGTCCACAGACTCCATGGACCGTCTGACATTTATCAAAATGAATCAGTCCTGGATTACCAGCAGCTATGAAGCCCCTGATGTCAATGTCACTGATTAAATGTTTTTTGGTTGTGGAATCTCTGCAAGACTTCTAGACTGCCTAGTGTTGGGATGTTGATTTTATCTGGAAGATTTTGTTTTGGTGTAGGTTTCATAGGCACAATTAACACCCAAGGACCAATTTGGTTTACACCTGTTTGACAGGTGCATATCATTCCAATTTTTGACAGCAGGGACAATTCTTGCTTTCATCAAGAGTACCTCTATAGGGTTATGGTGTGAAGGGGCCTCCAACACCCAAAGACCAATTTTTCTGCCCCTGTTTGATAGGTGCATATAATTTTAATTTTTTTTATAGCAAGGCAATTCTTGCTTTCATCAAGAGAACCTCTATAGATTTAGGGTGTGAAGGCACCTTCGACACCCAAAGACCAATTTTTACGTACCTTTTACTTCTATCCAAAGTCTGCGGAAGAGACACCAGAATTTATCCAAAAAACTCTAATCGTGTTCCCAGTGCACTACATTGTGGCCGCATCGTACAGAATGGCTCCCCAAGCTATTGTTTTCAAAATAAATAAAGCTTGCAGTGAAAATGTCATTTTTTTGGCTCTTTAAATGTGATTTTTTTTCTGCAGCAGCTTCTATACACATTACAGACGTGCCACTTTACAGGGAAGACTAGGGTGACCCCTCCAGGAACTATATTGAAAAGGAATTTTTCATTTTTATTGTTATTTCTCATTTTGATGCTTTCACTTTAAGCATCAGTAAATCACTGCTCATTTACAAATGACTTTATTAACAAACTTTTTCATTAATGCATGTCCCTCAGGGCAGTACCCGAACCCCCATAACCATTGTAGGCCCAATTACTTGCATATAAGCCTTTAAATTGGGCACTTATGATCTTTACAGTTTGAGTTTTATGGATTTCAATGGGGTTCATTATTCGGTTCCAAACTTTTGTGATGTTCGAAAGTTCTGGTGTGAACCGAACAGGGAGTCGTTTCAGCCCATCCCAATTCTAAACCTATGACTATGAAGCTGAAGTTTCAGAGTCAGAAAAGCTGGGTAAAATTTAAAAAAATACATTTTTGATATGTAAGCATGCACAATCACATACATTTAAGTCTGAATTTTTAGGATTCTGCAGTTTAATAAAAAAAATTAGTTTTTAAGGACACAACATTATGTCATTTCTTTTAGACTAAAAAAAAAAACAATTTACACCTTTATTCAGCCTTATACACTAAATTGTGAAATAAATTTGCACGTCTTATTTTAACCTATTTTCAAATGCTAACCTTATTTTTTAATTGAAGTGTATTCCCTAAACTTTTAGCACTCCAATGACATCATAATCAAATTTTTGTGCGTGCACCATGGGCACTTTGAGGCTAATTTACATGTTTATTTCAAGTGTTAAAGTGGGTGCGTAGTTGATAAAAAGCTTTTTCTGCAGGAAACATTTGGTGGAAGTTTTTCTTGTTTTCTAACACAAGTTCAGCATTAAATTATTTAGCAATAGAAATTATATGGAATAAATGTGTGGGAGATGCTATACTTGTAGTTGGAGCTGAACAAGATGGCCTATGCAGCAGGAACATATGTCTGTCTATTTATAAATAAAATGTGTTACATTTCTTTACCACTTGCAGTTTTGACATTTTTCACATACATGTTAAAAACATCATTTTTTTTTCGCTAGAACGCCCAAATATTATACTTTTTCTGAAAGCAGAGGCTATGGAGAGTAAAATTGTGGTTGTTGCAATTTTTTATGTCACACATAATGGCACCGCCAGTTATCAAATGCACATTTTTAGAAAAAAATACACCTAAATGCATTTGAGTGCACACAAACAAATTATAATATCCATTTTTTGGTCAAATATAAAAGATGATGTTGCGCCAAGTAAATAGATACCAAACATGTCAAGATTTGAATTTGCAAACACCTGCAAAATGGTGACAAACAACATTACCTAGAATTATCTATAAGCAACACTTTAAAAAGCCTTTACAGGTTACCAGTTTAGAGTTAAATGTGAGCTCCAGTGCTAGAATTATTGCTCTCATTGTCACATTTGTAGCGATACCTCTCATGTTTGAGGCCAAAGCTGTTTACTTATGCATTCCGGACTTATAAGCTCATTCACATTTTTGCATGAGCACGCAGGCTGAAGCCATGGTCCTGGTATAACCCCTTCCCATCCAGGATGTATAAACTGTATATGTATGGTGCATGGGATTTGATTAAGCTTAGAGATCAGAATAATTTTACACTTCCACTAGAGGTCTGTTTATTCAGCAATAACTTTGTCATTACCTAAGACAACAAAGTAAAATATACATTGTTTTTTGTGGGAAAAACTGGGCTTTTACTCACAATATTGTCTTGCAAAGATTATTCTATTTTTTATGTTATCTAAAGACAAAAAGATGTAAAAAATACAAAAAGTTTTCCTTTAAAAAGTTTAGATTGTATTCTACAATTCGTCCCATTTGCAATTATACTAAATGGAAATGGAAAAGATTGGTTAAAAAACGATCAGCAGAAAAAATATTGCTAAATAGAAGAAGGGGAGAAACTAGATAGTTAGGGCTGATTAGGGTTAAAATGATTGTAAAGTCTAATTTTTTTTTTTTTAAACAAACATGTTATACTTACCTACCCTGTGCAGTTGATTTTGCACAGGGCAGCCTGGATCCTTCTCTTCCTGGGGCCCTCGTTGCTGCTCCTAGCCCCTCCATCCTATCGAGGGCCCCCTCAGCAAGCAGCTTGTTATGAGGGCACCCGAGCTGAGCTGCAGCTCCCTGTGTCCATTTAGACATGGAGCTGCCGTTTGCCCCCCCCCCCCCGCCTCTCCTGATTAACTAACTGACTTTGATTGACAGCTGCGGGAGCCAATGTCCCAGCCAATCAGGAGAGAGAGTCCCGGATGACCGAGGGACTCGTGGACATCGCTGGAGAGAGAGATGGGGCTCCAGTAAATATTAGGGGGTGCTGGGGAGGCTGCTACACCCAGAAGGTTTGCAAAGAATGCATTAAGATAAAAAAAAACCTTCCTGCCTATACAACTCCTTTAAGGATTAAAATGTGTTAAAGAAATTGCTTCTGAATATGATTTACCAGGACACTACCTTTTCTACTATATTCAAATCAAGGACTATGTTAGATCCTGCTGTTCAAAAGAAAATAAAACTTTTCAACTCCCCTTGACAGACTGGGCTTTACACAACCACACCTGTTCACTCCTACTTTGCCTAACTTCTCTTCAGCCAGTAAGCACCAGTGTTGGGCATGTAACTTAAAAAAAGTAATTAGTTATAGTTACTAGTTACTTCTTACAAAAAGTAACTGAGTTAGTAACTGAATTACATCAGTAAAAAAGTAACTAATTACCAGGGAAAGTAACTATTGCATTACTTTAAAAAAATACTCAAATATGTCAAATAACTTGTATGCCCCCAATGTTAAATATGTTAAATGAATGAAATGAACACTAAATAGAAGCAATTATTATTACCGTATAAAACATTGTACAGTAATCTACACTATTTTAATGTTGCTGTGGGACAATGAGACACCTATGGGGTGAATACTGATTCCTGAGTGGTACCTGCGTGGTATTTGCTGAGTGGTACCTGCGTGGTATTTGCTGAGTGTTACCGGCTGCATTGTACACTGGCAGTGGGTACCTGAGTGGTATTTGCTGAGTGGTACCTTAGTGGGTATTTGCTGAGTGGTACCAACTGGCTGCATGGTGGTACACTAGTATTGGCAGTGGTACCTGACCGGAGTCCTGAGTGACTCCTGACTGAGTGGTATTTTATTATTATTTTTTTTTTACTCGAGTGGTATCTGCTGCTGCTGGTGGTGGTGGACTGTTGGTGCTGGTGCACTGGTGGTGCTGGTGCACTGGTGGTGATGGGCTGGTGGTGTGGCACTGGTGGGGGTACTGGCAGAGTGGCAGTGGTACCTGACCTGAGCCTGACTCCTGAGTGCTGACTGTGGTATTTTATTTTTATTTTTTTTGGTACCTGCTGGTGGTGGTGGCTGGTGGTGGTGTGGCACACTGGTCGGGTCTGGCTCCATCCTCCTGTCTGTGACTGTCAGGACTGACTCCTGTGCTGTCCCTCCTGTGACTGTCCTGACTCCTGAGCAGAGTGCAGTGGCTGTGGACGGTGGTGGTGGTGGTATGTATCGGACCTCTGGGGGGACCTGCTGGCTGGAGCCCTGTTAATGTGATTGCTTAATCATGAACACAGATACATCCCCAGTTATAAGAGGGTGTGCATACTTATGAAACCACATTATTTTAGTTTTTTTATTTTCACTTCTTCCTCTAAAAAAATTGTTTTTTTTTTTCAATTAAGTTGTACAGTTTATAGGTCACATTAAAGATGGAAAAAGTTCTGATTTATCTTCGTCTCATTTTTTTACATCACAGAAACCTGACATTTTACCAGGGGTGTGTAGAATTTTTTATACTAATACTAAGCCCTGTGGGGGAGATTTACTAAAACTGGTAAAAACTGAACCTGTGTATGGTAACCAATCAGCTTGTTCAAGCTTTAACAATAAAACCTGGACACCGATTGGTTACTAAGCACAGCTGCACCAGATTTTGGGTGCACTGATTTAGTAAATCTCCCCTTGTGTGTAATTTATCTTGGAAAATTGAATACGATTTCTAAAAAAAAAAATAAAAAAAAAAAAAAAAGAGGGGTTAAATAGGAATACATTTTATATACATATTTTTTACTTCTAGGTTTTTTTAAAACAATGCCACCAGTCATACTTTAAGGCTGAATTCCCACATGCAGTGTAAAACGTCTGTCAACACAAGGACACACAGAAAACAATTGTTTTTTGTGTGTCCCATTTACACTGCAATGCAGTACAGACCTGTTTTGCAGCTTGCTGTGATAAAATGCTGACATGCTAGATTTTACTGCAGCAGTCTGTACAGAATCGCATGACACTGTACAGCAGAACAGGACATTGCACTGCTGTACAGTGACATGAATAAAGTGTACTTTTGTAGACTTCAAATAAAGTTTGTTAAAAAAAAAAAGGGAGCTGTGCATGATGCGCTGAATCATGTCCTACACTGCCCTCTACCGCAGGCGGGAACGGACAGCTGCCAGAGAGGTAAAGTGCTCTGACAGCTGTTTGTTTCTGTATGAACTGGTCCATAATCTACATATGAATAATCAGTAAAAACAATGGAAATATATTATTACAGTGTATTTACTAATCAATGATTGCAGACTATCTGCAAGTGTCATTTTACACAGAAAAGGCTGCCTTTTGACAGATGCTCCTGCTGTGTAGTAGCAAAACAATTCCTGGGTGTCATTATGACAGCCAGTAATTGCAGATAATACAAGTTACATAGTTTGTCAGGTTGAAAAAAGACAGTACATCTGGCTCAACCAATAAAAAACAAAAAAACAGTAAAGAAAACGCAACCATACAATTCCATATACACAATCCTATATCCATAGTTGATCCAATACAGTGGTGATCGAAAGTTTGGGCACCCCAGGTAAAAATTTGTATTAATGTGCATAAAGAAGCCAAGGAAAGATGGAAAAATCTCCAAAAGGCCTCAAACTACAGATTAGACATTCTTATAATATGTCAACAAAAGTTAGATTTTATGTCCATCATTGACACTTTCAAAATTACAGAAAACAAAAAAATGGCGTCTGCAAAAGTTTGGGCACCCTGCAGAATTTATAGCACGCACTGCCCCCTTTGCAAGGCTGAGACCTGCCAGTGTCATGGATTGTTCTCAATCATCGTCTGGGAAGACCAGGTGATGTCAATCTCAAAGGTTTTAAATGCCCAGACTCATCTGACCTTGCCCCAACAATCAGCACCATGGGATCTTTAAGCAGTTGTCTAGAAAACTGAAACTGAAAATAGTTGATGCTCACAAAGCTGGAGAAGGCTATAAGAAGATAGCAAAGCATTTTCAGATGTCAATATCCTCTGTTCGGAATGTAATTAAGGAATGGCAGTCATCAGGAACAGTGGAAGTTAAAGCAAGATCTGGAAAACCAAGAGAAATATCAGACAGAACAGCTCGCAGGATTGTGACAAAAACAATTCAAAACCCACGTTTGACTGCACAATCCCTCAAGAAAGATCTGGCAGACACTGGAGTTGTGGTACACTATTCCACTATAAAGAGATACTTGTACAAATATGGTCTTCATGGAAGAGTCATCAGAAGAAAACCTCTTCTACGTTCTCACCACAAAATTCAGCATTTGAACTTTGCAAATGAACATATAGACAAGCCTGATGCATTTTGGAAACAAGTTCTGTGGACCGATGAGGTTAAAATTGAACTTTTTGGCCGGAATGAGCAAAGGTATGTTTGGAGAAAAAGGGGCACAGAATTTAATGAAAAGAACCTCTGTCCAACTGTTAAGCATGGGGGTGGATCAATCATGCTTTGGGGTTGTATTGCAGCCAGTGGCACAGGGAACATCTCACGAGTAGAAGGAAAAATGGATTCAATAAAATTTCAACAAATTTTGCATGGTAACTTGATGCCATCTGTGGAAAAGGTGAAGTTAAAGATAGGATGGCTTCTACAAATGGATAATGATCCTAAACACACCTCGAAATCCACAGGGGATTACATCAAGAGGCGTAAACTGAAGGTTTTGCCATGGCCTTCACAATTTCCTGACCTCAACATAATTGAAAATCTATGGATAGACCTTAAAAGAGCAGTGCGTGACAGACAGCCCAGGAATCTCAAAGAACTGGAAGACTTTTGTAAGGAAGAATGGGCAAAGATACCTCAAACAAGAATTGAAAGACTCTTGGCTGGCTACAAAAAGCGTTTACAAGCTGTGATACTTGCCAAAGGGGGCAGTAAAAGATATTAACTCTGCAGGGTGCCCAAACTTTTGCAGACACCATTTTTTTGTTTTCTGTTATTTTGAAAGTGTAAATGATGGAAATAAAATCTAACTTTTGTTGACATATTATAAGAATGTCTAATCTGTAATTTGATGCCTTTTGGAGATTTTTCCATCTTTCCTTGGCTTCTTTATGCACATTAATACAAATTTTTACCTGGGGTGCCCAAACTTTCGATCACCACTGTAGTTAACCCCCAGTTAATAGGGAATTTTGTCAAGAGAAGAGGATCATAATGTATGAGATGCATCCCTTAACCATGTTTTTTACATTGTATCACTTACATTCAAAATACTCAGGTGGTTTACATTTGTTCAGTCATTTGTGTTCTGACTTTTATGCAATTTTATATTACTTTAGCTTCATTTTTTTGTAGGGGATGCAGGAAACCATCGCTTGCCATGACTCCTGAGAAATATCTTATCTAGCTGCATCAGAGACCAGCAATTACTCTGTGGGAACTCTTTTCTCCTTGTTATTGCTTGACTTAGCGCACTTTCTAGCATTTCAGGATACAAAGTATCCATGCCCAGTATGCATGGGTAATAGTCTCCATGCAAATTATATCAGCAGACAAACATGCATGACTTTTTCTTAATATCTGCGCCCACAAAAACTTTCTTGAATCGCTCCCAAATGTTCACGCCATATTGACCTAAACAATGTATGCAAATTTCATAGACTCTTGGACATTCTTAGATATCACGATAAAAGATAAATAGGCCTGTAAAGCTCATTAAAAATTAGAAACTCTGTTCCTTGTTATTAAAAAATACATATGTCTCTGGAGCAAAGACTACACAGTTAAAAAAGCCATGGAGTTTATTGTGAAATAATAAATATTAAACTAACCATGATGAAATCAAATTCATTATTTATAATATAAACTATGAATAAAACACTAAACATGACCCATTAACTCCGAGCCATTCCCTTATGGGTAAATTATTTCTGATAACTCTTTTAGTTATGGGACGGCATAAAAAAAGCACATTATTTGAACAAACAAAAGCATGATACACACGAGCCGAATGCCGGGCGACATCAACCAGTTAAAAAAAAAAAGGATCTGACATACAGCCCGGGTGTATGGCAGCCAGCCCGACAGAAGCCGGCCATTCAGCCGACTTCTGTCAGACGAGCATGCTAGAAAACCAGCAGGCGACGGGCTCCCAATCAGAGCTCTCAGCCAATGGATGAGAGTGATGGCCAAAGTGTTTCGGCGGGGGAAGCAGTCCCCCTGTCAGAACACAATAGCTTAGCGGGGGAGATCGCTGTATTAACATTGGATTGTTATTACAGTGGCATTGACCTGAGCTGTAAGTTTTTTTTTGTTCAACCCGCTGGGTTGAACGAAAAAAAAAAAACGGATAGTTTGTACTAGGCTTAAGTTTTACCTTTCATTACTTTGTAAACTGAGGTTTCAAGATCTGCCAAAACTTGTCAGTGTAATATCCTAAAGCTATCTACAGTATATTATTGTAAATTTAGAGGGATATATTAAAGTGAACCCATCACTATGCCTGTTTGGGGAAAAGTAACAGATTCCTTGATAGCCAACCTCCTCTCCTACTAATACTTACCTTGGCTGTGCTCCTCTGCTGACCCTTTTACCTGCCAGTGTCCTGTATGAGCTCAATTTTGCTCTGTGTCAGAACTTGTACAGGCCTTAGGACCTTTCCAAGTCCTAAGGCCTGTATAGCAGAAAAGGATTTCATGCTCCTTTATAACTAGAAGTACCAAATATTCCCAAGGGCTCCAAGTATCAAAGGTGACGGGGAGAGCATAAGGGAAGAAAGAATCTAAGACAGACGGGCAGGTTATTAGGTAGACTTGTTACTTTGCCCTCAACAGTTGAATATTCAAAGTAAAAGGTTTTCTTTCAAACTGCATATCAGGAAATATGTAACTGCATCAAAAGCAGCTCATTATTAGAATGATATATGCCTTTCATGAAGAAAATGTCTTTCAATGTTATAAAACACAATATATATACAGGGAAATGAAACTTGAATCTTCAAATAGAAGCAGAATATTTGTTATACTAATATGCCAGGAACTGCTAGTCTTCATGTAAAGAAAGAATTGGAGATGAAAAGGTCAAGATCCATCTGAAAGTTATTCTACTTATGTATAGGTCGAGTTACTTTTATCATGACAGTTGGAAAGAAAATCTCCCTTGACACTGATATGCAACAAAGGAAAATGCAGGGCTGTTTACCATAATGCACTGACTGGCCACTGCCTTGGAAAGCTGGGTAAGAGATCAGCAGCGGCGTAGCAATGGGGGGGCAGACGTCATCTCGCCCCGGGTGTAAAATTTTAGTGGGGGGGGGCGCAAAATGATTCCCCTGGCGTCCTGACGGTCTGTGCTGCAGCTTGTTGCCTTCCACAGCCCCCTACACCTCCAGTGAGGCATTAAAGCATTCCTCTCAGTGGCATCCTATCCCAGCTCCCCCCACCCCAGGGCTCCTTTGGTCCAGCATGTTCCTCTGGTGTGGCCTGTGAAACAGCGGAGGGGGAGGGGCAGTGCTTGGAGCAGATCATGGCCATGGGAGAGGTGCAGTGGCTGCTAGCTGACCTCCTTGTGGTGGGGATACCAAGGAGCGGCTGGATAACGGGGACTCCTACAATACTGCCCGCCCGGTGCTATGGAGAGCCCTTATCAAATGGACAATGAGGTCCTGGAGAGGTAAAGAGGATGATGGATCCACCATCTACATCATACTGTGTGTGGGGGGTGGGGGGTGTGAGTAGTGCAGGAAGTAGGTGTGTAAGGTAGGTCAGTATAGTGGTCAGGTAGGTTAGTGTAGTGATCAGGTAGGTCAGTGTAGGTGTCAGGTAGGTCAGGGTAGGTGTCAGGTAGTTTAGTCAGGTGGGCAGGTAGGTCAGTGTAGTGGTCAGTTTAGGGGTCAGGTAGGTCAGTGTAGGGGTCAGGTAGGTCAGTGTAGGTGTCAGGTAGGTTAGTGTAGGGGTCAGGTAGGTCAGTGTAGGAAGGTTAGTGTAGTGGTCAGGTGGATTACTGTAGTGGTCAGGTAGGTTAGTATAGGTAGGTTAGTGTAGGTAATAAAATTTCAAAAAACAGTATCTCTCCTGCGCTCGAGTGGTGTGCGGAAAGGTAAATGATCTAGGTTGTTTTTTAGGCAAAAATGGAGCGGTCTTGCTGCCCTCCTCAGGACCAAGGGTATTCAAAAAGCACTACAAGAAAATGACAAGAGAAGGGTGCACCGACCTTGTGCATTACCACTAAAAAAGTTTATTAAAATCAAAGAAGGTAGCGTACAATATACTCACAAACATAGGATATGTACAAGCATGTAGGAAATAGGGACTGCTCGCTTCCAGGACACTTCTCTACGGCTGGATAGCGTGATGGCGTCTTCACAATCTTGTATGGCTTACGCGTTTAGAGGGAGGACCCTCTTCCTCAGAGCCAAAGTTGCCCAACTTTGGCTCTGAAGAAGAGGGTCCTCCCTCGAAACGCGTAAGCCATACAAGGTTTTGAGGATGCCATCACTCTATCTAGCAGTAGAGAAGTGTCCTGGAAGCGAGCAGTCCCTATTTCCTACATGCTTGTACATATCCTATGTTTGTGAGTATATTGTACACTACCTTCTTTGATTTTAATGAACTTTTTTAGTGGTAATGCACAAGGTCGGTGCGCCCTTCTCTTGTCGTTTTCTTGCAGGTTAGTGTAGGTGTCAGGTAGGTTAGTGTAGTGGACAGGTAGGTCAGTGTAGTGGTCAGGTAGGTCAGTGTAGGTGTCAGGTAGGTCAGTGTAGGGGTCAGGTAGGTGTAGGTGTCAGGTAGGTCAGTGTAGGGGTCAGGTAGGTCAGTGTAGGGGTCAGGGAGGTTAGTGTAAGGGTCAGGTAGGTCAAGTAGGTTAGTGTAGTGGTCAGGTAGGGCAGTGTAGGGGTCAAGTAGGTTAGTGTAGTGGTTAAGTAGTACAGTGTAGGTGTCAGGTAGATTAGTGTAGTGGACAGGTAGGTCAGTGTAGGTGTCAGGTAGGTAAGTGTAGGGGTCAGGTAGGTTGGTGTAGGGATCAGGTAGGTTGGTGTAGGGATCAGGTAGGTCAGTGTAGGAGTCATGTAGGTCAGTGTGGAAGTCAAGAAGGTTTCTTGTAGGCAGACAATTGCAGGACTATGGTGTGACAAAAAAGTCCGTATAGCAGTACGCTTGCGAGGGTCCCATAGGCCGCGTACATTCCAGGACATAAGAGTACCAGTTGGGCTAGCCATGGTGGGTATTCAACATAGGAGGGGCCGCCCACATTTTGCAAGCAGGCCATGGGTAAATCCGCCCATGAGGAAATCCGGTGGGGGGCAAGAACACATTCTCAAGGAGGGCAGCCAGCTGTTCGACCGGAACGTGTACAGCATATCCGTGCGTCACAGGTCGTGGGAGTGCACCATAATAAAAAAGACATGAGGACAAGAACAACGAAAGAGAAACAAACAAAATACAAACGATGAAAAAGAACACATGTGACGGTGAGCCCATAGGGCGGCTCCCGTCCAAACCCCGCAGGGAGACATCTGCCAACCCAGATGGCATGAGGGGGTTAATTGAAGAGGGCCCAAACTCGCACAGGCCATAGTCATAGGCCATTCCAGACGAAGCTTGGGTTAGAACTGCAAACTTGAAACTGCAAACTGTAATCCAGGTAAGATGCGTTTACCAGAACTCCGGAACGAGAAGAGGTAGTCGCTGGTTGGAGTACAGCTGTCCCATCACAAAAAGGATACGCACCCCGGCCGGGGCAATCTTCCAAAGAGTCCAGATACGTAGAGATGCAAAGTCCACATTGTGGCGCCCCTTACTCATCAGGAGCAGCGCGCTGACGTTGACGGAGGGTGGGTTCATGAATATCGAGCCAATTCACCGCGTCGGCAGCAGTATCAAAAAAGTGCGCTCTACCTTCCGCGGTGACCCGCAAACGGGCTGGGTATAGCATAGCATATATGAGTCCAAGGCGGCGGAGACGTTGCTTAACATCGGTGAATCTTGCTCGCTGCTTTTGGACTTCAGCAGAGAAGTCCGGGTAGAAAGACACCCGCACCCCATTAAACTTGACCTCTGCCTTTTCCCTGGCCAGCCTCAGCACCTTCTCCCTGTCCCTGAAGTGCAGCAGCTTGGCCAGCATGGGCCTGGGAGCATTACCCGGCAGTGCCCTGGTGGGGACCCGATGGGCCCTTTCAACCGCAAACAGAGGCGAGAAGGATTGCCTGCCAAAGATGTCACAGAGCCAGGATTCAACAAACTCAGTGGGTTCTCTGCCCTCAACCTTCTCTGGGAGTCCCACAATGCGCACATTGTTGCGCCGCAAACGATTTTCCAAATCATCCGTCTTGTCCTTATTGATCTGGACCTGCCTCGCGGTTGTTCTTGAGTCAGTGATCAGCACTGGCAATTGGTCCTCCAGGTCACTAATACGGCCTTCCGCAGCAGTAGTGCGCTCACGGATCTTTTGTAGGTCTTGGCGAAGGAGAGCCACTTCTTCAGTGAGACCCCCCAACCGCTCCTGAACATTATTCACAGAGGCAGTACATTTGTGCACAGCACGAAGTATTTGGCTAAGTGTAGGTTGTTGTTCCTCCTCCGTCTCCCCCTCATCTGCGTCCAGGTCCCAGTCAGTCAGCACCGGCCGCGGAGCAGCCCCCAGGCCCTGCGAGACTGCCTCGGGGCGCCCCCCATTGTCAGCCTGAGCACAGTCCCCAGCCTCCTGATCCCTGAGTTCCGACAGCTTCTTGGCGTAAAGTAATATATCCCCAGCAGCGTCCTTACCTGCGGGACGGGTCGTTTTGGGCTTCACCGCAGCCTCTTTCTGCCTGTCAGGGCCACGCAGGACACGCTGTGGGGTTGATGGGCCAGCACCATCTTGAAGCGCCGCAGAGACTGAACTGTCCTCCTTGGTCTTGCTGCCGCGAGTCATGGCGGTATTTCAGCAGGGGGGAGGGGGGGTGAGTCAGCACTGGCTCTCCTAATCAAGGCAGGTCAGGCTTGTAAGGCAGGAGAGGAGAGGGAGATGCGGCCTGGTGTATGGAGGGGTAGCTGCACGGGTTGTCACAGGCACAGAGCAGCACAGAGCCGGGACGTCACTACAGGGTTCCGAGGGTGGAGGGAGCAGCAGGAGGCAGTCCGGAACATGCAGGAGACAGAGGGGCCAAAGAGACCAGGATCGGCAGCTCACCCGGTCCACGAACGTCCGCGCGCTTCCGTGATCGGCTGCCGGCCTCAGGAAAGTCCGCGGCTTCAGCCCCGACTAGGCCGCAAAACGGATCCCCGCAAATCCCAGTCTGAGACCAAAAATATAGGCAGGAGGCTGTACCCGGGGTGCGGGGGAGACACTAGGAGGTGGGATGGAGCCCGTAGATGGTCTGTGCGAGGAGGATGGCTGAAGATTGGTGGTCGCGGCGGCGGGGCTCACCCTGCAATCCTCCAGGATCTCTGGTATCCGGGCACGCAGCGGGGAGCAAGAGGCAGCAGAGTAATCACGGGGACCCCCGGAAGATGAACGGTCCGTGTTATGGTGTAATCCGGCCGGGGAAAAGAATGTAATTGCAGGATCAAGTACGGGAGCTCCGTGAGTCGAGTCCTCTCACATGCCCGGTTCGGCCACGCCCCCAGTCAAGAAGGTTAATGTAGTGGTCAGGTAGGTCAGAGTAGGAGTCAGTGAAGGTGTCAGGTAGGTAGGCGTAGGTGTCAGGTAGGTTAGTGTTGTGGTCAGGTAGGTCAGTGTAGGAGTCAGGTAGGTCAGTGTAGGGGTCAGGTAGGTTAGTGTAGGTGTCAGGTAGGTCAGTGTAGGTATCAGGTAGGTCAGTGTAATGGTCAGGCAGGTTAGTGTAGGGGTCAGTGTAGTGGCCGGGTAGGTCAGTGTAGGGGCCAGATAGGTCAGTGTAGTGGTCAGGTAGGTTAGTGTAGGGGTCAGGTAGGTCAGTGTAGGTAGGTCAGTGTGAGGGCAGGTAGGTCAGTGTAGGTAGGTCAGTGTAGGTAGGTCAGTATAGTGGTCAGGTAGGTTAGTGTAAGGGTCAGGTAGGTCAGTGTAGGTTGGCAGGTAGGTTAGTATAGGGCAGAAGAAAAGATGTGGCACATCCCGAATTGTGAAGAAGTCTTTGATTTATTTTCTATTCCACACTCACAGGCTTAAAACACGACAGAGGAACCACAATGTTCAGCAGACGCGTTTCACACAAAGTGAGCAACGAATAAGCACTTTTTTTTTCCTTCTGCTATACAAATGTTCCAGGCTGCGGACCTCAGCAGGCACCCAGTTTTGTTACCACAAGTAGTGTTGGGATACTTCTCATTTGCAGACAGCTTTGGAGCGGTGTACACCTCCTTTCCTTTTGCTCTGAGGTTAGTGTAGGGGTCAGTGTAGGTAGGTCAGTGTAGTGGGCAGGTAGGTTAGTGTAGGTGGTCAGATAGGTGAGTATGGGTAGGTCAGTGTAGGGGTCAGGTAGGTCAGTGTAGGGGTCGGGTAGGTCAGTGTAATGGTCAGGAAGGTCAGTGTAGGAATCAGGTAGGTTAGTGTAGGAATCAGGTAGGTCAGTGTAGGAATCAGGTAGGTCAGAACTACTGTACTAGTGGAATGGACTCAGGGAGTGCTAAAAGTCCCCGGGTTTGAGGCGCAAATGACTTGCCTGGCCCCGGGTGCTGACAACCAACGCTAAACCCCTGGAGATCAGCACCCATTTTTAAAATGTACAAGCTGTTATTATTGTTTTTTGTCCACCTCTAAAGATCTGTAGCTACCTAATAAATGACCTAAAGGGGAAATGTGTGCAGGAGATGTTGAGAAGAGTCAAAAGTCCAACTGTAGAAACATGAAATCATCTTTCCTTTCTCTTTTTGTTGGTATGGAAGGTGTGGGGTTCCATTTAAGATTCATACCAGACCCTTAACCAGGCATTTTGACCAGAAAGGGGGGACTTTGCAAGAGGGGCTTTGTAGAGCCTCCTTCCCCTTCCAAGGTACCTTGTCCCCATGGTGAAAGAAAAAAGGACTAATCCCTACATCCTGCCCCAAAACTAAATGTGAGGGTTTTCAAGGGGGGGGGGTCTTATTGGAATCCAGAAGCCCCCTTTATAAACTCCACTAGGGGAATAAGTGCAGGGTACATGCAATGTACCTCTACTGTCATAATCATATTTATTCAGTTATTTCAGTAGAAAATCCTGCTCATTGATGCATGTCAGTCCAGTGCAGGGCCCAGAACAGCCATTGTGTCAGTGGGCAGGGCAATTTTATCCATTTATTCAGACAACTGTGGGTCTGACAGGTCATAAAATTACTTCCCAATAAATGAGTATAATAAAAAAAAAAAAAAACAGAACTTTAACTTGCCAACAATATGCACAAATTTCCCTTTTGAATATTGTACAATATACCTTAAATTGTTTATCTTTTTACAAGTACTATTACTATAATGAAGATACAATTAAAAAACACATGATATTTGTTTTTATTCCTTGGTGGGTAAAAAGTTATGTTCTCTGCTGTCTAGTAAAGGGTATATTGGATTTTCCACTTTCCTAACCTTCAGGTGTATTAATTTAATTTAAGTATAATTGTACATTTACTTATTACCGCAGCATTACATATTACTTTGGGGGTAAACCAAAGACAGGACTGAATCTATCAAAATAACAAACAGAGAAAAAATGTGTCTAAAGCAGGTAAAGATTCCCCTTCTATGCTGTCAAAGTAAACAAAGAAGTTCTTGATAATTCAAAGATAATTGCAAAATGAAATTCATGCAGAGATCATTACCTTTTTCAATTGCTTGTTTGAATGCACAAGTTAGTTCAGAGATCTGAATAAATATTGTTTGCATTTAAACTCTAAAAAGAAATGAAGAGGGAATATATGGCTGGAGTAAATTATCTCTGGGGCATATTAGTGAACAAGATTTTCTAACCCGTCTAATTGACTTTCCCACAACAGAGTTTAGTGATATGTTGTTACCACAGATGCAAGATCACCATCAGGCTTGACTTTTGTGCCAAATAAAAGTGATTTTGTTTCTAGGTTTTGGTTTTGACATATTTATGAGATACAAGGTGTCTTGGTTCCTTAATGCCACACAGGTGGCGCCACATCACACAAGAGTAGCCTTTATAAGTATAAAAATAGGACTACAAGTGTTTTAGCCATACCTGGCCTTTAGTATTACATACATCCCCATTATTGCTTGAAATGTAAGGCTTTCAGTTCTTATTCACTGCAACTGAAGGCTCTTACTTAAACAGATATCCAACAAACTGGTAATACAGAAAGTACTACAGAACTCTTCTCCACTGTAGATTACTGACAAGCTCACCAATAAAAAGCTGGAATCAGACAAAGTAATAGGCTTCCCTTCTTGCTCAATTGAAATTACCAGATACACAACATCTTTGTGTATCCTTGCAAAGGGTCAGACTACAGCGAGGCTGCAGTTGATAACCAGTGTCTGCCACCAACTCTATTGATGTTGCTGGGCTGGATGTGATGCCCAAAGAAGACAGTGTCTAAAAAGCAGTCATGACCAAAGGGGCATTAGGGGTGAAATCAACCATGTTACATAGCATCTCCCCCCTGAATTACAGCCAACACGTGCCTCTCTCATTCTCTTACTGTACACACACACTGCAACTTTCCTGCAGAAACAGGTGGGGTGGATCAGTCCACCTTTCCTCTTAATTCTGTAGCATCCAGGCTCTTCCCACTCCCAGCTCAAGTAGTCTTCTTGGAGTCTGTGGTCAACTTTGACCTCCTGGAAAAGGTGACAGTTTAGGAATCACAAAAAATACAGGGTTTTTCTCAACTTGAATGGAAAAGCAACTGGAATAAGTGTCTGAGGATTTGCAAGATGTAACAGTCCACAATCTCCATGGAGTCAAGATGAAACTCTCTACTTGCAGTTGGTTGCTAGGGGCAACAGCAATAATAATCCCATCATGCTCCACTTTAGAATGCCCCCTGTTCCCTAGAGGCATGTTGAGAACACCCAGAATCTGTGTGGGCTAGCATTTCACCCCAGTCAGATGGTGAGGGATATAGGACATTGAGTTCCAGTCATATTGACAAATAAGTTTTATTTATTTGGTATCAGCTTATGAAAAAGAAGAGAGGGTTTAGGGTATCAGCTACTCAGAGAATAGTCCTGCATAGTCTCCAGTCTCTACTCCCGGCTTTACAGATCCTTAAATCTGAGTCTGGCATTTCTGTAATTTAGCAGAACCTTGGCTTGTGAGTGGAGGGCTCTATCTGAATTCCAAGTTAGTTACCAGTCCTTTGCAAGGCTTCAGCTGCTCACCGCTATATAGGACACCTCTGGCACAAATTCTTCTACCTGGTACATCAGATACTTCCAATTCAGGCAAGAGAGCTCCAGATCATTACCTAAACTAGACCTTCAAACAATTGTAGATCCTCTCTATGCAACAGGTTTAAAAGATAAGCAGCACTGACAGAACTCACCCCTACTCAGGCCTAAGGAAAAAAACCTTCTCTCCGTGGTTAACCCAAATATACCCCTCCACAGAATGCACTAAAGGTAATAAAACTGGTGGTTAGCAAAAGAAGGACACAAATATTAATACTTCAGCCATATTGCCTCTCCCCTCTCTATTAACAAAGACACTACCTGATTGCAAGCAGGCTGATCCAGGGGTACCACCTGTCATCTTACCATCAGTTAGATAGGGGGCCCAAGCAGCAGGGGAAAAAGTATGTGGACAGAGAGGTTGATCAGTGCGGGGGGGGGGGGGGGGTTATGAAAAAAAACAATCCCCCTACAGCAGCTGAAAGCAAGTGGGAGGGAGAAGTGGAGAAGCGACAAGCTGTCATTTCTCTCCTTCCGCTCCCCACAGTGTACCGATCACTCTTCCTGTCCACATCCTTTTCCCCCCTGCTGCTTGGGCCCTCGCTGTGTGCCTGCCATGCTGTGTTCCCCTTTCCACTGCAGCACTGCCAGATTTCCTCTTCTCCCTCACACCGGCTGCACACACACGGCACATCAAAGGAATGTTTCAGGATGGACAGTGGGAAAGGTGGTGAGCAGCACAGCCTGTGGTTTTACAGGAATAAAAATACTGTAGAGTATACAACAGTGTACAACTGGCCAGCAGCGGGACAGTTTTAATCAAGGATAATGGGCCTAACTGGTGCATGCCTAAAGCTGGCAATATATGGGTCAGTTTTTTGTTCAAAATGTTGCAGTGGTGTACTGTGAACAAAAAGCATCTTAAAGAACAGATGGTAAGTAACAAGTGAATGCTTCACTTTATGCACTTCAAACAAACAAAGGTCCTATCAGCATTAACCACTTTACCACCGGAGGATTTTGCTGTCTTCCGTCCAGGCCACTTTTTGCGATTCGGCGCTGTGCGACTTTAACTGACAATTGCGCGGTCGTGCGACGCCGTACCCAAACGAAATTTACGTCCTTTTTTTCCCACAAACAGAGCTTTCTTTTGGTGGTATTTGATCACCTGTGCGAGTTTTACTTTTTGCGCTATAAACAAAAAAAGAGCGTTTATTTTGAAAAAATAACAATATTTTTCACATTTTTTTTATATGAAATTCCCCCCAAAAAAAATGTAAAAATCAAATTTTTTTAAAATTTTTGGCCAATTTGTTTTCTGCTACATATGTTTAGTAAAAAAAAATCGCAATAAGCGTATTTTGGTTGGTTTGCGCAAAAGTTATTGCGTTTACTAACTAAGGGAAAGATTTCTGTCATTTTTGGTGTTTTTTTTTTAACGCGTAATGGCGGGGATCTGCGATTTTTTTTGCGGGACTGCGACATTGCGGCGGACAGATCGGACCCTTAACTGACATTTTTGACACTTTTGGGGGTACCAGTGACATTACTGCAGTAATCAGTGCTATATATATGCACTGTTACTGTAAAAATGACACTGGCAGGGAAGGGGTTAATTTTATTGGAGAGGGAGGGGTTAATGTATGCCTGGTGCTTACTGACGTGTGGGGGGGGAGGTGACTGAGTGAGTCATGGACAGATCGGATGTCCAGCTATGCTGAACACTCCGATCTGTCAGTCCCTGTCACTATGGAGATCCGCCCGCTGTGTTTACACACAGCGGGCGGATCTCCAGACTCGATCCCCGACGATCGGGGCAGAGCAGCCGCAATCGCCGCCGCTTCTCCGCTGGCCCGACTCCCGCTGTGAATGAACACAGCGGGAGCGAGCCTCCGGCGGCGCGCGAGCGCCGCCCACAAGGGGCGGAGTCCAGCGACGTAGGTCTACGTCGCTGGACGGGATCGCGGCACTTTGCCGCAGTAGCCTCCATGTGAGCGGAGGTAAAGTGGTTAAAAACCATATATGCCAGAAATAAATGAAAACCCCAAAATATCAATCCCTGAAACAAAGGCCATTTTGTAGGGCTGCCTTACAGCAATAATACATCGAATTTTTGGATTAAAATCACAAGCAATAGTGGCAGCCCTGTCCAGTTGTCTTTTGTTTACCTAAAGAACCTTTACCCCTCACTTTATCACACAAAACCACAACATATCAGGGAAGAGTTTTGTAGTCAAAGCGAAGAACTGTGAGGGCTAGTTAGACTCCTTAAGCTAACATTAGAAGTGGACTCAGGAGTCAGGATAGTTCTGTAGCCAAGATAAACCGGTATTTTCTTGTAGTTTTCGAACAGATATTTATACAAACACTTTCAATTATATATTTTAAATACCAAAAGGATGCAAATAAAAGAAGTTAATTGTTAGGAAATAAGAGACAAGGAAGCAACTCACCCCTTTATATACAGTTCTGTTCAGGAGTTAAATCAGACAGAATAAACCTAAAGCAAGTGAGCTTCTGCTGTATGCACTCTTTACATACCCATAGTGTTCTTTGTAGTGTATTAAATACATATATATATATATATATATATATATATATATATATATATATATATATATATATATATAGTATATATTTAATACCCCTGTAAAATAATTGACCATTGACCATATACATATGTTTATGTCCATTTAGAGTTAAAGTGGAGTTCCACCCTAAATTGATACTTACCTCCATCTTCTCGCTCCGGGTCACCTGAAAAACAAATGGAAAATCGCAATTTTTTTTTTTTTTTTTACTTACCTTGTAGAGAAAATATACTCACCTTACTTCTTTCTTCCTCCCCTCGGCGGCCACGGCGATTCGTCACTTCCTGGCTTTGGCAATGATTCCTGGGAGCTGAACGTCATCGCTCCCAGGAATCATTGCGCCTGCACCGGCCCCGATGTCAGTTCCGGGGCGCGCGCGTCATTCCCTTCTAAACAGCTTCTGGGCATGCCCAGAAGCTGTGGAGGGATGACGCGCGGGCACTGGAAGTGACGGCGGGGCCGGTGCAGTGCATCGTGGGACCGAAGAAGAAGGAAGAGGACGCCGAAGAGGATCGCGCTGGCTTCAAGCTGCCCACACCTGAGATGGCAGCGCTGGAGAATACTTTTTCAAGGTAAGTATTTCTCCTAAAAGGTAAGTGCAACCCAGGACAGATCAGAGGCTAGCCATTGTGGAATGTACTAGCCCTGACTTTTTTATTAAAAAAAGTATCCCCTGGGTGGAACTCCGCTTTAATGATCCGGGTTATAAATCATCCGGGATACCTCGCCCTTTTGCATATGAGCTGTTATCTATTGGACCTGTCATTATGCTGGAGTGAATTGATAGGACTGGATGTCTGTTGGCGAGGGCGCCGGGCATTGACATAGATCTAGATCACTGGATGACAAGATTGATGGTGGAGGTATATAGTTTTTTCTTTTAATTAAACGACTTGTCAAAAACTGCCTCTGTTTATTTTTCTTTTGTTTACATTTTTTGTGAATGATTAGGGATACTGGGTCCCCATTATTCAATCACATATGTGGGACATTGTCTGCAGGCCCCCTTTTGTTGAAGGGGCCTTCCATTTTCTGATAAGCCTCCTCCCACAGGCACCCAAACCACTGGGCCAGACATGTGGGGAAGAGGCCCTTGTCCCCATCAACACGGGGTTAAAGTGTTTTTCCAAGGGGTCCTGGAACTGGTATACTTTTGCTATTATTATTTTACAAAATGATTTTTCTACTTGCCTGTAAAATCTGTTTCTTGGAATACATAACGGGACACAGAGCAGATTTAATAATCCCTTACTATCAAGGTTATGCACCACCTAAAGGCATCTGGACATTGGCAAAAAAAGACAGAAAATCTTCTAATAAATATATCCCCTCCCCTGCCGGCAGGACTCCAGTTTTTTTAGCAAGCCATAAACCACAATACAGAGGGGAGGGATCACTGTGTGCTGTGATGTACTCTAAGAAATTGATTTTACAGGTAAGTCAAAAATCCAGTTTTCTCTATTTTTATATCAAGGGGCACAGAGCAACTTTATTATTCCTTACAATCAGGGATATCGCAAAGCATTTAAGATGAGGGGAGTGCAACACAGCAACAAGCCACTAGGCCCAAAACCATAAGACAGAGCAGGAAAGGACCTTATGCAGGGGCCTACAAAACACTGTGGCCAAAAGAAAGAGTCCTCTGTGGCCTTAACATCCACCTGGTAAAACCTTGTAAAATTGTGAACTGATGACCAATGTTCCCTCTAATTTTTTACTGTGCTGAGCAAATAAAAAAATTTCTGAGCGCAACTCACAATAAAGACTGAAATGGAAACTGATAATAGTGATGCACCAGATTTAAATAAAAGGAACAGTGTTATTACTCATATTCATAACATGTGAAGTGCACAATCCAAACAATTAAAATCAGAAATATATAATTCTTAGATATGTGTCCTTGTAACGGTGTGATCATCCACAATGTCCATACAAAATGATATCAAAAGTGCAGTACTCCTCCAAGTGTCCACACATAAACAATCCAGTATTCCTTTTTAAACATCTCTGTGAGTGATCTATAATCCAATCACCATGTGAAGTGGTCTCTCACCTCCACTGTAGACCCAATAACGGGTCGTTAACAGCCTGTAACTTAATACAGAGATCCACAAGCCCAGGGGACTCCAGCCAGCCTCTCACCGATCTCCACTGTCCACAATCGCGCATAGCAGTCAGCTAGTACAGTTCCAGGAAGAGAGACGGCATCCAGCACGCAGGCTCCACCTCCTTACGTTACGTCGGCGCTTACCAAGCGTTGACTTCTTCGGTAGAGGTCACTACCTTCACGTCATCTGCGGCTGCGCGGTCTGAATTTGTGCTGCGCGGGACCTTATTAGCATACAACACATCCAAAGTGTGGAGAGCCTTTTCCCCTTGAGACTGAAGTCTAAGACAAAACCCTTACCTTGTCCCAATAAACCCTTACCAAAAGACCTTCCAGCTGCATTGACCCATATAGAAGAGCCAGACAAATCACCATAGCTCCAGAATATTGATCAGCAACAAACTTTCCTGTGGAGACCAAAAACCCTGCACTAATAGGTGATCCAGAATCCCCCCTCTCCCAACCCCTAAGCTAGCAACTGCTGTCAGCACATTCTAAGATAGGGGGAGAAGTCCTTACTTTCTCCAGATTCTTTGAAGACATCCACCTGTCCAGAGGCCATAGAATGCTGAGATGTGAGGATATCAGAGAATCCAATTATTGCGTTCTCCTTTCTCATGCTGCCAAAACACTCTGTGGCAGAGGCCTAGAATGAAGCTATGCAAAGGGAATTACCTCAAATGAGGCAACTATTTTTCCCAGGATCCTCATGCAGAGGTGAATAGAGGGGTCACGCAGCATTCTGAGAGAAGCTACCTAATTTCTCAAATGTTTCCAGAGTGTGTACTACAAGGGCCACATTGGGTTCCAGACACAAAGTCAACTGCTACCTCAAAAGTAAATCCTCCAATTACCCCAGCTAGTCACTCATAAACTGCTATTTCTGAACTATTTTGAATTAAATTTTTTGAGCACCTTGTGATTGAATCACTACAAATACTGCACCTTCCATCACTTTGATCCCATTTTTTTGATATATTGATTTATATTGCACTGCATTTATTTTAGATTTGTTATTATTATTGTGGCACATTATTTTAAATAGCATCTCAAGGTTATTATTATTATTTATTATCCATTGTGTTGATAATTTTGAATATATATCCCATCACTTATAATTTGACACTAGCACTCAGCACTTTATCAAGGTTAATGCACTATATATGATTTAAAGCCTATCAACCACTTAACTCATTTGTAACCACTTGTACTGGCTAAGCAATTACCCAGCAACAGTTTACCTACAGCAAGCGCTATATTTGGCCCCATTCACTGTGGCTATACCTTTTTCATTCTCCAGCTTTCCTATAGCAGCTGCGGTCCTCTACATAAAAATATTCCTTTATCCTATTATTCATCTAAAAATCGAATCATACCTTAGAGCATACATAGGCATGAGGGATATACATTTCAAGTATATTTATTTTAATTACCCTAGCATAGGCACCACCTAGGTCCTCAGAAGGCCCTGAATCTGAACCAGACCCTAGTGTCTGTGGGCTGTGGACAGGCCTAATGGCAAGGCTACAGCTTTAAAATGGCAGTCCTATACTGCAAAACGTAGAAACCTCTGTGCGAAAGAAACATTGGGACATGAATGTAGGCATCTACTGATGCCAGGAAAACTTCCTGCTGGAGAGAGGACACCATTAAATGTATCAATCCTATCCAAAACTTCTTCCCCTGGAGAACCTGTAGAGATGTTTTGGATCCAGAATAGGATGACCAGAATTGAACATGTGGACCTTTCTTCCCTTTGAACTGGTACAATCACTTCCTGGGAAAGAAAATCAAAGAGAGCTTGCAAAACAGCCAGGCTTTTTTGCGAGTTTAAAGAAACTTTAAAAAGCATGAATCCTGGAGGGGGAAACCTGAAATTCTAGCAATGAGCAATGATACAGTTGACCCACCCATCTACTATCTCCCCCTGCCAAAAGTCTGTAAACATCCCCCCACTTGAAAGAATGGGGGTGACCTTTAACCAAAAAATGGACCTGGACTCCAATTTTGCCAGGTTGGGGACCCAGGATTTCTTATGGGAGTGGGACAAAGGTTTCAACTTAGAAGTCGAGGCCTGTGAGCAGAGAACGGAATGCCTCATGGAAGCAGAAATAGAACAAGAGTTGTGCGCTTACCCTTCTTTTGAATTAGTAAAAGAGTGTTTGTACCACTCAAATCTTCTGGATTTACTTATCCAGGTCAGGCCCAAACAAATATTCCCTATGAAATTGGAAAACATGCCAGAAACTTCTAGCAGGGTAACTATAAAAACCAACATTTTCTCCAGAGAATTCTATGCATATACATTGATAAAACTCCCATACAAGAAAACTGCTGAATGGAGTCTGCCGCAAAACACAGGGCACAAGGGAAATCTGCCAGATGAAATCTGCCATGTCTGCGAAGGGAACCCCCTGGACAGATGTCTAGCTCCAAGATAAGGGCTTTGGCAGACTCCATCAGCTGCAACAGCCCTTTGCAAAGCTGCATCCACTAGGGCAAAGGATGCTTTGAATGAGGTTTTTAGACATTTGTCGGTAGTATCCTTAAAAATGGAATGTTATCCACTGGCACATGAGGTTTTTATTGAGATAAGAGATTGTTGCCTCAACTGAGGGCATACTCCACTTTATTAAATTCATCCCCCATGGGGGTATTGCTGAACAAATTTCTATGGCAGAGTGAACACCTTGTCAGGGGAGCTCAGTCCATGTACAAAACATCCTTAAGGTGAGGATGTGTAAGAAACACATTCAGATTTTGTGGCAGCCACCATTATCCAAATGTCAACACCTTCCTTGAAGAGGACTCTGGAATCAGCAAATTCAGATCAGGGCGAGCAACTTCCACCAGAAAGTGCATAAAGGCCTTCTGTGTCTGAGTTAAACAATGACCCTGGGGTTTCTCTGGTGCAGAGTTCTCAAAAAATAGTCTTTCGCCACCTCCTCTTGAAGAATGCAGTCATATGCTTCTGCGTTGTCCTGCAAAAATTCATCCTCTGTTATTAAGAATGAAAGGGGGGAAGGGGAACATATTGCTGCTGGTGCACCTATACTAGCAAGTATCACAAAGAGCTGTTGTTGTATCCCCATGTAGGCATATGACAAATCCTCTTTAATCACATAGGAACTGGAAGAAGGTGCCCAAGAGGTAGCAGTAGTACCTAATATGGGAAGGGAGTTAGAGCTGCTAGGAGCACCTTGACCCACAGGGGAAAAAATACTAGGGGGGCTACGTCCAGTTTCCTCCCTGCCTGACAAAGGTATCTGGGACCCATCTCTTCCTGCCACCTTTCAGCTGTCTGTGAGACATATGCAAAAAAAGAAAAAAAACTATAACTGCGCTTGTGTTATAAATAAAAAATATATGCATCAAGAAGCTGCAACATTATGCAACATGAGATATTTTATCACAGTAAAAACTGTATTAGGATATACCTGTTGCACTAATGATATAAACCTTAACCATTAATTAGCCAAAAAATGTCCTTTTGAGACATATGGGCTACTGACTAGCAATCACAGAGAGCCTAGAGGGCACACTGTGCAACATCACAGTGCTGGTTACCCTAGGAGACAGACTGCAAGACCTGCCAAAGTCACCGCCACCCCCAGCAGATGGCTTTCATGATCCATGAAGAGCTGTTGCAGCCTCAAAGCCAAGGTGACAAAACCATAGGATAAAAGCCCAAAATATAAAGGGAGTGTCCCTACCAAGGGAGGCAATATGGCCACTGCCAAAAAGTTCCTCCCCCTTGTGACACCATCACCATGCATGCAGCACAGCCAGTTCTAGCTAATGCAGGGGGTGGAGACCCAGATCCCCTCCCAGCAACAGGGACAGCCGGCTATCTGCCATTAAGTGCCACATCAGACTCAGAGTTGGTAAAAACAGCAGCCACAAAGAGTCAGAAAAACTTTAGTTAAAGTGGAAAGGGCAAAGGGCAAACCATGGAGAGGTTTGGTCATCTACACAGAAGCTGGTGGCTGGAAAAAGTTGGTATAGAAAAATATACATGGACAAGATGGAAAGGGGAGGACATCTGCATCTTCACCGTGAGTGCTAAAGGGTTGTGTGTGTGTGTGCTCCTCTTGGAGCCACCTTATGTATTCCTGATGTAAGCAGACAACCAAGAAATTTAAAATATCCACATTTTCTGAGAATTTTTAATTTCCTGATAATAGTTACTAAACTAAAATGCTTTTCCAGCAGATTGCTCAGGTTTGAGAAATGGGAGTTGCATTAATGCTGTTAAAGATACAAATTAATTAGATCCCATTTGGATGCTCAAACTAAAGGTTTAAAACCATACTCTGACTATAAAGAATAAAGCATCCCTTGATGTAAGTTTCAAGGCTATTAGGATTCACAGTAGTTATGTGACCATGTAAATGCATAAGTCCCTCATAGAGGTAAGCAATTGATTTACCATTAATCAGAAACATCACAGTGGATAAGGGGAAATTTTATTTTCTCAGGCCAACTGGGATTCATCAGTTCTCTTTAATATGCACATGCATTTTCTCTTGATCCAACAGCAGTAGACAAAATTCATAATCCTCAAATGGTGTTTAACATAAGAAAAACAGAAAGCATGCATGCTATGTAAAAGTCAGATGTAACAAATAATCGGTATTATGTATGGTATGCTGCAGATATATTATGGTGAACACATTTTCCTGAAAGGTTAAGATCAGATTTACATAAAGAAAACACATTAATATCACAATGCCACAAGAAAAGTATTGTGATAGGCTGAACTGGCCTACTGTGTTTAGGGGTAAGACTTGGCAGAGGTAGAGGAAGCTGATCTGTTTTATTAAAAAGGTAACTGATCTGTGGTCAGTGTTAGGTTGGAAAATCAGAACTTTACTGAACAAACCCATAAAAATATCAAACAAATTTTTTTCTATAAAAGGGGGCCATCCATAAGCATGAGTGTGGTTCGTGGGCCCCATCACCCAGCATGCCTTGCTTGGTAACCTTGTCTCCTCTACAGGTCTGAGGCTGCCATTGGAGAATAAAGGAGCAGCAAACAGACCGTTCAGATTATCTCTCGGTTTTTCATCTTATCAGAGGCTTCTTTATCGGGACGTAAATTGAGGCCTGAAGTACTGACCTTCCCTTTTCCAGTCTGAGTGCTGTTATACAGAAGATTACAAGAGTTTGTAATCAAGTTGCAGTTAAAATACATAATACTTAATGATTTTTTAAATAAATACATGATTGCATTAATTGGTGTTTATAAATATACACTATATTACCAAAAGTATTAGAGCGCCTGCCTTTACACGCACATGAACTTTAATGGCACCCTAATCTTAGTCCATAGGGTTCAATATTGAGTTGGCCCACTTTTTGCAGCTATTACAACTTCAATTCTTCTGAAAAGGCTGTCCACAAGGTTTAGGAGTGTGTCTATGGGAATGTTTGGCCATTCTTCCAGAAGTGCATTTCTTAAGTCAGGCGCTGATGCTGGCTGGGAAGGCCTTGCTCGCAGTCTGCACTCCCAAAGGTTTTCTATCGGGTTGAGGTCAGGACTCTGTGCAGGCCAGTAAAGTTCCTCCACCCCAAACTCGCTTATCCATGTCTTTATGGACCTTGATTGTGCACAGGTGAGCAGTCATGTTGAAACAACAAGGGACTATCCCCAAACTGTTCCCACAAAGTTGGGAGCATAAAATTGTCCAGAATGTCTTGGTATGCTGACACCTTAAGAATTCCCTTCAGTGGAACTAAGGGGCCAAACCCATCCCCAGAAAAACAACCCCATACCATAATTCCTCCTCCGTCAAATGATTTGGACCAGTGCACAAAGCAAGCAAGGTCAATAAAGTCATGGATAAGCGAGTTTGGGGTGGAGGAACTTGACTGGCCTACACGGAGTACTGACCTCAACCCGATAGAACACCTTTGAAATGAATTAGAGCAGAGACTGCAAGCCAGGCCTTCTCTCCAACATGAGTGCCTAACCCCACAAATGCACTTCTGGAAGAATGGTCAAACATTCCTATAGAAACACCCCTTAATTTTGTGGACAGCCTTCCCAGAAGAGTTGAAGGTGTTATAGCTGCAAAAGGGTGGGCCAACTCAATAATAAACCCTATGCATTAAGACTAGAATGCCATTAAATTGTGAGTAAAGGCAGGTGTCCGAAAACTTTTGGTAATATAGTATGTGTGTGTATACAACTTGTACAACTTGCCTGTAGAATGTATATAAATATTAAACAAAAAAGCAGCACCATAAATACATATGATCAGCATTAAAAATGCAAATAAATAATCATCAAATTTTACACAGGTGATACCAATGCGAAAATATAATAATTCACAAATTAATAAGGTGTAGAAATTTTAACCATCATAAAGTGCAAATTGCAATCAATATGAAACATCAAAACCAGGATGGCAAGCACCTATTATATACAGTATCTCACAAAAGTGAGTACACCCCTCACATTTTTGTAAATATTTATTTATATCTTTTCATGTGACAACACTGAAGAAATTACAGTTTGCTAAAATGTTAAGTAGTGAGTGTACAGCTTGTATAACAGTGTAAATGTGCTGTCCCCTCAAAGTAACTCAACACACAGCCATTAATGTCTAAACCGCTGGAAACAAAAGTGAGTACACCCCTAAATGAAAAAGTCCAAATTGGGTCCAAAATATCAATAATTTGTGTGGCCACCATTATTTTAGAGGCACTGTATTAACCCTCTTGGGAATGGAGTTCACCAGAGCTTCACATGTTGCCACTTGAGTCCGCTTCTACTCCTCTATGATGACATCATGGAGCTGGTGGATTTTAGAGACCTTGCCCTCCTCCACCTTCCGTTTGAGGATGCCCTACAGATGCTCAATAGGGTTTAGGTATGGAGACATGCTTGGCCAGTCCATCACCTTTATCTTCAGCTTCTTTAGCAAGGCAGTGGTCATCTTGGAGGTGTGTTTGGGGTCATTATTATGACTGCGGCCCAGTCCCTGAAGGGAGGGGATCATGCTCTGCTTCAGTATGTCACAGTACATGTTGGCATTCATGGTTCCCTCAATGAACTGTAGCTCCCCAGTGCCAGCAGCACTCATGCAGCCCCAGACCATGACACTCCCACCACCATGCCTGACTGTAGGCAAGACACACTTGTCTTTGTACTTCTCCCCTGGTTGCGGTCCCACACGCTTGACACCATCTGAGCAAAATAAGTTTATCTTGGTCTCATCAGACCACATGACATGGTTTCAGTAAGCCATGTCCTTAGTCTGCTTGTCTTCAGGAAACTGTTTGCGGGCTTTCTTGTGCATCATCTTTAGAAGAGTCTTCCTTCTGGGATGACAGCCATGTAGACCAATTTGATGCAGTGTGCTGCGTATGGTCTGAGCACTGACAGGCTGACCCCCCACCCCTCCAACCTATGCAGCAATGCTGGCAGCACTCATACGTCTATTTCCCAAAGACAACCTCTGGATATGACGCTGAGCATGTGCACTCAACTTCTTTGGTCGACCATGGCGAGGCCTGTTCTGAGTGGAACCTGTCCTGTTAAACCACTGTATGGTCTTGGCCACAATGCTGCAGCTCAGTTTCAGGGTCTTGGAAATCTTCTTATAGCCTAGGCCATCTTAATATAGAGCAACAATTATTTTTTTCAGATCCTCAGAGTTCTTTGCCATGAGGTGTTATGTTGAACTTCCAGTGACCAGTATGAGAATGAGAGCGATAACACCAAATTTAACACACCTGCTCCCCATTCACACCTGAGACCTTGTAACAGTAACGAGTCACATGACACCGGAGAGGGAAAATGGCTTATTGGGCCCAATTTGGACATTTTCGCTTAGGGGTGTACTCACTTCACTAATATGGCTACCGGCTTTTGTCTTTTTACAGCACACATTTTTGTATAAACTAACTTGATAAGCTTTTAGAAAATGACCACTGCTATTTTCTTATTTATAGCACACACTTCTGCTTTATGCTGGTTTTGCTTTGGTGTCATGGTCATAGATCATGTCACATCAGTCAGTTATCTGCATTTGTTTATTTAGAGTACACATTTTTTGCAGAATGTAGCCCGAGAGGCTTCAATAAATTGGATTCCAGCTTTTGTCTATCTACAGCACACATTTTTTGTATAAACTAATTTGATGGGCTTTAAGAAAATTGCCACCTTTCCCATACACCTGGAAGACCACTGCTATCAAATATCTATTGACTTACATCATGGCCCGATATGATTCTTTATATAACGCTAACCTTAAACCCCTATTTACATCTATTAGATCCCTTCTAGCCAAATGGAGACATTATCGGATCCTATGGCTAGGTAGGATAGCTTCGATTAAGATGACGATCTTGCCCAAGATTCTGTACTGCTTTTTGACTATACCGGTACCTATCCCCCTGGCACATCTCAGGAGGCTTCAGGTAGATCTTATAAATTTTATATAGAATTATAAACAGCACAGAATAGCCAGTTCGGTCTTGTTTGCCTCTAGGAATGAAGGGGGATTGGCCTTCCCTAACCTTGTACACTATTACCCCGCTGCTCAATTAAGGGCTATAGCCTCATGGACCGCCCTCCCAGCATATAATCAATGGACACAAATAGATAAACTATGGCTAGCCCCGATTCACCCGAACAATTTACTATGGAATACTAATGCCAATATACCCTCAGCCTCTCTCCTGCGCACCATGGCCTTATCAAGCAACATTTGGCGACAGCTAAAGGATACTTTAGGTCAAAAAGGAAGCCTCCCTTTTGACCGCCTTTCTCTACAACCCCAAGTTGCCAAATAGATTGACCCACTGTGGTTGCAGAGAAATCTCTTCCACTATGGTCATCTGGTAAATCCGATGTTGAGAAAGCTACTTACATTCACAGAACTTAGAAAGAAACATGACCTTCCCCATAGCGCTTTCTTTGGCTATCTCCAAATATGCCACTATGCCTTGACTTTTGCCCCTATCCTCCAATTCTCTAAACTAATGCCTTTCAAATGCCTGATCCTTTCTGGTCCTTCTCAGAAAGGTTTAACATCTGAAATCTATAAATTATTGAACTCATACAACATGGACACTCAAGGCAAACATAGCTATATGATCAAATAGGAACAAGCTCTTGGGGAGGAACTTACCACTGCCCAGTGGCAGACTGTGTGGTCTCGGGCAGCTAAGAGCTCTATATGCACTCTTTACAAAGAAAATACATATAAAGTGTTATTTTTTTTTTTTACATGACTTCTTCCCGTCTCCATGCTATATACACGTTGTCCCCTGATCGCTGCTGGAGGTGTCACAGAGACTGAGGTACCTTACTCCATGTTTACTGGCAGTGCCCCGTTTTTCAATCCTATTGGCGCTCGGTCCAAGACCTCCTCCCCCGGCTTTTAGAGGTTGACATCCCCCTCCTCCCAAGAGCGTACCTTTTAGGACTACTACCCCCTAATCTTCCAGGTCTAGCTAAAATACTGGCTAGTCATGTATTGACGGTGGCCAAATGCCTGATAGCCCTTCAATGGAAGAGACATTACCCACCAAACTCATTAGAGCTTTAAGCTAGGATCAAGGATGTGGAGATTATGGAGTCCATGACTGCGCAATTGGCCAAAAAGATAAACCGCTATCGAGTGGTGTATGAGTTCTATCTCGGGCCGAGAGCCTGATTTTTTATTTTTTATTTATTTTTTGCAGACCCGGGAGGGATGGGGGGGGGGGCTTCTCACTTTATTTCTTCCTTTTCCTATTCTTTCTCCTTTACCTCCCTTACTTCTTTGATCTTGAATTCATATTAGGATATTCCCTTTTTGAGTTTCCAAGAGCATCTGACATACTCTTTCCGGTCTGCAATCCCTAGAACTGCTTCCATGGCTATCGGCTATAAAGCTATAAAGCCCATATATATATATATGTACCTTGCTTGCTCCCTGGCTTGCTCCATATTTGGTTTGTTAACTGAATTTGGTTGTGTATATGTATATATATATATATATATATATATATATATATATGTATGTACCTTGCTTGCTCCCTGGTTGTCCATATTTGGTTTGTTAACTGAATTTGGTTGTGGAACTGGAGCCCCATTACCATCTAGGAAAATACTAGTATATATATACTGTGACAGACTGTTCTTGGTGATTAAGTTTCAAGTTTAGTGTTTTGCTCTTGGTCTGATTGTGTATTTTCTTTTGTATTTGAAAATATAAAACTCAATAAAAAAAGTAAATTATAAAAAAAAAGAAAATGGCCACCCCAATTTGCCCTATTATTTAACCACTTAAGCCGCGGAAGATTTTACCTCCTTCCTGACCAGGGGGTATTTTGCGATTCGGCACTGCGTGATTTTAACGGACAATTGCGCGGTCGTGCAACGCTGTACCTAAACAAATTTGACGTTCTTTTTTTCCTACAAACAGAGCTTTCTTTTGGTGGTATTTGATCACCTGTGCGATTTTTTGATCATGCGCTATAAACAAAAAAAGAGCGTCAATTTTGCAAAAATAGCAATATTTTTCACATTTTTTTATATGAAATTCCCCAAAAAAATGTAAAAATCAAAATTTTTTAACATTTTCGGCCAATTTGTTTTATGCTACATATGTTTGTTAAAAAAAAAATCGCAAAAAGCGTATTTTGATTGGTTTGCGCAAAAGTTATCGCGTTTACTAACAAAGGGAAATATTTTTGTCATTTTTGTTGTTTTTTTTTTAACGCGTAATGGCAGCGATCTGCGATTTTTTTTGCGGGACTGCGACATTGGGGCAGACAGATCGGACCCTTGACTGACATTTTTGACACTTTTGGGGTTACCAGTGACATTTCTACAGTAATCAGTGCTATACATATGCACTGTTACTGTAAAATTACACTGGCAGTGAAGGGGTTAACTTTTTTTGAGAGGGGGGGCTGTGTGTGTCCCTAGGGGCGTGATTCTAACTGTGATTGGCTGTGGCTTGGGCTGTAGGAACAATGATCAACGGTCCTACATAGTAGAACTGTGTGATCAATGTTTCTACACAGGGGAGAATGACAGGCGGCTTGTTTACACTAGCCGCCTGACTTTCTCCCTCTGCAGCGGCGATCGCAGAGTGACCGGCGGACATCGGGTCCGCCGGTCACACGCGCGGGGGGGGGTCCGTGACCACGCGGGGGCGCGCGCTCGCTCCCTAGACCCTCACAGGCTAGCGACGTAGATCTACGTCACTTTGCCTGTGAGGGGCTGACTGCCGACGTAAATCATCGTTGGGCAGTCGGCAAGTGGTTATAGGACCCACCTCTCATATAGATCGGTTGAATAGGCTTCTTTAAAATGGCTGCCAGTAGAGTGTTTTCATTAAATGAAGGGCAGCACTGTGGTGGTTAGGAGAAGCATAAAAGGAACTATTGAAGAAACAATTGACAGCTCTTTAACAGAGACTTTTATCATTTTCATTCCTTTTATTTTTTAATCGATTGATCATACATCTGCAAATCAAGTAGATGTATACACATTATTGGTGGCTGGAAGGGGTATAAGAAGCACAGTTAAAGACACAGTGGATATTTCTTTAATAGAGATGTCAATGAGTTTATTTGATTTTTTTTTTTTTTAGTTCGATGGTTTGATGGATTGCTCACAAATATTTGTAATTTAATTTTTATTTATTTTTATATGCATTTATGTATATTAAGTATGACTGATGTTATTCTTGTTTGATAGTAAGAGAAGGATTTTACACTAGAGGACTAATAGCGCCATACCTTTTGTTAATTCATTTTCAGCAAACACATATGAGAGTGTTTTAAAACAAGAATACATCAGCATAGCAGCTCACAAGACTCATGTTTTCCCAAATACAGTTTCTACAATTTGTATACCAGTGAATGATGTTTTCATTTAATGGATATACTTAACAGTCGGAATATGCAGTAAAGTGGAATGGTATCAGCAAAAAATTCTACTTTGTAGAAAATGTCTCTGGCACAACCTATAATTGTTAAGGGAGTCATGCTATCAATTTTTTGTTATATTTTATTTTTCAAAAAGGTTAAATAATATGTCTATGTTTTCTATGTGTGTTTTTACTGTCAAAAATACAATTACTATATTTTATTTGATGCTGAGCTGAGGGACTCCAGCTACTTGCACTTATTTAGTTCTTCTTAGTGGAGAGGTACTAGCATATTAAAATAACTGGAAAATGGCTCTGTTACCACAACCTATAATTGTGAAGGTAGTCATGGTATAATTTTTTGTCATATTTTCCTTAAATACGTTTAATAAAGGTTAAACATTATGTCAGTTTGTATATATATATTTATTTGTGTGTTTCGATGTCAGAAAAATAACAATTGTGTTTCATTTTACACAGAGCAGAGATGCTAACTACAGTAATTGCATTTATTATAGTTCTACAAATTCTACAAGGACTGTTGAGTTATCAGCAAAGGAAATGTTTAGTTAACCACCACTTACCACTATTATCCATTTTTTTCTATCTACCTTTTATAACTAGTCAAATAATTGTTATTTTTATTTTTTTTTTTTTTTCCAACAAGTTTATTGAAGAGTAATGAGGTTAACAACATGTAATTATACTTTTCACATTGTATGTAGAAAAATAACAATCCTATCTGATCCAATAACATTATAAACGAGTAAGTATCAATTTACATTAGGCAAAAGAAATAATCAGATATCAAGGAAAACGTATGCTGTAACACGTATTAATACAGGAATGATAAAACTGAGGTGATTCGCCCTTTAGAGTGCGAAGTTTTATGTTGAATCAACATAGCCCATGAAATATGGCTGTTAAGGGCTAACTTCTTTTTTTTCGCTTAATCAAGCTAAAATAACATAAAAAGAGGAAGTATATCAAAGAGGAAGTAGGGGAGCGGACCCTCTGACCCGCATTGGGTCCGCAGGGAAGGGGGAGGAGAAAGCTAGAAAAATGAGATGGAGAAGAGGGGAAGGGAAGGCAAGGAAAGTGGGCGGAGGGGAGGCGGGTAAGGACCGAAGCAACTTATGTGTCTAGGTCACTATAAGAATCATGGCTATAATAACTGATAATACGGAGGAGGTGGATTAACTAATTATTAAATGAGTTAATAAGCTGTTCATATTCGGCGGAATATCGGAAAATGATCCAATCTTTCCATATTTTGAGATATTTGTTTGGAGAGTCATGTACTGTAGAAATTAGCTCCTCCATTTCGGAGATTTTGTTAATCTGTGTGAGCCAAGTGTGTAGGGATGGGACTTTCGTGGTACCCCATAGTCTGGGGATGCAAAGCTTAGCAGCATTTATCATGATCATGGGAAGGGATTTGAAGTACTTAGGAGGCGAGTTAGGGTGAAAGTGCAATAGGAACTGAGCTGGATGTAATTGTAAGTCTTGGGTGGTAATTTTGAGTATGTAGGATTTGACCGTATTCCAAAATGGCTGTATCAGGTGACAAGACCACCAGATATGTAGCAAATCTGCATGAGATTGTTTGCACCTCCAACATTCATTTGGGATAACTTTGTTATATTTGTTAAGCAGGAATGGGGTGCGGTACCATTTGGTAAGTATCTTATAATTATTTTCTTGAATGGATACATTTATTGATCCTTTTAAGATGTTACGATATATTTTTTCCCATTGGGGGTCCGTCAGAGTTAAGTCCAAATCGATGCCCCAGTCATTACATAGTTTGCCAAGTTGTATAGGGCAGGAATCCCATAGAAGGGAGTGTATAGCTGATAGCAGGTGTCGCTGGGGTTGTTGAAGTGCACAAATTTGTTCAAATTTGGAAAGAGGTGCCTCTTTAGGATTTTTTTTCAGGCGTGCGGAGACAAAGTAATGAAGTTGTGTGTATTCCCACCAGGTCAATGCGGGACTAAGTAAAGCATTTTTGAGATCTTGAAAGTTGGGAAATTTCCCATTTTGTAAGAGGTGGAAAATGCGAATCCCTATGTCATTGGGAACCGAACGTAGGGTGTGTGAGGATTGACCCGGTGGGAATTGCGAGTTGTCTAGTAAAGGGGTAAGGAGGCTATGTTTCCGGACTAGTTGGTGTTTGGCGTTTGCTGTATGAAAACAACGAATGGTGGGACCTATTAACGGGTGTTTTTTTAGGGAGTCCTGTAAGGAGGAATAAATTAGCCAAGGGGTACTTTGAATGGGAATCAGAGAGAGAGAGTCTTCCAATTCAACCCAATCCTTTTTGTGCTTCTGTGAGTGCCAGTCTGCTATGCGTAAGAGGTGGGATGCTTGGTAGTACAAGTAGATGTCTGGGATTCCCATTCCACCTTTGGATTTGGGTCTGGAGAGTGTCTCAAATTTAATACGAGGGGCTTTGTGATTCCAGATAAAGGATCTGATGGCCTTTTTTAAAGAGGAGAAGAAGTGTAAGGGCAGTTGAATGGGAATTGTTTGTAGTAGGTAGAGGATACGCGGAAGCACATTCATTTTAACAATTGCAGCTCGACCGAACCAAGAAAAGTGTACCTTATTCCACTTTTTAAGGTCTTGGAAAATATCCTGAGAAATAGGAAGATAGTTTTTTTTGAATAGGTTATTTAGATCAGTGGGGATTTCGATACCCAAGTATGTGATGGTATCCGTTTTCCATTCGTAGGGGAATGATTGTTTACACTGTTCAACTATTGGGTCAGGGAGGGATATGTTAAGTGCTTCCGATTTGGATCTATTTATTTTGAAGTTAGAAATGTATTGAAATAATTTCAATTCTTTTTGTAAATTGGGGATTGAGATAAGGGGGTTGGAGAGGAACAGCAGGACATCATCTGCATAGGCAGCAATCTTATATTGGTTAGAGTTGGAATGTACACCGGAAATGTCAGGATTAGTTCTAATACTATTGAGAAGGGGCTCAAGTGTGAGTATGAATAGAAGAGGAGACAGGGGGCAGCCCTGACGGGTTCCATTGCTGATGGAGAAGGCATTCGATAGCGAGCCGTTAACACGTACTCTGGCTGACGGGCTGTGGTAAAGTGCAAGTATAAGGGACATCAATCTGGGTCCCAGACCAATTGACTGGAGAATCGCTTCTAAGTAGTCCCAAGCCAGCCTATCGAATGCCTTCTCTGCATCAAGAGATAGCAGAAAACCGGTCTGTGAGGAAGAAGAAAGAATGTGGTGTATGTTAAGGGCTTTAAGTGTGTTGTCCCTAGCTTCCCTGCCAGGCACAAAGCCAACTTGGTCAGAGTCAATCAGGGACGGAATGAAAGAAAGGAGGCGGTTAGCTAGTATTTTGGCAAATATTTTCAGATCTACATTGAGCAGTGAAATTGGACGGTAGTTTTGAACTCGTGTGGGGTCCTTTCCTGCTTTTGGTATAACGGAAATATGTGCTTCCAGGAGTCTGGAGTGGCTGGAATTCGAATTGGAAAGACTGTTGAATGTTTTCAGAAAGGGTACGGCCAAGATATCTGCAAAGGATCTATAATAGGCTAGAGAAAAACCATCAGGGCCAGGGCTTTTCCCTGGTTTCATTTGCTTCAGAACCAGATTAAATTCTTCACTCGTAAGTGGACCATCAATGTTGGAGGACTGTTGATTGGTGAGTGGTTTGAAGCCGTTTTGAAGTAGGTAGTCCCTGATAATTTCAGATCTAGAACTATCAGTCGCTTGAGGTTTGTGTTCAGGTGGTAGGTTATAGAGAGAGGTGTAGTATTGAGTGAAAGCTTGTGCAATTTCAGAATTAGAGTGATTCTTTTTGCCTGTGGAGTCTGTTATGCAGTGGATGGTGTTCTGAGCTCTTTTTGCCGCCAAGGCCCTGGCCAAGTATTTACTGCTTTTATTGCTAAATTCGTAGAATAGCTTTTGTGATAGTATGAAGCGCTTCCTGACTTTGATGTTAAAAAACTCTCTGATCTTATTCCTGACCTGAGATAGCTCCTCTAAATGTTGAACAGCATGCGATCGTTTATGTGTGAGTTCCAGTTTCTTAGCTTGCGAGAAGAGCTCAGAAATGCTTTTTTGTGCTGCTTTTTTCCTATGTGCCCCCATTTTGAGCAGTGTACCCCGGATCACGCACTTGTGGGCCTCCCATATAGTGGAGGGAATCATGTCACATGTATCGTTTGTTAGGAAATATTCAGATAGTTGAGATCTAATTATTTCCGCGTTTTTGGGATGCATAATAATAGACTGGTCAAGTCGCCAGATTTTTTCATGTTTATTAATTTGAGGGATCGCAAGTGTGACAGAGATAGCACAATGATCTGAGATACACATCGGATCTATAGTCGCTTTTTTGAGTAGATGAATGTCTTTTTGCGTGATAAAGAGGTAATCCAACCTCGAATATCTGTTATGTGGAGTGGAGAAGAATGAATAGTCCCTGCCGGACGGATTTAGTAAACGCCAAGTGTCGTGTAAGGACAAATCTTGTAGTTGTTTCTTGACCTGTTTAAGTGCCTTGTACGGCATAGATGAGGCCCCGGTTGAAGTATCCACTATGGGGTTAATTGCAAGATTGAAGTCTCCTCCGAGGAGGAGACATCCCTCTTGGAAAGATGTAAGGATTGTGGACATTTCTCTAAAAAAACTAACTTGTGCTGTGTTGGGTGCGTAGATATTAGCCAAAGTCAGTGGAGTGTTCCACAAGGAACCCTTCACGAACACGTACCTGCCCTCTTTGTCAATCAGGGTGTCCGTGATTTCAAAAGGGATGTGTTTCGCTATCAGAATAGAAGCCCCCTTGGTTTTGGCGAGACTGTTAGTCGCGTGGAACATCAACGGAAATTCTCTGACATGCCATTTCGGAATACGGTCAGTCTTGAAATGTGTCTCCTGTAAAAACACTATGTCTGCTTTAAGAGAATGGAGGTAGAGGATTAGTTTGGACCTTTTTTCGGGAACATTAAGTCCTTTAGTGTTAAGTGAGATGATTTTAAGATGTTTGAGTGCAGGTGTGTAAGATGAAGTAGCCATGATGATGAGGATCGCAAATGACAAGGGAAGGGGGGTGGAAAAAGACGAAGGGAAAAAAAAAGGGGAGGGGAAGCGGTGGTTTGGGAAGCAAGAAAGAAGAAAAAGAAGAAAAGAGCAATTCCCCCTTAAAGTAGGAGGGGGATCATAGGCCAACAGCAGAGAAAGACCTGCTTTTAACTGCTATGGGGATAGATAATGTTGGATTTAGTCAGCTCAAATGTGAGCTGTGTGGGAAGGTGGTAGGAAGCGTGCGGTGTCTGGAGGGTACCAAAGATCGACCAAAACGTGGGAAAAACCCATGGTATCCCCACCCGACCACCTAAATAAAAACTTATTAGGTGTTCATGTCTATGAGGTAACATTGAACCTGGGATAATAGCAATATAGGAGTAAAAACAACATTATAACTGGAAGGATAATTACCTTTGGCAAGTATAGACAGCACCATCATTATGGCATAGGTCGAGGTCAAGAGAGGAACTGAGTGCACATACCTGTGTCCCGAGAGGAGCACTGGAACATATCACGCAAGAGTAAAAGTTTCTGTTACATATGGTCAGAAGATAAGAAATAGGGAATGAAAAGAACAAAAAGTTAAAAACTTTGATACCATATTAGTATACAACCAAAACAACTTGAGAAATATAGCCATCTAGTGGCATCAATCGGAACTAAACCACAACGGGGATCTTAAAGACACCCATGGCAGTGGATCCCGAGTAAATGCTCCAATGCTCCTCATCCGAACCAATATTAAACTTAGACTAATAAAGAAAGGTATACGATTCTGGGTAAAGAACTAAGTAGAACCAAAAACCTGACTCGTCCTTCAACCAGGCACTTACAAACCCTTGTGGAACCGCTGCAAATCAATGAGAAGTATAAAACAGCACATTAGTTCTTGAGAAACATTATGCATAGGAAGAAAAGAGAGTAGACCCGCCCCCCAAGGTCCCAAGAGAGTCCAGGGGTAGCCACTCCCAAGTCCTTGTGAGCCGCTTCAAATTGGTAAAAAAAAAAAAAAAAAAAAAAAAAAAAAAAAAAAAAAAAAAAAAAAAAAGGGGCTCGCATGAATGGGTTTTCTTCGGGTGTCCAATGTGAATTAGAGTCGTGGTTTAAAGTGCTAAAAATCTGACATCACATTTGTACTCTTGGATACTGCTGCAGAGCGTTCCTAAGGCTGCAGAGCGTTCCTTTAGTAAACATCCTCTCTGACGTTCGATGAAGAAAACAGTGTGGATGTCATGTACCGGGGCGGAGTGGAAGGAGGTGAAGCAAGAGGAGGGTATATTCAGTATATGCGAGGTCTCCTATGGGCGGGAGATGAAGGAGCGCTGCCCTGGTTACGGCCTTGCCTGTACCCTGGTGAGGCAGGACGATTGGGTGAAGGTCGGCGTCTTCTGATGTGTTCAGGGTCCTCTTGATGATGAACATCCATGTCCTCAATTTGCATATTAGGAGGTTGTCTGCTCACATGTGACCAACCGGGAATCTCAATTAAAGGAATGCCCAGAGAGTTGCAAAAGGTTGCTGTATCTTCAGGATGTCTGAGTGAGGCAAAGCGACCCCTAGAGCCGGCAAACAGACAAAACGGAAATTTCCATTTATAGGGAATTTCCCTTTCTCTCAGGATATTCAATAATGGACGTAAGTCTTTGCGCTTTTGCAAGGTTATTGGGGAAAGGTCCTGGAACAGCTTTACCTCAGTGCCCTGATAAAGTATGCGACCTCTTATCCTGGCGTTATGGAGGATCTCCTCTTTTAATTTAAATTGCGCTAGACAGCCAATAATGTCCCTTGGAGGATCCGAGTCCCTCCCTTTAGGTCTTAGGGCCCTGTGGAGCCTCTCTATTTCTATTGGGGTATCGGGTGGTCTTCCCAACAGGTCATTAAAGATTGTGAGGGCAGTTTGAGTCAGTTGGGCAGGTTCTATCGATTCGGGGAGACCGCGAATGCGAATGTTGTTTCGACGACCTCTGTTCTCAAGATCCTCCAGATGTCTGTGGAGGTCTCTGATCTGGGAGGAATGATCAGATATCTCTCTCTGTGCACTCAATATATCTGCATCTTGCCTGTCAGTAATTTCTTCCACCTCTTCCAGTCTATCAGTGATGTTATGCATCTCTTTTTTAAGGTCAGCAATGGCGGCTGAAAAGGTAGCTGAAAGGGTAGATTTAATGTCGTCTGCTATGGCTTTAAGGTCTTGCAGTGAAACACAGTGTGAGGATGAAGCATGACCAGGCATATCAGTGCGCACAATCTGAGCAGGTGGACAGACAGGTGGACAGAGTGAGAGGTCACCAGGAGAAGGGGTTTTTGGTGCCTGTGGAGTGTGTGTCTCTTTTATCTGCATGCTGTTAGGTGCTGCCAGTGCTGCTGCTTGTGCAGTTTCTCCTGTCAGTTTTTTAAACATATCAGGAACCTGGATCCCTGAACGCTGTTCTTGATCCCGTGGGGAGCGAGAGCGGGTTGAAGAGGAAGATCTATCTCCTTTTCCCATGGAGAAGTTTTAAGGTTACCTCAAATGCTGCAATATTAGGCGGACGGGTGGGGGAGCCCCTTCTTTACATATTCCCCGCCATGCGTGATTAGCGCAGAGCTGCCAGTGAGGTCAGAGAGGGGTTAGCGGGTGTGCAGGACAGTGGCCAGTAGGATCAATAAAAATTTAGGTGCTATTACTGGGTCTGGTGGAGGTTTGCTGCTTGCTAGATGAATCTGTCCCTTTCTGCAGCCAAGATGGCGGATTGTGCTGTGCTGTGTATGCTGCCTGTTATAATGGGGCCTTGCTGCGGGGAGCAGGATGGGATGGAGAGCTGAGGGGGCACCCAAAAGGATGGAGGAGGGCCTCTAGGGACTTCGGTCTTACCGGATCCAGGAGCCGGCGATCGCGGCAGGCAGGGCTTCTAGGCGAGGCCCCGGCTTCAGTGGTGAGGTAGGCCTCAAAAAAACGATCCTCTAAAATCCGATTTTTTGACCAAATATAGATATATATCAGTCCTGGTGGTCAAGGTGGGTCCCCCCAAGATGTTTATATCCCCCAGAGAGCGGGGATGGAGGAGGATTGGAGAGGATTGAGTTCGGGGATAGTGGAGCTCTCCTCGGACACGTCCGTCCCGCACGGCTTCCGGTCACGCCCCCTCTATTTTTATGAGCAGCAAAAAGAAAAGCCAGCGGAATCAAATTTTCCTACTTTTGTATTCTCTTAATGAAGAGTGCCCTAAGATTAAAAGTGACCTTTTGTGCAGGAGTCTCTAAACTATTCAACACAAGGGCCACATCGTATATTTTACAAATGAATGCAGGCCATTAAAAATAACGAATTTTAGGAATAAATGAATAGAATTTAAATGAATGAATATGTTTTACTCTGAAACCTTTTTTTGTAATCAGCATAATATGATTCAGAACAAAAAAGACAAAAATTTTAGGAAAACAAAGCAAAGTTCTCCCCTTACATCAGTATCCCCATCAGTTCCTCCCTTACATAATAGGTGTCCTCATCAGAGTTATGAGTAAGCACAATGTAACTGTGTGAAACGTGTCAACCTCTGTATTGGTTATTGCTCCTGTGATGTGTGTCATGCATTTTATTGGAATTTTGCAATAAAAGGACTTTCGGTACATTGATGCTCCTCTTACATTAGGGCCTCCATCAGCGTTCCCCCTGGCATTAGAGTCCCTCTTACATCAGGGTCCCCATTACTGTCCCCTCTTACATCAGTTATGCCCCCCATTAGAACCCCCTTACATACCTATATATGCTAGAAACAATGTAGTATCAGGAGGAAAAGAGTTAATGCAGGACAAAGAAGGAATAATGCATTAGCTTAAAGCAGAACTAAATCTCCCTCTCTTCTGTAGCCAAGGAAGCTGCCATTGTAGCCTTTGTTTGATCTGCAGTTGACATGGTGCTGCACATGTGTTCAGTTATAACGCCAGCCACTTAATGGATTGACAGTTTGGTAGAAAGCACAAGCAATAGTGACAGCTATCATTCATGGCATGCCTTCAATGTATGCTTTCGGGAACCATTAAATCAATAGGTTTAGTTCTGCTTTGAGTATTATGTGTAACTATGGGGACATTACACAAGCTTCTCCTGAAGAAGTCCATTGACGACAAAACACATAGATCAGGGTGGGACTTTGGTGACGTCATCAGGTACCATATGAGTCACAGACCTGCTTTCGGTGGATCAAAGAGTATGTTTTATAGAAAAATTGTAATTCTGTGATGTAAATAGCACCAAAAAATGTAAGTTGATTTTATTGATTTCAATTTTAAAGTGGATGCAAATTTTTACACTGTGCAATCTCCCTTTGCTTTCTTTTATCTATGCGTTTATGAGTCTATGGAATAGGAAAAGTTCTTGGCATGGAAAACACCCAAAAGGAGCAAAAAAAATAATTATTACGTATATGATCCATGACCTTCTTAGCACATAGGAGGTCAATGATTTCTAATGAGTGAATCTTCTAAAAGGAAAACAAGGATGTTTTTTAACTAAAGTGTTTGAGGAGCCCACAGATTAGGTGTCAGAGGAATATAACACTGTGAAAAATTGCATAGTTTTTCATTGTGAAATTGTTGATACATTCCCTTCATTATAGCCACTAGATGAAGCTAAACATCAAAGAAAATAAATATATGTTTGCTATGATTCTAAGCTCCATCTAGCTTCTATAGTGCTGTATTTTCCTGGACCACTCTAGTTTTATTAATGAAGAACATTCAACATGTAGAGGAAATAAAAATAAAAATAAAACATTTGATTTTGCTGATTCACAGAGAACAAATGTACCAGCAGCTTCATTGGACAAATAACTACAGTATATGTTTTTTTTGGGGGTTTTTTTCATGAATATACCCCTGGATGTATTTTGAACTGTATTCATTATACAAAGAGTGTACTTTGTTCTTTATAAAATCCCTGGAAAAAGTATGAAATCATCATTCTTGAAAAAATGTTCACTCAATTGTTTAATTGTGTAAAAAAAAAAAAAAAATTACCACAGATATGCCTCAAAACTATTTTCATTTACCATTTCAACCTTCTTATTTTAATTTTGTGCACCTGGTTTTGTTTTTATTAGTTACAGTCAATGTTATAATAGTTATAATTGTGAAATATTTGCAGTAGAAATTAATGTATGTAGTTTTTATATAAACGAAGGTTTGATACCACACACATTGGGTAAAGTGTTGATCATTTTAAAGAATACATGTATGCTGCATATCACTAGTGATATTGGCTCATTAGCTAGATTTATACTTTAGGAGAAAGCACAGTGTTTTTCGCAAAGATATTTGCAGAGTATATTATCAGGAAATCTGTTACCCACAAATTGGAATGCAAAAGAAAAAACACACACGCTGTCACCTAGGGGTGTTCCACCACCTCCACAGTCACATAAGGTCACAAGGAGGGCAGCTAAATAGGGATAAAACCGTCTTTTTACTCCTTAACAGTTTTAAAGCTGAAAATATCACTTTGAAATACCATTTATTCAGAAAATCAGTGGAACCACCTAATGCAGTTCCTACACTTTTAGAAAATACTGTATGTGATTTGAGAGAGGGCATCTTTACAAACTTTCAAGCCTATAATAAGCATATCAAAATAGCTAAATTTACTTGGCCAGGTAAGGTACAAATGGAAGGAAGAAACTGGTAACAAAAAAGGTTAATTTCAACAACAACAGAACTCTAGTGAAAGGGTCAGTTCTCTGAGCCAGTTAGGAGATATTTTGATGTACGTCTCCTTGCCCTGTATCTCTTTACTGAACCTGTTTGAGGTGCTCTCTGACTTTGGGCTCATATCGCAACTGCACGTCAATGAAGCCAAATCTAAGGCACTGAATCTCCTTAGCCCCTGATCAGTTTAGGGGATCCAGGAGAATTACAGCTTTATCTGGTCCTCCTCCCTGTCCTATTTGGATTCCAGCTGACCTCATCCTTTAAATTCATATTTTAGGCAAACTATACCCCCCCCCCCCTTCCCTTTGTTAAGAGATTTGACTTTTCTTCTTGCCTCCTGGACACCTTTGCTAATTTCTTGATTCAGCAGAATTCACACTATTTGAATGACCTACTTTCCAAAACACCTGTACTTTTTCAGAGTCCTATCAGTCCCTATACAGAGCCATATACTGAGAACTGAACAGCACAAACTGCTTAGTTTCATCTGGCTCCACCATAGGCCGGAGGCTACCTGCAACGATACTATACCACCACAGACTAATGGGAGGCCTTAAGCACTACTATACCTGCTCAAATTGTGTCCCTCTATGCCATCTCTGAAATGCTTGTCTGGGTCTATCTAACAATTGCTGAATGCTCCCATTTCCCTGTTGACAACCTTCTATGGGCCATCCTTTTTATAGGTCCAGAATCTCTCCTGCATTTCTTGTGCCAAAATGGATTCATTGAAATATCTTTGCAATTTGATTTCTCCTCACTTGCCCCTATCATGTATCCTAGACACCCCCCACAGTTTTTCCCAGCCTACAACACAGGAGAGGAATCAAATATATCTTTAAATTTCTCACTCTTGATGGTATAAAATCTTTCCAATATCTATAGGAGAATTGGCAACTGCTAGCCGAGGAGGCCTTTTGACATATTCAAATAAGCCACCCTATCCCCGGCCTATTTTGGTACCATGAGGGGCCACCCAAAAGATTAACTTCATTTTAAAACTAATGCTGAAAAGACCACTGCTCAATGGGCCTAGTCTCTGACCTCTATGCCTCTCCTACTGATTCAATGGGCTCCAGTAGATTTCCCTATAAGGTGAAGTGAGAAGCGAAACTCGGCACAACCCTGTATCAAGACACGCTTTCGTAATATCTTAGCCCAAGATAATACCTTCAAACTACTCTCACAAGTCGTATGACATGTCAAATTCAGTGTTTCCTATGAGAGCCATCTTAACTTGTCCGACACAAGTCGCTCCGACTTTAGAAAAGGTCCCTGCGCTACTTAGGTCCAACTTTGATATGACTTCAATGCCAACTTCAATGCCAACAAATGTAAAAAGTCACATTAGGTTGGATCAAAGTCAGACTGAAGTTGCAGGGGAAAGTCGGATCGGAAGTCGTTGAACTTTCATGTCGGAGCAATGTGAACCCGGGCCTAAAGCTGTCTGGAATTCAGCTTCAATAGCATTGAAGGGAACTCCATCTGATCTAGGAGTTGGATATGTGCATCTTGTATCTTCTATTTTACTTTTGAACACACTAATTATGTAAAGCAGCAGACATGTTATCTACAAGTATTACTGCACTGTACTGTCAGAACATTAAATTATACCTTTTACTTAAACCTTGTAATTTTCTTAATGTTCTGGTTCCAGAAGAACTTTAGTTTCCATGAACTTCAGTTAAATAAATCATGCATTGCTATTTTAAATTTAATAGAGAGAAGGGAGAGCTAAAGTTGGCTAATAATAAAAAAAAAAAAAACTTTGTAATACTGTTTTTATTAAATTCATCTATATTACTGGTATAGCCAGTGGTGTTGGCTGAACCCTTTGTTTCTCAATGGCAAAAGAGGTACATCTACAGCAGTGAGTAAAATAAATAAATACACATAAATGTTTAAAGATATCTTCTAACTAATATACCTTCTGTGAGAATTTTTAAATGTGTGTAATAAGGGGCTTCCTCAAATGTAGGTCAAAGTAGGGCTCCCTAGTGCTCTCGACCTGATAGTAATTGCTAGATCTGCTATATAAAGAAAATAAATATTGTAAGGGGTACTGCCAGCGGTAAACCATGCATGAAACAAAGACATTCAAGAACAGCCCAAGCAGATTTGACCTATACTTTTATTACCAAGACAGCAAACAAACACATTTTCAATACAAGAGGGCTTTGTACAGCAACTGCATTGTAGAAAACAAACAAAACACCTGCTTGTTCAAGAAATTAACTAAACTCATGCCGGTTCTTGGCAAAAATGCCAGGGGTTCAGATCAGAGTTGCCAACCTAGCAGATTAAAATTCACTGACACTACACCCAAAATTTACTGGCACAGCCAAGTTTTTACTGGCATTTCCAAAACTTACAAAAATTACATTTTAAGTGCAAATTTTAGTATTTATGCTACAAACAAGTACAATATGCAATTAATAATGTGATTTAGGGGAGATTTCAAAGTAAAATAATATTTATGTTATTTTTGATATAGTAAGAGAGGGTTAATATAACCCATCATTTCTTTACCTGCAGTGGTTATAGAAAATAATCACCCCCTAAAAATAATCATATTTGGTGGCTTTTCAGCCTGAAATGAAGACAGATGCAGTCCCCCTTATAGTGTCCCCCTTTGCATTAAAGCGGTTGTAAACCCTATAAAAAAAAAATAAAAAATAAAAACCTGCAAGACAAAGGCATAATGAGCTAGTATGCATCGCATACTAGCCCATTATGTGTAACTTACCTTAAAACGAAGCCCCGACACGGACCCCCGGACATCTCTGCGGGCGCTGCCATGATCCCTCGTCGTCTCTTCCGGGTTCGGCGGCTCCGGCGCGCTGATTGGCTGGAAGAGACGGCTCCGGCGCGATGATTGGCCGGAGCCGCGATGACGTCACTCCCGCGCATGCGCGCGGGAGTGATTTTTCCGGCAACCTCCCGGCAACTTAATTGAAGGTCCCCCCGGACCTTCAGAGCGCATGCGCCGCTCGCGCGAGCGGCTGCATGCACTGTAAATATCTCCTAAACCGTGCCGGTTTAGGAGATATTATTTGTACCTACAGGTAAGCCTTATTATAGGCTTACCTGTAGGTAAAAGTGTCAAAAAGCGGGATACTACCGCTTTAAAGTTTCCTCCTACTTTAGAGTCTTCCCCAGTAGCATCCCCTCTTATACTGGTTGTTAGTGGGGAGCCCCAGCAACATCCTCTTACATTGGTTGTCAGTGGGGACTCGAGTCCCAGTAACATTCCCTCTTACAATGGCTGTCAGTGGGGAGGGAGCCCCAGTAGTATCCCCTTTTACCCTGGTTGTCAGTCGGGAGCCCCATAACATCCTCTTAAATTGTTGTCAGTGGGAGCCCCAGTAATATCCCCTCTTACACTGGTTGTCAATAGGGAGCCCCAGTAACATCCTCTCTTACATTGTTGTTAGGGGGGAGCGCCATTAACATCCTCTTACATTACCTGCCAGTGGGGAGCCCCAGTAATATCCCTTCTTACACTGGTTGTCAATGGGGAGCCCCAGTAACATCCCTTCTTACATTGCCTGTCAGTGGGGAGCCCCAGTAACACCCCCTCTTAGAACATGCCAGCCAAAAACACCAACATGTTAACAAAAAACTCAAACCGAAGCAGTGAGTTGTAAAAAGAACTACCCCTTTTGCTTTAACTCCCGACTTTGGTCTGTTGGGATATGACTCACTACTAACTTTGCACATCTAGACTCTGCTGACACAAGGGGTTGTGTGATATTTTGCAACTCACTGATTCTGTTTTATTTTCTGACATGCTGGTGGTATATCTTTTACTTGGATGCTATAAGTAAATACAGATGGAATAAAACAAAAACTGTCTGTTTAATTTCAGGCTGCAAAGCAACAAATTAAATTTTTAATGAGGGATCATTATTTACTCTACCCACTGTATGCCCAACTGGAGAGATTTCCCTTTAATTTCTGTTCCATAGCCACCACAGAAAGTGAGTGAAATCTCTGGTAGCCAAAAGGATCAACAGTATTTATGTCCACAAATGTCTGAAGATTCACCACTATTTCTGTTCTGGAATGAAGTTTGCCAGGACAAAAATGTGTGTGAAATTTGGTAAAAAGTAGCACTTAGTGATATGATCCTGTAGCTTAATGCTTATTCTGCCCACAGTTACCAAGTAATCAGTATCATCACTTGACTGAAAATAACTTAACAAGGCATCATATTCACTCAAAATGTGGTTGACACCATCAAGCATTGAAAGCCATCTGGTAGAACAAAGCTGTAGAATCTTTGCTTCTACAAATTCCTGAAATACATCATACAATTGTAAACATTTAATTGTAAACTATGTGCAAAGTGGCTATGTACATCTCTGCAAAGTTTCTTATCAGTTTTTGGTATGGCTTTACAGGCATCTGCAGCACACATGGCTACATGACAGGTACAGTGAATGTGAAAAATATAAGGCTGCTCTACTTTGAAGCGGTATAGTACAGAGTTTCTAGGACCAACCATTACACTTGCACGATCTGTACCAAGAGCTATTACATTTCTTAGGGGTATACTATCTTCCAGAAAAGATTGTTTAATCTGCTCAAAAATATCATCAGCAGTTGCTTCAGTGAGATCAAGGAGGTGGTAGAACTGATATTGGGTTCTACCAGCTTCTTCATCAAAATAAATGAAAACCATAGCTAATTTTTTGCTTGTTGATATATTAGTAGTTTCGTCAATCAGTAATGAAAAGTGACAATATGCAAGCCTTTTGCACAACTCCTCTTTGAGACACTTAGCAATAACATTCCTAACCAACATGGAACCTTACATTCGCTTACAGTTGATGAATAGTGATGGACGAACATCGGACGGTGCAGTTCACGAACACCATCCACGAACTTTCTCAAATGTTTGCGAACCGCAAGTTCGCGGTGGACCCCATTCACTTTAATGGCAGGCGAACATTAAAAACCTCCAGGTCATATTTGCAGCCACAAAATACGTACTATCTGTGCACACATAGTACCACAACATGGACACTGACATACCAGAAGTATTGCTATTGGAAAAGTTGCCATAACATTTTTTTTCTAAATCAGCCAGAACTGACAGCAGCCAGTAAATACATGTCAAATACATATAGGGTCCATTCACACGTCTGTAAAATGGGTCCGCATCCGTTCCGCAATTTAGCGGAACGTTTACAGACCCATTGCTTTTCAATTACAGTCTTAAAAATTAGGCATTCACAGGATAAAGAAGTAAGTGTCAGCCAGTACAGGCACCATAAATTAGCCAACAGACATTCACCTGACAGCAAAGAACTTTGTATTCTGTGGCTGGAGGTACATTAGGCATTTACAGGATACAGAAGTAAGTGTCGGCCAGTACAGGCGGCCAGTACAGGCCCCACAAAATTAACCCACAGGCGTTCACCTGACAGCAAAGAACTTTGTATTTTGTGGCTGGAGGTTGCTGTGTGGAGCAGGGACAGACTGTATAGTGACACAAGTCGCTAGCTAATAGGTCCACAAAAGTCTTTTGTCAGTGTAGGGAGAGGTTGCTGTGTGGAGCTGGGACAGACTGTAGCAATTAGGCATTCAACGGACATAAAAGGCCTTTTATGCCGCTGTATTTACCTAAGACAGGGACCATGACTTGTTCTGGGTGGTGGCGGATATTTGTGGCCTGTCATGAGGAATTTGAATCAAACATGGTCTACTGGTCACATGTGTTGAACTCCTCCGAGATCCATGCCTCATTCATTTTTAGAAATGTGAGGTAGTCAACACTGTCGTGAGCTAGGCGAGTGAGCTTATCGGTCACGATCTGCCCTGCTGCGCTGAACGTCCTTTCGGACAGGACACTGGACGAGGGGCAAGCCAACAGTTCCATTGAAAATTGTGCAAGCTCTGGCCAGAGGTCAAGCCTGCCCACCCAGTAGTACAGGGGTTTATCACTTCTCAGATCGTCCACATCGACCGTTAATCCGATGTAGTCAGGCACCTGTCGGTCTATGCGTTCCCTGATGCTGGAGCCTTTGCTGTCAACGCATAAGTCGCGGTAAGCCCAACACTCACCTAGGGACGATCCACTGGACGGATGGAAAATAGGGTTTCCATCCGTCCAGATATGATGGATCGGATGTCAGCAGACATGTCTCCGCTGACATCCGATGCCCCATAGACATGCATGGGGGGACCGTTCAGATCCGCCCAAAAAAAACGGACAGGCAGTCCGCCTGTGTGAAAGGGGCCTAAGAAGGCACCTGGACTCCCATCACTGAACCCAGTGGGAGCAACGCCGTTAGAACCCACAAAGCCACACTCCAGGCTCTCACCATCCAGCCTCTTCTCCTTCTCCTCTCTCCTCACAATTGTCCTCCACTCCCCCTTCCATCATGCCGTCCTCACGTTTTTCTAGAAAAAGGCAGACTTCCATGGCCCAAATGTTCGAGGGTAAAAAAATGATGACGCCGGATAACCCTGTTGCCCAACAGGTGACCGCTAGCTTGTCGGAATTGATAGCCCGCCAACTACTGCCATATAAACTGGTGGACTCGGAGGCCTTTCGAAAATTTGTGGCCATTGGAACACCACTATGGAAGGTCCCAGGAAGGAAATATTTCTCGCAGAAGAGCATCCCAGAGCTATATGGCCATGGTTAGCAGCAAGTGAATGTATCTCTGGCACACAGTGTCGGTGCCAAGATACATCTGACCACAGACACGTGGTCTAGCAAAAACAGACAGGGAAGGTATATAACTTTTACTGCCCACTGGGTGAACCTTCTGACGGCTGTCAAGCATGTAACCCGTGGCACCCGTGTAGATTTGGTTTTACTGACACATATTGCATGCAGGCCTTCCTCTTCTTCTCCTCGTCCTACTCCATCCTCCCTCTCCTCCTCGGCTGACTCCTCCTTTTCCACTGCTACCGTGTCTTCCGCTGCGCTGCCCAAGATCCCCAGAACATATTCGACATGCCAGGTGAGACGTTGCCATGCTGTGCTGCGTCAGTTGTGCCTGGAAGCCAAGAGCCACACTGGTCCTGCACTCCTTTCAGCTTTGCGTTCACAGGCAGATCAGTGGCTAACACCGCTCAATTTGACAATTGGTAAAGTGGTGTTCGACAACGGTGCCAATCTGCTGAGCGTGCTGAAACAGGACAAAATTACACACGTGGCATGCATGGCACACGTCCTGAACTTGGTCGTGCAGCGATTCGTTGTCAAATACCCTGGGGTCCAGGATGTATTGCGGCAGGCCAGGAAAATCTCGGCCCATTTCAGAAGATCTTACACAGCCATGGCTCACCTTGCTGACATTCAGCGGTGACACAACCTGCCCGTCATACGTCTTCTTTGTGACTGCTCGACGCAATGGAAATCAACCTTGTATATGCTTGATAGGCTGCTCCAGCAGAAACGTGCAGTTAACGACTACCTGTACGAACTCTGCGGCAGGACAGGTTCTGGAGAGCTTGGATTTTTTTCACCGCACCAGTGGCTGCTCATGCGCGACGCATGAAGACTTCTGCGGCCATTTGATGAGATCATCAAACTGGTCAGTCGCAGCCAAGGCGCCATTAGTGACATCGTACCTTACACTTCTTTCTGGAGCGTGCATTGCGTAGTGTCATTGATCAAGCTGTCGAGGAGCAGGAAGATGAGGAAGTCGCAATGCTGAATGAATATAGAAAGCATATTATAGTGAATTTGTATTATGCAGCATTGTGACTGGTGAGCGGTTCTGCAGCGATACTACAACTACAAAGAGTGACAAACGCAATTAGAAAAAAGTATTATAACTGGTGTGATAGACCAGTGGCCCCCCAAAATGACAGATTGAAGCGGGGTTGTTATATAACAATATACTTTCATAATAGTGTATTTGGGTACTGCAGAAATTTTGCCTCTGCATCATCGACGTCACCTTCCCCAACACTAACATTAGAGATCTTGGAGTAGGCAGCAACAGCGGGGACCAACCTCTGATCTGGGTACTGTCGTCAGACTGCTGAGTGGCGGCTGTTGCTACCTCCTCTTCCTGATCCGATGCCAGGAATGGCTGCGCATCGTAAATGTCTTGTGATGGATTGGAAAATAATTTCTGTGACTCAATCGGAGGGTATATGGTGGTGTTGGTGGTGGTATCTTTGAGGGTGCACACAGCAAAGAGTGAAGAGGGTGCAGATAGAGAGGATGAGGAGGGTGCAGAAGAGGAAGGCTGAGTGAGCCACTCAACCAAGTCTGGTGCATCCTTTGACGTAATCAAATGCACCTTCTGTAACTTCCCACTTTGGCTCCGGCCTGGTGCTCCTGCCCTACCACTACCACCCCTGCGGAAGGGCCTACCTCTTCCTCTGCCTGTCATTTTTTAAATGACCCTGTGACAAAAGTCTCTAGAGAAGCACAGTATATGTAGAAGCCCGTTTCAATCTGTCGTTTTGGGGGGCCACTGGTTTATCACACCAGTTGTGAAAAATATTTTCTCGTAACTTTTGTCACTGTGTGTAGCAGAGTTAACGCAGTGAAACAGGCAAAATTTCTGCAGTACCCAAATACACTATTATGAAAGTATAACACCCCGCTTTAATCTGTCATTTTGGGGGGCCACTGGTTTATCACACCAGTTATCAAAAATATTTCCTAGTAGCTTTTGTCACTGTGTGTAGCAGAATTAACGCAGCGAAAGAGGCAAAATTTCTGCAGTACCCAAATACACTATTATGAAAGTATATACAAACTGTATGGCTGAATTTGCACCGCACAGACATCGCATGTAATTTTAGGAGCAGTGCACTCCGAATTACATGTGATCTCTGTGATCGCATCAGTGTGAACCAGCACTATGCTATACGCTGGGGGTGTCAATTCAAAGTTAACGACACCCCCAACTCAGATCGCATATCGCAGTGCGATCTGACAGTTTGCACAGAATTGGAACGCACTGGTGTGAACCACCGTGCGATCCGATTCTTCTGCGGACCAAAAAAAGGGTCCTGTGTGTGTTCACTCCGACTGCGGTGCGAATTCAGCCATACAAACTGTATGACTGAATTTTCACCGCACAGACATTGCATGCAATTTTAGGAGCAGTGCGCTCCTAATTACATGGGATCTCTGTGATCACATCAGTGATTCGCACTTAGTGGTGAGCTGGGGGTGTCGTAAACTTTGAATAGACACCCCCAGCGTATCACATATGGCAGTGTGAACTGCCTGTGCTGCGGATGCGATGCGGAAACACGCAGATATATTCCCAGTGTTCCAGCATCAGTCTGTCCCTGCTCCACACAGCAAACCTCTCCCTACACTGATAATAGAGAGAATATAGATAGTATACCTATACCAAATACCAGTCCTTAAAAGGACTTTTGTGGACCTTATAACAGAGCGATCTGTGTCACTGACAATCTGTCCCTGGTGCACACAGCAAACCTCTCCCTACACTGACAAAAAGCAGTATGTAAAATGGCAGCCAGATCAGGTCTATTTAAAGGGTAGGAGGTATGTCCATGTGCTGAAATGTCTCAATTGGCTGTCCTGTACCACCTGATGGATGTGTCATGGGTCAAAGTTCTTCACAATGTAAAAGAATATGGCGGCCGTGAACATTGCCATACAGTATGTTCGCGTGATCGGCGGACAACGAACGAGCAAAGTTTGCCGCGAGCCGCCCGCAGGGCGAACTGCAAGGCCATCTCTATTGATGGATTTTGCTATTTTGAAGTCTGGAAACCAATCAATGACATTATCAGTAAGATCATCTAACAAACGTAAAAGCAAATTTTGTTGCGCAAGAAAATTTACTATTTTTAGCTCCGATTCAGAAGTCCCTTTCTTATGAGCCAACACTGCTGAATCTGGTGGTGGCGGAGTTTAGCAAAACTAACAATGCCAGCGCTGGCTCACCTAGCTGCAGCAATAGCCTTGTGTTTTGTACTTGCGCAATGACTGCGTACATCACGAACCCCACCATATCCGATGCTAAACACTTTTTTGCACCACAGACACTTTGCAATTTGTTTTGATTCAGCATCTGCTCTTAACCAGTATTTGAACTGAACATCTGTCAGCCCAGGAGCAACAAAGGAACAAAGCCTAACTTTGTGAGGTTTTTTTGCATGAGGTGGTGCCTATTCCATGTCTAAAGTGTAACTGCAGAGTACAGACAGTGCCACCTACGACCAACACAAGCCCTGCAAGGTGTTGATTACAAGGTGAGCTAGCACATAAAACTACCTTGTGTACTGCAGATGCCTGCCTGAGGAAACCAACCAAAAGCTGTTCATGAAAACTGATCACAGGAACTTATGGAAAGTTTCATAGCACTAAGAGGCATCACATGTGAAGTTCTGCAGGTGGCTGTCTACAAAAATAACGTCTATGCTGCCCATTTTCCTTAAAATGTGTGGTGTTAGTATAATACAAAATACACTTACAGTTGAGAAGATCATTTTCTCTAATCTGGCGGTGGTGGTGGTGTCGGCTTTATAGCCATACAGCTGGCTGTTGTCTCAATATGTTGATTTCTAGGGGAGAAAAAAAAATTAACAAAAAATAGATCTGTGTGTAAACAAAAAAAAGAGAAAAAAAAAAAGGCCTTCAAATTGACATGCACTTACCAGAAGAGGGCATTGGAGTCAATAGCAGAGGTCACGTTGGTGGATGACAGAGTTAAGGAAAATCAACCTGTACAAAACAGGAAGGAGAAAACCCTGAAATGAGACGGGGGGCCGGATTTAAAGAAACTGCAGCTTCAAACATCTATGACGTGTTTCAGTTTCGCCGCGTTCAAATCAATTAACTGGCGCTGCGGCGAATTGGCGAGTAAAACAGCAATAATGAATTCCGCCGTCAGCGGGATTCACTTACGATCGCGGCTTCGCCAATTCGCAAACTTATGTCTTCGTGCTTATAGCAGTTTCACATAGCGATGTGGGCTAGTGGATTAGTGCACACATCACATGTCTGTAATTCATCTCCCTCTGCTGTAGGTTCGAGGCTTACCATCTCCACCTACTTTTTTTATTTTCTTTTTTTGTTTATATTGCTAAAATGTAACGGATTACATCATATATATTGCTAAATAATGTTACACTCAGAAGCGCTTGCAAGCTTCCACCATTTTAAGTGTTTTTTTGATCTTGTCTGTGTGTCGAATCGATCTTATGAAGGAAAGTACCAAAGGCAAGTGACCAAACCCCTACCCTACTTCAGGGCAAGATGAAACCTCACAATTTTACCATGGTCTTCTTCCCACATTCCATACAATGTTTAGTTCTTTAGCTATATGTGCTTTTTAGCCTTAACACACTCCTTTTTTTCCACCATACAGCTTTATTCTGCACAATAGCTAAGTGCTTTGCAACTTCACTGCAGTTCACAACGTCATGGGTTCAAATCACATCACTACACTTGGGATCTCTTTTCACTCTCATTTTTTTAAACAGTTTTTTTAAACTATCTTGAATTTGGGGGGGGAGGGGGGTGTCCTACCCAAATTTCAAGCACATCAATGGAAACAACACAATTTTGATTTTATGAGTGTGGTCCTAGTTTTATCGAGATGCAATTCTTTACATATTTACCATGGTTCTTACAATTTCTTGACCAATAAACATAGGTGTCTGATATTGGACTCTCTCCATATTTCAACAACACAGACCCTCATAGTCCAACACTACATTTGCCTCACACCTCAACACAACACTGTCACATCCCTACTCTACATTACAACCCCTCACATCACCAGTACAAGCAGCATGCAAAGTGCAAAACTCTGGCCTTGGCAGCTTAATGGGCCATACACTAACAATTTGTCTAGACTTTTTCCTGTAGACTTAACCAAACCATATAATAGAAGCTCAAACCTCAACACTTTCAATTTGGATGCAATCAGGCAGGCCCTTGCACTACATAGAAAATGTCAATCTGAAGGATAAAGTCTTCTCTAAATCTTACAGTGTGGATGGCCCTTTTGTCTGTAGGCACCCACACAAAACAAAAAAACACATGTTCAATTCTAATGTATTTATTTATTTGAGAATGACAGCAGAAGGAGGGATGCAGCAAAAGAATATTGTCACTCTCCAGTCCGTGTGCCTTTACAGCGCCAGACCACGATCTTTGCTCCATGGCTACGGGATTCTGATGTCTTCCACAACTTCCGGCAGAGTTCAGAATCCATTCTGCACCTCTACCAGCTCATAGGGGACAGGCATGGCAAGGTTGCTGGGCAGCTTCCAAGCCACTTTCGAAGTTCCAGGGTGTTCATGTTGGTCATTGGCCATGTGCCTTACCAAATATCCACTGACCACAAAAGAAAATGAGTGGAGTCCATCAAGGTGGGTTTCTACCACCTACACCCGCAAGCAGTACCACTCCTGGAAAAATAAAACAAAGGATAAGACATTTCATAATGAAAATCACATCTTAATGCCTGTTTGCTTCATTCTGAACTTCATTTAATTTCGACATCACGAGTGAAATAACACATTTTATGCCAACTTACACAAACCAGAAATCATTAATGTAAACATTTGAATACACACCTGTGACGCCAGACAGCCCATCACCACAGGCTTCCCATGGTACGTGCCATGATTCCAAGATGTTGATGTTCTGGAAAATTACAACACCATAAGATACCAAGCAGCCGTTCATGTTATCAATAACTACACAGGTGGCATAGACACAAATAAACACCTGCCAGCTCTTCTCAGCCCTTTACACTATTCACAATACCAACATGTTTATGGTTAGAGGTGCATGTTTTTGCTCAAGTAACACAATTTTACCAATGTTGACTACACTTTATCTACAATGGCAAGTGTCATTGGCAGATGATAATCACCCTCTGTCTCCCTGTGAGTGGCACCTCTGCTAACTAGCTAATTAATACACATGCCCTATCTTGACCGGTTACAGTACTTACATGTAAAGTGGCTAGCAACCAGGGTATTCCGGGTGGCCATACCGGCAGCGGTGCTCCGCCGCCTGGGGGCCGCCGGCTGACGGACCTCTGGCTCCCTCTCCTCCGTCAGCTCCCAAGAATCATCCCGGGCAACGCACATGTTGTGCAACACGCAGCACGCCAGGATGATCTTGGAAGCCTTTGTAGGAGAGTACAGGAGTTCACCCCCAGGCCGGGCCAAGCAGAGAAACCGGGACTTGAGAAGACCTATGGTCAACTCAATGATACTCCGGCTTCTCCGCAAGGCCCTGTTGTAATTCCTCTCTGCTGGGCCCTGGGGGTACCTGATTGGAGCCATCAGCCACGTCAGCTGCGGGTAACCAGCATCCCCTGAAAAATAAGAAAAATATACATTAGTTATTCATATCATGTGACTTTAGATGACTCCTCAAAATGGGAGACAATTAGGCATTTTACTAAACAACCTGCTCGTCTGTTTGCAAAAAATCATATGAAACATCTCAACTCTGTCTAACTGCCTAAATCACTAATACAAATGGGAAAAAGGACACACAAAGTGGTGGGTTTCTCTTGCAAGTTCCAACTTGGCCCCTATTTTGTTCCTATTACATTAGCCTAGGTCTTACTTCTGGAATATATCTGCAACTAGAGTGAGGAAACCAATATTGACTCACTTATGCAAAGTACTTTGGGGATATGGCAATACCATTGGAATCATTTGTAGGTTTTCTTTGGGTGGCTAGAGGACACCATTTACACATTGGTTAACCACCTTCATTGGACTCAAAGACAACTTTGCAAATCTTTCTTTTGTGAGCTGCTAAGCTGCTGATCTGGTTGTGTGTGAACAGCCTGACAACTCCTAACACATCCATTTTAGGTAGGCTTTGCTTAAATCAGGGTGTACACCGATGTAGCTTATTCCTATGTCTATGTAATCTTACAGTTTATGTTGTTAAGACAAAATACTTTACCAATAAGCCACCCTTCGGGCATTTGTCCACTTTCAAACACCTCGTACAGAGTACTTGTTCTTAACATACTGGAATCATGGCACGACCCTGGGTGACCAGTGTTGACACTCATGATGCGCTGTTTGGCGTCACACACTAATTGGACGTTCACGGAATGGTACTGCTTGCGGTTCCGGTATTCACTTTCGTGGCTCCTTGGGGGCCTAATGGCTATGTGGGTGCCATCGATTGCCCCTAGGATATGCGGCATGTGTGCCCGCCGGTAGAAACCCAACTTGACTTCATTCCACTCATTTTCATTCTGCGGCCAGTGGATAAAATTGGGCACTATATCCACTATGGCATTAATGACCAATATGAACACCCTTGAAACTGTGGGCTGGCTAATGCCCATGATACTTCCCGAAGTGGCTTGGAAGCTGCCACGCCCTAAAATATACAAAGTGGCCAGCAATCTGGCCATGCCGGGCACCGCATGGCCGCGCTGTGTGTCCGGGTCAATTTTCTCTGCTATGAGCTGGTAGAGGTGTAGAATAGTTCCTCGCTCGAGCCGGAACTTCCTCCTGACATCAGAATCCCGCAGCTTGTCCAAATAGATCCTTGGAGCAAAAATGCGTGGCTGGCGAGGTAAGGGCACACGGACTGGAGGTGCTGCTGCTGGAGGTGCTGCTGCTGCAGCTTCCCCACCTTCTGCTGCCTCCTGTGCCAGGGCCTCCTCAAACAAGGCACCGATAAATGCCAGCATTGCACCATCTAATGCGTCTGGGATATCGTCCTCCATTTTGAACGCGCAAATTCGCGAATGCGCAGATATATATAGAAACGGCCGCTAATTATCACACCTGTGAGCCAGCTATAAAAGGAGCACATGGCCAATATGGCTGCTGGATGTTATAGATCGATGTTTCTTATGTGCTAGCAAGACCCTGTGACCCACAACCTACATTATCTGGAGGTAAGACAATTGTATCTCTCTCTCCCAAAAAAAAGGAAGGAGAGAATTTGTACTTATCTTGGGTGTGCTTAAGTTGTCTATGGTGAATCCCCTCCAACCCACAATAGCTTGGGAACCCCTCAAGTGTCTTTTAATCATTGGCAGTTGGCCCCATGTGCATGTGGTTTGGACATGTGTTTTCTCATGTTTGTTAAAGGTGTGCAGTCTAGATTTGGCATCTAAACCTGCCCCCTTACCTTCCCAGCTTCCAAAGACACCATTTTTGCTTTCCTGATAACTGTAATTTATTATGTGCACGTATGTAGGTCATGCGATTTCTCATGTATGTTTAATGTTTGCAGCCTCCTTTTGCCTATAAAGGATTACACCACCCCCCCTCCACCAAGTCTGTTTGTGCCATTAGGTAAGTGTTTGGAGGGCCTTGTGTGATTTGTACCCATATGCGTTTTCTTATGTGTTTTTTTTTTTCCATTTCTTTGCAGCCTCTTCTGCTCTTTGCCACCACCACCACCACCACCACCACCACCACTGTGTTTGTGCCATTAGGTAAGTGTTTGGAGGGCCTCGTGTGATTTGTACCCATATGCGTTTTCTTATGTGTTTTTTTTTTCCATTTCTTTGCAGCCTCTTCTGCTCTTTGCCACCACCACCACCACCACCACTGTGTTTGTGCCATTAGGTAAGTGTTTGGAGGGCCTCGTGTGATTTGTACCCCTATGCGTTTTCTTATGTGTTTTTTTTTTCCATTTCTTTGCAGCCTCTTCTGCTCTTTGCCACCACCACCACCACCACCACCACCACCACCACTGTGTTTGTGCCATTAGGTAAGTGTTTGGAGGGCCTCGTGTGATTTGTACCCATATGCGTTTTCTTATGTGTTTTTTTTTTACATTTCTTTGCAGCCTCTTCTGCTCTTTGCCACCACCACCACCACCACCACCACCACCACTGTGTTTGTGCCATTAGGTAAGTGTTTGGAGGGCCTCGTGTGATTTGTACCCATATGCGTTTTCTTATGTGTTTTTTTTTTACATTTCTTTGCAGCCTCTTCTGCTCTTTGCCACCACCACCACCACCACCACCACCACCACTGTGTTTGTGCCATTAGGTAAGTGTTTGGAGGGCCTCGTGTGATTTGTACCCATATGCGTTTTCTTATGTGTTTTTTTTTTACATTTCTTTGCAGCCTCTTCTGCTCTTTGCCACCACCACCACCACCACCACCACCACCACTGTGTTTGTGCCATTAGGTAAGTGTTTGGAGGGCCTCGTGTGATTTGTACCCATATGCGTTTTCTTATGTGTTTTTTTTTTACATTTCTTTGCAGCCTCTTCTGCTCTTTGCCACCACCACCACCACCACCACCACCACCACTGTGTTTGTGCCATTAGGTAAGTGTTTGGAGGGCCTCGTGTGATTTGTACCCATATGCGTTTTCTTATGTGGTTTTTTTTTACATTTCTTTGCAGCCTCTTCTGCTCTTTGCCACCACCACCACCACCACCACCACTGTGTTTGTGCCATTAGGTAAGTGTTTGGAGGGCCTCGTGTGATTTGTACCCATATGCGTTTTCTTATGTGTTTTTTTTTTCCATTTCTTTGCAGCCTCTTCTGCTCTTTGCCACCACCACCACTGTGTTTGTGCCATTAGGTAAGTGTTTGGAGGGCCTCGTGTGATTTGTACCCATATGCGTTTTCTTATGTGTTTTTTTTTTCCATTTCTTTGCAACCTCTTCTGCTTTTTTTGCCACCACCACCACCACCGTGTTTGTGCCATTAGGTAAGTGTTTGGAGGGCCTCGTGTGATTTGTACCCATATGCGTTTTCTTATGTGTTTTTTTTTTCCTTTTCTTTGCAGCCTCTTCTGCTCTTTGCCCACTACTACCACCACCACCACCACCAAGTCTGTTTGTGCCATTAGGTAAGTGTGTTCTGTAACTGTTCACTAATTATACTGTATATGAAGAGCAATCTGCAAATCCTGTTTTTTCTGTTTTCTCTTTTGTCATTTCAGATTTAGGAGTTTGGGGCTCTTTGCTGCTGCTGGACAGCCAGATTCTCTGCCCACCTCGTGCTCCCATGGCCCCACCCACTGGAAGGATGAGAAGGGGCAGGGTGGCCAGGGGGGCCAGGGGGGCCAGGGGGGGCAGGGGGGGCAGGGGGGGCAGGGTGGGCAGATCGTCTGGCTCTGGTGTGAGGGAGGCTCCAGCTGTATCCATGAGGGAGTCCACCATCCCCATCCCGGAGGAGGAAGCCGGGGGAGGTGTTAACACACCAAGTGGACAAGCTGGCTCTTCTGACAGTAGTCCTGGAGCGGGTCCGTCCACCAGAGTCAGCTTGTCCACATTACCCCGGCTTCCCCGTTTCACCCACAATCAGTGCTGTGCCCTGGTCCACGCCTATATGGCCAGATATCAGGCGATACATGGGACCAGGGCCGCGTCTTACTCAGTAACAGAGAAGAACAGATTGTGGGATGAAATCCGGGATGCTGTAAATGCACTGGGTGAAGCACCTCGCCACCGTGACAGTGTGCGGAAGAAGGTCAACGACATCTGTGGGTCCGTTCGGAAGAAGCTAATTGCATGGGCTGCGGAGGGTCTTTATGACCGTCAAGGTCGGCTGGATGAACGTGCACGAAGTTCTCTCTGGGATTATCAATTACCTTTCTTGAACATCATAGGACCCGATACCATCTTTCCCAGAGAGGACTTAGATTCGGATGCTTTGCACCGAGGTAGGATATTATCTTGGATGTCAATTGTGTGAGTTGTTTGGAAAAGATTAACTACTATCCTATGTGTGACATTAAGAGAATGTGATACTTGCCCTTCCAATTGTCCTTTTTTTGTTTTCCCCAACCTGCAATTTGTTCATCTGTAGCACGGATCTCAGCCCCTCCACAGCCCATGCAGCTTGGCGAACCAGACGGACTCAGAGGTGTTGACATCAGTGCTGACCCTCCTCCTGGTAGGTCCAATATCATACTGTGCCAAACAATGTAGATGTTTTTTTTTTTCCAAGATAGCTCATATTGCTATGTCCTTTACAGAAGATCCGCAGCAGGGAACACACCCAGTGCAGCTAGGCCTGGAGGAAGGTGTTGGTATGTCTAGTCAAATAATGTTTTTTTGAATCTTATTAACCCCATTAACACACATGTTTTTTCTTATGAAAGAGTGTTGCCTTTTAGATGTTTACCCTGCAAAACACAGTTGACAGCATTAATGGGTGCCGTCATTAGTAGGCAGACCAAGCCTTCTTAACCTTTGGGAGGGTTTAGCAAGTGTCCTATGAGCCCAGGAAAGCACTTTTGAATGTTTGGCCTCAATGCTTCATTCATGAAGCTAGGAGGGCAATCTGGCCATAATCATTACTGACTAAGGTTATGTACTAAACATGTTTTTTTTTTTTTGTTTTTAAAAGAACATCAGGCCCCTCTTGACGTTGCAGCTGGAGTTGGATCAGGAGCTGGCGACGATTCTGCATCCAGTGCTGTGGTATGTGATATAAGGGAACAAGGTGCACATGTAACATTTCAATGGTAGCATTGATTTTGGACTAGATGTGGCTTACATTGTGTGTGTTAAATTAGTGCTATGACATTCTGACGATGCACCAGCACAACAAGAGTTCTATCTTGAACATCAGGGAATTATGTTATAATTTGGTGTGCCACTAATGTTCCAAAAACATCCAGGATCTTTAAAGTCCGGCCCGTCTTTGATTTTCCAGGTCCAAATTCATGGGTATCGTTTGGTTGGGTTGTCCTGTAGCCGATTGATGGCAAGATTTTAGACAACATACGTAGATGTATAAAGTCATTGGTGTAGTAACAGATTTACCAAAAGCATAAACAACCTACCACACCAGGGTTAATTGGGAACACCTTCATGTTGAATCTTTTTTGCCTTTGTCATATTAGTCATACCAATATAATATGTACCCATTATCAGAAGTGTTGCTAGCTTGGATAATCTTACAATGAACAAGTACTCATTAGAAGCACATCAAACTTTTCAACGTTCTGCTTGGGGTGTTAAGTTGTCAAACTAATCTGAAATATTTAGTCATGATGTTTGATAATGATTTGGTCTATTTCTTCTGCTTTCAGGTAGCCTTAGATGCAGAGGGATTGTCACCTACCCAACTTCGTCCATCTATGCTGGATGTAGCCGAGAGGCTGCTTGATGAGTATCAGGTCCAAAATGAGTTAAGGAGGCGTACTCAGCAATCTACTGAGGCAGTACGTCTGCTCGGGCTCATACAGGAATCTGTAGCAACAATGGTACAGGTTCACCAGGATATGTTACAGGTTCAACAGGATATGCGTAACAGCTTGGTAAGTTTAGCAGACCAGCATCAACGGGATCGGCAAAGTGTTGACACTCAGGTGCTGGCCACACGCCAATGCCTGTTTGGATCTGAAGATGCCCCATTGGCAGAGCCCTCCCAAACATCTCACTCACCTGCCACTGCAGGTTGTGGTAGTGGGAGGGTAATGCCAGTGTTGGCCACTTGTCAGGCAGCTGGGGATGGGACAATTCCTCCTGTAGCCACTCCTAGCACTTCACACTCCGTTCGGACTCCCACACCCCTCAATGAGCAATCCTCCTGCACAACCTCAATGCGCACTGGTTCCACAGTACCCCTTCCACCTGACTACATTCCCTCCACACCTTTATCACTTCACTCCTCCCCAGGCCGTTCTTCTTTTTTGTCACCAATGCGACATGTCGTTTGCCCCCGCACCGTGGACCACAACAAACAATCAACCACCACTCCCCACACATCTTCACAACCCTTGCACCACCAGCAGCATCAAATAGCCTTGGAGCAGCAACGATCCCATCTCATGGTAATGGCACACGTTGCCCAAATGCTTAGGCTGACCCCAGAGCAGATGACACTATTGGCAGAACATCTTCTGTCTGGGACATTTCCAACGTTCAACACCCTGCATCATCAGCAGCCTCAGACAGAAAATATGATCCTAATGGGCCACTTGAGCACAACTCTACAGTTAACCCCAGACCAGATGGAACTATTGGCCCACCATTTGATGGCAGGAAACTTAACAGTGCTCACCACACTGCTTCAGGCACGACCACCAACTTGATTTTTTGTTTTTTTGTTTAATTTGGTTTAGTTTTGTTAATGATTTACATTGGCCAATTTGTTGGGCCATTTTTTTTTTTAATTTGAGGGTGGCACAATATGATTTATTATAGTGCTTCTTTTGGGGATGAAATAACATTTTATGCAAAATGATTAGTTTGTGTTTGCTCTTTGGTTTTTTAGGAGTGTTGGTGGCCAAGTAATGGCCCTGGTTAATGTAGGCATTTATACACACGTGCTTCTCTATCTCCAAACATATGATTTCATGTAAATTTAGATAACTCAATGTTCACATAACGACCCAAGAAAAGGTCTCCCTTCAAATGTAGCTTCAAAACAAGTCTCAAGGCTAACATAAACCAAAGCCAACATACTAACAATTACAGACCACACCACTCAACTAAACAAATACAACACAAAAGACATTCGATGTGTACACCAAAAAGAAAACTTGGGTAATAAAATAAATGTTTTAATAACACATGTGGGTGTCTACCAACTGTAGCGTACAAAAAATATATTACAATATATAATAGAATGAACTAAATTGCCAATGTAACATTTGTGTTGCAAAGAGCAACATACTTAAATTTAATTTAGATAAACATTTTAAACATTTTTTATGTTTTGACATCATTTTTTGGAAGGTTTTCACAAAAACAATTCTTTTTTGTAAACATTTGTGGTTTTGTCGTTTGCCCTAAAAACAACAAGTCTTTTTTGTAAACATTTTTGGTTTAGTTTGTTACCAAAAACAACAAGGCTTTTTTGTATACATTTTTGGTTTAGTTTGTTACCAAAAACAACAAGGCTTTTTTGTATACATTTTTGGTTTAGTTTGTTACCAAAAACAACAAGGCTTTTTTGTAAACATTTTTGGTTTAGTTTGTTACCAAAAACAACAAGTCTTTTTTGTATACATTTTTGGTTTAGTTTGTTACCAAAAACAACAAGGCTTTTTTGTAAACATTTTTGGTTTAGTTTGTTACCAAAAACAACAAGTCTTTTTTGTAAACATTTTTGGTTTAGTTTGTTACCAAAAACAACAAGGCTTTTTTGTATACATTTTTGGTTTAGTTTGTTACCAAAAACAACAAGTCTTTTTTGTAAACATTTTTGGTTTAGTTTGTTACCAAAAACAACAAGGCTTTTTTGTATACATTTTTGGTTTAGTTTGTTACCAAAAACAACAAGGCTTTTTTGTAAACATTTGTGGTTTTGTCGGTTGCCATAAAAACAACAAGGCTTTTTTGTAAACATTTGTGGTTTTGTCGGTTGCCATAAAAACAACAAGGCTTTTTTGTAAACATTTGTGGTTTTGTCGGTTGCCATAAAAACAACAAGGCTTTTTTGTAAACATTTGTGGTTTTGTCGGTTGCCATAAAAACAACAAGGCTTTTTTGTAAACATTTGTGGTTTTGTCGGTTGCCATAAAAACAACAAGGCTTTTTTGTAAACATTTGTGGTTTTGTCGGTTGCCATAAAAACAACAAGGCTTTTTTGTAAACATTTGTGGTTTTGTCGGTTGCCATAAAAACAACAAGGCTTTTTTGTAAACATTTGTGGTTTTGTCGGTTGCCATAAAAACAACAAGGCTTTTTTGTAAACATTTTTTTTTTTGGTTGCCAAAAACAAGGCTTTTTTTGTTTTATTTTTTTTTTTTTGGTGCCCAAAAAAAGGGTTTTTTTTAAATTTTTATATTTTTTTTGGTTGCCAAAAACAAGGCTTTTTTTGTTTTATTTTTTTTTTTTTGGTGCCCAAAAAAAGGGTTTTTTTTAAATTTTTATATTTTTTTTGGTTGCCAAAAACAAGGCTTTTTTTGTTTTTTTTTTTTTTTTTGGTGCCCAAAAAAAGGGTTTTTTTTAAATATTTATATTTTTTTTGTTTCCCAAAAACGAGGGTTTTTTTAATTTTTTTTTTTTTTTGGTCCCAAAAAAAAGGGTTTTTAATTTTTTAATTTTTTTGTTTCCCAAAAACGAGGGTTTTTTTATTTTTTTTTTTTTTTGGTCCCAAAAAAAAGGGTTTTTAATTTTTTAATTTTTTTGTTTCCCAAAAACGAGGGTTTTTTTATTTTTTTTTTTTTTTTTGGTCCCAAAAAAAAGGGTTTTTAATTTTTTAATTTTTTTGTTTCCCAAAAACGAGGGTTTTTTTATTTTTTTTTTTGGTCCCAAAAAAAAGGGTTTTTAATTTTTTAATTTTTTTGTTTCCCAAAAACGAGGGTTTTTTTATTTTTTTTTTTTTTTGGTCCCAAAAAAAAGGGTTTTTAATTTTTTAATTTTTTTGTTTCCCAAAAACGAGGGTTTTTTTATTTTTTTTTTTTTTTTGGTCCCAAAAAAAAGGGTTTTTAATTTTTTAATTTTTTTGTTTCCCAAAAACGAGGGTTTTTTTATTTTTTTTTTTTTTTTGGTCCCAAAAAAAAGGGTTTTTAATTTTTTAATTTTTTTGTTTCCCAAAAACGAGGGTTTTTTTATTTTTTTTTTTTTTGGTCCCAAAAAAAAGGGTTTTTAATTTTTTAATTTTTTTGTTTCCCAAAAACGAGGGTTTTTTTATTTTTTTTTTTGGTCCCAAAAAAAAGGGTTTTTAATTTTTTAATTTTTTTGTTTCCCAAAAACGAGGGTTTTTTTATTTTTTTTTTTTTTTTGGTCCCAAAAAAAAGGGTTTTGAATTTTTAAATTTTTTTGTTATATTTTTTTTTAGAATGTCGAAATGTGACAGTTAAAAAACATTGTAAAATTAACCAAACAAATTAAAAAATAAAAACTATAATCTTTTTAAGGGGGACACATTCCTGACAAATGGCTCCTGAGGGGCTGGATCGGCCCCATAAGTTTCTTCCAAAACTAAGATTCGGTCTATGCACCATGTTACGTATTCCAAAAGGACCTCATAGGTGAGGTGCGTGTGTCCTGGGTAGAAAAAGACATGACAATTAGTTTTATGCAAAATGATCCAAACAACGATTGTAATTAATGTGCCTCAACAAATATGCTTAGGAGTCTATTGGTTGGCTTTTATCAACACTCTGAAGCAAATATGCTAAATTGCTGGTGTAAACCTTAAACTCAAACTTTCACAGCAAATTGTTCAAAAGGTTACATAAGATGGCTTGGAATGTTAGTAGCAGTTCCACCAAAGCTAAGTAAAAGGCTTTTCTTCATGTCAACACAAGCAATCATTTAGAAGAATGTAAGGTGTTTTGGGTTCAATTGGTCAACACGATACATGTGCACACATTTATCTCTATCACCATTGGAGTTTGTGTAGCGTTCTCTCACCCTCTTACTGTCTATAGATTGAACCTGACACATAGTAGAGACTTACCCTTTGGAATTCGGAGGGCCAGTTGTGGACGGAGCAGATGTGTCTGCTCCCCTGATCTCCTTTCCGCCATCCCAGCTGTGTTAAGAGAGAAGAAAAAGTTTATCAACAAATGGACTCACGCTAACTGTAGGTTAGGCAGTCATGAAAACGCTCTAACACCCACTCATTACCCCTCCACATTTCCCTGAAAGTTTTATTTAGACTTTGATATGGTGGTGATGCAGATTTGTACAGTGCAAGCGTCATTCTACTGGGTGAAGCTTGTAGCGTTAAGGATACGTACTCCCTGCTTTTGTGCTGATTGTGTTTTTCGGATGTTTTTGGTGCCTCAGCCCTGCCTGTTCTAAGTGTTGGAAACATATTTTGGGAGGGCTGTGGAAAACTAATCAGGTTAGACTTACACTCTCTAGGTTTTTGGGGACAAGATAAATAACAATCCTCCTTTTTACATGGCCCCTGTACACACCTCTAGGCACCTCCCTCCTGTTGGTTGACCCCACAGCAGGCAGCTTGCTATGGAGGCACATGAGATGAAGCCAAGCACCCTGTGCCTGTTCAGGCACCTAACTGTGAGCCAGCCTTGCCCCCCTCCCTTCCGATGGTCTCAATGATTAGGAGTGACAGCATCAGGAGGCAATATTGGCATGCTGTCACCTCAGTTAAGGAGGAGGGAGAGTCTGTTCCAGACAAGTATTAGTGCAAAAATGTGGACAGTAAAAAATGGTCCCAGTAAGTCTGAGGGGGAATATGCACACCTATCACTTGGAATACTAATGCATAGAATGCATTCACATAAAGAACCTGCTGCCTTTAGAGGAACTTGAAGCCTGAGCGGGGACATACACAGTTAGCATTTCTCCACTTACTAAGTAGACACATTACTGGAAAAGCACACAACTTACCATCATCAGTTTTTTTTTGGGCCCCCGAAGTTGATGGCGTGGCTGGCTCGGGAGAAACTGCACAAAAAGAACACAAATTGTGAACTGGAATGTGGTACATTACCGAGGAAGAGTATTTATGAAAGATTGACAAACACACATTTTCAGTGTTGACTAAATCAGGACATGATTAAATTACAATGTCCACAAAAAATTTACAAGTACAAAGCACACCATTTCCAATGTAGAGAAACTAACACCAATTTAGAATAGGGTGGCTTGAGATAACTTACAAAAGATAACATGTCCTGTAAAGCTCCCCAAAACCACCTTGCAAACATGAAGGTTAAGCAAGAGTGTTTCATGACCAACCTTCCTGTCACATATAGCAAAACTACACTTGCTTAGACTCCAACTTAGATTATCCTAGATACACATCATCCTAGCACACACAATTCATGTGAGAATCTAATTTTAGGTACTTACAGACTAGTTCAGGGGAGCCTGGAGTGGGGGAGGATGGGGGAGACCCTACATGGGGGGATGGTGTCCCTTCATGGGGGGATGGCGTCGTATCTCCTAGAAACACAAAGACACAAATACAATCCTTTAACCAAAGCTATTTGATAAAGGCACACAGAAAGTAGTTGGGAAACATTGAAGGTAGTAGTTACTTTGGACTGGGTAAGCAGCAGCCCCTCTTCCCCAGTCCTCCACAACTAACATCCTCAATGTCAGCTGCTACATAACCCCAATGGCAAAATATAGATATTACAGCCCTTAGATTTCCCAGGACACATTGAACACACAAACACATGTAGAATACTTACTTCCCATTTGAGGAGAGCCCAGGTCCTCATCCGGTTCAGACGAATTGGCCTCTTCTTGGGCAACAATGTGTTCCTGGCCCGGATCCAGGCGACTTGGCCCTGCCTGAGGCTCCTCTCTTGCTGAAGTTACATCAACCACAAAAGAAAACAAAACAAACAATCATTCCTCCAAGTTCGACCTAATACACAACACACCAGCACATCCACATTACTTACAGGGGGCCTGAGAAGGCTGAGCCGCAACATCCTGATCACTGGTTTCTAAAATAAAAGAAAAACATTATATATTATTTATGGACACAAATAGGCAGTAACCTCTCATCATGCTAGCACCATACTCAATGCCCCTACAATTCAGAACATAGAAGTGCACTTACACCAATGAGATGCATTGACCATGTTTTAAAACAGGAGGGCACCATGCAAATTAAGCGGGCGCCTAAGGCCTCGCACCTACAGGGGCCTTGCGGCCAGTGGCGGAGCACCAACATTTCGAAGGGCGCAGTCAGGGAAATCTCCCAAGTAAAAGATTGCTTTCAATCCTCGGATCAAAAAGTTGCAGCAGTGTGCTGCAGTCCCTTCACTGCGTCTGCCAGGTGTCTGTTGTCCGCTGACACTTACTCCTCCTTCTCTGCCTGGGGATTGGCCGTCTGATCATGTTATCCTAAGATGTGGAGGAATCGGTAGGTGTGTACCTGCACCAGTAGGAAGTGACTGGCCGGTCAACTCACTCTGCTATCATCATTTGTTGCTCTGGGAGGAGAGCTCCGCCCTGGACCCGGAACATACAGGTAACCAGGCCCAGACTTGATATTTTGCAGGCTGGTCATAGATTTGTTGTGTCCACTATGCAAAGGGGTTGAGTTGCCCAAGGGAAGTTGGAAGAGTCTGAAAATGGTTGGTGGAGGAGGAGGAGAAGAAGGCCCTGGGTGGCTGGGGGACAAGGAGAGGGCCCCTGGGTGTTTTCTAGAGGAGGAAAGATCCACAATGACGCCAGAGTCAATTGCCAAGGAAGAGAGTGGAGCTGAGCAAGTCCTGCCTATCTGACCTGAAAGCCAAACATGGTGTAGATGGAGCCCTTTGCCCTACACAATGACAGCACCAGAGGTGGAAGGTGAGTGGTAGCGGGTCTTTGACATTATAGAGCATATGGACTCTGTCCATTATTGGTAGTTTTGTTTGGAGTTGTCCTTTAGATGTTTAACTGTGTTGCTTTTGACCCGAGCTGTGAGGGACTGAGGTATGACAGCCCACTATGCTGAGACTTATAGTGCCCTAGAATGTTGAGGACTGAGGAATCCTTAGTCCCTAACAGAGGGCACTACAAGTCTTAGCATAGCAGGCAGTATTTCCTCATTCCCCTACAGAGAGGATTACAAGTCCAAGCAGGTAGCCTTCTGCAGTGGGACTTGTTGTGCCCTTGACTGTGGTGGACTGAGGAAGGGAAGTGTAAGAGGGTCTCTGTAAGCTCAGATGTATGGGGGAGCTTTGGGGAACACAGAGTTCCCTTTTACACCAGAGTCCCCAGCTTCCCCCCTCAAATAATGGTTCCCAAACTCTCCTTATATCAGAGTCTTCACACTTCCCTCTTACAGTGTAGTAAGTCTGGAGACTCCGATGTAAAGGGGGCTCTGTAAAATGTGATTAGAGATTAGAAATTTCTAACATTTTTATTTTCTACTTACGATCCACAATTTTCAGCTGCTCAAATGGCTCGCTGCCTCTGATTGCGTATTGGAGTGTGGCCGTCCTCCTCCTCCCCTTCTTCACCAAAAGCACAAGAGGGTGCCGTCCGTCCGCTTTGGCTAGAAGCAGAAGAAAAAAAAGAAACATAAAAAATACGAATGTACATAGTAGTATTAAAGGTTGTGAAGAGACACTTGATGGAGGTAGGAAAGGTAGGAGCGAGAGGGAGGGGGGGGGGTGTTGGTATTAGTGTTGTTGCATAGCTAAACACATGTCCACCTACCCAAAAAATTGTAACCTATCTGGTCACATGTAATGTATATTTTTACTTACCGGAGATTTGCTCCACAGCCTTTAGCAGGAGCCTGGGTGAGCGCCTTTTGGCATCACTCCAGGCCCGCTGCAGATCCACTATATCAGGCAGGAACTGAAATCTCCGCTGCAGCCTCATCCGGAGACGACACATCATCTTGTGCTTTTGGTGAAGATGCGTATAAACTTTATCATACCCCCAGAGGAGGAGGAGCTGTGGAAAGAGCAGTGTATGTTTGAGTCCAAGTATGTCCAAAATAGTACAGTCTTCAAATAACATGCTAGGTCGTCTTTGAGATATTGTAGAACAAAGAATTCCATTTCTGGTGATACATATACATCGATGTCCAAATCTACCTCCATGACATAGGTTGCCCCACACTGGTGATTTCCTCTACATGATATAGCCATTTTCTCAATTGGCCTTTCATGACACACCCAGGGCCGCCATCAGGGGGGGACAGGCAGTCACTGTATTTACAACCTTATTGCTGTCCATTTAGCAGGGTGCAAGTAACTTTACACACATGTAGCATAGGTATCAACTTTTGTCACCATGTTAAAAGGACAGCAGTATGGGTAGCATTACAGTGACTGTTATTAGTCCAGGCTCACTAAACTAGCCAATGCTTGGAAAAGCAAGCCATGCAGATTGCTTTTCAGGTCCCTTTTAACACGAGCTGTCTGATTGGGTGTGGCTGTTAATTTTTAACGCAGACCTGATAAGCCCCTCAATTCTCCTTTATGGAGTGTTATATGTAAATGGGATTGCTTCATTTGAGATGCAGATTTAAACTGTGTATGGCCAGGCTGAAGGTACCCAAGTTAAATGGTCGATCACCTGGAGGACAACGTACAACCAGTCTGTCAGATTTTACACACACTTATCGCTAGCATCTCTTGTAGCCACTAGCAATAATCACTGTGTTTTCCTGGCAGGGGCAGCACCAGGAGAACACAATGGCTCCGCAGGAGGGTTTCCCCTGTCTGTGTTGATGGTGGAATCAAGGCAAAATGTTTTTCCTGCAAGCCACGGGACAAACAAAGATAGTTTTTTAATTAATCCATGATTTTGCCAAAATGGAAAAAAAAAGATGTTTGCTTTGTATATTCTTAAGTTTGCTACATAACTAGAACATGTAACAGTGTTATATCATTGCAGGAGATTTCCCTTCACTTCCTGTCTTGGTGTCACCAGGACAGGAAGTGAGGGAATCTCCCGTGGGGATATAGCCAGCAATTCTTTCCTTTTATATATACTATGGACATTATAAGGCAACAATTGCAAGCTATTTCCCCACAGTGATATTCCCCTCACTTCCTGTCTTGGTGACACTAAGACAGGAAGTGAGGGAAAATCTCATGCAATGATATCACCCTACTAGAAATTGTAGTTCCGTCTAAAAAGTATACATAAAGTAAGCACTTGGTTTCCAAAGTGGCAAAATTATGGAGGAGTTAAAACCCCATAGTGTGATCGGGTAATCTGACGGTGTGTTCCTACACTCCTCAATGTGTCTGTTCATTAAGCTGTGCTGAATTATCCTTGATTCACAATTCCTGCAAGAGTTGCACATGGTATGTGGGAGATGCAAATTTAAGGTGGCATAATTATCCACACAATCACACATAATCCTTTTTAAAGGTCCCCAGCAGAATTTGATGGCATAGTGGTTCACAGCAGTGCCATCAGATTCCAGTTAGATCTGTAAATTAACAAAGCAATGTGATCTGGGGGTGTATTTAACTTGCAATGGACACCCCCATTCATTATCATATGGCAGTGTGAGATGGGTGTGTTGGGAATGTGATCCATTGAGACAAGTGATTATACACTCATGTGTTTCTTTTAGAGGTGATTTGTTCAAGGCAATCCTTTGAAGACATGACCATTCCAGATTTTTGTGATCACTGATTCCATCTCAGGTGAACCAATTAGCTGCTGTGTGCAGATCCAGCTTATGATGGTAAGAGTGTCAGACAAGACAAACGGGGCCGAGCTTGCAGTGTGTATGGATGTATGTAAGGCAATAATTTTTGGCATTATGCATTTAGGGAATATAATGTTTCTAATCTTGCATATATGAAAAGGGTCAATACATTTGTCTTTATCTAGACAGATTCCAAAGCGTCAGAGCAATCTGTCACAGATAATTGGGTTTCATTTTGTGTAAAAGTTGAAACGAATCAAATCTATCTATATACAGGCATAGCCCACTTTAAGTACACAATGGGACCAGGGCATGTATGGAAACTGAAAATGTACTTAAAGTGAAGCAATCCCTTTTTTCTTTTCTCGATGCATGAAAATACACCAGCTCCATTGTAAATTTTGGCCACATTGACATAGCCTTACTCCCAAACCATGTGGGAGCATGTTAAGGGGATCCAGGACTATGACATGATAGATTACCTAGGCAAGCTGGCCAGCCACAAAATGGATATGGTGTAGTCCTGGGTACCTGGGTACCCTGTCGTTGCTCCCTAAGTTTGTTATCCCTGTCACTTATGGTTTGTGAGCAGTGTCATGGCAAGCTGAACAAGCTGTGTCCTTACTCACGATTGTATATAAAGTGAGTGTACTTAAAGCAGGGTATGCCTATCTATATCTATATAGAAAGTTCAGAGATGTGAACCTGTTCCCTATTATATACACTAATATATGGTATATAACATATTCTATAATGTATCTAATGTATATATATTGTATATAATATATACATAGTATATATATTGTCTAATATATATATTTTGTATAATATATATTTTTTAGATACACATACATACATACATACATACATACATACATATACATATAATATATATACATATATATATACATATATATATATACACACATACACATACACATACATATATATATACACACATACACATACATATACATATATATACACACATACACATACACATACACATACATATACATACATATACATATACATATACATATACATATATATATATATATATATATATATATATATATATATATATATATATAGGGAACAGGTTCACATCTAGGAAGTTTCTATAACAGGAAGCTTCTAGATCACGTCTAATAGGCAGAAAGTGCATGCGCAGATCAGCAGACCAAAAGTTTCTTGCACACCCGCTAGATAAGCGACCCACCCAGCCACCAGCCACCATCCCCCATCCCGCACCCTGCACATTCACACCCCCTCCTTACCTTACACACAAATGCCACTATTTCGGCTGTAAACAGTGCAGGAGCCATGATGCACACTTACGACAGGGCCTGGACAATTTCCGGAAACGTGTGCACGCACCAAAAGTTTTGTTTCCGGTTTCATGTATAAATGTGAGAACGCGGTTTTGTGAATTCGCGAATAGTGAACATACACAACCATTAAGCAGATTTAACTTAGAAAAAGAAATACAAATACATACATTTGTGGACACCAGAAAACTTTATTTAGACACATGAAGACATTTTAAAAAAAAATTGGAAACATGCTGTTTATTACATTTGTATTTTTCAAACCAAAACAACCTTTGTACAACATTTAGACCATATACATCGACAAAGAGCCCATAATCAACAGATGCATGTGCAGATTGACAGAATTATGTTAACAGCAATAAATACTTACAGAGAGTCAACACACAACACAGCCAAATCTCACCTCCATAAATAACAAAGGGCCAAAAATGTTACCCATAAAACATGTGACACACAAATATATTGGACCTCTTCGTAGGTCAAATCTTTCCTGATGTCTGAGTGAGCTATATATAATCCAAGCAAACACACCCAGAATGGTAACGCCCAGTCCAAAAATTAACTGTGTGTGTCCTGTGTGTTTTGGAGCATGCTCAGTTGCCAAAACAAGGGAAATAGAAATGAGGAATAGAAATGTATGTAGGTGTGTATAGTATATGTGAATTGAAAAAATTCTCTCTTGAAGTTTGCTAGTCATTATTTAGAATGTTTAGATACAGGAATACATACATATATATACAATTACGTGAGAGAGAGAGAAATATATATTTAGGTAAACAATTGAAACACACCTTTTGGGATTTGGGAAGTGAGATTGTGACAATTGACCAGATATGTAAGCCAACAATCTGACTCATCACTCATGAACATCCCTAAATTTGGCGTGGCAATTATATCAGGCGTTCTTATGTGCATTTTGGCTGGCGTTTTCACAGGCGTTTTGACATGCATTTTTTGGGCAGGCATTGTTATATGAAATCACCTACAAAAGCCCCAAAAACAGACCACAAACACGTACATGTGAACGTAGCCCGTTTGGGGGCGTTTGAGGGGGATTTGTCCAGCTCAAGGATCAGCTCCCAAAACAGGCAAAAAATCCAATCCTATTCAGTTCAATGGCCCCTGTTCCCATGTGAGCATTTTGACGGCATGAGGAAAACACCCAACGCTCACTGAGAAATAGCACAATGATTAGGGAGTCTGCCTTCCTGCTGTAGGTTTGTAAGTTCGAATCCGGAAGGTGCCCTCTGTATGGGCAACACTTGGATATCTCCAATCCTCCAAATGTTGACATCATTAATTTTGTTCATGTTTGAAAAAGGCATGTGTATCAGCAAACTTTTAATCTAAAGACATGAACAAAATACAAAAGATGCCACATAAAGTCAATATGTAGCAATATTGTGAGCTAAAGCTCTATTTGTTTGTTGGGCATACTTTGCTAATTAGCCAAGTATAAGGGATATATATATACCTTCAGTTAAATGTGTAGTAAAATGGTAACACTTGGCCATACCCATATGGAAGAAAAGGTAGTATTTGCAATATATTTCTAAAAACATTCTTTGGAAACACATAAAATATTGTCAAAATTGTGACATTTCCTTGATATGTGTGAAATGCTAATAATCTTTCTTTGAAATATGTTTTACATCTATTTTTTTTCTATCTGACGACCAATTCCCCAATGTAATATTTTGTGGGTTTTTTCAGAGAATGTGGAGGTTCTATATAAACACTGTAGATTTGACTGCTATGATTTCGGAGTTAGCAGGAAAGGTGTATGGAATGTGATGGTGTTTACTAAAGGATCCCTTGTTGGAAGTGTGCATGTTTTTCCAATTCCGCCGGTTTTTGCCATTTTCAATGGGCGAGACAGCGGATTTGCAAGCGGTATTCAAAAAAAAATTGACCCAAAATCGCGCTGGCGAAATTTTTTGAGCCAATTTGGCGTTGCGCATGCGCACATTCGCGAGTTCGCAGCTCGCGGCTGGAGGAGCTGTTTAACCTTTCCACACTTTCGCAGATATCTCTCTTTCTAAGTCAGTTTTTGAGATTTTTTAAACGCAAGTCATCTCCAAATTGACTTCCACACCTTCCACAGTGATTTGGGATTTTTGGGGGTACAGGGGAAAATTTGGCTAAACTTTAGTCGAGCTTTTAGCTGGCGTGGTTTTAAGTCGCGCTCTGACCATATTGCATCTTAATGAATCTCACACTAGGCGCTATTTTCCGCCCGCCGTTCTTTGAATGCCAATTTCAGACTTAAATAATCGCCGCTTCGCAAAATCACGCCGAAACGCCAATTCGCCGTACTATGAATCAGGCCCATAGCAACTGAATACTAAAAACTAAAACTAAATAGTGTTCTTACCCTAAGATATAGCTGTAGTGTATGCTCACAAGAGTTTGCAGCTGTGGAATTTGTAGGCAGGTAGCCAACTAACTTGGTCCAAGATGGCTGGAAGGAGCAGGCTGGTCCAAGTCGACAGCTGGAAGAAGCAGGCTGTTCCAAGACAGCAAGTCTAGTAAAATATACCTATATAAAAACAGAATGGAGAGAACCTGAAATGTGAACATAGCACCTAAATGATAAAACAAAAAACCCACAAAACAAGTTGTATACTTACTGTAATATGTAGCTGTGGTATTTACAGGCAGATAGCTCTTTGTCCAGGGCAGTAACTTGGTCCAAGATGGCTGGAAGGAGCAGGTTGGTCCAAGATGGCTGGAAGGAGCAGGCTGTTCCAAGATAGCTGGAAGGAGCAGGCTGGTCCAAGACAGCTGGAAGGAGCAGGCTGGTCCAAAACAGGAAGTCTAGGAAAATCGACCTATATAGAAACAGGAGGGAAAAAAAACAAAAATTAGAATATAGCGTCTAAATGATAAAATAAAACCCACAAAACAAGTTGCGTATTTGCTATAATATGTAGCTGTGGTATTTGCAGGCAGGTAGCTTTTGGCCCAGGGCAGTAACTTGGTCCAAGATGGCTGGAAGGAGCAAGCTGGTCCTAACGGCTGGAAGGAGCAGGCTGGTCCAAGATGGCTGGAAGGAGCAGGCTGGTCCAAGACAGCGAGTCTAGGAAAATTTTACCTATATAAAAACAGGAGGGAGAAAACCTAAAATTAGAATATAGCACTTAAATGATAAAAATAAACCCACAAAACAAGTTGTGTACTTACCATAATATGTAGCTGTGGTATTTGCAGGCAGGTAGCTCTTGGCCAAGGGCAGTAACTTGGTCCAAGACGGCTGGAAGGAGCAGGCTGGTACAAGACGGCCAGAAGGAGCAGAGACTCGTCCAAGACGGCTGGAAGGAGCAGGCTGGTCCAAGACTGGTAGAAGGAGCAGGCTAATCCAAGACGGGCGGAAGGAGCAGGCTGGTCCAAGACGGCCGGAAAGCAGCAGACTCGTCCAAGACGGCCGGAAAGGAGCAGACTCGTCCAAGACGGCTGGAAGGAGCAGGCTGGTCCAAGACTGCTAGAAGGAGCAGGCTGGTCCAAGACTGCTAGAAGGAGCAGGCTGGTCCAAGACTGCAATTCTGGAAAAATTCTACCTATATAAAAACAGGAGGGAGAAAACTTAAAATTTGAATATAGCACCTAAATGATAAAAAAAATTCAAAACAAGTTGTGTGCTTACCGTAATATGTAGCTGTGGTAATTACAGGCAGGTAGCCCTTTGCCCAGGGCAGTAACTTGGTCCAAGATGGCTGGAAGAAGCAGGCTGGTCCAAGGAGGCAGGAAGGAGCAGGCTGGTCCAAGATGCCTGGCTGGAAGGAGCAGGCTGGTCACAGTGGTGTAGAGGAGAATCCTGGAAAATCTACAAATAAATCAGAAAGACTGTCCCCATCACAGGCCACAAAGAAACCGCTTTTCCCCCACAGAAAGATAGAGAGAGAGAGAGACACTTTGCCCCCATACAGAGAGAGAAAGAGGCCACTTTGCCCACCATGTAACACACACACACCCACAGAGTCCTCCTGTCTCCTCTCCCACCTGCAAGTTGCTTGCAGGCTGCAGCAGCCAGCAGCCCAAAATCACACAAACACAAATTAATTTTATAATTTCACAGATGTCAGACTGAAATTGAACACACACTGTACTTAAATCTAATTTTTTACTCCTTTGTTGGACTCCCCCCTCCCCGGCCCTGAGCCGAGCCCCAGCCCCCCTGAGTCTTTCCTTGTTCAATCTGCAGTGCACTCACTCACCAGACAGACTTCAAGACAAGTTCCAAAAAGTCCTCCAACTTTCATGTCCAGTGACCAGTTTCACTGGCACTTTACTCGTGCTACGGGCATTTACGGTCAGGAGAAAAGTGCCCTGTTTTTATAGGCTGCTCATAAATCTACGGGCGGTTGGCAACACTGGTTCAGATTCAGGTTAAGTTCATGAATTTAAGGAAAGTTTGAATGCCAACTCCAAACCCTATTGAAGTCAATGGGAGCAAAATGTAGAAAAAAAAACAGTAATGGCCAATTTCTACACTAACAAGTAAACAATTGTCAAACAAATTACATGGAGGTGCTGGGCCCTGCTCTGGGGAACATGTACCATGGCAAAAAAAAAAAAAAGTTTTGAAAATACTGTTTGGAAGGGAGCAGTGATGCCTCAAGGGCATTGCCAAGACAAGGTTATCCAGTGCCCAGGGTGAAAATGGCAAACTGTGCCCCTCCAGGATTGGGCTTATAGTGGTGTAAGGTCTGTAATGTTTGTAAACAAATGCATAGAGATTCACTTCATCTTTACAAGAAAGACCCTTATCTTAGATGACAGCATGATATAGATGTTAATGGGGGACTCCACACAAAAAATGGTCTGGGGTTCCCCAAAAATACATGCCAGAATCTTATGCTTAATTAAGGTCTGGTATGGAAGTCAAGGGGGACCCCTTGCAAAAAACGTGGAAAAAAGTGTGGTCCCGCTGTTAAATGGGTCTTGCTGCAGTTAGAGGTTCAAAACGGTCGAAAACTCATTAAGGTCAGCCATTTATCAAACATCCCGAACAGCTGAAAGTCCGAGCTGACTAACAGGGTGCTTCCTAATGGATTTCGCAAAACAAAAAGCACATGTACCCTTTTAGCAGTCTGTAAGCATTTAACCTTTTCACCTTGCAGCAGGCTCTCACAGCTCTAAGAGAGAACCCTAAGCATTGGTTGGCTCACATAAAAAAAAGGAAGGTGGAAAGATGAGACTAATAATGAGGTCTCCCTACCAGGTACCAAAACTCTATAAAGCCTCCAAGCTCCAGGCCCAATAATATAACTTACTGGGATCTGCAAAATATATATTTTTTCCACACATCAGCCATAAACCCTTAAACCCCCATAATGTGTATGTGAGTGACCTAGGTGACACATACACATCGTCCGCAATGCCAGTGATTGACATATCCTCCCCCTCTGCTCAGAACTGTGAGAAGGAACACAGATCTGACAGTCCATCAGCATTCCTTCCCTCCCTGGTCTGTGTTCTGCACAAAAATGTAGTCTTGCAGAGCTAGGAACCATTTTGCGCCCCTTGAATATTTCCCATTGTTCTGAGAAATCCATTGAAGAGGACAATGGTCTGTAATAAATCTAAACTGTATGCCCATAAGGTAATACCTCAATGAACTTATAGACAGACACTCCCTTTCCACTATTGAATATTTCTCCTCTGCAGGGGATAGTTTTCAGCTCAAGTAGGCTTCCAGGCCAAAATCAGAGGCATCTGTTTGCAAAGAAATTCCTGACTGAAGATGGTAGTGATTAACACAGGCCCCTTACAATACTGCCTTCAGCTCTTGAAACGTCCTTTCTACCTCTTTTTTCCATTTCGGCATTTTGGATTTTCTTTCTTTGGTGAGATCAGTAACTGGAGTTGCTAGATGGACATGAAGGTTTAAAAGAAGCCTAAGTGAGAAGCAAACAAATTAAGCCTGAATCCAGCTAATTTTTTAGCTACAGTAGCAACTTTTTCATTTAGAATAATGGTTTACAGATTATAAATAAAAGCTGATCTTTGTAAGCACACTTTGTAAGCACAAAGAAAATGGCCACTGCCCCAACCTATTACTGGCCTTAATGGCAAAGAACACATGGAAGGGCTCCACACATGAAACAAACAAAAGTAAAATTCCCAGTGGAAGCACATGCAAGCGAATGGATATATGAGGGCAGGTGAGCCTAGAGGTGGCCCATCCCTCCTGAAAGGTAATTGGGGGCATAATGGAAGCCCAGCTAATAGTATTACAGCAAAGGCATCCAGTGTGTCCACTCACCAGTACACATTAACAACAAAGAAAATGGCCACTGCCCCCACCTATTACTGGCCTAATGGCAAAGAACACATGGAAGGGCTCCACACATGAAACAAACAAAAGTAAAATTCCCAGTTCAATCTGCCAGCCAGTTTGCTTACCAACCAGATTGACCTGTCTAACAGTTTGCGTCAAAACAGGGGTTTAGTTAGCACACATTTGCAAACGCTGGCAGATTGAACTGGGCATTTTACTTTTGTTCTTGCACATGGGCCCATTGGGAGCCGTGGAGTGGCCCTGCAGCTTTCACAAACGTTTGCAAATGTGTGCTAACTAAACCCCTGTTTTGACGCAAACTGTTAGACAGGTTAATCTGGTTGGTAAGCAAACTGGCTGGCAGATTGAACTGGGAATTTTACTTTTGTTTGTTTCATGTGTGGAGATCTTTGTAAGCAACCCCACTAATGTTATATGGTTTGTCCCAACCAGGGACGTATCATGAAATCAATGGGCCCATGTGCAAGATCAAAAGTGGGCCCCCCTATGCAGTGAAAATATACCACCCAAATCCCCCCTTTCAACACAAATCCTCACTGCCCAAATATACCTTTGAGCCCAAATCCTCTCCACATATCCCCCCTTGCAGTATAAATCCTCTGAACTTCTTCTTACACATATTCTTCTACCCCCCCATCCCCCCTCCCAGCAGAAATCCCCCTACAGGCACAAATCCTACCCCCCCCAATAAAAATACTCTCACCCCCAAATTCTCCTCAGCAAAAAGTCCTCTGTATCCCTTTGAGCATAAACTTCCCCTCTCCCTCCTCTTCTAACACAATTCCTCTTATTCTGGCCACCAGCACAGACCTCAGACACCAGAACCTCAGTGCTGAAAGATCTCCTTCTTCCCAGGCTCCTTCTCCTGTTCTGTCAGAGGATACATAGGAGGAACCTACAGAAAACTTCCCTCGGCGCTCTGACCCTACTGTTCGAAGCAGATACTGACTGCTACAGTGCAGGGACGTATCATAAAACCAGTGGGCCCATGTGCAAGATCACATGTGGGCCTCCCTATATAGTACCCCCCTATTCCCCCCTCTCAGCACAAATCCTCACTGCCAAATATACCCCCTTCCAGCACAAATCCCCCCTCAGTACAAACCCATGCCTTCATCTCCCCCCTCCTGGCACAAATACTCCCCACATATCCCCCCTTCCAGTATTAATCCTCAAACTTCTCCTTTTTACACATATTCTCTTAAAAATCCCCCCCCCCCAATCCCCCTCCCAGCACAAATCCCCTTACAGGCAAAAATCCTACCCCCTTCCCCCCCCAATAAAAATAATATTATCTCCAAATTCTCCTCAGCAGAAAATCCTCTTAATCCCTTCGAGCACAAACCCCCCCCCCCCCCTCCTCTTCTAACACAATTTCCTCAGTGCCAAAAGATCTCCTTCTTCCCAGGCTCCTTCTCATTTTCTGTCATAAGATACATAGGAGCAACCTACAGGAAACTTCCCTCTGCACTCTGACACTACTGTTAAGAAGCTGACTGGAAGAGACACTGACTGCTACAGTGTCAGTAATCGCTGCGCTGGAGACTCAGGGACACCGGGGGACAGATGTGGGCAAGTACCCGGTGCTAGCGATTGCCCACAGTGTAGCCACTCACTGGGGCCCCCTCCTTCATGCTAGCACACTGCGCCCAGGGTAGCCAGGCACCCCTCTCGTCCACCTCTTGTCCTGGCCCTGGAGTGCGTAGCACAGCACACAATGCTGCAGATCACTCTGCCAGTGGCCAGGCACTTCAGTGGCTGTAGGCAGTGGCAGCAGGTGGATCTATAGACCAGATATCGGTAAATGCGGTGGCCGCCACCTGTGTGGCCAAAGAAAAAGAAGTCCTCAAAGCAGCCCGTTGTGTACACACTTAATGGACCCAGCAGGATTTTATTGCATTTATGTTACTCCATTTGGGCAGAGTGTGAAAGGGCACAGGGGGCCCTCCTGGCCTTGGGGGCCTGTGTGCACCCCACACCCTGCACACATGGATGATATGCCACTGGTCCCAACTATCTATAGACAGGGTTCTATCTGTTTCAAGGGGCACTGAGAAAAATAATAACTATTGTTATTGTCAAACTGCCTCATATATGTTTTCGTTTAATTTAATATAATATATATATATATATATATATATAAAATTTGTTTTTGTGGGTTTATATTTTTTTCAAAATTATTTCTGTTATTGGAGACAAACATTAGCAGCCTACACAAACAGAAAGACGCTTTGGCTTTTCCAGTCATCATCTATCTCAACAGATTCACTTTAAAATCATTGTTGAAGTTTTTATTTAGCATAGCATACAGCTTATGCTGAAATCTAAAGAAGTTTTACATTTCATGATATATATATTTATGCTGATCAGAAACTTTTTCCCAGGGGTGAGAAATGCGTTTTTGCACATGAATGGATTTTTACTCACTTGAGGGAATAAATATAATTTTATAACTGGGTTTCTTTTTCCATTTTTTTCATGTGTTTTCTTTGAGGGTCCAAAGCAATTAAAAAGAAAAATAGTATGTAATGTTGTGTGCCTAAAGGAGTTTGCTAGGATCAGCGATAATTAAATATTGCTTCTACAAAGCAGAGTAACATGGTTGTATGTTATGTCTTTTGCTTCATGGCATCAAAGCTTTTAACAAGCTATTGAGAATGTGATGTGTGACCATACACATGCAAAAATCAAATATAAAAGGGACTGCACATCCTAGTAGTGCAGTGTATGCGAGGTTCCAAAGGTCTAGTAAGATTAAGTAAGAGGAAACTATCCAAAATTTAGATCCAACTTGGAGTCTTGGCTGAAATTCCTGACCGAGTTTGCTCCTTTTTTATTATTTCATTTTTCAAAAAAATGAGAATAGATCAAGGGTCCAAGGTAGGGTACCCTCCTGTCGACACATATTTTTTGATTGTGTCAGATCTGCTTTCTATTCATAAAAGTCAATGGGAAATGGATGCAGCTTATGCCTCGTACACACGCATCGATTATTGGCCGGGAATTTTCGGCCAATGTCCGATCGGACGATTTTCGGCTTGTTAGCATGATGCTTCCGACAACCGACTCCGACTTTTCGGCCGAAAAAAATCTGGTGTGCAGGCTATAAAAATTTTGTTGGCCGTCAACACAACGGCCGATTTTCCGTCATTCAGTACAGATTTCGGCACACAAAAATCTGATGAGCAAGACTGGGCATGCTCAGAGAAGAAAAAAACACACAGAAAGTAAACCAGAACATGACATCACTTCTGAAGTAGATTTTTGTTGGCCGAGAAAATTCGTGTGCAGTCTAGGCACATTCCAACCAACAAAACACCACTCTGAACAATCGGCCGATAAACGTTGCGTGTGTACGAGGCATTAGAAGGAGGTCAACTGCAGGTCGGAAGAAGGTAAACTCAAGGTAAGCAAGTTTCATTTCATTGGCTGAATCGACATAAGGCCAAATTTATCAAACTGAAAAAATATATATATTTTTTTTATTGTAATAAATAAAAAAAATATGAAAATAACTATGCTTTTAATTGAATACATCAGAAGTAAGATGCCACTTTGTTTTTTACAAAAATACAGATTAACATTAAACAAAGATTTTATATTAAAAAAAAATCAGTTTTAAACTTAAAAAAAATGAAACTGACCTACAGCTATTTCAGTTTCCTGCTTTAAAGTGCAGATAACTGTGCCCACCCTAAGGAGAATAAATAATTTGTATATTCTTAACAAGCTGTAAAAGGTCTTTAAAACAAGCCCTCGGTGACATCTGTGGCTGCTCATGTGTTCCTGTGCAATTCAGGTGTGAACTGACTTCTAAACGTTATATTTTCTATTTTTGTTTTACAGCTCTGTACTCATTGCTGTTTTATTATATTACTGATCTTTACACAGCTGTGTGCATTGTAGACAAAAATGCATGTATATTCAAATCAGTAAAAAGCATGGCAGGGAACACACCAGACAGGGATAAAGTTGTGGAGAAGTTTAAAGCAGGGTTAGGTTATAAAGAAATATCCCAAGCTTTGAACATCTCACGGAGCACTGTTCAATCGAATCATCCCAAAATGGAAAGAGTATGGCCCAACTGCAAACCTACCAAGACATGGCCATCCAACAAAACTGACAGCCCGGGCAAGGAAAGCATTAATTAAAGAAGCGCCGAAGAGGTCCATGGTAACTCTGAAGGAGCTGCAGACAGAGATCCACAGCTCAGGTAGGAGAATCTGTCTACAGGACAACTATTAGTGGTGCACTCCACAAATCTGGCCTTTATGGAAGAGTGGCAAGAAGAAAGCCATTGTTGAAAGAAAGCCAAAAGAGGTCCCATTTCAGTTTGTGAGAAGTCCTGTGGGGGGACACAACAAACATGTGGAAGAAGGTGCTCTGGTCAGGTGAGACCAAAATTGAACTTTTTGGTCTAAAAGCAAAACCCTATGTGTCACGGAAAACTAACACTGCACATCACCCTGAACACACCATCCCCACCATAAAACATAATGGTGGCAGCATCATTTTGTGGGGATGCTTTTCTTCAGCAGGGAAAGGGAAGCTGGTCAGAGTTGATTAGTAAGATGGATGGAGCCAAATACAGGGCAATCTTTGAAGAAAACCTGTTGCAGAGTGTGCAAAAGACTTGAGACTGGGGTGGAGGTTCATCTTCCAGCAGGACAATGACCCAAAACATACAACCAGATGCACAATGGAATGGTTTAGATCAAAGCATATTCATGTGTTAGAATGACCCAGTCAAAGTCCAGACCTAAATCCGATTGAGAATCTGTGACAAGAATTGAAAATTGCTATTCACAGACGCTCTTCATCCAATCTAACAGAGTTTGAGCTATTTTGCAAGGAAGAATGGGCAAAAAAATGACTCTCTAGATGTGCAAAGCTGGTAGAGACATCCCCAAAAAGACTTGCAGCTGTAATTGCAACGAAAAGGTGGTTCTAAAAAGTATTACAATTTGGAAAATCATTTATAATTTTCCTTCCACTTCACAATTATGTGCCACTTTGTGTTGGTCTTTTAAAATCCCAATAAAATAAGTTTTTGGTTGTAACATGACAAAATGTGGAAAATTTCAAGGATTATGAATACTTTTTCAAGGCACAGTATATTTTTCTTATTCGTTTATCTAAACCTTGACTTTCATTATCTGCTTCCTCTATTTACTGTGCATTACATTTTTTCTGCATCCTGAGACAGCAACTGATCTGTATCTGCTCCCTGTCTGTAGGGATGCTTCAAGGCTTGGTCATAGGTCTACTATTTGATGACCTTTGTAATCATCCAGTTCTGCTATAATTTATACTACTGTCTCTTCTATTTTCGGATTCCTAGTATTAACACATAAATCTAATCTAGAATCACTCAATATCTCATGTAAATGTCCTCCTTCATCTTTTTTTGTTGCCATTTTCAAATTAAATTTATCCATAAGAGATATACATTATCCACTTAAATCATAATAATATCCCCAGTTCACTGTGCAATGCCTAGAGTCATAGTTTATCATTTCTATTTTGTCTGTTCAATGTTCATATGGATTCTAGAAAAAGCCCACCCGTAGAACTGAAATGTTTACTTTTTCTGAGATTTTCTTCTTGTACATACATTGTATATTCATTTTTCTAGGCTTTGTCAAATCCATAATAAACCAAATTAATCTTCTATAATAATAATAGTCCTTTCAACAAGCACATTTTTTGTGTTCCATATCACTGTGAAGGCTTTTCCACAAAGTCTCCTTTATTGGCTATTTACACGTTCTGTTCTTCCCTGTTTAGTTATATTGTGGATACTTTCCATTCTCCCCTAATTTTACATATACTATATCACCAAAAGTATTGGGACGCCTGCCTTTACTCGCACATGAACTTTAATGGCATCCCAGTCTAGTCTGTAGGGTTCAATATTGAGTTGGCCCACCCTTTGCAGCTATAACAGCTTCAACTCTTCTGGGAAGGCTGTCCACAAGGTTTAGGAGTGTGTCTATGGGAATGTTTGAGCATTCTTCCAGAAGCGCATTTGTGAGCTCAGGCGTTGGACAAGCAGGCCTGGCTCACAGTCTCCACTCTAATTCACCCCAAAGGTGTTCTCTTGGATTTAGGTTAAGACTCTGTGCAGGTCAGTCAAATTTCTCCACCCCAAACTTGCTCATCCATGTCTTTATTGACCTTGCAAAGTTGGGAGCATGAGATTGTCCATAATGTCTTGATATGCTGATGACTTAAGAGTTCCCATCACTGGAACTAAAGGGCCAAGCCCAACCCCTGAAAAACAACCCCACACCAAAACCCCCCCTCAATCAAATTTGGACCAGTGCACAAAGCAAGGTCAACCCGATAAAACACCTTTAGGATGAATTAGAGCGGAAACTGCGAGCTAGGCCTTCTCTCCAACATAAATGCCCAGCCTCACAAATGCACTTCTGGAATAATGGTCAGACATTCCCAAAGAAACACTCCTAAACCTTGTGGACAGCCTTCCCAGAGTTGAAGCTGTTATAGCTGTAAAGGGTGGGCCAACTCAATATTGAACCCTACAGACTAAGACTGGGATGCCATTAAAGTTCATGTGCGTGTAAAGGCAGACGCCCCAATACTTTTGTTAATATAGTGTATATTCTAAGTGGACTCAGGCTCAGGCATAAGTTATCAAGCAAACGAATATCCCACAAACACAGCTGCAACCCTGTTCAATTGGCCCTTGCGTGCTAATTTCACACCACTAGTTCCGCCTGACTTGTTTTCCCTTAGAAGGCCTTCATAACTCCGCTCAGTCTAGAGCTGCTGGTGCTGCAGATCTTAGATTGAAAGCCTGGACTGTGGAAAGTGGAGATCATCTACCATTACCCTGTGGGGATTAACAAGCTGTTTTAGACCAAGCTTAACTGCGAGGTCACACTCAGTGAGGTGAGAACCCACCCAATAGGGGGGGGTCACAAGAGTGGAGGGGACAAGTCCGACAAGCCTTTACACTGTTTCCATTAACGGATTGTTTTAATAGCACTGGTGATTGGGATCACTTATCAACTTTCATCATTTCTTCACAAAATATATATTATCAGTGTTTATTGTTTTTTAGTGTTTTATGGTGTGTTCCACTTACATTTGAGAACAGTTGGAGATGCTTCTCAAATTATTCAGTGTTTCTTCACATGTGCATTTGACCTGCAGTTTACTTTCTTCTGACCTGCTCTTTACTTCCTTTTAATCTACATCAATCTGCATCTAGCTGATTTTGCATTCCCATTAACTCATTTAGGGAAAGAAGCAGCTCTAATACAAACGAAAGCCCATCAACACAGGCCCTTAATGGATTTTTTCTGGTACAACGTAAGATGTGACCAGTGTGAAGCATCATGTTTGCTGACTTCAAAAATGCAAACAGATTTATCAAGGTTTTATTTATTCAAACTTTTTTTCTTTAAATCAGCACGTGAAATAGTACATACTTTCAATGTGAAGAGTCCCTTGTGCTGATGATTGCTGCTTTAGTTGAAATCCAAAATCCTCTGAACCACACCCTACCACTGCAGCTGTAATCTTCCAATGCTGTGGAGGTTAATAGAGCCGAGGGACATATGACAGACACTTATCCAGAATGCCAACTATGCCCACCCTTTCCACCCATCTCCTCCATTAACAGAAGCTGTACTATAGCATCTAGCAATGAAAAGCATCAATGGAGGACAGGTGTTAGGGTACAGGGTACAGAGTGCTGGTATTCGGGGGTGACCAGTTGGTTGTAGCTGTACTTAAGGAAGCTGAAACCGGACTGTGTATGATTAACCACTTCAGCTCTGGAAGGTTTTACCCCCCTTAATGACTAGGCCATTTTTTTGCGATTGCTTTAACTGACAATTGCGTGGTCGTGTGATGCCATACCCAAATACTGATGTCATTTTTTTCCCCACAAATAGAGCTTTCTTTTGGTGGTATTTCATCACCTCTGCGGTTTTAAGATTTTGCGCTATAAAGAAAAAAAGAACGACAATTTTGAAAAAGACACAATATTTTTTTACTATCTGCTATAAAAGATTCCCAATAAAAAAATGAAAAAAAAAAAATTTTTTTATCAGTTTAGGCCAATTTGTTGTCTGCTACATATTTTTGGTAAAAAAGCGTATATTAATTGGTTTGCTCAAAATTTATAGCGTTTACAAACTACGGGATAGATTTATGGACTTTTTATTTATTTATTTATTTGGTTTTTTTTATTATTATTATTAATGGCGGCGATCAGCAATTTTTATCGGGAATGCAAAATTGCGGCGGACAGTTTAGACCCCTAACTGACACTTGACATTTTTTGGGGACCAGTGACATTATTACAGTAATCAGTACTAAATAATATGCACTGTTACTGTATAAATTACACTGGTAGATCAAAGGGTTAAATATGTTCCCTATTGTGCTTACTAACTGTGTGGGGGGATGGGTTGGACAGAGGCAGAGAGAGATCGGGGATTCAGCTTTGCTGAATCACATGATCTTTCCCTGCCCCCTGGCAGAAGAGCCGCTTGCTTTGTTTACATAGGCAGGCGGCTCTTCTGTCATTCTAGCTGAAGATCGCAGGAGGCCGGTGGCGATTGAGTCCGCTCCTCCTGTGGTCTGGCTCTCGTTGTGTCTAATCCCAGCGGAAGCGCAGCTTCGGCAGCGCACGTGCCGCTGAAGCCGCGTGCACGTTATCACGTAGATCAACGTGATTATGAGCCGCCTTGCCGTAGTAAATCTGCAAGGGGCGGTCTGAAAGTGGTTAAAGAAAGATTTATTAATTAACCACTTAAGGACCAAGCCTATTTCTGACACGTTATTTACAAGTTAAAAATCAGTATTTTTAGCTAGAAGATTACTTAGAACCACCAAACCTGTGACGTTTTTTCAGGAAGTGACACAATGGATTATCCACCAGTTAATGCACTTTATGAAATTTTTATTGTGGGGATAATATTTATTTAGCTGTCTATTTATGATTTAGTGGCACATTAAATAATAGCATAGAGATATCTATTGATTTATTGCACTCATCACCTTATGGTTTAGCAAGCGCTATATATATAGTCTCAACCCCTAAGACTATTTTTTGACATACTACAACATTTTCCTATAGCTGCTGTTTTAACTATCACCAAATATTTTTTCACTGATACCATTAGGCACGGGGGATATACCATTTGGTGTTATCTTTTTTCTACATTGATGAACAATACCAAACAGGCATTCCTCAACAGGAATACAGTCCTTGGTGTACAAAATAGTAGCTGCTAATCTCCCAGAAAACAGTTAAATCCAGAAAAGGAAAATATATTCAGTGCAAGCACTTACAAGCATCCAGGGGCAATACAGTATATCGCATAGCACAGCGGTTTGAAATCCCAGCATCAAAGATGACCGGTGTGCCTCGGTGCATGACTGGTAGCATGTGTCTGCCTCCACCCTGCTGGTTTCGCCACAAATGATGTCATCAGGGGCGGGAGGAATGGCAGCCATCTTTGATGCTTCTGATGATGAATATACAACAAAAAAAAAGAAAAATATACAGGACCAGTAAGCCAAGAGACAAAATACCTAATTAGGCTTTAATACAAAATATACAATGGAGGGAAGACCACAGATAAGCAGAATAAGACAGGAGAAGTGAGGAGCAACTAAGAAGACGAATCAGGAAGGAAACCAGAGCTGGGATCAGGAACAAGGGTAAAGGATTAGACAGTAGGGTACAGGATGCAGGTAGGAATCAGGATCAAGGTCATGCATAGAGCATCAATAACCAGGTACAAGGCAGACAGGCAAAACCCTGAGGCATTGAGAGAAGTTAGAGAAGGGGTTATATACCTTCCAAGCAGTCAGGATCAGGTAGATGCTGATCATTGGTATCTGCTGGCTACTGGGAAACACCTACTGGTGGACACTGGAGTAACTCTCTTCTGCTCTAAGAACCTGTGTCATCAGCAGATGATTAAGATACTGAGAACAGGCGATGAATGAAAGGTCCACCACCTCCGTTCATAGATCGCTTTTCATTTATGGAAGCTATGGTACAGCTTTTCTGAATTGAGGCAGGGGCAGAAAGGGCGAGCATAGTCAGCAGTCTTGATGAATGCCTGTCAGAGGTCCCTCAGCTCTATTAACCCCTGCAGCACCAGAAGATTACTGCGGTGGGGGAAGGATGGTTTTAGAGGACTACAGATTTTAACTAAAGCGGGAGTCATCAGCGCAAGGAACAATTTGCATTGATAGTGTCCCTTGTGCTGATTTTATTTATTTATTTATTTTTTACATTTCTTAGGCTTTAGTTAGAATTAAGCTTTAAGATGTAATATTGTAACATTGCTTTATTCACTATTTTTACACAAGTACCAAGCAATTTTAAATCTTAGCTTCATCTTAGCTGTAAAGACATCTCTTTGTATAGTTGTCAAGTAATGCGGTAAACTTGTTGACAACTCCAGCAATCTTGTCATTTGTATGATGAGAAAATTGCAGGATTATTTCAGTTAAAGGTTTAACCTCTGAAAAGAAACATCAATACCAAGGAAAAGCACTATGTTTCCCTGTAGTTTTCCTCTATGATAGCAGAGAGTATGCAGTGAAGAAAACAAAGGCTCTTAGCTGTAAACCGTGGTCACACTAATAACCACACAGTAAAGCTGTAAATCCTCAAGCACCTATGTGACTGTGTGACCAGAATTCAATATGTTTGTCTGTGAAAGTATGAGAAGTACAGAGGATACCATCAGAAAACATCAAACCGCAAGTTAAAAAAATACAATACAACTTGAAGCTTCACAGATACTTGTTAACTGAGCGACTAGAAATGTAAGCTGTCTACACATAATGAACAAATGAAAATGGTACAAAATCCAGTGCTGAGGTTCATTAAACCCATACCTAGAAATTCAATAGAAAAAAAAAGCTTCTGTTTTTTAAAGATAAGGTACTTCTTACTCAGGTTTGCAAGGATAAGCAATCAACAATGGCTCTGAATATTTCAAACATATATCCCTAGAATAAATATAACTGGTGTAGACATCCTAAGCAACAGACTTATGTTATTAGCCTAGCCAGTGAGCAGAATATTTTGCTACTGCATAGCAAAATATTCTGGACAGAATTAGTACGTGATGGGGTAATCAGTGGCATACCTAGCGTATCGGGCAGCCAGAGTCAGATCATTTTTTAACACCACCCCCCTGCCCCTCTCCCCATACATCAAATTAATTTTAAGTAATAACTGAATAGGTCTTTTTTGTCAGAGGAAAAATGAATCTCACAGCTCCAAATGGTAGGTGTGGCAAATGGCGATAACAATGGGAGGGTCTCTAAGAGGCATAGTCAGGGGCGTAACTACAGGGGTTGCAGGGGTTGCGATTGCTACCGGGCCCCATGCTCCAGGGGGCCCAGTAGCAAACCAGTGGGTGAACTTCCAGGATTGCAAAAGTCACACTTGCGACCGGGCCCTGGCATTGCACCACTGTGGGGAGGCCCAAAGATTGCAGGAAGGCAGCCCACTGCAGAACTTGTGAAAGGATCCTGCTGCGGGACCGTAATAAAAGGCCATGCAACGAGAGTAAAGAGCCCCAGGATTAGTGGGAAGAGCCCTGGGCTTGAAGGGAAGGGCCCCGGCCAGGGATCTGGGGGGGCCCTTCATGGTTTCTTGCATCGGGGGCCCTGAAGGCTCTAGTTACGCCTCTGGGCATAGTTAAAATCCAAGTATAACAGACACAAACAACACTCTCATATACAGTGCCTTGCGGAAAGTATTCGGCCCCCTTGAACTTTTCGACCTTTTGCCACATTTCAGGGTTCAAACATAAAGATATAAAACTGTAATTTTTTTTGAAGAATCAACAACAAGTGGGACACAATCATGAAGTGGAACGAAATTTATTGGATATTTCAAACTTTGTTAATAAATAAAAAACTGAAAAATTGGGCGTGCAAAATTATTCAGCCCCTTTACTTTCAGTGCAGCAAACTCTCTCCAGAAGTTCAGTGAGGATCTCTGAATGATCCAATGTTGACCTAAATGACTAATGATGATAAATAGTATCCACCTGTGTGTAATCAAGTCTCTGTATAAATGCACCTGCACTGTGATAGTCTCAGAGGTCCGTTTAAAGCACAGAGAGCATCATGAAGAACAAGGAACACACCAGGCAGGTCCGAGATACTGTTGTGGAGAAGTTTAAAGCCAGATTTGGATACAAAAAGATTTCCCAAGCTTTAAACATCCCAAGGAGCACTGTGCAAGCGATAATATTGAAATGGACTATCAGACCACTGCAAATCTATGAAGACCTGGCCGTCCCTCTAAACTTTCAGCTCATACAAGGAGAAGACTGATCAGAGATGCAGCCAAGAAGCCCATGATCACTCTGGATGAACTGCAGAGATCTACAGCTGAGGTGGGAGACTCTGTCCATAGGACAACAATCATTCGTATCCTGCACAAATCTGATTTGTGATACACAAATGGAAGAGTGGCAAGAAGAAAGCCATTTCTTAAAGATATCCATAAAAAGTGTTGTTTAAAGTTTGCCACAAGCCACCTGGGAGACACACCAAACATGTGGAAGAAGGTGCTCTGGTCAGATTAAACCAAAATTGAACTTTTTGGCAACAATGCAAAACGTTATGTTTGGCGTAAAAGCAACACAGCTCATCACCCTGAACACACCATCCCCACTATCAAACATGGTGAAGGCAGCATCATGGTTTGGGCCTGCTTTTCTTCAGCAGGAACAGGGAAGATGGTTAAAATTGATGGGAAGATGAATGGAGCCAAATACAGGACCATTCTGGAAGAAAACCTGATGGAGTCTGCAAAAGACCTGAGACTGGGACGGACTTGTCTTCCAACAAGACAGTGATCCAAAACATAAAGCAAAATCTACAATGGAATGGTTCACAAATAAACATATCCAGGTCTTAGAATGGCCAAGTCAAAGCCCAGACCTGAATACAATTGAGAATCTGTGGAAAGAACTGAAAACTGCTGTTCACAAACGCTCTCCATCCAACCTCACTGAGCTCGAGCTGTTTTGCAAGGAGGAATGGGCAAAAATTTCATTCTCTCGATGTGCAAAACTGATAGAGACATACCCCAAGCGACTTACAGCTGTAATCGCAGCAAAAGGTGGCGCTACAAAGTATTAACTTAAGGGGGCTGAATAATTTTGCACGCCCAATCTTTCAGTTTTTTATTTGTTAAAAAAGTTTGAAATATCAAATAAATTTCGTTCCACTTCATGATTGTGTCCCACTTGTTGTTGATTCTTCAAAAAAAAAATTACAGTTTTATATCTTTATGTTTGAAGCCTGAAATGTGGCAAAAGGTCGAAAAGTTCAAGGGGGCCAAATACTTTCGCAAGGCACTGTATATACCAAGACATTTTGGACAATTGTATACTCCCAACTTTATGGGAACAGTTTGGGGATGCCCCTTCATGTTTTAACATGACTGCGCACCAGTGCACAAAGCAAGGTCCATAAAGACATGGATGAGCGAGTTTGGGTTGGAGGAACTTGACTGGCCTGCACAGCGTCCTGACTTCAGCTCAATTAATGAATTTCTAAAGCTGGTGCTGCTATAAAGACCAATATGCATATAAAACGACAGAGTATAGCGCACACATACAAAAGAAGTAACTTTCAAATATTACAAGGCTACTGAGACCTGATCAAAATGGGGATTTGGTCACACTATATGGCCATATCTTGCTTAAGCCCACCACTGCGTCAAAGTACCCCATTATCAGTGGGTCCTACGCTATCCATAAAATGAAGGATAAATCCCACCTCTCCTAACCATGAGAGATACTTACTCCTTACATGAGAGAAATGTGCTAGCTGCAGAAAACACTGCTGAAACTACACTATACAATTCATGTTTAGGGTGTGCCTTCCAACCCTTTGTCTGTTTGTTACACACTGAGTCCTGACCAGACCCCTGGGGTGGAGCACCCCGCTCTCCCACACCAGTACTTCATTATCAGTGTCCACTAGTAAGCAGATATAGGAGGAGTCCCTGTATAGTGTAGTTTCAGCAATGTTTTCTGCAGCTAGCACATTTCTCCCATGTAAGGAGTAAGTATCTCCCATGGTTAAGAGAGGTGGGATTTATCCTTCATTTTATGGATAGTGTAGGACCCACTGATAATGGGGTACTTTGACGCAGTGGTGGGCTTAGGCAGGATATGGCCATGGCCATATAGTGTGACCATATCCCCATTTTTCCCATTTTGATCAGGTCTCAGTAGCCCTGTAATATTTGAAAGTTACTCCTTTTGTATGTGTGCGCCATCCTCTGTAGATATATATTTATTGAAGCTTTCCCATATGTTTTTCAACCTTCCTTAACCACTTTAGCCCCAGCCCTATTTCGGACACTTTTTGTTCACAAGTTAAAACCAGTATTTTTTCCTAGAAAACTACTTAGAACCCCCAAACATTATATATATTTTTTTAGCAAAGACTCTGGAGAATAAAATGTCGGTCATTGCAAAATTTTTTGTCACGCGGTATTTGCGCAGCGGTCTTTAAAACGCCATTTTTTTGGAAAAAATTTGAAAAATCACATTTCACTGCATTTAAAAAATACTAAACAGTAAAGTTAGCCCATTTTTTTTGTATATTGTGAAAGATGATGTCACGCCGAGTAAATAGATACCAAACATGTTACGGTTTAAAATTGCGCCCCCCCGTGGGATGGCGACAAACTACGGTCAATAGAGATCTCAATCTGCGACGCTTTAAATTTATTTAACGGTTACCAGTTTAGAGTTAGAGTGTAGCTCTTTTTTTTTAATTATTGCCCACGCTCTGGCGATCGCGGCGATACCTCACATGTGTGGTTTGAACAGCGATTTCATTTGCGGCTCGACTTGCGTATACGTTTTTTTTTGTGCGCGAGCTAACGGTGACGGGGACGGCTAAATTTTTTTTTTTTTTTTTTCCTATTTATTTTTTCTTTTTTTTTAAACTTTATTACAGGTTTTTAAAAAAAAAAAAATCTGATCACTTTTATTGCTGTCACAAGCAATGTAAACATCCCTGGTGACAGCAATATGTAGTGACAGGTACACTTCATGGAGGGATCGAGGGTCTAAAAGACCCTAGACCCCTCCACTACACTTCCCTGTATGCAAAACGCCGAAAACGGCATTTTTGCATACAGCCGTTTTTCAAATCTGCCGCCTTTTGCAGCACAGTAACCCGGAAGTGACGTCATGGACGCCGCCTCCGGGTTACGTCATCGGAGACCCGATCGATGCCGTTTCCGGCATTCATCGGGACTCCATCCAGCCGGCGGACGTGCCGGCTGGGTGCTCGGGGCTCCCGGTGGGACGGTAGCCCCGAGCAAAGCCGCGGAAGGCGGCGGGAGGGGGGGGACGTCCCCTCCCGCCCCCCCGGGTAACGATCGAGCGGCTCCCGAGCCGCATCGATCGTTACCGACGGAAAGCCGACCGTCGGCTTCAAACAACGGTACCGGGATGATGCCTCTAGCTAGAGGCATCATCCCGGTATAACCACTCAAAGTCAGCCGACGTAGAGGTTACGTGACTGGTAGTAAAGTGGTTAACCACTTTAGCTCCGGAAAGGTTTTTACCTCCCTAATGACAAGGCCATTTTTTTGCGATTCGGCACTGCATTACTTTAACGAACAATTGAACGGTCATGCAATGCTGTACCCAAATACAATTGATGTCCTTTTTTTCCCACAAATAGAGCTTTCCTTTGGTGGTATTTGATCACCTCTGCTGTTTTTAGATTTTGCGCTATAAACAAAAAAAATGCGACAATTTTGAAAAAAAACTATATTTTTTACTTTCAGCTATAAAACATTCCCAATAAAAAAATTTTAAAAATCAAATTTTTTTATCAGTTTAGGCCAATTTGTATTCTGCTACATATTTTTAGTAAAAAAAAATCCCAAAAAGTGTATTTTACTTGGTTTGCGCAAAAGTTATCGCATTTACAAACTATGGGATACATTTTTGGACTCCTTATTTTTTTTTATTTGTTTTTATTAGTAATGGTGGCGATCAGCGATTTTTAGCAGGACTGCAACATTGCAGCGGACAGATCAGACCCCTAACTGACATTTTTGACACTTTTTGGGGGCCAGTTACAATAATACAATAATCAGTGCTAAATAATAAGCACTGTTACTCTATAAATGACACTGGCAGGAAAGGGGTTAATACTGGGGGTGATCAAAGGGTTAAATGTATGCCTAAATGTGCTTACTCACTGTGGGGGGGGGGGGAGGGCTCTGTGACAGGCACACAGAGATCAGTGTTTCAGCTTCGCTGAAACACACAATCTCACTGTGCCTGTCTGACAGAAGAGCCGCCTGCTTTGTTCACATAGGCAGCCGGCTGTCCTGTCAGTTTCTCTGAAGATCGCGGGAGGTCAACGGCGATCAAGCCCGCTCCTCCCACAGTCTGGCTCCCACTGTGTCTATTCACGGTGGGACCACGGCTCCGACGGCGCTCGCGCACAGCTGAGACCGCATGCACATAATCAGGTACATGTACGTGATTATGCACAGCCGAGCCGTCCTGCCACAGTAAATCTGCGTGGGGCAGTCGGCAAGTGGTTAAGGAAGAACTTCAAAGAATAGGTAGTGACTACTTACCAACCAGCAATTGTTGGTTGGTAAGTACAGTGGTTGACCACTTCTTTCATGTTCTTTCAGTGCCAGTTGTTTAAATGGCAACGAGTAGATTGCATGTACACCACTGTGGGTAAATTACCTTAAAGAGAAATGCTAGAGTTCAAGTGAAAGTGAATTATTTATTATTAGAAAAAGGTTATTAATCCTTTCCTCCCCAAATGTGTTTGATGCCTAGGTCAAAATTAGCAGCAGCATCACCATGTTAAATTGTCATTAAAGCCTCCAGTCTTCATGTGATCGCTGTAAAGTTGTGGTTAGGTGATCACAATAAAGCTGTAAGCCCCCGTTCACACTGGGGCGACCTGTCAGGCGACCTGGTCGCCTGACAGGTCGCCGTAGGTCGCCTTCCATAGAGAAGCTGTGGACCCGTTTTAATAGGAGCGACACAAGTCGCTCCGACTTAGAAAAAGGGTCCGGAGCTTCTTTGGGGCGACCCGGAGCGACCTGCATAGACTTCAATGTTATGAAGTCCGTGCCGGCCGCTCCGAGGTCGCGGTGCGAGCAGCGCGCCGCGACCTATGAGGTCACCCCGGCAAGTAGCGTCGCCCCAGTGTGAACGGGGCCTAAGGTTATCTAATGATTAGCAACCAATTCTCATTAAAGGCCAAGCTGTCAGTGACAGCTGTTATTGATTATCAAGAGCCATGAAAAGTGTTGGCTGGTGGCTCTCAAACTGAGTAAAGCCTCGTATACACGTGTCGAAAATCGGCAGGGAATTTTCGTCCGACGACCGATCTGCCGATTTTCGGCTTGTTAGTATGATGCTTCCGACAACCGACTCCGACTTTTCGGCCGAATAAAATCTGGTGTGCAGTCTATAAAATTTTTGTCCGCCGTCAAAACACGGCCGATTTTCGTGCAGTTAGTACAGATTTCGACAGGGAAAAATCTAATGAGCAAGTCTGGGCATGCTCAGAGAAGAAAGAACACAAAGAAAGCAAACCAACACATGACATCACTTCTGAAGTAGAATTTTGTCGGGCGAGAAAATTCGTGTGCAGTCTAGGCACATTCCAACCAACAAAACACCACTCTGGACAAAAGACGGACGATCGGTCGGCCAATAATCGTTGCGTGTGTACTAGGCTTTAGGTTATAGGCATATAAACACTCCAAGCATGGGGCATAAAGCAGGGGAATCTAGCGACTGGATGGCTTATCCTCAGATGTATTTGACCCGCAGTAAAATTGGTCCAATATATTTGGTGAGCATTGAAGCTTATGGGTTTGCAATAGAAATGGGCCAAACTACCCCCTGTTCGGTTCTCACCAGAGCACCGCGAACGGGGGAAAAGTTTGTTCAAACATGCGAACTCTGTTAAAGTCTATGGGATTCGAACCTGAAAAATCAAAAGTCCTCATTTTAAAGGCTTAAATGCAAGTTATTGGCCAAAAAAGTGTATGGGGGTCTGGATACTGCCCTGGGGGACATGTACCAATGCAAAAAAATTTAAAACGATTGTTTGTAAAGGAGAGGTTATTTTAATGATGCTTAAGTGAAGCAATAAAAATGAAAAATTCCTTTAAATATTGTGTCTGGGGGGTCCACTAGTGTGCCTGTAAAGTGGCACATTTGTACAATGTATGTAGCCTGCTGCAGCAATACTGACATTTCTAAAGGAAAAAATTTCATTTAAACTTGCTCGAGGCTGTAATGTATTGTTGGCTCCTGGCAATACAGATAAAAAAAATTAAAAAAATGATGTAGGGTCCCCCCTAGTCCCTTCGAGTCTGGTATGGATTTGGATTTGGTAGGCCAAAAAAAAACACGCAGGCAGATGGTGCAGGAACAAGCCCTGCAGTTAAAAATTAGATACAAAATTGAAATTACATGTACTTGTCATTCAGGTGCAGAAAAATTGGGCCATGGTTGTTGGTGGTGCCTGAACACCGTAATCCCTCACAGTTACTCTTGCTGGGTGCAGGAACAGGCCCTGCTGTTAAAAATTAGATACAAAATTGAATCGCATGTACTTGTCATACAGGTACAGAACAATTGGGCCTTGGGTGTTGGTGGTGCCTGAACACCGCAACCCCTCGCAGTTATTCTTGCTGGGCGCAGGAACGGACCCTGCTGCCCCCCACAAGAGGAGCAGCAATTATGCCCTCGATATTATTAGTGCTGGTGCACCACCAAAAAAAAACACCCACTTCTGGAGCAGAAGGAATAGCATCTGAGATGTACAAGGGGGGCATCAATTATGCCCTAAATATTATTAGTGCTGGTGTGCCACCAGAAAAAAACACCCACTTCTGGAGCAGAAGGAATAGCATCTGAGATGCACAAGGGGGTACAGCAATTATGCCCTTGATAATGTTAGTGCTGCTGCGCCACAAAAAAAAATCGCTGCTGACGCAGAAGAACGCACTAGCTCCTGCGACTAAAAGGGGGAGTACTAATATTGCAGCAACAGAACCTGATGCTGCTAAAAAAAAAAAAAAAAAAATTGAAAAGAAAAAATATATATATATCAATAAAAAAAAAAAAAAAGGGGGGATTGGGGTGACACAGACATGTTTTATACAATGCACTTCAGTGGCCCCACTACAATCACAGCACAGCACTAAACTGACTGCACTACACTGTGTTACACTACATTCACAGCACAGCACTAAACTGACTGCACTACACTGTGTTACACTACATTCACAGCACAGCACTGAACTGACTGCACTACACTGTGTTACACTACATTCACAGCACAGCACTAAACTGACTGCACTACACTGTGTTACACTACATTCACAGCACAGCACTGAACTGACTGCAGTACACTGTGTAACATAAGAATCAGCCCTACTCTACACTGCAATGGCTGATATACAGTCAGGTCCATAAATATTGGGACATTGTCACAATTCTAATCTTTTTGGCTCTATACACCACCACAATGGATTTGAAATGAAACAAACAAGCACGATGTTCTTTAACTGCAGACTTTCATCTTTAATTTGAGGGTATTTACATCCAAATCAGGTGAAAGGTGTAGGAATTACAACAGTTTGTATATGTGCCTCCCACTTTTTAAGGGACCAAAAGTAATGGGACAATTGGCTGCTCAGCTGTTCCATGGCCAGGTGTGTGTTATTCCCTCATTATCCCATTTACAAGGAGCAGATAAAAGGTCCTGAGTTCATTTCAAGTGTGCTATTTGCATTTGGAATCTGTTGCTGTCAACTCTCAATATGATATCCAAAGAGCTGTCACTATCAGGGAATCAAGCCATCATTAGGCTGAAAAAACAAAACAAACCCGTCAGAGAGATAGCAAAAACATTAGGTGTGGCCAAATCAACTGTTTAAATCCTTAAAAAAAAAAAAAAGGAACGCAACGGTGAGCTCAGCAACGCCAAAAGACCCGGAAGACCACAGAAAACAAATGTGGTGGATGACCAAAGAATTCTTTCCCTGGTGAATTCACCCTTCACAACAGTTGGCCAGATCAAGAACACTCTCCAGGAGGTACTGGAGGTGTATGTGTGTCAAAGTCAACAATCAAGAGAAGACTTCACCAGAGTGGATACAGAGGGTTCACCACAAGATGTAACCCATTGGTGAGCCTCAAAAACAGGAAAGCCAGATTAGAGTTTGCCAAACAACATCTAAAAAAGCCTTCACAGTTCTGGAACAACATCCTATAGACAGATGAGACCAAGATCAACTTGTACCAGAATTATGGGAAGAGAAGAGTATGGAGGAGGAAAGGAACTGCTCATGATCCATGTCATGGCGTGGGCATGTATGGCTGCCAATGGAACTGGTTCTCTTGTATTTATTGATGATGTGACTGCTGACAAAAGCAGCAGGATGAATTCTGAAGTGTTTGGGGCAATATTATCTGCTCATATTCAGCCAAATGCTTCAGAACTCATTGGACAGCACTTCACAGTGCAGATGGACAATGACCCAAAGCATACTGCGAAAGCAACCAAAGAGTTTTTTAAGGGAAAGAAGTGGAATGTTATGCAATGGCCAAGTCAATCACCTGACCTGAATCCGATTGAGCATGCATTTCATTTGCTGAAGACAAAACTGAAGGGAAAATGCCCCAAGAACAAGCAGGAACTGAAGACAGTTGCAGTAGAGGCCTGGCAGAGCATCACCAAGGATGAAGCCCAGCATCTGGTGATGTCTATGCGTTCCAGACTTCAGGCTGTAATTGACTGCAAAGGATTTGCAACCAAGTATTAAAAAGTGAAAGTTTAATTTATGATTGTTAATCTGTCCCATTACTTTTGGTCCCTTAACCACTTAAGCCCCGGAGGATTTGGCTGCTAAAAGACCAGGGGGCATTTGGTTACCGCACTTCGGCACTGCGTGACTTTAACGGACAATTGCGCGGTCGTGCGACGCTGTACCTAAACGAATTTGATGTCCTTTTTTTTCCCACAAACAGAGCTTTCTTTTGGTGGTATTTGATCACCTGTGCGATTTTTTGATCACGCGCTATAAACAAAAAAATAGCGTAAATTTTGCAAAAATAACAATATTTTTCACATTTTTTTATATGAAATTTCCCCCCAAAAAAAAGTAAAAATCCAAATTTTTTAACATTTCCGGCCAATTTGTTTTATGCTACATATGTTTGGTAAACAAAATCACAAAAAGCGTATTTTGATTGGTTTGCGCAAAAGTTATCGCGTTTACTAACAAAGGGAAATATTTTTGTCATTTTTGTTGTTGATTTTTTTGTGGTACTGCGACATTGGGGCGCACAGATCGGACCCTTGACTGACATTTTTGACACTTTTGGGGTTACCAGTGACATTTCTACAGTAATCAGTGCTATATATATATGCACTGTTACTGTAAAATTACACTGGCAGTGAAGGGGTTAACTTTATTTGAGAGGGAGGGGCTGTGTGTGTCCCTAGGGGCGTGATTCTAACTGTGATTGGCTGTGGGAACACTGATCAACGGTCCTACATAGTAGAACCGTATGATCAGTGTTTCTACACAGGGGAGAATGACAGGCAGCTTGTTTACACAAGCTGCCTGCCTTTCTCCCTCTCCCCCTACGATCGCAGAGTGACCGGCGGACATCGGGTCCGCCGGTCACACGTGCGGGGGGGTCCGTGACCGCTCGGGAGTGCGCCGGCGGCGGCGCGCGCTCGCTCCCCAGAGCCTCACAGGCTAGTGACGTACAGTATACGTCACTTTGCCTGTGAGGGGCTGACCGCCGCAGTATATCTACTTGCGGCGGTCGGCAAGCGGTTAATAAGTGGGACGCACATATACAAACTGTTGTAATTGCTACATCCTTCACCTGATTTGGATGTAAATACCCTCAAATGAAAGCTGATGGATGTAAATACCCTCAAATGAAAGCTGAAAATCTGCAGTTAAATCAGATCGTGTTTAAACAATTGGAATTGTGTAGATGTCAGAATATTTATGGACCTGACTGTATACACTGCAATGGCTGATATATATACTGCACTGGTGGATATATACACTGGTCTTGGCTAATATATATACTGCACTGGCGGATATATACACTGGACTTGGCTGATATATAAAACAGCACTAGCTGAAATATATTGCACTGGTTGACATATATACTGCACTAGCTGATATACTGTATACACTGCACTGGTTGATATATACTGCTCTAGCTGCTCTAGCTGATATATACTGCAGTGGTTGATATATATACTGCACTAGCTGATATATACACTGCACTGGTTGATATATACTGCACTGGTTGATATATATACTGCACTAGCTGATATATACTGCACTAGCTGATGTGTATATATATATATATATATATATATATATATATACATATATATATACTGCACTGGCTGATATAATAATATATAAAACGCACAATCCACTAACTACCTGCCTAATCTCACTCCTATCTCTTCCTCTAACACACTACACAGGGCTGCCATGTAAGCAGCCTTATATAGTGTGGGGCGTGGACTTTGCCCCTGAGCAATGATTGGCTAAAGGCACCCTGCCTTTGTCCAATCATGACTCTGACAAGACATTGGGCAGTGCATTATGGGGCGCTCATCAGCGGGCGAATTTCCCACAAAGAGCCCCGTTTGTTCGTGTGTTCAGCGAACACACAAACACCCGATGTTCGAGTCTAACATCGAAGCTCAACACTAGTTTGCAAGCTGGCTTTTTATCAAGGCTTTCTTATTGGAGTGATTTATAGCTCTCATATACAGGTGCATCTCATAAAATTAGAAAATCATCAAAAAAGTAATTAATTTCAAAAAAGTCAAAACTCATATATTTTATATAGATGCGTTACACACAGAGTGATTTTTTTCTTTTAATTTTGATGATTATGGCTTACAGCTAGTAAAAACCCAAAATTCAGTATCTCAGAAAATTTGAATATTATATAAGACCAATAAAATAAAAGGGTTTTTAATACAGAGACATAGTGAGTCCCAGAGTCCCTGAGTCTGGAGGAAGAGTGGAGAGGCACAAAATCCAAGTTTCATGAGGTCCAGTGTGAAGTTATCACAGTCAGTGATGATTTGGGGAGCCATGTCGTCTGTTGGTGTTGGTCCACTGTGTTTTATCAAGCCCAAAGTGAGCGCGGCCCTCTACCAGGAAATTCTAGAGCACTTTATGCTTTTCTCTGCTGACAAGCTTTATGAAGATGCTGATTTCATTTTCCAGCAGGACTTGGCACCTGCCCACACTGCCAAAAGTATCAATACCTGGTTTAATGATCATGGCATCACTGTGCTTGATTGGCCAGCAAACCTAAACCCCAAGAAGAAGATGAGAGACACCAGACCTAACAAAGCAGATGAGCTTAAGGCCACTATCAAAGCAACCTGGGCTTCCATAACACCTCAGCAGTGCCACAGACTGATCACCTCCATGCCACGCCGCATTGATGCAGTAATTCATGCAAAAGGAGTCCTGACCAATTATTGAGTGCATACTATACTGTACATGGACATACTTTTCAGTAATGCCCCATACACACGTGCAGATTATCTGAAGACTTTTGTCTGCAGACTTACCAAAACCATATAATATGAGGTCAAACCTAAACACTTTCAATTTGTATGCAATTCGGCAGGCCCTTGCACTACATAGAAAAGGTAAGTCTGCAGACAAAAGTCTGCAGATAATCTGCACGTGTGTATGGGGCATAAGCCAACATTCCTGTATTAAAAATCCTTTTTTTTTTATTTTGGTCTTATGTAATATTCTTTTCCCTGAGATACTGAATTTTGGGTTTTCACTAGCTGTAAGACATAGTCATCAAAAATAAAAGAAAGAAATGCTTAAAATATATCACTCTGTGTAACGCATCTATATAAAATATACGAGTTTCACTTTTTCAATAGAATTACTAAAATAAATGTACTTTTGATGATATTCAAATTTTTTGAGATGCACCTGTATATGTATTTTTTTTGTATAATTAGATGTTTCTCCCGCAATTCAGCTTTATTATTAATGTCAATTTATAGTAAGGTTAGAGTTCTATCTGTCTAGAGAAAAAAACAAATGACCTGATGTCTAAGACTTTAGTTATCTACAGTATATCATAGAGTACATCAGTGGCGGCTGGTGCTTGAAAATGTTTTTTTGGGGGGGGGGGCGCAAACAGAAAAATTAAATAGGCATTACTTCGCGGCAAAAAACGCGGTAAAAAATTGCGTGACTTTGAGGTCACACAAGTTTGAAAGGGGCCTTCAGTAATCAAGGTCACTGTTTTTATTAGAAATGAAAATTCAAGATGGAATTATGAGTAATACAAAGTGGGAGGCATGAGCTGCTAATATTCAATGTAAGTTATTTTTATTGGGACATTCAAAGGGCTTCAAGTGACTGTTGATTAAATCTTTGTCAATGACAAAATGAACATTAGCTTGTATATCTCAAAGGCGTTATAAAATTGCGTCATTTGAGTAGCTTTCTATTAATGTGAGCCCGTTAACTAAAATCCTAATATGTTAAAGGCAAATTTTCAGTATTTGCAAAAAATTAATAAATGCACGAAAAAAAAATAAGACATTTTTGCAATGGAGCCTGCAGAGAACTCCAACCACTATCAGTGGATGGTGGCTGCAAGGCAATGGGGTTTATTTACTAAAGGCAAATCCACTGTGCACTACAAGTGCTTGGAAGTGCAGTCTCAGTAGATCTGACGGGAAGATGCAAGGAAAATTAAAAAATAAAGCATTTGTGATGGGATGATAGAAATCAGCAGATCTTCCCCTTAGATCTACAGCAGCTGCACTTACAGTGCACGTGTAGTGCACAGCGGATTTGCCCTTAGTAAATCAACCTCAATGGCTCTTCCCTTCATCTAGCCCCCCGTTGCCTACCAAGGTACGGACCTTCAGTAACAGGGCAAAAGGAAGGAAACAAAAGATTACAAGTGCTTCATTGAGATCCAGCCTAGTCTCTACATTCACATGCTTCTGCACCCTGTAGGAGAAGCACCCTATGATTCAGGCAAATAGGGAGGTACCTGTAGGTACACAGTTGGCAAAGGGGGCCTGGGTAATGTTACCATGTACCTTGTTTCATGCTATGCGTGTCAGATAAAACCTTGCCCCAAAGCTGGAATTAACCTTTGTTGTAATTTCAAAAAGTACAGGTATAAAGCAAATATGTGCAGTCAGTACTGGAGATGGTGCAGGCAAACAGGAAGTGGCTAAAAAAGGCTGGAGATAAAAAGTAAGAGTGAGGTGCAAAAAAAGGTTAAAAAAAAAAAGAGGAAACAATTATTTAACCACTTAAGCCCCGGAAGATTTTACCCCCAGGGGGTATTTTGCGATTCGGCACTGCGTGACTTTAACGGACAATTGCGCGGTCGTGCGACGCTGTACCTAAACGAATTTGACGTCCTTTTTTTCCCACAAACAGAGCTTTCTTTGGGTGGTATTTGATCACCTGTGCGATTTTTTGATCACGCGCTATAAACAAAAAAAGAGCGTCAATTTTGCAAAAATAGCAATATTTTTCACATTTTTTTATATGAAATTCCCCCCAAAAAAAATGTAAAAATCAAAATTTTTAAAAATTTTCGGCCAATTTGTTTTATGCTACCTATGTTTGGTAAAAAAAATCTCAAAAAGCGTATTTTGATTGGTTTGCGCAAAAGTTATCGCGTTTACTAACAATGGGAAAGATTTTTGTCATTTTTGTTGTTTTTTTTTTTAACGCGTAATGTGCGATTTTTTTTGCGGTACTGCGACTTTGCGGCGGACAGATCGGACCCTTGACTGACATTTTTGACACTTTTGGGGTTACCAGTGACATTTCTACAGTAATCAGTGCTATACATATGCACTGTTACTGTAAAAATACACTGGTAGTGAAGGGGTTAACTTTATTCGGAAGGGAGGGGCTGTGTGTGTCCCTAGGGGCATGGTTTCTACTGTGATTGGCTGTGGCTCTAGCTGTAAGGACACTGATCAACGGATCTACATACTAGATCCGAGTGATCAGTGTCTTTGCAGCGAGGAGAATGACAGGCAGTTTGTTTACACAAGCTGCCTGACATTCTCCCTCTCCCCCGCCGATCGCCGAGTGGCCGGCGGACATCGGGTCCGCTGGTCACACGCGCGGGGGGGTCCGTGACCACGCGGGAACGGGAGCGCGCCCCCGGGGGCGCGCGCTCGCTCCCTAGACCCTCACAAGCAAGCAACGTAGCCCTACGTTAGTTTGCCTGTGAGGGGCTGACCGCCGACGTAGATAGTCGTGCGGCGGTCGGCAAGTGGTTAAAAAATAAAATGCCAATTACTGAAAATACACAGTACTTTAAAAAGTTAAATGTCATCCAATTAGAGTTTAGACCTGCTTTATATAGACATGCTGTATGAACCAGCATTAAAAAGACGTTTAGACTTTTTCATGGAACCATGTGCAATCATTGCCATTGCCATTTTCTCCCTAAACAGGGCCAGATTACACTGAGATGGTCTCCACTGACCTTTTTACTGTGCCGACTCCTGTCCAATCGGTCCATCCAACCCGTCCTCAGCGGCGTCCTGTGTAGCAGTCTAGCAGTCAGAGACAAAGATGTCTGGGGTGAGGCTCAGGTGGCGGGAAGCAGAGAGAGTGACACCCGGCCCAAGCACCGCCCCTACGACTTCGGACGTCCTGGACCAATCACAGGACGGCAATCGTGAGTGGGAGTGTTTGAGGCGCATCGCTCTGCACCCCAAGGACACTCTAAAAGGCCGCCAATCACCTTACAAGAAAAGAGGCACATGATGCCAAAACGCCCACCTCTCCCATAGCCAGCATTGTGTCCGGCGCCCCGCTGCCATATTAACCACTTTACCACCGGAGGATTTTCCTGCTTTACGTCCAGGCCACTTTTTGCAACTTGGCACTGCGCGACTTTAACTGAAAATTGCGCGGTCATGCAACCATGTACCCAAACGAAATTTACGTCATTTTTTTCCCACAAACAGAGCTTCCTTTTGGTGGTATTTGATCACCTCTGCGCTTTTCATTTTTTGTGATATTATTAAAAAAAAGAGCGAAAATTTTGCGAAAAAATTTACATTTTCTACTTTGACAGTTAAAAAATATCCAATATATTCAATTTTTGTCATATATTTAGGTCAAAATGTATTTACCTACATGTCTTTGACAAAAAAAATCCTCAATGAAGGTATTTTTAACCGATTTAAGACCGGTAGATTTTACCCCATTCCTGACCAGGCTATATTTTGCGATTCGGCACTGAGTTACTTTAACGGACAATTGTGCAGTCATGCGACACTGTACTCAAATTAAATTTATGTCCTTTTTTTCCCCACAAATAGAGCTTTCTTTTGGTGGTATTTGATCACCTGTGCGTTTTTTAATTTTTGAAAAAAAGAGCGACATTTTTGAAAAAAAAAAACAATATTTTTTATATTCTGATATATAACATTCCCAAAAAAATTAAAAATCAAAATTTTTTACCATTTTAGGCCAATTTGTTTTCTGCTACATATTTTTGGTAAAATCACAATAATCATATTTTGATTGGTTTGCGCAAAAGTTATCGCGTTTACTAACTACGGGAAAGATTTTACATTTTTATTGTTTATTTTTTTACTAGTAATGACGGCGATCTGCGATTTTTTTTTTTTTTGCGGGACTGTGACATTGCGGCGGACAGATTGGATCCCTAACTGACATTTTTGACACCTTTGGGGGTACCAGTGACATTACTACAGTAATCAGTGCTATAAATATGCACTGTTACTGTAATAATGACACTGGCAGGGAAGGGGTTAACTTTATTTGTGAACAAGGGGTTAAATGTATGCCTCATGCTTACTGACGTGTGTGGGGGGAGGGGATTGTGTGACACAGACACAGATCGCAGGTTCAGCTATTCTGAATCCTGTAATCTGTCCCTTCCTGTCACATAGAAGATTTCCACACTCGATCCCAGACGATCGGGGAAGAGCGGCGGTGATCACCGCCTCTCCTCCCCTGGCCCGACTCCCGCTGTGTCTGAATACAGCGGGAGCGAGCCTCCGGCGGCGCACGTGCGCCGCCGAGAGGGGTCGTTGTCCAGCGTCGTAGGTCTACGTCGCTGGATGATAATGATCCTCTTTGCCGCAGTGGGAGATTCCCGTATGAATTTTTTTCGTGGATGTGAAAGTGTGACCTACTTGACCCACTTGCCGTACGGTACTGGGGGTCAACGACATCTGGTGAGTTTGAATTGCCTACCTCATACACAGGAGCACAGAGGGTGTTATCATTTAAGCACTTTTGGGTTTGAACTCCACAAATAACATTGAAGTTTGAAAAATCCATCTGAACCAACAATATTTTTTTGGAACACATGGACATTTTTTCTTTGGCACTGAGCACCTTTTCCTTTATCTATTAGTATTATTACAAGTTTGTTTATGTGTTTAAAGCAATTTTGCACACCAGTTATAGCACATATATGTGTATTCAATGTGCGCACAGTCTAACAATTTTGAAACGTATATTTATATAAATGTAACCAGCACTATTGTAGCACTTTATACACTAATGGTCAATTGGGTGCACGTTTAACACAATAACATTCTCATAGAGCACAAGCACTTTTATACAACAAACAGGTAGAACATAGGTGGCATTCAAATCCCCTATACCACAGCACAGGCTGCAACAATTATCTACCTCCCAGGGCTATTTGGCAACAAAAAAACCCATAAAAAAGTGTCATCAGGAACACACTTTCACATCCACGAAAAAAATTCATACGGGAATCTCCCACTTCCCCGTATATTAGGTATGCGCTGTATCATCAAATAACAAAATTTATTACAAATAATTTCCAACCTGCCACCTAACAAGGTTTTTCACAGCAGCTACCCCTCCTTTTTTCATTCCACACCATACATTGGCGCGAGTGTTTTTTCCATTCTCATATCTTTGCCGCAGTACCAGCTCAGTGAGAGGTCGGCAAGTGGTTAAAGGTACACTTTTTTTTTTTATGCTGATTTTACAGTGACTAGTCTTGGGGGGGGGGGGCAGCGCCCCCTATTGACCATTGGACTACATACAGGTGATGGGGATGTTGAAATTTCTAGAACTCCGTCCAAATGGTCCTTGTGATGTTTTTGGAGATTCCATTAGTGTTTCACAGTGCTAGGTCAGGGGGGGGGGGGGGGGGGGCTTTGTTTTTAGAGCCGCAGTTTGGCAGCAATAAGGCTATACAGCTGCTTTTTTAATGGGTCCCTAAGAAGGTACTCTGAGCTAAATAAAAATATTATTTTTGTTTGGACAAGCTTTCCCAGAAGTGGTGGAAACAACTGACAGGTATGTGGCCAGGTTGGCCAAGGTTTTCTTATTAGAAAAGACATGCTACACAACACTGTATTATTTATCTGTCGTGTTTCTAATATTTTTTTTTAAACTGCTTTGTAAAAAAAAAAAAAAAAGAAAAATGTTAAATGATATAATTGGCAAAAAAAAATAACAACAATATAAAACAAAAATAAATAAACTGGGAACAGTAAGATAAAAAAAATCAAATATTTTCTGTTTAAAGAAAATTTTTTTTGCCTAAGCAGGGGTAAGCAACAGATTCAGTAAGTAAAGAGTCATTTGATTGACAACTCTGAGTCATCTGGGTTACTACACAGGGAGGCTTCTTCATGTAGATAAATATAATTAGGTTGCACATCACTCTTATTTATTTATTTTATTAATAACTTATGGGTAATCTGTGGTGCACATATTTCATTTTTAGAGGTGATCCATAGGCGCAGGTGCACAATTCCCCCTTTTTAATGTAGATAAATATGACAAAGTAGACCCCCTTCCTTATAAAACTGCCAACTCCATGTTACACAAATCAAGCAAACTTATATACTTATAAAATAAAAAGAAGAAAAAAACTGGTTTGCACAGCTATCATGGACCCTTCCCCCTAACAAAAGAGCCAGCTGTGATTCACACATCCAAAAAAATAAAAAGTCAAACAAAGAATAGTGCAGTGCTCCAAATCACTCTATACAGTATATAGTTATTATCAGTGTATACACCGAAGAGGCAATCTTCCTTGTTTATAAAAATACTAACTAATAATCAAACTCCACCATTGCTCTTCTGTGTTCATCCAATCTGATAGATTTATATCAACCTAATATCAATCTCTTTTATACTAGTGAAAAATAAAATAAAACCACTTATATACATCCACATATATAAATATAATGATGATTGGATTAGATATTATATGATATTATACTCCTTGTCACTTTTAGTGGGCGCAGCAGTTGCGGCATGCTAGTGTGGTGATCAAGGGGTTAAAGCAGACTGTGTGCAGAAGATACAATACATCTTCACTGCTTGTTAAATGCCTTCTGAAGTGCTATTCATGTGCAGATCACTCTTAGGAGGCAGGAAAGAGCGGCGCCAGCTTAGTGTAGCATACATTTTTTTTATGCTACACTAAACTGGCACCGCTCTTTCCTGCTTTCTATTCCTCAGAGCCTCTCCTCGCTCCAGTTGGCAGCCGCTGAATGGGGCCCCCCCTCCCATCACCTTTTGGATCCCCCTCTCCGCTGCTCCATACCCCCTTCTCCTTCTCATCCCCCTCCCTTGTAACACCCAGCTATATTAGAGAGCGCCATGACATCACCCACACTCTTAGGAGGCCAACACTCTTAGGGAGCTTTCACTTACCTTATCTCCTGCTCCCGTCTTGCAGCCAGCACCCCCCCAGGCTCTGGCGGGTAACTGTCCCTAAGCGTCATCACACCTAATGCAGGGCTATAGGCCCTGCATTTGCCTTGATGACCTCAGGACCTTGGAATACTGGAGCATAGGGGAGAAGATGCTACAGGAACTAATCTAGCAGCATGGAGGAGCAGAGAAGTGGGTAAGTACAGTGCCTTGAAAAAGTATTTATATGCCTTGAAATTTTCCATATTTTGTCATGTTACAACCAAAAACGTAAATGTATTTTATTGGGATTTTATGTAATAGAGCAACATAAAGTGGCACATAATTGTGAAGTGGAAGAAAAATGATAAATGGCTTTTAAAATGTTTTACAAATACATTTTTGAAAAGTGTGGCGTACATTTGTATTCAGCTCCCCTGAGTCAATACAATGTAGAACCACCTTTCACTGCAATTACAGCTGCAAGTCTTTTTTATGGATGTCTCTACCAGCTTTTCACATCTAGAGAGTGAAATCGTTGCTTATTCTTTTTGCAAAACAGCTCAAGCTCTGTCAGATTGGATATAAAGTGTCTGTGAACAGCAATTTTACAAGTCTTGCCACATATTCTCAATTAGATTCAGGTCTGAACTTTGACTGGGCCATTCTAACACATTATTATGCTTTGATCCAATCCATTCCATTGTAGCTCTGGGTGTATGTTTAGGGCCATTGTCCTGCTGAAAGGTGAACCTCCACCCCAGTCTCAAGTCTTTTGCAGACTCTAACAGGTTTTCTTCTAGGATTGCCCTTTATTTGGCACCATCCAACTTCCCATTAGGGATGATCGAACTTTTGAAAAGTTTGGTTCGACCAGAACACCCGAATTTTGCGAAAGTTCGGTTCGGATTCTAGAACCCAATTGAAATCAATGGGACCCGAACTTCTGGAATCAAAAAATACAATTTTGAAGCCCTAAAACCCAATAAATGCAGCTAAAAAGTGCCTAGGGTTCTGGGTCATGCCCCAGGGACTATTAATCACACAAAAAAAAGTTCTTAAAAATTGTCGTTTTTGATAGAGAGCCAATTAATGAAAAAAATATTATTTAGTGTCTGGGGGGTCTAAAAAGTGTACCTGTGAAGTTTCAGCTCTGTAGCATGTCCAGAACCAGAATCATAGCTTGCCAAACCTTCAAAAATGACTTTTTTGCTTAACCGCGCCTTTCTTTTGCTCCTAATCAACTGCACTGCCATTGATGGGGACATAATGCAGTGCACTGGGAACAAGATTAGAGTTTTTTTTGGAAAAAGGTGCTGTCTCTTTAAATGTGGATATAATTAACGGGTGTATTTTCACAATGGGGCTATTATTACCAAATGTTTTCAAGAAGTCAAAAGATGTATGCAGATGCACTTTATTTCATGTAAAATGGTGATTGGTGCACTTTAACTTGAATTCTCACAAGAAACAGACATATATGCACGGATACATTGAGGGTTTGGGTTAGGGGTAGGGGCCACAATGTAGTGCACAGGGAACAAGATTAGAGATGTTTTGGATGAATACTGTTGTCTCTTGACTTTGAAAAGAAGTAAAGAATGCTTAAAAATTGGGCCTTTGGTGGTGCCGACGATGCCTTGACACCATAACCCTATGAAAGTGCTGGCCATGAAGGCAATAATTGCCTTTGTAAGGAAAAAATGATATGCATCTGTGAAACAGGTGCGCAAAAATTGTTGTTTGGGTGTTGGCGGAGCCATACCACTGTAAGCCCGAAGAGCTGCTGTTGAAGAAGGCGTAAAAATTATGAAGGTGTGCACCTGTGGAACAGGTGCGCAAACATGGTATTTTTGGTGTTGGCGGATCCTCCCCACCGTAACCCTAAAGAGCTGGTGTTGAAGGAGGCCAAAAAATTATGAAGGTGTGCACCTGTGGAACAGGTGCGCAAACATGGTATTTTTTGTTTAGCGTAGCCTCCCCACCGTAAGCCCAAAGAGCTGGTGTTGAAGTAGGCCAAAAAATTATAAAGGTGTGCACCTGTGGAACAGGTGCGCAAACATGGTATTTTTTGTTTAGCGTAGCCTCCCCACCGTAAGCCCAAAGAGCTGGTGTTGAAGGAGGCCAAAAAATTATAAAGGTGTGCACCTGTGGAACAGGTGCGCAAACATGGTATTTTTTGTTTAGCGTAGCCTTCCCACCGTAAGCCCAAAGAGCTGGTGTTGAAGGAGGCCAAAAAATTATAAAGGTGTGTACCTGTGGAACAGGTGCGCAAACATGGTATTTTTGGTATAACTAAAGTGAGGTTCTGTGAACCTAAACAGAATGAGAGGAGGGTTGGAGGGTGGCACCATGGTCCAGGCTTAAACTGAGGCTCAGCAGCCACATCGCAACGATAGACTAGTCTACAAGGTCTGCATCAGGTGCATCAAAGCTTGATATCCACGACTGATTCATTTTAATGAATGTCAAACGGTCGACTGAGTCGGTGGAGAGTCTCGTTCGATGGTCTGTGACGAGTCCTCCTGCTGTGCTGAATGCCCGTTCTGATAGGACACTGTAAGCAGGGCAGGCCCACAACTCCATGGCATACTGGGCCAGTTCTGGCCAGTGGTCTAATCTTAAGACCCAGTATGCCAGTGGATCTGATTCGTCACATGAAAAGCCCTCTATGTCACTTTGTGCCCTGACGTAATCGTCCACCATGTGATGCAGACGCTGTCGATGCAATGTGGCAGCTGAGAGGCCTGGGCGGTGAGGACTAAAAAAAGACCGAAAGGCATCCGTCAACCACACGCCTTCTCCAGCGCTCCTCTCGTGACCCGCAGTAGAGTCCATGGTAGGTTGTCCCCGCCCCTGTACCCTACGGGAGTCGGGGAACCTGTTCACCAGAATCCTCTTGAGACTGTCCTCAAGGGATTTGATCCTGTGGACTCTCTCCCCTCTTTCTTGCTCTGCCTCCTCCTCAACCTCAGACCCAACATCTGACTCCATAAAGGACTGAGCATCAGGCGTGGCCCGGGAGACAACAGGTGCGGCCTTAGATGGAGCGGGCGGCCGTCTGCTCTCCCCTCTTGCTTGCTCTGTCTCCTCCTCAACCTCAGACCCAACATCAGACTCCATAAAGGACTGAGCATCAGGCTGTAGTAGATGGCCGACACTGTGGTCAAACAGCTCAGCTGACTCCTCTGCCATGTCTGAAGTTGGGTCTAAGGGAGGATGTGAGGTGGACATGGACTCATCTGTATTTGTTCTGCCAACTGCAGAAGACTGACCACTTTTCTCTGCCTGGGTCACTGTAGTTGCAGATGATGCTGATGATGAGGGTTTGGTAATATAGTCCACCACCTCCTGTACGTACTGTGGACGTATAGCTTGGCCACTGCGGGAGAACAATCGCAATGGTGGCCTGGCTGAGGACTGACCACCACGTCCACCCCTGCCTCTAGACACCCTAGAAGCTGTGCCCCTTTCCGCAGCAGGGCCACGTATGCCTTTTCTTGGTCTACCTGACATATTTGTCACTGAGGCTTTGGCAACTCTGTGCAGTGAAAAACGCACACTGCTATGCGACCCAAAGTTGTCACTGAATACAGCACAGCAGATGCGTGTCACGCACAGTAGCAAAGCCTTTTGCACAGTGGACCTAACGCTTTCAAGAACAGGCGTTAAGTTGTCACTGAGATTTTGCCAACTCTGTGCGGTGAAAAACGCACACTGCTATGCGACCCAAAGTTGTCACTGAATACAGCACAGTGGATGCGCGTCACGCACAGTAGCAAAGCCTTTTGCACAGTGAACCTAACACTTTCATGAACAGGCGTTAAGTTGTCACTGAGGCGTTGCCAACTCTGTGCGGTGAAAAACGCACACTGCTATGCGACCCAAAGTTGTCACTGAATGCAGCACAGCAGATGCGTGTCACGCACAGTAGCAAAGCCTTTTGCACAGTGGACCTAACGCTTTCAAGAACAGGCGTTAAGTTGTCACTGAGACTTTGCCAACTCTGTGCGGTGAAAAACGCACACTGCTATGCGACCCAAAGTTGTCACTAAATACAGCACAGCAGATGCGTGTCACGCACAGTAGCAAAGCCTTTTGCACAGTGGACCTAACGCTTACAAGAACAGGCGTTAAGTTGTCACTGAGGCAATGTATTTTGCTGACTAGCAAGCACGTATACCTGCTGTGGATATATCAGCAGTGCAACGTTCTCACTACACAGAACCCTGACACTTTCACTTTCCCTACAGAAACTGAATTGTTGAATCTAACTACTGTGGTATATAGTAGCCTAACTACACCAGATATCCCTTTCCTCACACTAAAAGAACAGCTCCATACAGCAGAAGACTGACAATGTCCCTTTACATTTTTTTTTTCTAACTCAAACACACAGCACAATCGCTGTATTTCTAACTACACTGACTGGCTGTAAGCTGAATGCAATTCTGCTTATATGGAGCTTTAGAAGCACTTGTTTATGCAGCAAACGTAGTGTGACAAAGTAGGAGTAAAAGAAATGCTTCCACTCTCTTCAACAGACTCTGTATCACTGTGCTAGGGGTTAGGCGGGGCTATGTTATATACTGTGGGGCGTATTCACTCCTGATTGGCCTCTGGTCCCCGTAGTCTCTCCAATCACGTTCCTAGCAGACTCCTGCCCCCTCATTGGCTTTTGCTGATGTTTCTGGGCCAATCACGGGCTTTTAAAGCCCAGTTCCTGTCCCATTGCATTTTGGGCGGTTCTGGTGGCCAAATACCGAACTTTTACCGCAAAAAGTTCGGAATTCGGCCGCATTTCGAACACCCAAAGTTCGGGTCGAACCGATGGTCGACCCGAACCGTTCGATCATCCCTACTTCCCATCAGTTCTGACCAGCTTCCCTGTCCCTGTTGAAGAAAAGCATCCCCACAACATAATGCCACCACCACCATGTTTTACGGTGGAGATGGTGTATTCAGGGTGATGTGCGGTGTTAGCTTTCCGCCACACATAGCATTTTGTGACATTTTAGACTAAAAAGACTAAAAAGTTCAATTTTGGTCTCTTCTGACCAGAGCAACTTCTTCCACCTGTTTGTTGTGTCCCCCACATGGCTTCTCGCAAACTGCAAACGGGACTTTTTATGGTTTTCTTTCAACAATGGCCTTCTTTTTTCCACTCTTCCATAAAGGCCAGATTTGTGGAATGCATCACTAATAGTTGTCCTGTGGACAGATTCTCCCGCCTGAGCTTTGGATCTCTGCAGCTCCTCCAGAGTTACCATGGGCCTCTTGGCTGCTTCTCTGATTAATGCTCTCCTTGCCCCGTCTGTCAGTTTAGGTAGATGGCCATGTCTTGGTAGGTTTGCAGTTGTGCCATACTCTTTCCATTTTCTGATGATGGATTGAACAGTGCTCCATGAGATGTTCAAAGCTTGGGATATTTCTTTATAACCTAACCCTGCTTTAACCTTCTCCATAACCTTATCCCTGATCTGTCTGGTGTGTTCCTTGGCCTTCATATTGCTATTTGGTCACTAAGGTTCTCTAACAAACCTTTGAGGTATTCACAGAACAGCTGCATTTATACTGAGATTAAATTACACACAGTGGACTCTATTTACTAAAAAGGTGTCTTCTGAAGGCAATTGGTTGCACTAGATCAGGGGTCTTCAAACTATGGCCCTTCAGTTGTTCAGGAATTACAATTCCTATCATGCCTAGTCATGTCTGTGAATGTCAGAGTTTTTACAATGCCTCATGGGATGTTCCGCAACAGCTGGAGAGCCGTAGTTTGAGGATCCCAGCACTAGATTTTAGTTAGGGGTATCAGAGTAAAGGGGACTGAATACAAATGCACGCCACACTTTTCAGATATTTATTTGTAAAAAATGTTGAAAACGATTTATCATTTTCCTTCCACTTCACAATGATGTACCACTTTGTGTTGGTTTATCACATAAAATCCCAATAAAATACATTTACCTTTCTGGTTGTAACATGACAAAATGAATACTTTTTCAAGGCACTGTAAATATACTTTACTAAGGATAAGTTCATCTTTTCGTGAAAAATGAAAAAGATGAGCCAACTCCTCATATCCTGGCCAGTCCTCTAGACCCCTCTTGCTTTCTCATCTTCTATATAAATTCACCAGCTCTGCAAATGTCTTCTGTTTTGTTGGACAGATTTAAAAGTTCACATTTCTCCTTGTCTGCCAGCTCTTAGAATGGCGCTTTAGAAATATAACAGTTGCGGCTGGCGAACACACTCCAAAGAGCAGCAAATGTGGAAACTAGCAGCAAATTTCAGAATGCTACTTTGTTATAAATAGTCTCCAAAGTGTCAAAATGCATTTGGCTCACAATAAAAAGAAAAAAATGTAGAGCTCAGCGCTAAAATTAACATTAGAATTAGATCCTTTTATTTTGCTTTACAATAAGCCTAAAGAAAAAATAAAAATGATATGATACGACTATTATGAGAATAAATGATTGATGCATTGGGCAATTCTACCGTCACCGGGTAGATAAAAATCTTTAGTTGCATCAACACCACTTTCTGTTTATTTAAAAGAAACTTGAAATAATCTGGTCTTGTTGTAAATCAAAGTATTTTTCCCTCAGGGAGATTTATGAGAATACAAGCAGAAACTGTCAAAATTCAACCATATCCAAGAAAAATTGAACTGCAAGGCTTCTTTTAGTGGCATGTATGCATTGTACACTGCACTTCTTACATGAAAAGGTATGCAACAGTGCCACCTGAAGGTTTTTGTAGACATTGCAGGTACATGCCAAAAAATTAAATAACTTTAAATAGAAAAATGTGAATTGGTATTAAAATAGATGTTTTTCAACATTGAAGTTTCAGATTGCTTTAATTAGGCTTAATGACAGCATTTAAAACTAAATTCTGAACCACCAAGATATTTAGGGGTTGATTTACTAAAACTGGACAGTGCAAAATCTGGTGCAGCTTTGCATAGAAACCGATCCCCTTCCAGGTTTTTAAAGCTTAAATGAACAAGCTGAAGTTAGAAGCTGATTGGCTACCATGCATAGCTGCACCAGCTAATGAGTGCCCCAGGTTTAGTAAATCCCCCCCTTAAGGCCTGAACACACTTGACGGAAATCAGACGAAATATCCTCAGATTTTTCTCTCTCATGCTCAGCGTTCATAACCGTTTTTAGTTGACAGTGCATAAATGTTCACGAAATTTCTTGTCCGATTTTTTTTTTGGGACATTTGTTCCTAGACTTCCGGGTCGTCAGCAACTTCAGATCATGCGCAGTCTTTCATATCCGATTTTTTGCGGACGTATTGCATACACATTAAATGAAAATTGGTCATTTAATGTGTATGCAATTGGTCATTTCGGGACGGATGATAAAAATTTTGTTTGTTTTGAAAATACCATTCATTTTGGGTTTTTTTTTGTTTTTTTTTTGCTCCATTGGCAGAATAAATGTACACGCAATTTTAATGAGCAACCCTTTTATAAGAACACACCTGTGCACTTTTTAACACAAGATCACTATATAACTTAAAGTGTCCATGCATTATTGCAAGTTCTGTCCTGATGCTGTTGATGGAAATAAGCATAAGATAAACATTTTATGAAACAAGGGGTGACTTCAGTTACCCTCTGAAGTCCAAGCAACACACAGAGGTATCACAGGGGTATAAAAGGGGATTGAGAGGCAGCAGAAGCAGTAGAGATGAATGAAGTAGAATCAAGGAGATCCTAGCACTGCAGGCCTTCATGTACAGTTTTCTCTGCAGTTGGCCCTCAGAAGACCAATTAGCTACACCGTTTGGGTTTGTTTTAATTTATTTTATTATTTTTTGTGTAATATATGCCTCAATATGATTTATGCTGTATTGGTATAAGTGTTCCTTTCCAGTCCAGTGACCCCATGGAAATATGTGAAGGTTCGTGACTATGCTTGACACAAGAAGGCCCCTACAATTTTGTTAGGGGCCTTTACAAATTCTTGAATGAGCACTGAGAACAATCAGGATGTTCTCCGATTTCTCAGGCACTAGAGATATCCTGTCTCTGTGGGATTTGTCTCTAATTTGCCATTGCGGGGTCCAGATATGACGAGGATATGATGCGGTGATGCATGCGTAATATATTGGGATGCCAGAGACCGCATTTGATGCCATTTTCCTGTCCACATCGTTGAAGGTGGACAAATATTTTTTAAGAGCTGCCTTGCCCACATAAACAGGAGAGAACTTGGGGATCATAGAGGAGCGTGGATTATCCCTCTTACCTGGCAGGCCTGAATTGTGCAATGCACACTACAGAACTGCTTTTGTGAGTATTTTTTGGCCTTTTTTCCTTTTTTTGTTAATGTATTCTTGATATCTAGATGGAATAGATAGTCTTTGTCTACCATCTAGTAGAGAATGGGGGGGGGGGGGGTCCACTTTAATTATTCTTCCCCTTTTTCTTCTTAAAGCGGAGTTCCGGGCACAGAAGTCATTTTTTAACAAACATACCCCCGGGACAGTCAGGGCTAGCACATTCCACAATGGCTAGCCTCTGATCTGTCCCGGTTCGCACTTACCTTTTAGATGAAATACTTACTTATAAAATTTCTTCCACAGCGTTTCCATCTCTCTTGTGGGCAGCTGAAGCCGGCGCGGTCCTCTTCTGTGTCTTCTTCCGTGTCTTCTTGTCCCAGAATGCGCCTGCATCGGCCCCTCTCGTCACTTCCGGTGCGGCGTCGCCCGGAAGTGACGAGCGGGGCCGGTGCCGTCGCATTGATTACTGGGAGCGATGACGTTCAGCTCCCAGGAATCATCGCGAGACAGGAAGTGACAGCGGGGCCGCGGCGCTGAGGGAGGAAGTACCCTGAGGTGAGTATTTACGATCTTCAATTACAAGGTGAGTTTTAAAAAAAAAAAAAAACCTAACTATCCAATTCCTTTTCAGGTTATGCAGAACTAGCGGATGGGCACAAAAAAAAAATATCGTTTTTGTGCCCGGAACTCCGCTTTAAGTCATGGTGTCAAAATCTTTTGGTTATAGTCCAACAGTCTCTGCATAGCATGAATAATAAATCACAGCAATGACATGGAAGCTGTTTGGGCTATGGGAGAACTCTAGTCAAAGAAAGTATATCAGTGGTTCTTAACCTTGTTGGAGGTACTGAACCCCACCAGTTTCATATGCGCATTCACCGAACCCTTCTTAATTGGAAAAATAAAATATGATTTTTTCAAATTCAAAACATAGGTATATATTTAGGTATAGATTTATACATAGGTGCACCAAATGAACAAAACCATTAAAGAACAAGGCAGACTAGACTTATAATCGAATCTGGCTCTCCTCACCTTGAATTCAGTGAGCGTTGTGTTCTTGTATTTTCCATCTCCATGCAGCTTAAGGAAGTGTTCTCTTAGTTTTGCCGGGGCTAGACTAGAATTGCTCAACTTGGCATTGCAAATCATGCAGTTAGGACGCTGACTCCCATCACGTTCCGTTATACATGTGAATCCATATTGTACATATTCGTCCGACCACTTTCTTTTTTTTCTCGACAGAGTTAGTATGAAGGGATTAATATTAAGAAAGAAATCACACGACGTACCATCACGAGTTACAATTCGACTACTGGGCGCGCCAAATTCCCTGCAGCACAGATAGGCCAAGCAATGTTGCATGATCACCTGCAGCCAATGAGCGGGGCGTGTGATCACGAATCATATGAGTCGAGTGTGTGTCTTGACCTTCGCCGAACCCGCGAGAATGACTCACCGAACTCCTGGGGTTCAATCGAATGTATTGAATGTATTAAATAGACCTAATGTATAAATGTATGAAGTATCAAGTCTAAAGTCAATTTATTCTATGTTACAGACGTGGTAAAAATCCCTGAAGAATTTATTTGTACCTTTATTTTGAAATGCGTTGGATATCCCCACCTATTGGGAACCATCTACAGTTGTATAATTGATGATGGAAATGAACAGCAAGTAGCCGAAGAATACCTCTTCCATGCAATCCTAATGTTTTTACATGTAATTGTATGCACAAAAAAAATTAGCTTTGAAAAATTGTTTGTTTTTGTTTATATATTTCCCTTCTTTTAAGTGAGAAAAAAATAAAAGATAATTATATTTTTTAACATATACTGTATCAATGTTTGAATTGCCTAAAATCCCACAAAATGAGGATACAAATTGTGATGACAAATAATAGATGATGGCAATTACCCACAGCCATATGAGTTTTTCTACTATCCTTACTAGTTATTATCTAGATCAGGGGTCCTCAAACTATGGTCCTCCAGTTGTTCAGGAACTACAATTCCCATCATGCCTGTGAATGTTAGAGTTTTACAATGCCTCATGGGATGTGTAGTTCCGCAACAGCTGGAGGGCCGTAGTTTGGGATCCCTGATCCAGAGGACTTCCAAATATTACTTTTTGAGTATGGTTCCATCTTAAAACACCATGGCTATGTAGATTTTGCATCTGATTTGCACAAATCAAAGGAGGAACAGGTTTTAATTGGTTCGCTCCACTCTTTACTCTTACTTTACTTTGGTTCACTTCTAAGACTACTTAATTACAAAAAAACTATAATTTAAGAAAAGATCAGAGGGAGTTAGGTGATAGCAGAACAATGACTGTGACATAAAGGCTCTGTTCACATACTGGCATATTGGATCACAGGCAGAATCACCATGATTCTGCCCATGATCCTGAATCATTGCAAATCGCGGGACACCCGCGCGATGCCTGTGACTTGCAATGGTACCCTAAACATGGCACGATTTTGCGATTCCCGTGACTTGCAATGGCAACCCCAAACGCAGCACGAATTTGCCACGATTGTCGCCCAATGAATTGTAGTAAAATTGCGCAAACAGAATCGCTGGACGCCTGTCGTCCAAAAGAAGTTCTTGTACATTTTTCGGGCAATAGGTGTGCCACGATTCTGTTTGCGCGATTTTACCACGATTCGTTAATTGACAATCGTGCCAAAATTGCAACGCATTTTGGGTGCCATTGCAAGTAACGGGAGTCGCACGGGCATCCTGCGATTTGCAGTGATTCAGGATCGCAGGCAGAATGGTGGCGGTTCTGCCCGTGATACGATACGCCAGTATGTGAACAGAGCCTAATATATACAAAATAGAAAAATAAGCATATGTTTGGGAGAAAAAAACATATTTTCAACAACTTTTTTAATGTGCCACAAATTTTGTGTGCTTATACCTTCCATTTAGACGTGACCACACAGTGAGGGGCATTTTATTTTTTAAACAATCAAATGCTAGAAGCGGATTGGGCACTATGCACAGCTGCTCCAGATTATTAAATGTTCCCCTGTGTAGTTGGCTTTGAGGTGTGATGTTGTCGGTCCTGCCTACTTTATTTCAGATGGATTAAAAAGAATACACCCCTCTCCTCATCCCTATAACCCCTCCTTGTACTCAGGCAAAAAGCACAGAAAGTTTCTAAAAAATATTTTTTTGCAATTATCAATTACATCCAGCCATATCTTGCCAGTTAACCACTTAAGCCCCGGAGGATTTGGCTGCTAAAAGACCAGGGGTTTTTTTGCGATATTTTTATAACTGCGTGACTTTAACGTACAATTGCGCGGTCGTGATTTTTTGATCATGCACTATAAACAAAAAAAGAGCGTCAATTTTGCAAAAATAACAATATTTTTCACATTTTTTTATATGAAATTCCCCAAAAAAAAATGTAAAAATCAAAATTTTTTTAACATTTTCGGCCAATTTGTTTTATGCTACATATGTTTGGTAAAAAAAATTGCAAAAAGCGTATTTTGATTGGTTTGCGCAAAAGTTATCGCGTTTACTAACAAAGGGAAAGATTTTTGTCATTTTTGGTGGGGGTTTTTTTATCGCGTAATGGCGGCGATCTGCGATTTTTTTTCGGTACTGCGACATTGCGGTGGACAGATTGGACCCTTGACTGACATTTTTGACACTTTTGGGGTTACCAGTGACATTACTGCAGTAATCAGTGCTATACATATGGACTGTTACTGCAAAAATGACACTGGCAGGGAAGGGGTTAACTGTATTGGACAGGGAGGGGTTAAGTGTGTCCTAGGGGCATGATTCTAACTGTATAGGGACATTGCTATTGGTGTAAAAACAAAGATCAACGGTCCTACATAGTAGAACCGTCTGATCTTCATTTTTACACCAGGGAGAATGACGGGCGGCTTGTTTACATAAGCCGCTCCGCCTTTCTCCCTTCACCGGAGCGATCGTAGTGTGACCGGCGGACATCGGGTCCGCCGATCACACGCACTGACTTGTCAGTGAACAAGCCTCGGCGGGCGCGCGCCCGCCCGCAATTGGCTCTCAAGTCATTGACAGGCGAGTACATTGGTGGTGGTGCTGGGGGTGCCGTGGCACGCTCCTGCCCCCACTAGGCAGCGGGAATGCCGATCCACGGGACCGGCGGCTGCAATCGCTCCCTGTTGAGAGAGAAGGACGGTCAGCTGTTGTAAATACAGCTGACCGTTGTCCTCTCTGAAATGATTACAGAGCACCTGGGATCCTTCTATATAGGATCACAGGTTTCTATGATCATTTCAAAGGCCCTCCCCCCTCAGTTAGAAAACACTCCCCTAGGCTCACAATTAACCCTTTGATCACCCCTAGGTTAGACCCCTTCCCTGCCAGTGTCATTAGTACAGAAACAGTGCATATTTTTAGCACTGATTACTGTAGTAATGTCACTGGTCCCCCCAAAAAGTGTCAAAAATGTCAGTTAGGGGTCCGATCTGTCCGCCGCAATGTCGCAGCCAACCTGCCATTACTAGTTCAAAATAAATAAATAAATGTAGCACTGCCCCCTGGAGGGCTGCTGAGAATTACACCTTGCGGGTCCCCTGAGTTACCATTAGCAACCGTCTGTAGAAACGTATCACTTTAGACACTTGGCTCAGACAATGAACAGTCCAGGGGTTTTTTGTGTTTTATTTTAGAACTGGGATGGGAGAAGGGATGAGTGGGATACTCCGACTATGAACTATACACAAATCTTGAGGACGACTGACTGTAGTATGTGAGGCAAGGCCGCTGCTTCACCTTGCCACTGAAGTGAAGATAATGAATATGATCCTGAATTAGTTCCTCTTCAGGGTCCTAACTTGGCACCCCCTTTCTCACTTTCTGTGCATGCTAGCCCCTATCCACTGACTCTCCACTGGAGTGATCCTCTTCCTGGGCAGACCCCTGGCAAGCTTCCCGGTACTCACGGACACTGTTTTTCCAAAGGTTGTTCTGCCTTCAGCTCCACTCGTCAGTATCCACCGGACCTCCTGGCTCAGCACCACACTTCTGGCTCACTAGGCCAACCGCCTGTGACCACCTTCCATACAGACAGGAGGAGAGACAGCCGTCACCCTCCTCTTGGGACCCGGCTTCCCACCCAAAGACACCATGTTACATGTGCCCCTGGCTTTTAAAACATATCCCAGGATTCACCACTGTTGTGCCAACCCACTGGGATAGTCATAAAAGCCTGTGTGCCACTGGCTGGGTTTCCTCCACTGTCCAACTGGCTCCCCCTATTGGATACAGTGGGGACACTCCCTCAGACCAGCTGAATTACACATGGGCACATACAACAGGCCTAACTACTGATCAGGCTCCTCTGATAAGCAGATGGAGCAGACTATGGTTTACCCGCTGCTCCCCTGATAAGCAGGCAGAGCAAACTGTTTACACTACCTAGAACCTATCTAGGAGGGTGCAACATCAATAAAAATTACGCTTATTTCGCTTATTGCAATTTTTTTTTTTTTGCCAAAAATATGTAGCAGAATTCAAATTGGCCTAAAAGGATGAAAAATTTAGATTTTTACATTTATTTATTTTTTTTGGGGTGGGGGGGGGGGGGAATGTTATATAGCAGAATTTGAATAATATTGTTTTTTTTTTTTTTTTTCAGAATTGTCGCTATTTTTTTGTTTATAGTGCAAAAAATAAAAATCACACAGGTGATCAAGTACCACCAAACAAAAACTCTATTTGTGGGGAAAAAAGGACATCAATTTTATTTCGGTACAGTGTCGCACGACCGCGCAATTTTCCATCAAATTAACGCAGTGCCGAATCGCAAAAAAATGGCCTGGTCATTAAGGGGGCAAATCCTTCCGGTCCAGAACTGGTTAAAGTGGAACTTCACCCTCCAGGGCATGTTGCCTCCCATCTATCACTCTTCCTCTGCTGCAGAAATTGGGCTTTTTTTTTGTAAACTACTATTGTATCATGTGACGTCATCGGAATGAAACATATGCATTTGTTGCATTTATTATACAGTTTTTTTTTTTTTTGATTCGTTGACATTTATTACTATGTTCGTTCAGACATTCGTATACATCCAAATCTCTGAAAACGACATCCTCGTCCAAAAAGGGAATGGAAATAAAATGCACATGTCTAGGAGACAGTTAGGAGGGGTAGAAGGGGACAAGGCAAGGAGGCTGATCCTGGGCTGGAGCACCCCAATAGATACGCCCCGTTGTGTGATGTTGGGGAAACCAGTCAGGGACCAGCATTGCTGGAGCAGAGTGACGCCCCTAGCTGCCAGGGGAAGAACTCCTCTAGTGAGGCCAGGAGAAAGGGAAAGGAAAGACAGGTGCTGGTGGTAGGGGACTCAATTATTAGAAGGACAGACAGTGTAATCTGTGACAAAGACCGTGTGCGCCGAACAGTCTGTTGTTTGCCGGGCGCTCGGGTTCGGCACATCGCGGATCGGGTGAACAGATTATTGGGTGGGGCTGGGGAAGACCCAGCTGTCATGGTACACAGAGGAAGATGGAGAGTCCTAAACGATTTCAGGGACTTAGGCGCTAAGTTGAGGACTAGGACCTCCAAGGTAGTATTTTCCGAAATACTACCTGTACCTCGAGCCACACCAGAGAGGCAGCGGGAGATTAGGGAAGTTAACGAGTGGCTGAGGAGCTGGTGTAGTAAGGAGGGTTTCGGGTTCCTGGAGAACTGGGCCGACTTCTCAGTCGGTCACCGGCTCTTTGGTAGGGACGGATTGCACCTAAATGGGGTGGGTGCAGCCATACTGGGTGAGAGGATGGCCAAAAAGTTAGAGGGGCTTTTAAACTAGGGAATGGGGGGGGAGGGTACAGATGTAGAATTAGCCAGTGGAAAGCAAGTTTCAGAGGGCAGAAATGGGGGCATTAGCGGTAGGGTGTTCGGAGCTCCTAAACCCAGGGTGGGTACGGGGAAAAATCAAGAGAGCAGCCTAAAAACATCAAATGAGGATAAATGTAACCGATCAAAATTACGAGGCTTGTATACCAATGCCAGAAGCTTGGCCAACAAGATGGGAGAGCTGGAGCTGCTGATGTTTGAGGAGGACTTAGATTTTGTGGGGATAACTGAGACTTGGTTTGACAGCTCTCATGACTGGATGGCGACCATTCAGGGGTATTCCCTTTATCGCAGGGATAGAGAGGGTAAAAAAGGGGGAGGGGTATGTCTGTATATTAAGAACAGTATACAGGTAAATATGAGGGATGATATTAATAATGGAGCTATGGACGAGGCAGAATCCCTATGGGTAGAGCTTCAAAGGGAAGGCATGGTGGGGAAGGTAATATTGGGCGTATGCTATAGGCCCCCCAACCAGAGGGAGGAGGGTGAGGCGGACCTCATGTTACAGATAGGATTGGCAGCAAGGATGGGAAATGTCATTATAATGGGGAACTTTAATTATCCGGATATAGACTGGGCAGAAGGAACTGCGCACTCAGCCAAGGCTCGGCAGTTCCTAAATGTTTTGCAGGACAATTTCATGGGTCAGATGGTGGATGCACCGACAAGAAACAATGCGGTACTTGACCTACTGATTACCAACAATACAGACCTGCTCACGGATATAGAAATACGGGACAACTTAGGGAACAGTGACCATAGGTCAATTGGTTTCAGTATTAATTACAGTAATAGGAAACACAAGGGTAATATAAGGACACTGAATTTCAAAAGAGCCAATTTCCCTAAACTGCGCTCACTGCTAGAAAATATCAAATGGGATAGAACCCTGGGAACAAAGAACACGGAGGAAAAATGGGAGTGCTTCTAGAGCATACTTAACAAGGGGGTGGGCCAGTGCATTCCACAGGGAAATAAATTTAAAAGAGCAAAACTAAACCCTGGGTGGCTAAACTCCAACATAAAAATGTATATTAGAGCTAAAGAAAAGACCTTCAAAAAATACAAGACTGAGGGGTCATTGGCAGCATTTAAGCACTACAAAGAGTGTAATAAGAAATGTAAAGACGAAATCAGGGCGGCTAAAATAGAACACGAGAGACATATAGCGGAGGAGAGTAAAAAGAACCCCAAGAAGTTCTTTAAGTATATAAACAGTAAGAAAGCGAGGCCAAAACACATTGGCCCCATAAAAGATGATAAAGGAAAAATGGCCACAGAGGACAAAGAAAAGGCGGAAGTGTTAAATAATTTCTTTTCTTCAGTCTTCACAAAGGAATCGGGGGGCTACACGAACCTTGCTTGTAAGACCGAACTAAATAATACACCTCAGGAAGTGCCGCCATGGCTAACAGAGGATAGACTTAGAGCTAAACTAGAGAAACTTAACATAAATAAATCCCCGGGACCGTATGGCTTGCACCCGAGGGTTCTTAATGAGCTCAGCCAAGTGATTGCCAGACCATTATTCTTGATCTTTAAGGATAGTTTACAGACGGGTATGGTGCCAGCTGATTGGAAAAAAGCCAACGTGGTACCAATATTTAAAAAGGGGCCGAGATGTATCCCGGGTAACTATAGGCCGGTCAGCCTAACATCAGTAGTCTGCAAAATTTTGGAGGGGATGATAAGGGACCACATACAAGACTTTAGTAATGAAAACGGTATTATAAGTAGTAATCAGCATGGATTCATGAAAAATCGTTCGTGCCAAACCAATCTATTAACCTTCTACGATGAAGTGAGCTGCCACCTAGATAAAGGTAAGCCTGTGGATGTGGTGTATCTGGACTTTGCAAAGGCCTTTGACACCGTTCCCCACAAACGCTTACTGTACAAACTAAGGAAGGTAGGTATGGACCATAAGGTGAGTACCTGGATAGAGAACTGGCTCCAGGGGAGAGTACAGAGGGTGGTGATTAATGGGGAGTACTCGGATTGGGCGGGTGTGGAAAGTGGGGTCCCCCACGGTTCTGTCCTGGGACCAATCCTGTTTAATTTATTCATAAATGATCTAGAGGAGGGGATATCTAGTACAATCTCAGTATTTGCAGATGATACTAAATTAGGCTTGCCAATATCTTCTATGCAGGATGTGGAAACCTTGCAAGCGGACCTGAACAAAATAACGGGGTGGGCAACTACATGGCAGATGAGATTTAATGTTGAAAAATGTAAAGTAATGCACTTGGGGGCCAGAAACCAGAAAGCAAGCTACTCACTAGGGGGGGGAACCTCTGGGTGAGTCTAGGATGGAAAAGGACTTGGGGGTACTGGTAGACAACAGGCTTGGCAGTGGCATGCAATGCCAAGTCGCCGCAAGCAAAGCCAACAGAATACTGGGTTGTATAAAAAAGGGGATTCACTCCAGAAATAAAGAGATTATTCTCCCACTCTACAAGACTCTGGTCCGGCCACATCTGGAGTATGCTGTCCAGTTCTGGGCACCGGTCCTCAGGAAGGATGTGCTGGAACTGGAGAAAGTCCAGAGAAGGGCAACAAAAATAATTAGGGGAATGGAGGACATCAGCTATGAGGAAAGACTACAAGCACTGAACCTATTCTCTCTGGAGAAGAGACGATTGAGGGGGGATATGATATCAATGTACAAATACTGTACTGGCGACCCGAGCATAAGGAACAAACTATTCAGAGTAAGGAGATGCAATAAGACACGTGGCCACTCACTAAAACTTGAGGAAAGGCGGTTTAACCTTAAAGTGCGTAAAGTTCTTCACTGTAAGAGCGGTAAGGATGTGGAATTCTCTTCCACAAGCAGTCGTATCAGCAGGGAGCATTGATAGTTTCAAAAAACTATTAGATGGACACCTTAAAGACCACAACATACAGGGGTACACAATGTACGGTTAAAAGCAAACACACACACACATCATAGGTTGAACTGGATGGACTGATGTCTTTTTTCAACCTCACTAACTATGTAACTATGTAACTATGTAACTATGAGACACCCTGTAACTCCGGCCCTCCAGGAAACTCAGGCCCTCCAGTTGTTCAGGAACTACAATTCCCATCATGCCTAGTCATGTCTGTGAATGTCAGAGTTTTACAATGCCTCATGGAATGTGTGATTCTGCAACAGCTGGAGGGCCGCAGTTTGGAGATCCCTGCTGTAATGGAAAACCTATTCTTTCCCTCCTCAAACAGATACCTCGCCCTAATGCTGCTCCTATGTATGAAAAAGTAAATGATCTGAAGCATCACAGCAACCACCTCCATCCCTAATATTGTATACAACAGGGAGGGCGTAAGGATAGTGGGACTTTATATGAGGTAGGTTGCTATTGCAGATATCCATAGGAAAATAAAAATAAAATAGTTTCAGAATATTGGTTTATTTCTTGCTGCACGATAAAAGAATGGATCATGCAGCAATAATCAATAAATAGAATAAATAGAATTTCACATATTCACAGTACAGATACAGACAATCCAGGTATGGACATACAAGAGGTAGTAAAGGAAATGTCTTGCTAGGTATATACACATAATAAATAGATATATAATAGCAGATACAAATATCATACAAAGGCATATATATATCAAATACATAGCAAGAATACATCCAGTGGCTCATGGGCTCTTTCATACATATTATGTAATCCATGTCCTGATAAATCTTCATATTTCATATTTTTTGGCTCTACGCGTTTCGTGGTGTTATCATCCACTCTGCAGGAGTTTAGTACAAATTTTCTTTAAATAAGAGCTAGTTTAGGCTAAAAAGATCATATATGGATAAAGGAAACACACCGATAAGTTCCCTCAAAAGTTTTCAAAAAAATTTTTAAAGCTCTGATACTTACATATTAAAAACAACAAAGAAAATCGCAGAGAAAAATCGCAAAGTCTCCCGTCGCTGAGTACACCGTGGATATACGCCTGATCTGGGGCTGAGGCGGGTAAACGCCACTTGGTCCAAAAAGTGGGGGGGGGGAGAAGGAGAAAAAATCCCACAGAAGGAATAGAAGAACCAGTGATTTCATCACATCAGTGACTAAGTTATCTATTCAAGAAAATAAAATTTAAATATATAAAAATGTGTCCAGATTACTTGTATTTTTCAGATGTTGGTGTTGTATGTGATAAGAAAAGGGTGGGAGGACATCAGTAGAAAACACCTGTCTGCCAGTGATTTCATCACATCAGTGACCAAGTTATCTAATCAAGAAAATTTAAACATGTAAATATATAAAAATGTGTCCAGAATAATTGTCTATTTCAGATGTTAGTGTTGTATGTGATAAGAAAAGGGTGGGAGGACATTAGTAGAAAAAAAAAAAAACCCTGTGCCAGGTGCAGCATAGCTAAAATTCAGCAAGCAGCCAGAGAAAATATGTATGTCCATACCTGAATTGTCTGTATCTGTACTGTGAATATGTGAAATTCTATTTATTCTATTTATTGATTATTGCTGCATGATCCATTCTTTTATCGTGCAGCAAGAAATAAACTAATATTCTGAAACTATTTTATTTTTATTTTCATATGGATATCTGCAATAGCAACCTACCTCATATAAAGTCCCACTATCCTTACGCCCCCCCCCCCCCCCCGTTGTATACTAATGCTGCTCCTAATCTCTCCCTATCTACACCGAGTGATGCAGAATCTCTTATTTATGAAACTATTCAAGTCAAGATGACCACACAAATACTTATGGCAATTTGTTATCCAATGGGATTCCCATCACAGGGGACAATTATTCTTCAATGGATTCCGGCCAGTCTGAAGAAACAGTACAGTGCCACTTTCACCCTGAAGAAAACACCGCAGTCTACATATGCTTTATAATAAAAGTATAAGAGTGGGATAAATATCCACTACCTGAGCAAACTGGACAAATATCTTAACTGTGCTCTAAAAAACACAAATAAAGCTGCTGGTTGTAAGGACCAAAGAGGTCTAAAGGCCTCTTTGGTCCTTACAACCAGCAGCTTTATTTGTGTTTGAAGTTTACATATGCTATATAATGCCTGTTTGTATGGTTCTGATTAGGACTTCCGTCTGCTGCCTACAAAGACCTCTCGCTTGTCTTTGACCACAACCTTGCCTTTCAAATCTGTATTTGTGCCTTCTGTCAGCTGTTGCCAGTCTGAGTATATCCAAGGGCTTCTACTTGGGGGTCATTTTGCAGCAAAGTCTATCAAGCTTTACATGGTGCACTGGTAAATATTGGGTGGCTCCTTAGATTCCATGAGTCAGGTACTCTTTAGGGCCCTGAATTCACCTGGTGGTGAATTCAACTTGATATGGGCCAAGGCCAGGGGAGGACTGGGCCAGGGGGCAGGGGGGCAATTGCCCCCTGGGCCGCTCTGATGTCCTGTAAAAAGGCTCCACACAGACGTGCCTAAAGGATTCCTGGTGAAGAGAAGTAAAAAGTCCCTGCTGCTGACTTACTGAGTGTGGGTTGAAGACAAGGACAAAGCACAGCCCCCCCCCCCCCCACAGCATGGATGGTGTAAATTGTGTCTGAGTAGAGTCCGGTTCAATGCCCCACTGGAGACTCTTCTGCCCCAGCCAGCCCCAAACAAGCTGTCCCACCTCCCCCGGCTGGCCAGGTCGGGACCCCGGATTCAGCCGGTATGTAGAGAATATCTGGAGCAGGGCTTCTGCTTCGATTGGGGGTCAGGAGGAGGATTGGGAGACTTGGAGGGGGTGAGGGAAAGTGGGAAGGGGGCCGAGTCTCTGCACCATGGGCCTCTAGTTTGTACTTGCCCCCTGGGCCGAAAGTTGCCAGTCTGCCCCTGGCCAAGGCTACATAGTTGCTCCAGGTTTCATAAACTCTGGAAGAAAGGAGATCGTAAGTTGTATGTGGTTCCTAGTTATTACACAGTATATAAAATGCAGCGCTTGATCAAGCGCTGCATTTTATATATTGTTTCTGTTATCATTTGGTGATTTATGCAGGCTGATAATTTCTAATTTGGATGTGCGGTTTGTTCTATTTTATTCCTTATTATGCCAACCAGAAAGTTTAATTAAAAAAGAAAAAAAAAACATAGTTGGGGGCCTACCTGGGCAGTCAAACAAACCACACATATGAACTGACTATTAAAAAAAACTCAGAATCTATATTTTACCTTGTTTCGGGTAGTGCATACAAAAATAAGGGCACATGTTGTTGACTATACAGAATTGTACTACAGCTGTATTTTCTTCTTCTCTATGCTTAGTCACTATACTCTGCCAAGTTGTTATTTTCCATTGTCATTCTCTATAGATCAAACTTATCTCAAACATTAAGATTTGTCAGAAACAGACAATATAATTGCATAGGAAGTATAAAGTTCGATAAGGTACACCTCACAGAGATGCCATTTACAAGAATAATAAACATGGAAATTGACAACCAATTGAGGAAGTATTAAATTGGCCAGCGACAGACGTGTCAACCGGCGGGCAGAACCCCTTTACAATAAAAGGTAAATACGTCTTTAAAAAAAGAAAAGAGGTATTGGTCAATAGGGATGATCGAACTTTTGAAAAGTTCAGTTCGACCAGAACACCCGAACTTCCCGAAAGTTCGGCCCGGATTTCAGAACCCCATTGAAATCAATGGGACCCGAACTTCGGTAATCAAAAAACACTATTTTGAAGCCCTAAAACCCAATAAATGCCCCTAAAAAGTGCCTAGGGTTCTGGGACATGCCCCAGGGACTATTAATCACACAAAAAAAAAGTTCTTAAAAATTGTCATTTTTGATAGATAGGCCAATTATTGAAAAAGTTATTGAAAAAAAAATGAGATTTCTTTGGATTTAGTGTCTGGGGGGTCTAAAAAGTGTACCTGTGATGTTTCAGCTCTGTAGAATGTCCAGAACCAGAAAAAAAAGATTGTTTGTATTAGAATTGCAGTAGAGCAGGATAGTGGCTCCGCTATTTTCACTTCCGGACGTTTTTGTTGCAGGCGTTTATTGGGCTTTTTTGTGGACGTCTTTGGAGGCAGGCATGACATCTGAACTTCTGTGTAGGGGTATATATACACACACACATGTATGTATATATACACATACACATATATAGGTGTGAAAGTAGCAGAACCCTATGCCTGCGCTAATGAAATTATTTGTAGGCATAGGGCTTCGCTCCTATCACACCTATGTGTGTATGTGTATAAATACATATATGTGTGTGTGTATATATAGCCCTATACAGAAGTTCAGATGTTATGCCTGCCTCCAAAGACACCCAAAAAATGCCCAAAAAAAAGGCCTGCAACAACACACCTGGGCGTTTTTGTTGCAGGCGTTTTTTTGGGCATCTTTTGGGCATTTTTTGGGCGTCTTTGGAGGCAGGCATAACATCTGAACTTCTGTGTAGGGGTATATATACACACACACATATATGTATTTATACACATATATAGGTGTGAAAGTAGCAGAACCCTATGCCTGCGCTAATTAAATAATTTGCAGGCATAGGGCTCCGCTCCCATCACACCTATATGTGTGTATGTGTATAAATACATATAAGTGTGTGTGTATATATACCCCTATACAGAAGTTCAGATCTTATGTCTGCCTCCAAAGACGCCCAAAAAATGCCCAAAAAAACGCCTGCAACAAAAACGCCCATGCCTGAGCTAATGAAGCTAATAATTTCATTAGCGCAGGCATAGGGTTCTGCTACTTTCACACCTATATATGTGTATGTGTATATATACATACATGTGTGTGTATATATACCCCTACACAGAAGTTCAGATGTCATGCCTGCCTCCAAAGACGTCCACTAAAAAGCCCAATAAACGCCTGCAACAAAAACGCCCAGGTGTGAAAGTAGCGAAGCCACTATCCTGCTCTACTGCAATTCTAAGACAAATGATCTTTTTTCTATGGCGGTCACCCTGACGTGGAAGAGTTTGGTCACCCAGCCATAGCAGTCAGAGTCAGTTAACCCTACACTACACTACAGTCACCCTGACACTTAATACTTTCCCTACAGAAACTAGATTATTAAATCTAACTATAGTGGAAAATAGTACCCTAACTACACTAGATATCCCTTTCCTCACACTAATAATTGCTAAATGACACTTTTGAAGCAGGAGTAACAGAACTGCTTCCACTCTCTTCCACATCCCTGTATTACAATGCTAGAGATTTGGCGGGGCTATCTTATATACTGTGGGGTATATTCACTACTGATTGGCCTCTGGACCCCCTAGTCACTCCAATCACATTCCTAGCATCCTCCTGCCCCCTCAATTGGATTTTACTGATGGTTCTGGTCCAGTCACTGGCTTTTAAAGCCCAGTTCCTGTCCCATTGCATTTTGGTCGGTTCTGGTTGCCGAATTCTGAACTTTTTCAGCAAAAAGTTAGGAATTCGGCCGAATTTCGAACAGTCAATGTTCGGGTCGAACCGATGGTCGACCCGAACCGTTCGATTATCCCTATTGGTCAATATAAGTTATAAGATTAGGGGCGGAGTGATCATAAAGATCTCAAGTGCTGTAAATACTGTATATGGAATTCAAAGAGGATCTTCTAGTGATCATGAACAGGATATGAACACATTCACACACAAATTCATAACTTTAAACAGAAAGTAGAAATGGGAGGGAAAAAGGGAGAGGGGTGAAATAAGCAGGAATAAGTGTGGAATGGCTCCCCGAACCCAACCCCCTGTGTCCCCCCACCCCTGAGCCAGGTTGTGAAATTTCCATAGGTAGTCATGCCTAAGGGTAAAGTATTGCCACGGTCCCCATTTGTCGTGGAAGAGGCCCTCACAATTGTATAAAGTGGCTGACATATCCTCCATGTCCCTGAGTTAAATTAACCTTGGAGAACCAAAGAGACCTCGTGGGTGGAACAGCTGATCTCCAGCAAAGGGGTATACATGCCTTGGCTGAGTTTAAGAGCTGGATAGTAAGGGATGTTTTATACATTTTGATGGGCCTTTAAGTGAGATGGAGCAAGCATGCTGCAGGGTCATCTACTAAGTCTACATTTGTTAAGTGTTTGATGGTGTCGGTCACTGCTCGCCAGAAGGGTTTAATTTGTGGACATTCCCAAAAGATATGGTACAAGGTCCCCAATCGAGATCACAACGCCAACATTTGTCTGGGACTTGTGGGGAGAAAAGATGTAAAATTGAGGGCACCCTATACCACCTTCTGAGGATCTTGCACCCTGTTTCTTGTACCTTTGTGGCTATTGATTTTTTGTGCAAAATGGAGGATCTTTTCTTTTTGGGCTTCCGTAAATTTAGTATTTAGGTCAGATTTCCAGCACGCCAGGAATGGAGGGGTAAAGTCTAAAGGCGGGCTGACTAAGGCAGCATAAATTATGGAGATGCTATGGTGGATCGGTTCCTTTCTATGACATATACACTCTATTTCTGTCAATTGGCAAAAGATACCTGGAGGACGGAGACATTTACAGGGAAAATGTCGGAGTTGAAGACTGCTCCAGAAGTCCAGGGGGGGATTGGCCGCCCTAGACAAAATTTCCGTGGAAAGTTTCCCATCATTCCCAAGAAAGTCCCAAAGATGTTGTTGACCCTCTGGGATCAAACCAAGGAACTGTGTACCCTCAAGACCAGGAGAAAATCTGGGTTGCCCAAGACGGGCCCCATCGGGGAGGGACGAGGTATGCGGTATGGAGGAAAGCCTCCCTAATGACCGTAAAGCGTGCTGCCTAAATTGGGGTGGCTACTAAGTTCCTTTGGAATAGGTAACGTAGTCCATAGCCAGCTTTTCGCTGTGTTGCCAAAGTCCTACATTTCCATGGCTACCCATCTTTTGGTCTCAGCATGGCAATATCAGTCAATCAGTCTGATTAAATGAGCTGTTCTAAAGTAGGCTTTCACATTTCTAGTCTAGACTTTGGTAGAAAAAGGAGCTGAAGCTGAATGCACGGTCTTCGATGTGACCAAACGAACTTCCGGAACAGGGAGTCCAAGTGTTTAAAAAGAGGGATGGGAGACGCACGGGGAGGTCCTACATCAAGTACAAAATTTTGGGAAGGCCAGTCATTTTAAGAGCGCTGCACCTACCAAACCATGTAAGGGTGAGAGAGTGCCAGTGGGTTAGGTCATTCTTAATTTGCTAAAGAAGAGGGACAAAATTTGCCGCATACAGGGCCTCATGATCGGGTGTAATGTTCACTCCAAGGTATTGAGTCTGTAGCTAGCCAAAACTAGCAAACAGCCCTGAGTCCCTCCATTGTGGTGCAATATAGAGAAATGGGAAGGGAAAGGGACAAAGCTCCATAGCGTTGAAGGGCTTGCACTAAGTTAGGGAGAGATGTTAGGGGATTAGTCAAGAAAAAGCTCAAATCATCTGCGAAGACAGCGACCTTGTGGGCTCCGGATGGCTTTCGATAGCCTGTGATCTCCGACACCCCCCCCCCCCCCCCCCCCGAAGATCAGAGGAGAAAGCGGACATCCCTGATGAGTTCCATTCGTGATCTCAAAAAAGTCAGAACGCGAATCATTAACTTTGACTGCTGCAGAGGTACGGAATAAAAGGAAAGAATCCAGTACATCATAAAGGATCCGAGCCCTATATGAGTCAGAATAGTCTGAATGATCTGCCAGTTGATTCTTTCAAAAGCCTTCTCCGCATCCGTAGATAGCAGATGGGGACTATGTTGGAGAAGTCTGTTAGCCAAAATTCTTGCAAACAATTTAAGATCCAAATTCAGGAGCACAATGGGAGGGTAGTTACCACACTAGGATGGGTTCTTACCCTTCTTGGGAATCAGAGAGATATGCACTCTAAGAGAGTCAACTGGCATGGGTTGACCATCCTTTATTGAGTTAAGGGCCAAAACCAAGTGGGATGAAAGGATTTCGTTAAAGGTCTTGTAATAAATCGGGGTGAATCCATCCGGCCCCGGGGCCTTCTTGGGTTTGGAGTTTGCTAATGCCAGTCCCAATTCCTCAACCGTGATGGGTTCCTCAAGCTCCCTCCTTGCCTCGGTCAACAAGAATGGCATACTTGATGATGTTAAATAGGACTGAATAGATGCAAAGGTTGGATGAGGCAATGCTGAAGTAGTCGCCTTTCCAATGCCATAGAGCGCCTGAAAAAAGGAGCGGAATTCTGTTGCCATATCCCTCGAGGTGGTCAACTTTCTCCCTCCAGTGGTCGTAATAGAAGAGATAAAAGTCCTGGTATGGGGTCCCCGGAGAGCACTGGCTAGCAATGTTCCAGGCTTATTAGAGAATTCAAACATAGTTCGCCGTGCCCACGCCAATTTCTATATTGTCTTGTGAAATAGAAGAAACCACAATTTCTCATGGACCTTGATCAGGTCCTGGTAAGTGGAGCGTGCCAGAGTAGCTTTATGAGCACCCCCAGCAACTGCAACTTTGCCAAGAGATTGTCAGTAAGCCTAGAGTGCTTGCGTTTCAGCTGTGATCCTATTTGTATTAGTAACCCTCTCACCACTGGTTTATGCGCTTCCCAAAGAACAAGGGGTTTGTCTACCGAGTCACTGTTGGTGGCAAAGTAGTTTGATAACACAGTCCGTAGTGCGGTACAAGATTCTGGGGACTGTACTAGAGCTTTATTGAGCCTCCAAGAAGGTGGGCTCATGTGTGTTGGGTCTATGTGAAGGGTCAGGTGAAATGGGTCATGATCTGAAAGGCAGATGGCATCAATTTGAGCGGAAACCACTTTAGTGAGATCTTTGTGAGGTATTAAAAGATAGTCGAGATGTGAGTAAGTGTGGTGCACTTGAGAGAAGTAGAAATAGTCCTGGTCTTGGGGATGTAATACCCTCCATGAGGGGGAGGAGTAGCAAGTCTGCTTTCATTCTCTCAGACAGGCATATGATGATAGATGAGAGGAGCCCTGGGAGACATCTAATTGAGGATCCATCGCAAAATTAAGATCCCCACCAAAGATCAGAAGCCCCTCAGTAAACTCCAAGAGATTAGGGATCAAGTCCCAGAGGAACTGGGAATGTCCAGAGTTGGGGAAACAAAGGACATCACGGGGGGTGATCTGGAGGCCTGCCGTGCTGAAGAGACTGTGGGGGTGCCTTGCACCCTGTGGACATGGTCCAGTTCCGACTCCGCCGGCGGCGGCCTGCCAAGTAGTTGTTTTAGGATGGCAAGAACCGTGGAGCGTAGGTCAGGTCCCAAGGTAGCTTCTGGGATTCCTCTGAGGTGAAAATTTTTCCGTCTTTTCACTGTCACCAAGCCTCAGCTTAATGTCAATAAAATGTCGGCGCATGGCCTGTTGATCTGTTTCTAAAGCAGATAGCCTGGCATCTGTAGAGTTGGAGGTCTCCTCTAACTCTGCAACCCTCTCCTCTACAGAGTCTACCTGTGTGTGGATATCCTGCAGTTCCTTGGATAGTGCATTTACTATTGTGGCTGCCATTTCTTGGATGTCCTGCTTAGTGGGAAAGTCAGCCAGTATCTCCCTGATAGCCCCCTCTGAATGTGCAGCCAGGCCCTGTGTGCCTGAGGAACGGAGAGGAGAGTCCGCTCTAGGGATATCAGGAGATATGATAGGAGAGTCTACCCTGCTATTGTGAGGTGTACTGTCTCCCAGGGGGTCGCCTGGGCAGCAGTTACCTTCTTGGCCGTCTGCCCAGCAGAGCTGGAGCGTGGTGGTGCGATCTTGGGCTGTGTGGCCGGGGAGAGAAACGGCTGCTGGCAGAGGAAATAGTGGGAGATGTCCCGGCTTTTAGCCTCCCCTGGCGTCTGTGGGTTTTTCCGATCCCCAGGCATGTAAGAGTATGCTGATCGGTAAGCTGTGGGTGGTGACCTTAGTCCCGGCCCGTGCAGAGCTCCAAGAGGTGCGTCCTCACTCCTCCATTGCTAAGCCACGCCCCCAACTTATTATTTTTAACCTTCGTGCATTCTTGCTAACTATCAGTGTAGTAGAGTGCCCACTCACTCACCATGCTCAGATGCAGGTGCAGACCCCTTAAATGTTATTTCCCACAATTCCTTGGATTCCTGGGCACCCACAGGAAAGATACATTTTTCACAGTTCTGCAGAGAAACGAATCAGTTTCCAGGATTTATTGCTAAAGCTTAATTAAACAAGCTGAGGTTAGAAGCTGATAAGGTTTCTTTGCAGAATTGTGACTAATTTTGCCCTCTCTAGCTTTGGTAATAATCCCAGTCTAGCTATAAGTCACTGATCGTCACCATTAGTAGTAAAATAAATAAATAAATAAAAATTCCATAAATGTATCCCAAACTTTGTAGATGCTATAACTTTTTCGCAAACCAATCAATATACGCTTATAGGGATTTTTTTTACCAAATATATGCAGCATATGCTTGCTTGATTTGATGAAGAAATAAGAGATTTGTACATTTTTTTATTGGATGTGTTTTATAGCTGAAAATAAAAAAAATGTTTTTTTTTTTTTTAAATTGTCATCCTTTTTTGCTTACAGCGCAAAAAAATAAAACCGCAGAGGTGATTAAATGCCACCAAAAGAAAACTCTATTTGTGGAAAAAAAATACAGAAATTTTATTTGGGTACAGAGTTGCATGACCTTGCAATTGTCAGTTAAATTAACACAGTGCGGTAATGCAAAAAGATGGCCTGGTCATGAGGGCGTACATTTTCTGGAGGTCAAGTGGTTAAAGAAAAGAATACAGTCCTTATAGTCAAACATGGTGGCGGCTCACCGATGTTTTGGGGTTGCTTTGTTGCTTCAGACACTGGATGTCTTGACGTGTACATGGCATTATGAAATCTGAAGACTACCAATGGATTGTGGAGTGCAATGTAGGGCTTAGTGTCAGAAAGTTGGGTCTCCATCAGAGGTCATAGGTCTTACAGCAGCACAATGACCCAAAGCACACCTTTAATAAAAGCACCCAGAAATGGTTTAAGAAAAAGTGCTGGAGAGTACTGAACTGAACCGGCCAGCAAGGAGTTTAGATTTAAACCTCATAGGGCACCTATGGAGAGATCTAAAACCAGCAGTTGGGAAAAGGAATCCTTCCAATCTGAGAGACCTGGAGCAGTTGGCGAAAGAAGAGAGGTCCAAAATTCCAGTAGAGACGTGTAAGACACTCATTGATGGTTACAGGAATCAATTGATTTCAGTTATTTTTTTTCAAGGGGTGTGCTACCAAATATGAAATGGAGGATGCTGATAATTTTGCGCAGTCCATTTTTGGAGTTTTGCATGGAATGAGTCAGATTTGGCTTTTTGTTTCTCCACTTTTTTATGTCATACCAATACAAAAAAAAGAAATAAACATGAGAATGCCTAGATATTTGTAATTGCAACAATTTTCTGGGTGAAGTGGTGCATTATCTGACAGAAATGCAGGGGTGCCAATAGTATCTCACAAAAGTGAGTACACCCCTCACATTTTCCTAAATATTTTATTATACCTTTTCTTGTGACAACACTAAAGAAATGGCACTTTGCTACAACGTAAAGTAGTGAATGTACAGCTTGTATAACAGTGTACATTTTCTGTCCCCTCAAAATAACTCAACACACAGCCATTAAAGCGGTAGTATCATGTTTTTTTTTACTTTTACCTACAGGTAAGCCTATAATAAGGCTTACCTGTAGGTACAATGAATATCTCCTAAACCAGCACGGTTTAGGAGATATTTGCAGTGCATGCAGCCGCTCACGCAAGCGGCGCATGTGCTCTGAAGGTCCGGGGGGACCTTCAGTTTTGCTTTCCGGGAGCTTGCCGGAAAATCACTCCCGCGCGCATGCGCGGGAGTGACGTCATCGCGGCTCCGGCCAATCACAGCGCCGGAGCCGCCGAACCCGCCGAACCCGGAAGAGACGCCGAGGGATCATGGCAGCGCCCGCAGCGATGTCCGGGGGTCCGGTAAGTAATACATAATGAGCTAGTATGCGATGCATACTAGCTCATTATGCCTTTGTCTTGCAGGTTTTTTTTTGTTTTTTTTAGCGTTTTTGGGTCTACAACTTCTTTAATGTCTAAACTGCTGGCAATAAAAGTGAGTACACCCCTAATGTTCAAATTGGGCCCAATGTGCCAATATTTTGTGTGGCCACCATTATTTTCCAGCAATGCCTTAACCCTCTTGGGCATGGAGTTCACCAGAGCTGCACAGGTTGTCACCAGAGTCCTCTTCCACTCCTCCATGACAACATCATGTTGCTGGTGAATGTTAGAGATCTCGCGCTCCTCCAGCTTCCATTTGAGGATGCCCCACAGATGCTCAATAGGGTTTAGGTCTGGAGACATGCTCGGCCAGTCCGTCACCTTTACCCTCAGCTTCTTTAGCAAGAAACTGTTCATTTTGTTGGTGTGTTTGGGGTCGCTATCATGTTTGAATACTGCCCTATGGCCCAGTCTACGAAGGGAGAGGATCATGCTCTGCTTCAGTATGTCACAGTACATGTTGGCATTTGTGGCTCCCTCAATCAACTGTATCTCCCCAGTGCTGGTAGCACTCATGTAGCCCCAGACCATGACACTCCCACCACCATGCTTGACTGTAGGCAAAACACACTTGTCTTTGTACTCCTCACCTGGTTGCCGCCACACTCGCTTGACACCATCTGAACCAAATAAGTTTATCTTGGTCTCATCAGACTATAGGGCATAGTTCCTGTAATCCATGTCCTAGTCTGCTTGTCTTCAGCAAACCGTTTGCGGGCTTTCTTGTGCATCATCTTTAGAAGAGGCTTCCTTCTGGGACGACAGCCATGTAGACCAATTTGATGCAGTGTGCAGCATATGGTCTGAGCACTGACAGGCTAACCTTCCACCCTTTCAACCTCTGCAGCAATGCTGGCAGCACTCATATGTCTATTTCCCAAAGACAACCTCTGGATATAACGATAAGCACGTGCACTCAACTTCTTTGGTCGACCATTATGAAGCCTGTTCTGAGTGGAACCTGTCCTGTTAAACCGCTGTATGGTCTCGGCCACCATGCTGCAGCTCAGTTTCAGGGACTTGGCAATCTTCTTATAGCCTAGGCCATCTTTATGTAGAGCAACAATTTTTTTTTTCAGATCCTCAGAGTTCTTTGCCATGAGGTGCCATGTTGAACTTCCAGTGACCAGTATGAGAGAGTGAGAGCGATAACACCAAATTTAACACAACTGCTCCCCATTCACACCTAACACTAACGAGTCACATGACACTGGGGGAGGTAAAATTGGGCCCAATTTGGACATTTTCACTTAGGGGGGTATTCTCTTTTGTTGCCAGCGGTTTAGACATTTATTGCTTTGTGTTGAGTTTTTTTGAGGGGACAGCAAATTGACACTGTTATACAAGCTGTACACTTACTACTTTACATTGTAGCAATGTGTAATTTCTTCAGTGTTGTCACATGAAAAGATATAATAAAATATTTACAAAAATGTGAGGGGTGTACTCACTTTTGTGAGATATTGTATATGTATATATACATGTGGACAAGATGGAGATCATGTGTTCCTGCAAAGCAGGAACCAGGATCGCTGTCTTTCCCCAATCAGTGCAACCCCCCCACAGTTAGTAAGCACCCTCTAGGGACACACTTAACCTTTTGATCGCGCCTGATGTTAACCCTTTCCCTGCCAGCGTCATTAGTACAGTAACAGTGCACTTTTTTTTAGCAGTGATCACTGTATTAGTGTCACTGGTCCCCAAAACGTGTCAAAAGTGTCAGTTAGATGTATGGTTTGTCCGCTGCAATGTCGCAGTCCCGCTAAAAATCGTTGATCGCCGCCATTACTAGTAAAAAAAAAATAAATAAATAAAAAATTCCATAAAAATATCCCATAGTTTGTAGAAGCTATAACTTTTTTGCAAACCAATCAATATATACCTTTTGGGATTTTTTTTTTTTACCAAACATATGTAGCAGAATACATATTGGCCTAAACTGATAAAGAATATATTTTAAAAAAAAATGTTTGTTTATAGCGCAAAAAATAAAAACCTCAGAGGTGATCAAATACCCCCAAAAGAAAGCTCTATTTGTCAAAAAAAAAAAAAAGACATACATTTTATTTGGGTACAGTGTCGCACGACCACGCAATTGTCAGTTAAAGTAACAAAGTGTCGTATCGAAAAAAATGGCCTGGTCATTAAGGGGATAAACCTTCCAGTCCAGAAATGGTTAAACTAAAATGATTGCAGAACAGTTCAGTAAACTAAACGTGATAAGAAGACATGTTTCAGTTCTTTGGTTGCATTAATAAATTATTTTGGCACTCTCGTACAGCTTGTTCAGTTTACACAACAAACCCTTTGTCTCGCATGGGCCTGAAATCAAACATTTGGTTTTCATTTCCTTTTTGCTGCATTCAAGGGCATAGAACACACACATTAAAATAACCTTTACATAAAACAAACTAAAGGGCATTCATAACCTTGTGGTGTTTGAATATACAGTGGGGAAAATAATTATTTGATTCCCTGCAGATTTTGTACGTTTGCCCACTTACAAAGAAATGACGGGTCAATAATTTTTATCATAGGTGTATTTTAAACGATAGAGACAGAATATCAACCAAAAATCGAAAAACACATACAACAAATGCTATAAATTAAGTTGCAGTTCAGTGAGTGAAATAATGACTTAGTACTTGGTGGAGAAACCCTTGTTGGCAAGCACACAGGTAAGATGTTTCTTGTAGTTGGTGACTTACCAGGTTTGCACACTTCTCAGGAGGGATTTTGGTCCCCTCTTCTTTACAGATCTTCTCTAAATCCTTAAGGTTTCTTGACTGTCGCTTGACAACTCAAAGTTTCAGCTCCCTCCATACATTTTCTATAGGAATAAAGTCTGGAGACTTCCAGCATGACAATGACCCAAAATATACCACCAAGACAACAAAGGAGTCACTCAAGACGAAGCACATTAAGTTCATGGAGTGGCGTAGTCAGTCTCCAGACCATAATCTTATAGAAAATGTATGGAGGGAGCTGAAACTTCAGGTTGCCAAGCAAAAACCAAGATACCTTAAGGATTTACAGAAGATGTGTAAAGAAGAGTGGACCAAAATCCCTCCTGAGATGTGTGCAAACCTGGTCACCAACTGCAAGAAACATCTTACCTCTGTTCTTGCTTCTTCACTTCAGTCCTAAGTCCTGTTTGGCTTGGGGATAAAATACTTATTTTGCTCACTGAACTGCAACTCAATTTATAACATTTGTATCATCATGTGTTTTTTTCTGGATTTTTGGTTGATATTCTGTCTCTATCATTTAAAATACACATATGTAGAAAATGATACACCCTTCATTTCTTTGTAAGTGGGAAAACCTACAAAATCTGCAGGGGATCAAATAATTATTTTCCCCACTGTATGCAGTATTGTTTTAGGCAGTACAGAATAATAAAGGTTAATACATTTGATTGAACCCTAATGCAATAGAGTACCAACTATATATCTGTAAGGGGGTCCTAAATAAGAAGTTGTTAATCTTACTTAAAGGAAATTTGTGGCCACATCATACATTTTCATTTTATAACAATGAAATATAAACTTACTTGGAAAATCTTTTTTCGTGTTGTGAGTTCAGCCTGTCTGCTGGCCATTATCTTTCCGCAACTTCCTGGATTCCCTGCATGCTTTGCAGATTTTCCTCTGCTGCTTATTTTTGATTTCTAAGTACTATATATCCCATGGTACCTTGCTGCTTGCAAGCAGTGATTACTGTACTGACTCCGCCTCCTGAAATTCCTCCTCTCGTAACCTCTGTAGTTCAGAAGGCAGGCTCGGTAAAATGTGTGACACAGCAAATATGTGGGGATTATTTTCAAACTTCAAGATCATTCAGATTAACAGGAGTAGACGGTAGATACGCTGTAAGGAGTTCCCTGTGTGACCTGCCGTTTTTTTGATTGGTGGATATCCCTGGTCAAGTGAGAGCATATCAGCCTGCGTGGTATGGAGAGACATAATACTTTGAAGACTTGGAGGGTCAATTTACATCTGTGCAGTGCGTTAACCCATGTTATGTCGTGCTTTTTTGTGTGCTTGATTAAAATAGTTATAAACCCTTCCATATACCCAGTGAAGTGACTGGCCTCAGGTGATACACATAGATGAAACAAATCCTCCTACATAAGTTGTATCTGTTTATTTTCAGTATATCTCTACATCCATTGTGGAGTGCAGAATTTAAAAAGCTTGCTTGAGACGACAGAAAAAAGGCAGAGAGCTGAAACTACACTCTGCAGAGCTCAATTAGGAGAACTCCGAGAGCTGATTGGAGGGGAGGGAAGCGAAAAGAAGGGACACCCCCCCCCCTCTTATAGCAGCAAACAGGAACAGTGCTGAGGCTGTCAATCAGCTGGATGCCCCTTCCCATCACCTTTTTTTCTCTTAGTGTCTGGAAGTCTTGTCATAAGTGAGGAATGAAGCAGCAGACAGAGGTGACACCAAAGGGAAGATATACTTAAAATGGGGAGTGCAAAATCTGGTTCACCTCTGCACAGAAACCAATTATCTTCCAGGTTTTATTGACAAAGGTTAATTGAACAAGCTAAAGTTAGTAGCTGATTGGCTACCAAGCACAGCTGCACCAGATTCTGAGTGCTCCAGTTTTAGTAAATCCCCCCTTAGTGCTCTTAATTGGGAGAAGTACACACTATAGAGAGATATGCTATGTTCATATTTAAATATATAAATGTGAAAGCTCTCGCGCTACGATTGTGTGTATTGACTTACTATTTCTAGTCAGTTCAAAATGAGTACAAATAAACTGCAGCAGCTTTAAATCAGGTAATTAAATATATAAAGTGATTTCCATTCAAAATTTACAACCACTAAGCTGTGCAAAATCCCCATGACGAAGTCGGAAGTGACGAAACGCATTGGGCGTGGCTACACGGCACACCACAGAATGTGTCGGAGGCTCAGAGGTTCTTCCCTAGGGTCCGGTATACCAGCGTGGAGGTGGTGAGGACTAAGGGAATGCTCCAGACCCCCTATTTAATATCCATGCGCTTTGCATTATGATAGCTTGTGAGTGCAATATTTGTGGGATTTTAATTTTAGTTAATCGATATTAAGACAATAATTCACTAGTGGAGCTTTCTCTTTTTTGGTTAATTTTGATGGGCTGTTTGAGAGAAAAAAGATGTTGGAGGATGATGATCTAAGAACGATCCTTTTACTAGTGTTCCGACTGTGCATGAGCCCTGACCATGAGAATGGGGGGCAATAATTTGTGGTGAGTTTCCAGCTGATGGGAGCAGATGGCAGTGGTGTCACATTGGTGGTGGATTTATGGTGACCCAATCATCCTTAATCACGGGACTCTCATTATCTGATATCACTTTCACCAATTATATATTTTTTTCAGAAGGACTGCACTAAACACGGAGTATATTGGACAATTTCCTTTGCAGATTTATTTACAGACTGTTGACAGTTTATATTTTTATAATTCACCAATATCTTGTATTATGTGATTTTTTTATTTGCACATGCACTTTTTTTTTGCGCAGCTTAGTTGTTGTAAATTTTGAATGGAAATCACTTTGTATATTTATGTTCATATTTCATGTCTGAGGTTTACAACCACTTTAAGGTAGCCTAATAATTTGAATGAGCTGTCTAATGCATCAAAATAAAGGGTCTCCACCAGGCTGAAAGTAAGGAAAGGAAAAGGTAACAATCACTCATGGTTGTTTAAGGTGTTCCTGAAGAATTCCCCTACCCGTTGTGTTAAAGGAAGCCTGCTTTAATAAATAGGGTTAATGACTAGGATGAGCCCATAACTTAGTTATAGATCTGAGAAATAGTGATTTTATTGGTCATGTGTAGAATGGAAGATTATATGAACATTCATGGGCAGTAATATCATCTATTTAACCACTTTACCACCGGAGGATTTTGCTGTCTTCCGTCCAGGCCACTTTTTGCGATTCGGCGCTGTGCGACTTCAACTGACAATTGCGCGGTCGTGCGACGCCGTACCCAAACGAAATTTACGTCCTTTTTTTCCCACAAACAGAGCTTTCTTTTGGTGGTATTTGATCACCTGTGCGATTTTTACTTTTTGCGCTATAAACAAAAAAAGAGCGTTTATTTTGAAAAAATAACAATATTTTTAACATTTTTTTATATGAAATTCCCCCCAAAAAAGATGTAAAAAACAATTTTTTAAAAAATTTTTGGCCAATTTGTTTTCTGCTACCTATGTTTGGTAAAAAAAATCACAATAAGCGTATTTTGATTGGTTTGCGCAAAAGTTATTGCGTTTACTAACAAAGGGAAAGATTTCTGTCATTTTTGGTGTTTTTTTTTTAACGCGTAATGGCGGCGATCTGCGATTTTTTTTGTGGGACTGCGACATTGCGGCGGACAGATCGGACCCTTGACTGACATTTTTGACACTTTTGGGGTTACCAGTGACATTACTGCAGTAATCAGTGCTATATATATGCACTGTTACTGTAAAAATGACACTGGCAGGGAAGGGGTTAATTTTATTGGAGAGGGAGGGGTTAATGTATGCCTGGTGCTTACTGACGTGTGGGGGGGGAGGTGACTGTGTGAGTCATGGACAGATCGGATGTCCAGCTATGCTGAACAGTCCGATCTGTCACTTCCTGTCACTATGGAGATCCGCCCGCTGTGTTTACACACAGCGGGCGGATCTCCACACTAGATCCCCGGCGATCGGGGCAGAGCAGCGGCGATCGCCGCTGCTCCTCCCCTGGCCCGACTCCCGCTGTGAATGAAAACAGCGGGAGCGAGCCTCCGGCAGGCGCGCAAGCGCCACCCAGAAGGGGGAGTGTCTGACGACGTTAATACTACGTCGTCAGACGATAACGAACCACTTTGCCGCAGTACTATTACCGTACTCGGTCGGCAAGTGGTTAAAGTGACCCTAATCAATATCTTTATTTTCCAAAAATAATCCATACACATCTACTACTTAAAGGCCATGTAATCTATTTTCATGAAATTGTTTCTTGCTGTGTTTTCAGTCTCCTTGTAACCCTTCCTTGAACTCCCTCACTTCCATTTTTTGGAATGAGCAGTGCATGTTAGCTGCAGTCATGCGCATTATTCTACGCACACTACAAATCCTTTAATCCATATTGCATAGTCCCTATTCTATCCCCAGAGAAAGCAAGATTAAGTGGACATGTTCCAACACACAGCGGGACCATGGAGAACAGACATAGACGATCTATAACAGGAAGTCAGAATATAGCAGTTACAAAAAAAGGAATTAGGAGATTTAGAGGAGGCTGAGAACAATAGAAGGTACTTTTATGAGTCAATAATACATACATGAATAGATTTCATTTTATAAATTAGAGCTTAGTGTCACATTAAAGAGGATCTGTATCTGAATACCACAAGTTACAAACATCATTAATCACTTGCCTACTGGGCACTTAACCACTTAAGCCCCGGAAGATTTTACCTCCTTCCTGACCAGGGCCTATTTTGCGATTCGGCACTGCGTGACTTTAACGGACAATTGCGCAGTCGTGCGACACTGTACCTAAACGAATTTGACGTCCTTTTTTTCCCCACAAACAGAGCTTTCTTTTGGTGGTATTTGATCACCTGTGCGATTTTTTGATCATGCGCTATAAACAAAAAAAGAGCGTCAATTTTGCAAAAATAACAATATTTTTCACATTTTTTTATATGAAATTCCCCAAAAAATGTAAAAATCAAAATTTTTTAACATTTTAGGCCAATTTGTTTTATGCTACATATGTTTGGTAAAAAAATCGCAAAAAGCGTATTTTGATTGGTTTGCGCAAAATGTATTGCGTTTACTAACTAAGGGAAAGATTTCTGTCATTTTTGATGTTTTTTTTTTTTAACGAGTAATGGCGGCGATCTGCGATTTTTTTTGCAGGACTGCAACATTGCAGCAGACAGATCGGACCCTTGACTGACATTTTTGACACTTTTGGGGTTACCAGTGACATTACTACAGTAATCAGTGCTATTCATATGCACTGTTACTGTAAAAATGACACTGGCAGTGAAGGGGTTAACTTTTTTTGAGAGGGAGGGGTTAAGTGTGTCCCTAGGGCGTGCTTCTAAAGCCCCATACACACGTACCGATCGTTGGCGAACGATCGGCCGTCTTTTGTCCAGGGCTGTCGTGTCTGTTGAAAACTGCAAAAGACTGCACATGAATTTTGTCGGCCAACAACAGCCGACTGCAGAAGTGATGTCATGTGATGGTTAACTTTCCTTGTCTTTTTTCTTTTCTGAGTATGCCCAGTCTTGCAAATCTACTGTCTGTCGGCCGAAATCTGTACTGACTGGCGAACAATCGGCCGTTCTGGTGTTGGCCAACAAAAATTTTAATGCCTGCACGACAGATTCTGTTCGGCCGAAAATGCGCTGTCGGCTGTCGGAAGCATCATACTAACAAGCCTACAATCGGCCGATCGGTCGTCGGCCAAATATTTACGGCCGACAATCGGTACGTGTGTACGGGGCTTAACTGTGATTGGATGTGGCTGTGTGTGTAACAGCAGAGATCAACGGTCCTACATAGCAGAACCGTTTGATCTCCAATCCTTACACAGGGAAGAATGACAGGCGGCTTTGTTTACATTAGCCACCTGCCTTTCTCCCGGTGTAACGGACGATTGCGGGTCCGCCGGGCACACGCGCGGGGGGGTCCGTGACCGAGCGGGAGTGGGAGCGCGCCTCCGGCTAGTGACGTAGTCCCTTTGTCACTTTGCCTGTGAGGTGCTGACAGCCGCAGTAAATAGTCGTGCGGCGGTCGGCAAGTGATTAAACACCCTTCCTGCCCAGGCCAATCTTCAGCTTTCAGCGCCGTTACACTTTGACTGATAATTGCGCGGTCATGCTACACTGTACCCAAATGAAATTTTTATAATTTTTTTCACACAAATAGAGCTTTCTTTTGGGGATATTTTATCACTACTGGGGTTTTTATTTTTTACTGAACAAACAAAAAAAAAATTAGAAGAAAAAAACAGTTTTCATAGTATGTTATAAAATTTTGCAAACAGGTAATTTTTCTCCTTCATTGATGTGCGCTGATGAGGGGGGCACTGATAGGCTACACTAATGGGCACTGATAAGGCGGCACTGATAGGCACTGATGAGGTGGCACTGGTGAGCACTGACAGGTGGCACTGATGGGTGGCAGTAATGGGCAGCACTAAAATGCACTGATAGGTGCCACTAAAGGGCACTAAAAGGTGGCCCTGATGGACACTGATAGGCACTGGTAGGTAACACTGATAGGCAGCACTGATGATGAGGCACTGATTGGCAGCACTGATCAACACTGATAGGTGGCACTGGTGGGCATTATTAGGTGACAATAGTGGGCACTGGAAGGTGGCACTGGTTTGCAATGGTAGGTGGCACTGGTGGGGACAGATGAGGCGGCAGTAGCTCTATCTCTTCGGGACCGATGTCCCTCTGACAGAAGCCAGTGATCGGCTTTTTTTTTCTGTCAGCGTAAGGAAAAAGAAAGCCGGTTACCGGCTCTGTTTACATCACGTGATTAGCTGTCATTGGCTGACAGCTGATCACATGGTAACCGGCCGCTTACTCCGATCTATGATCAGCTGAGTCTCTTGGACTCGCTGATCACAGAGCAAGCCGTGCACACCCCATGTACATGTACGCCCTCCCAGCAATTTAGGCCCGCGCTGTAGCCGTCTTTCGGCTATAGCGCAGGCAGGAAGAGGTAAAATAAATTTTAGTTTTTAAAGCAAGGTTCCTCATCCATGTCTTTATACTTTACTTTGTTGAGAAATCACTTTGAAAAACACACCCTAGATTCCCTGGCTGTGGCCATCTTGAGTAAGGGCAGATGATTCATGCAGCGTTTACTCCCTAGAATCCATCTGCCTTTAGTTCAGGTATGCAGGTAGGAGAGTATATTTAGCTGAGCCATTCCTCCCCTCCTGAAGACTCCTGGGATGTATGACATCATTTGCCTAGGCATAGAAACCAGGAAGTAACCTTGCAGCTTCACAGCTGGTTCCCTACTGTGCAAGCATTAAGGGTGCTGCACTCTCTGAATGGCCTGGCAGCGGGGGAAGGAGGAGGGGTCTAGCTTCTGAGCGATCGTGCTGCTGCGTGATCTCCTGGAAGCGGAAACAGGTACCTGTCAAAAACAGGTACCCTTTACCCCCGAGAGGTGCCAAATGTGGCACTGGAGGGGGGGAGGAGTCAGATAAGCAGAACTTCCACTTTTGGGGGGAACTCCACTTTAAAACAAATAAATGTAATATACCTTCCTATCTATTTACTAATGCTAGAAGCATAAGGATTAAAAATAGTCAATGATGATTGAAAGAGTGAAGTTCCACTTTAAGGTCCTCAAGTTCTGTTCCTGAATGGCTCTAGCAATACTCATAGCGTGTTAGCAAAGGAGCTTTATCCTAATCCTCCTTGGGAAGAGAAGGTTCTATCTCTTGTTCCCATTGCTCAATGTAATATTGGGGTGAAGAAGAAAGGGAGATGTGGGAGTTAGCAGTATTTTGTATAAGTGGGATATGCTATGTGAAGTATTGACTTAGCATAGGTAAAATGTCTCAAATGGGATTCGATCTCTACTGACTGAGCCCTTTCCTAGCTGAAAATAATTGGAACAATACTCCAGGATAAGATGCTGAGGAATCCAATAGATTTGAAAGCAACTTTAGACTGTTGGACTAAGTGCTTGGGTAATAAACGAAGGGGTATCTGAGTGCCAAAAACAAAAAAGTTGCCAAGATTGGAGTAGTAGGTCTGACATAAGCGGTGTTGTGTTTATGAAGTGAAATGTCCCAGGCTGTGAGTTAGGCAGTCACACAAATCGGGAGGTTCTGGGAGCGTGGCCAATGTCAAGGCAAGATCCAGAGAAGAGAAGTGCTTGGTTGAACTGGATAGACTATGTAAGCAGATTAAATATGAAACTATGTAAGTGAGCAGTATGGGAGATGGATTGCGTTAAGTGGTGACCCAGAGCTTATGTGAGACATGATGGAAAACACATTTATTATTCACATGGCTTTTGTACTGGATCTAATTAAAGCCACATGGGTATATAACTTTGATAAGTAAAAATGCTTCCTAATCATGGATTAATGCACTCCCTTCCATCTGGGACACACATGTACACAAGGGGAAGATTGTTTGTGGAAATCTCTACGATATCAAGAGACATATAATGATCTGCACACTGCCATGTGTATTTCCACTATTATATCAAATGATCCAATATTGTTGCCTGAACCTGAATATTACTTAATCTGAACTTGATACATTATCATATTCTGTTTTGTATTTACTAGAAAATAATTGAATGCATTTTTGCATCATACATGAAACCACAACTTTTTCTCCATATTAACCACTTCTGGACCAGAAGGATTTACCCCCTAATGACCAGCACAAGCAAATGGTTACTGCCCATACCTGTAATGGCGCTTTTCCACTGCATGGAACCGAACGGTTCGGCTCGCTTTTGTGCTTTTCCACTGCTGGTACCGCATGGCACGGTGTAGGAACGGTTCGGTACGGTTAGGTACGGCGGCGCTTTTCCACTGCATGGAACCGAAAGGTACGCCTCTCTAAAACAGTACCACCTCAATTGTGGTTCCAAGAGGTACCATGCCGGTACCATATCCCACAATCCTTTGCATGCAGTCACTACTAGCCACTGATTGGTCAGAGAATCGTTGTTATCCCACCCACTTAACTTTAGTACTACTTTAGAGGAAAAGCAAACCATACCAAACCGTACCGAACCGTTCCAACACCGTCCCATGCGGTACCAGCAGTGGAAAAGCAAACCGGGCCAAGCAGGGCCGAGTAGAGCCGAGCCGGTACTTGTAGTGGAAAAGTGCCATGACTGGTCTCTGCAGCAAGGAGCATTGGAAGGGCAATGCATATAACAAGACACAAAAGGATTTCAAGTTCTCCTTACTGACCAGTCTGCGACCAGTCCAACAGTATGCATTAAAAATATGGGTTTAGTTGCACACATTTGCAAATACATGCGTAAGCCCTTTTTAGTCTTATTATATGCCCCTTAACCCCTTCCATACCGCGCCATAGTAAAATGACGGCGGCAGGAAGTCTTTCTCGATCCGGGCGGCCGTCATATGATGTCCGCCCGGTCTCGCCGCTACAGCGTGGCGATCGGGGGTGAGGCTCGTCCCTCGGACAGAGCCCATCCCTGATCTAGGTAAATAGCCAATGAAATTGTTTTTTTACCACGTGACCGGCTGTGTCCAATCACAGCCGGTCACAAATGTCAACAGAGAACAGGTAACTAGCTGTCACAGTGTTCTCCTCCTCACACACTGATCCTGTGTGAGGAGGAGATTGTGTAACAGCTAGTTACCAATTACAGTGCACCCCAATAACACTGATTGCCCCCCCCCCAATAAAGAGCACCTGTCACTAACCTATCAAAGTACCTGTCACTAGCCCATCAAAGTACCCAAGTACCTGTCACCAGCCCATCAGGTACTCTGATGACAGGTACTCGGGTACTGTGATGGGCTGGTGACAGGTACTCGGGTACTCTGATGGGCTGGTGACAGGTACTCGGGTACTCTGATGGGCTGGTGACAGGTACTCGGGTACTCTGATGACAGGTACTCGGGTACTCTGATGACAGGTACTCAGGTACTCTGATGGGCTGGTGACAGGTACTCGGGTACTCTGATGACGGGTACTCGGGTACTCTGATGACAGGTACTCTGATGACAGGTACTCGGGTACTTTGAGTACCTGTCACCGGAGTACCCGAGTACCCATCATCGGAGTACCCGAGTACCCCTCATCTGAGTACCCGAGTACCTGTCACCTACCCATCAGAGTACCTTCCACCTGCTCATCAGAGTACCTGACACCTGAAGTACCCGAGTACTTGCCACCTGCTCATCACTACTCATCAGTACTCATCAGTACCCATCAGTACCTATCACCTATCAGTATCAGTACTGATCATCTGTACCCATCAGTACAGTATCAGTATCACCTATCAGTATCAGTACTACTCATCAGTACCCATCAGTACCTATCACCTGCCTGTCACCTGCCCATAAGAGTACCCGAGTACCTGTCACCTGCCTATTGGAGTACTCGAGTACCTGCCACTTGCTCATCAGTACCAGAGTACCTGTCACCTGCCAAGCAAAGTACCCGAGTACCTGTCACCCTTCATACAGCCACCATGTCTAAGTCCAAAAAGGTTTATATACGTCCTCCGTTTAAACCTAAATACCGGTGTTATGGCAGCAGATAGCTGCCATAACCCTGGTATTTTTTTAAACGGTGGACGGTTGGCTTTCCGATAAGGGTGGTCCCAGCGGCGGATTCACAGCGGGATCACCCTTCCGGGGTGGCAGAAGAGGTGCCCCCCCCCTCCCGCCGCATTCAGGTCCTTTTCCCTGCTTACCGGACCCGCCGGCAGCGGGGAAAACGATCTGGTCCTGGATCCTCACAGACAGGATGTCGAGTGAGGGCAAGCTTGCCCTCACTCGACTCTATGGTCTTGGAGGACCGGAGCTATGGCAAACGTCGTTGCCTAGCAACCGGTTTAAAGGTCCCTTTTTTTTTTCATTTTATTATTTATTTTTTTATTTATTTATTTTTTTTTCTATCTTTTAGTGTACTTTTGAGATCTGAGGACTTTTTGACTCCAGATCTCACAAAAAAGAGGTCCTGTCGTGCCTTTTTCTATTACAAGGAATGTTAATAGAAATAAAAATGATCAATTTTTTTTTTTAAAAAAACAGTGTAAAAATAAAAAATAATAAATAAAATCAATAGTAAAAAAAAAAAAAAAAAAATTAAAGCGCCCTGTCCCTGTGAGCTCGCAAGCAGAAGCGAACGCATACGGAAACCCCGCCCACATATGTAAACAGTGTTCAAACTACACATGTGAGGTATTGCCGTGATCGTTAGAGCAAGAGCAATAATTTGAGCCCTAGAACTCCTCTGTGACTCTAAGATAGCAACCTGTAAAAATTTTTAAAATGTCGCCTATGGGGATTTTTAAGTACCAAAGTTTGTCACCATTCCGTGAGCGTGCGCAATTTTGAAGCATGACATGTTGGGTATCTATTTACTCGGCGTACCATTATCTTTCATATTATGGAAACTTTATGGCTAACTTTACTGGTTTCTTATTTTTTAATTCAAAAAAGTGAATTTTTTCCAAAAAAATTGCGTTTGGAAGACCGCTGCGCAAATACGGTGTGATAAAAAATATTGCAATAATCTCCATTTTATTCTCTGCTAAAAAATATATATATAATGTTTGGGGGTTCTAAGTAGTTTTCTAGCAAAAACAACTGATTTTAACTTGTAAACACCAAATGTCAAAAATAGGCCTAGGCAAGTGGCTATGATGCATGATGGTGCTCCTTGGATGTTGGGCCCCTCTATATGGCTAGGCTGTGAAAAAGTTTCACACATGTGGTATTGCCATACTCAGAAGGAGCGGCAGAATGTATTTTGGGGTGTCATTTTTGCAATGTACATGCTATGTGTTAGGAATATCCTATAAATTGGCAACTTTGTGTAAAAAAAAAAAGTTTATATTTTTTCCCCACATTTTCCAAAAACTTGTGGAAAAAAATGACATGTTCAAACGACCCATAATGCATAATAGAATATACGTTGGAGTGTTTGCTTTCCAAAATGGGGTCATTTTGTGGACTTTTCCATTGTATTGGTGCTCTAGGGCCTTGAAAAGTGTGATAGGTAGTAAGAAAGTTTTATGTGTATTTATGCTCCTAAAACGCCTGATGGTGCTACTTGGATGTGGAGGCTCTTTTTGTGGCCAGGCTGTGTAAAAGTCTCACACATGTGGTATCACCATGAGCAGGGCCCTCTAGTTCCTCCTGTTTTGAATTGTATTGTAACTGTATTTTCTTCCCTCACATTGTAAAGCGCTGCACAAACTGTTGGCGCTATATAAATCCTGTATAATAATAATAATAATAATAATACTCAGAAGGAGTAGCAGAATGAATTTTGGGGTGTCATTTTTGCTGTGTACATGCTATGTGTTAGAAATAGCTTATAAATTGACAACGATTTAGGGAAAAAAAGAAAAAAACATTTTTCTTCATTTTCCCAAGAATTGTGGGAAAAAATTATAACTTCAAAAAACTCACCATGCCTCTTACTAAATACCTTGGACTGTCTACTTTACAAAAAGGGGTCATTTGGGGGATATTTGTACTGTCCTGACATTTCAGGGCCTCAAGAAAGGAGATAGGCCGTCAGTACATCTGGTGTGATCAATTTTCAGTAATTGGTACCATAGCTTCTAGACTCAATAACTTTCACACAGACTAAATAATATACACTAATTTGGGTTAATTTTACCAGAGATATGTAGCAGTATAAATTTTGGCCCAAATGTATGAAGAAAAATAATTTTTTTGCAAAATTATATAATAGAAACTAAAAAAAAGTGTTTTTTTTGCTTATATCACGAAAAAAAAAAAAAACCCAGTTGTGATCAAATACCACCAAAAGAAAGCTCTATTTGTGTAAAAAAATGATAAAATATTTGTTTGGTTACAGTGTAGCATGACTGAGCAATTGTCATTCAAAGTGTGAGAGTGCTGAAAGCTGAAAATTGGTCTGGGCAGGAAGGGGGTCTAACTGCTCTGTATGGAAGCGGTTAATGACCAGGCCATTTTTTTGCGATATGGCACTGCGTTACTTTAACTGACAATTGCGCAGTTGTGCGAATTTGTACCCAAATAAAATTGATATCCTTTTTTTTCCCCACAAATAGAGCTTTCTTTTGGTGGTATTTGATCACCTCTGCGATTTTAGTTTTTTTGCGCTATAAACAAAAAAGAAAACAACATTTTTTAATTTTCTGCTTTATAAAATTCCCAATAAAAAAAAAAACAATTTAAAAATCAAATGTTTTCATCATTTTAGGCCAATATGTATTCTGCTACATATTTTTGGTAAAAAAAAAAAAAAATCCCAATAGGTGTATAGAACTCAATCTACCAAGCGGCTCCTGGGGGGGTAGCGCTACAGTAGAGAGTACTGAGTTCAGGGAAATTATTTTGGACAGACCTGAATTAAATTATATGGATGGATATGTCAGGTCATTTCTGTTTTGCAGAACTTGGTCCATATGGAACCCACCCAAAATACATCTCAGTTTTCTGTGATATTCTCTTATAAACAGATGTATAGTGTATTTTTAGAGATTCTTGTTAATGTGCGTGACCTATTGCGAAAGCAGAAGAGAATCATCTGAACACTATCCCCCATTACAGACGTAAAGACAAAATGAGACTATACATCTGTTGATCATGAATTTCTAGCACTGTGGGAGTTTGGCCCAATTAGGAAGATTGTTAGACTTTTTCTTGTTTAAAAAAAATGTTTTATAAATGATAATCTAATGATCAGGGAGATCTGCATTCTGGACAGAAGACTATGTAATAGGTCATAAGACTGGCTGCTGTTTGAATGAAACGTTTAACCTCCCTGGCGGTATGATTCTGTCAGGAATTCTGTTCCAAATGCGGTACAATTCTTTTCATGGAAATTTGGCGTTATGTATTATAGGCCTACAATTCTTAGTAATTACTGACTTAAACCTGACCAAAACAAGTCTCTAGTAGACATCCCAGATGTGATAAATTTGAAACACAAACAAGTGAATTATAATCGAATCAATAATATTATTTTATTATTTAATATATAATATATATAATAAAATTATATTATTGATTAGATTATAATTCATGCGTTATATATTATATATATATGTGTGTATATAGAGATATATATATATATATATATATATATATATATATATATATATATATGTGTGTGTGTATATATATATATATATATATATACATATAACGCATGAATTATAATCGAATCAATAATATAATTTTTTATATATATATATATATATATATATATATATATGTGTGTGTGTGTGTATATATATATAGGTATATATGTATATATATATATATATTTGCATATATATATATATATGCATATATATATATATATATATATGCATATATATATATATATATATATATATATATATATATGCATATATATGCATATATATATATATATATATATATATATATATATATACATGCATATATATATATATATATATATATATATATATATGCATATATATATATATATATGCATATATATAATATAAAATGTGTTATGTGTTTTGTGCAACGTTTTTTTTTTTTTTTTTTTTTTAATTTCCCTCCCTAGTTCCGCTCCCATGCAGCATTGCTGCTGCAGGGAACGGAACTAGGAAGTCCTCCTACCGACAGACGAGCGGCGGAGATCTCGGCTGGCGGTCACAGCAATGAGAGCTCATCGCTGGATCGCCAGGATAAGGTAAGAGAAGCTCCGCTGCGCTGTCTGCATAGCTCTGCTCATTGACCCCGAGCGTGACTCGGGGATACCGCTAATAGCAGAAAATTCCTACCCCGAGTCACGCTCGGGGATACCGCTAAGGCGGTTAATAAAATCTCTGATGTTTCACGTAGCATTTTGACCTAGGGGAGCACCAAACCATACAAAAAAAAACCTCACACTTAGTCAGCACAAAAAAATTTGCGGCGTTTCCTGCATCGCATTAGTGTGAACCAAAGCTAAAGCTTTAGTTTTGTTGCAAACATTTGCAAATACAGTATCTCACAAAAGTGAGTACACCCCTCACATTTTGTAAATATTTTATTATATCTTTTCATGTGACAACACTGAAGAAATGACACTATGCTACAATGTAAAGTAGTGAGTGTACAGCTTGTATAACAGTGTAAATTTGCTGTCCCCTCAAAATAACTCAACACACAGCCATTAATGTCTACACCACTGGCAACAAAAGTGAGTACACCTCTAACTGAAAATGTCCAAATTGGGCCTAATCAGCCATTTTCTCTCCCCGGTGTCACACAGAGGATGGCACACAGAGGATGTACATGGCACACAAAGGATGGCACACAGAGGATGGCCCCCAGAGGATGGCACACAGAGGATGGCACACAGAGGATGTACATGGCACACAGAGGATGGCACACAAAGGATGGCACACAGAGGATGTGCATGGCACACAGGGGATGGCACACAGAGGATGTACATGGCCCACAGAGAATGGCATGCAGAGGATGTACATGGCACACAGAGGATGGCACACAGAGGGTGGCACACAGAGGATGTACATGGCAAACCGAGGATGGCACACAGAGGATGGCACACACACAGAGGATGGCACATACACAGAGGATGGCACACACACACAGAGAATGGCACACAGAGGATGGCGCACACACAGAGGATGGCACACAGAGGATGGCACACACATACAGAGTGCCAATCAGTGTTCAATGAATCAATATATATTCAGATATCAAACAGAAAAAAGTCCCAAAAAAACATCCAAATTGTGAAAATGGATAAAGGAGTCTCTGATGGGAATCTTTCGAGATGCACTCAAGCTCTTCAATTCCTCCACCAATACACAGGACCACCCGGTGTGCACAAATGCTTACCAGAACTCACAGACCCCTTAATTATAGGGGGTCAGTGCAGGCAGATCAAGTTGTATACAGGGCTGATATTCAATGGCAGGTAAGTGACTGTAACCCGATATGGTATCCACCAAGCATAAGCTCGCGGCCAACACTCCGTGTTCCTCAATGTATATAATACAGGACAGATAGGGCTTACATTTGGTATCCAGCGGACATGAACCTCACAGCCAAAAGCTCTGTATTCTGGGTGGTACAGAGCTGCACTTCCCCCATCATGTATTTGGGCAGCTGCTCCTTGATTTGGATCTGGTTCTTCAGAGCCGCCTGGCAGAAGGTTCCGTCCAGCAGCACCTGGTAGGGCTCCCGGAAGCAGAAATTGTTCCGGTAGAAGCTCAGATGTTTGTATTATTGATTGCACAATTTTGTTTGAGATATATATTTAGTGCACATATTAGGTTGAGCGCAGCTCTGTTATACATCACTGTATAATTTATTTAGCATTTATCACGTTTTTCACGTTTATGCTGCGGCCCCCATATAGGTTTTTATTAACCTCCTTTTTTTGTTTGCACTTTAGTTTTATTGGGTGTTTGAATAATATTATTTACCCTTTGCGTGGGTACTATTGGTGCTTAACGCCAATATCTTTACCTAACACACATACAGAGGATGGCACACAGAGGATGGCACACACACAGAGGATGGCACACAGAGGATGTCACAAACACAGAGGATGGCACACACACAGAGGATGGCACACAGAGGATGACACACACACACACAAGAAGGCACACAGAGGATGGCACACACCCAGAGGATGGCACACAGAGGATGGCACACAAAGGATGTATATGGCAGAAAAAGGATGGCACAGACAGTCGATGGAGAGAGAGAGAGAGAAAAAAATCAAGCAGCCTGCAGCAGTCTGATTACCTTCCACCGGCCGCACAGCACATGAAGGGAGAAGGAGGATCCTCCTCCGCTGTGCATGATGGGTCCTCCTCAGAACGTCACTGGTTGCTAGATGCCAGTTGGCTGGCCTTCCTAGCAACCAGTGCAGCGGAGACTCAGAGCCACACCAAAGCAGCTGGCGCCCGCTACCGGCGGACAATGGGGAGGGTGCCCTAGACCACCAGGTAAACTAATCTGGCCTGGGGGGGCAGATCGGTGTGTAAATTGCCACCCTGTGTGTGGGGCCCCTTGGCAAGTGGGGCCCCCAGGCAACTGCCGGGCGTGCCCATTCGAAAAGACGGCCCTGTGCCCACATACTATAGATCTCTGTACTCTGCCCTACAAAATAGGGATATCTGGACACAGCCCCACATACTACAGACCTCTGTACACTGCCCTACATACAGTAATATGGACATCTGGACACTGCCCCACATACTACAGACCTCTGTACACGGTCCTACAAAATAGGGACATCTGGACACTGCTCCACATATTACAGAGCTCTGTACACTGCCCTACATACCACAGACATCTGGACACTGCCCTACATACTACGGACCTCTGGATGCTGCTTTACATACTATGGACCTCTGGATGCTGCCCTACATACTACAAACCTCTAAACACTGCCTTACATCTTCCTGTATATACATTATTTTAAAAATTATTTGTTGCATACATTATGAAAATCTCTGTGTAAATTGTAGGTGCTAAATCTATGTCTGCAACAAATAAATTACTATTTTAGTAATATGCTTCCTCTAGAACCACTCCTCACAGAGAGACAGGGGTACATGCGTATCTTAGAAGTAGTGAGATGCTGAGCTTGAAGGAGCATAGAACTAACAATATGTATGAGGAACACTAAAGTCCACAAGGGTCCCAGGGAATACAGGTACACAGGATACAGTTGAGGTGCACAAGAAGTCTAGGGCAGGAATTGTACCTATATGGCACTTTTCCACTGCAAGTACCGGCTCGGCTCTACTCGGCCCTGCTTGGCCCGGTTTGCTTTTCCACTGCTGGTACGGTGTTGGAACGGTTCGGTACAGTATGGTTTGCTTTTCCACTAAAGTAGTACTAAAGTTAAGTGGGTGGGATAACAACGGGGTGGGTGGGATTCTCTGACCAATCAGTGGCTAGTAGTGACTGCATGCAAAGGATTGTGGGATATGGTACCGGGTATGGTACCTCTTGGAACCACAATCGAGGTGGTACTGTTTTTGAGAGCCCTACCGTTCGGTTCCATGCAGTAGAAAAGCGCCGCCATACCGTACCGCACCGAACCGTTCCTACACCGTACCATGCAGTACCAGCAGTGGAAAAGCACCAAAGCGAGCCAAACCGTTCGGTTCCATGCAGTGGAAAAGCGCCAATAGATACTGTCTGAGGAGAACACAGCGTGTCCGCATGTGCAGCCAAGGTGAGGGCCTTGGAAGGGCTGAGGCACAGAGTCTAAGGAACTACATGGTCTTTTTCAGAGTTTTTGAAAGTGGAGATGGGTTGCACTGCATGTTGATTCCCAGTTTACAGTTTTCAGACTCACCCAACCCGGCAGCTACTGGAACCTAAGGGCTGATAGCAGAAAAAAACTCCTTGCAGCGCTGAGGCATAGGGATCACAAGACAGTAGGGAGCACAACCCAAGCTGGCAGGCTTGCAAAGAAACACATAGACATTGGAAACAGGTGAAGAAAAACACACAAGACAACCAGAAGTGAGTAGCAGTGCAACAAGGGACAAATGGGAATCTCTACAAGCAGGTAAAAGGGCACAAAGGACACAGACCAGGAGACAGACTAGACTGGGAGGCGCGGAAGCAGAATGCAGACACAGGTGATGCTAACAAATAACAGACAGAAATTCACAGGTGAACACAGTGGGGCTGGAAGGCTGAGAGTTGATACACATGAAAAACAGGGGGACAAGGACTCTGGAATTTACAAAGGACCCCACAGGTGTAAGGAACACACTAAGAGCCACTGGAGACAGGCTGGAAGATATTAGGGGTACAGAAGTCACATTGGGGAGCACTGGTAGATGCTTGCATACAGAAACTAGGAATATGAGGGATCCAGTACAGGGTCACTAGAAATATCAGGGTCATCAGGGCCTTCTTCAGGAAATCAGGGGTTAGTGGTTTTGAACAAACCTCGGTTCTATTTTGCCATGTTTATTATGACTGACCTCCACTGGTTTTACTACACCTATTGAGCCATTGGCCATTTTTAATATTTGACACTCAATTTTGCTCCACCTTATTATTGCCATGCCCACTCGTATATTTCGTTTTCCATGGACCAAAGATTATCCTACAGTAATTTCAGACAAAATCCACTGTGAAGTATATTACGGCGTACCAGTGACTGGGAACCTTTGCTATGGGTAACAACTCTCTTTTTTTTTTAATTGGTCTACTTTTAGTAAATGTGTATTGGCATAAACTTATGTATAAAAACAACAGTATGTCTTGCATAAATGTATAGACCATTTTGTACACATAGTATATTAAGAGTGATTTATTAAAACTCAGATTGATAAAACATACAAAAGGATTGAACTGCAGAGTTACCATTTAGCAGCACAAATTACATCACACAGACCTACACTTCACAGCTTCAATAGGTCAGAAGAGAAGTAAACCTACAAATAGGAGTGATGCCAGCAGAGTAGGACTCTAGGGTGAGTAGTGAGGAAGAGGTTATAGGTTAAACTAGGCATTAATGATCTCATGTGCCATAATGGTCATCATTCTCAGTAATAATAACTGAAAATAACAGTCACATGGACGGAAATATTGAATATTGTGTTTAAAAGCAAGAAACTGTTACTGAATCTTAGTGGTCTACTTTTCACTTCAGATGGAGGATTGGGTTGCTTTTATGTTGGAAAGCAGAGACTAAAATAAAATATGACTGCTATTTTTTTTTTTTTTTTAGTAACAGAATTTTCCTAGGATGCAAGTATTGTATTTAGAATTTGGTTTAGGTTTAAGCTTCTTTTTTTTTTTGGTGGGGGTGGGAAGTGTTAGTATATTATTTTAGGAAATGGTTAGGCTTCAAGTGTTCAGCGTAGGGGACAATTGAGTAGGAAATTATCTTCAGAACCTGTGCCCAAAAAAGGCAGGTAGAGGGCAAAGAAATAGTCACTAGTATTGCGCATGATGTTCCTGCAGCTAAGCTTTTCCCAATATTGACTTACCTCTTTCTGTGTGGGGATGACCATCTTGGTAGAGGCAGGGCTTTGTTTCCTTATGTCAGAGCCTCCAGCAAGGAGAACCATAAGCAGACTACCAGTCAGGCAGCAGTACTTTAGATTTCATACTACAGATCAGTGCCGGGAGAAGATCATCCAGCGCCCAGGGCAAAGATGCCAATCTGCCCCCCCCCCCTTTTCCCTTAGGGTTAGGGTCAGGGTGTCCCCAACCCTGCAATAAACCATTGCGCCAAGGGGAGCGTCCCCTCCTGCCCAATCCTTGTCCCAGCCCTGCTACAGCTATGATACTGTAGATACAGGAGTCCTTCACATACCAGGAAGTATTCCCCATAGCATAGCAAATCTTCTGTTTTTAAGTTCCGTTTCACTTTTAGACTCGGTCCACACTAGCGCGACTTGTCAGGCGACTTGTCAGACTGACAAGTCGTGCTCCCTCGCGGTCCATTGACTGCTACAGGACCCGTTCCAATAGCAGTGACACAAGTCTCTCCGACTTAGAAAAAGGGTCTTGTACTACTTCGGGGCGACCTCGGAGCGACTTCCATAGACTTCCATTATGTGAAGTCCATGCAAGTCGCTCCGAAGTCGTGGTGCATGGCAATGCACAAGTCGCCCCCGAAGTAGTACAGAGTCGTATAGTCGTGTCGCCTTAGTGTGAGCCGACTCTAAGAGCTAAGCACATGATTTAGAAGATACTGTAACAAATGGGTAGAGCTAGGAAAGCAGATGTAGAAATTTCAGAGTTGGAATCCCTATGAAATATAGGATTATAGTGTATTTCCAGCCAACATTTTTTTTTTTTTTTTTGGGAACCACTGTCTGGTTTTACTACTATTTGTTATTGCGATTTTCCGTCATTTCCATGCCCAGTACAACAGTTTTACCAGACAGAAAGTGAGAAAGAATCAGAAAAACAGCTAAATAAGCAGAAATAAAAATGGCAGAGATGGCAGGAAAAAAAAAAAAAAGCAGAGATGGCAGCGGCTCTAAACTGTTAGAAACTAGCAAATAGGAAAAGGCATCCAAGGGCAGGGCAATATGCAGAACGGTACAAAGGGAATCCCCAGCACACTTTCAAGCTAGCCAGCAAAAAAAAAAAACTAACTAATTTGTTTCAACTTCTGAGGTTCCTTCTGGTGTGTTGCTGTATCTTAAAAGGATATTTTCACTTTTGCAGCAAAATTGGGATAGTGCCTACTTTAAACTTGTTACATGCTCCCATAAACATAGCACAGCTTAAACATTTTTTAAAAATTGCAGCTTGACTTTTTTAAATGCTATTTTCTGGAACTTCTAGTATGGAAAAATTCTACTATGGTCTCTTTGTTATGAGGGAGCTGGAATGTTGTGTTTGTTATATTTAAACTCAATATACTCAATATAAGTATTCTACATCCAATGGTCAATTGTGTCCACCTCATTCAAAATCCCTTTTTTTGTATGTATATATTTAGGGATGGAGGTGTGTCACTTGCAATATGCGACCTTTTTAATAATTGTCTATTCTGTATAGGCATATGTCATTTCATCGGTTGTACTGGATTTGAACACGGGTTGATTTACTATAAATGGTGCACACAAAACCTGGTGCAGCTGGTAAATAGCAACCAATCAGCTTCAAAATTCAGCTTGTTCAGTAAGGCTCCTTTCACACTTGTGCAACTTGTCATGTGACTTGGAACTGCAAAGTCGCATGACAATTCGTACTCCATGATTTCCAATCAGTACCGGTTATATCTATGTATCTATATCTATATATATATATATATATATATATATATATATATATATACGTAATTCTTGTGAATGAGCAGCCCAAACCAACTGTATACATTATATATATATATATATATATATATATATATATATATATATATATATATATATATATAAATATATAATATATATATTATATAATATATGTATACATAATACATGTATACATACACATATATATATATATATAATATATATAATAAATGTATACAGTTGGTTTGGACTGCTCATTCACAAGAATTACATGCAAAATAATGGTACCGCTTTCAGCACCTAAAATCCAAAAGAATCATACCGCCAGGGAGGTTAAGAGTGGTCAAGTGTCAGCTTACCCACTGATGAAAATGGCATTCAGGATAATGGCATGAGAGCTGAATACAAGAAAGTGTTCTGCAAATTAGTGACAGAAGAATAGTGGTGAGAATTAAATAAAGCAGCTGCAACACTTTTCTTTTGTTAACCCCTCATGTTAAGGTATTGTGCCAAATTCATGTGCGACACGTTTGGCTCTGACAGCGACTGGAGCACCAAATTCCTAAATGCACCACTTTAACATTGTATCGCATTCCTAGAGCCAAATTCAAAATACAATTCTGACATTTCGTTTCTTATGAAAGTGGAGCTAATTAAGTCCAACTCTCTTTTAGCGTACAGAGAGAAACTGGCTCAGACAGATTCTGCGAAAGTGTCTCACATGCATTCTAAAAATGGCACAGCATGACCTAAATTCGGGTGCAAGTTCTAGACAGGGGCATGAATTTGGCGCATGCTGCATCACTTTTAGAACACACGACAGACACTTTAGCTAAATGTTTACAGATTCCCAGCCAGTAATTATACTTATACTTATACCCAGGGCCATCTTTAACACAGGGCAAAAGGGGCAGCTGCCCCGTGCCCAGTCATTGTTGTGGGGCCCAAGGCAGCTTCCCTTTAAGACTGCACTGCCTGCAAATAGTTGATAAGTTGATTCGGGAGGGGCCAAGAAAATGTTTGCCCAGGGTCCAATCAATATTAAAGATGGCCCTGGGTATACCTATTGTTTGAAGCAATTTAGCATCATCCAAACATAGGTTATCTTCCCCAATACATAAAGCTTAGGTTTCGTTTTTTTTTTTTTAATGGTACTTACTTTAAGTAAAAGTACTGTATACCTTTTGCTGGTGGCTGCTATATTTATTAAAATTCTTATTCTTCTTCCTCCCGATATGCCCACAGCTGTTATTTTCCAATGCTATTGTAATATGACCTGCCGTACCTGTCACAGGCACTCGTCACAAGTGCCCACTATGCCTGCCCATTTCATCCTCCCCCCCTCCCCCCGCTCTATCTATAAAAGCCAAACTATCACTTCCTGCAATGAAGAAAGTTCTATGAATGTAGGACAGTCATTGAAAAAAGGCTTACATCCTACATTCACAGAGCGCTTTTCATTGTGGGAAGTGATAGAACAGCTTTTATGAATGAAGGAGGGGGGTTGAAAGGGCGGGCATAGTTGGCGCTTTTAATGAGTGCCTGTGACAGGTCCAGTGGCAGCCCCAGCTGTGGGGGGGTATCCAGGGAGGCAGAGGGATTAAGATTTCTACAAACATAGCAGTCACCAGCACATAGGACACTTTTAATTTAATGTACTGTAAGTACTGCCCTGCTGATTTAAAAAAAAAAAAAACTAGACTTAAACTCTAAATCTGACAATTGGATTACTATTGTGCATATGATATATCACAGTGCCCTACTAACATGGTGTAAGTTATAAGTCATGCTGTACTGTCTTTGTTCTACACATTTATAAAAAGAAAAAAAAAATACTCAATTTATTAAAAGATCAAACTGATTATTTAAATAAAGAGGATCAAGGCTCAAAACAGCTGGCTTTTCACTCCTAATTTGTAGCGTGAATGTTGTACAGTTTGATTCATTTACTGTATAGACTTTGAAAGTTCAGTGATTTTGATGTCAGAATACAAAGTACAGGGTAACACATATAAAGCAGCACTGGTGTATTTAAACATGCAGTGTTACCTAAATTCGTTTTTTTTTTTTATTCGTTAATAGAGCACAATGTGGTATACCCAATACATGTTAGCATCCTTTAAATGACATTGGCTACATTAAAGAACAATACATTCTGATCTAATACAATTCATCTTTGGGTTTCATGCTCAGTTTGTATAAGATCTGGTAACCGTCATCCCAAGCATAGATCTGCCGCTCCTTAGGATTATACTTCATACTTGAATGGGATCCATACCTTTTAGGAAAGTAAACAACTGGTACATTTTCATTGGATATGGTGCCACTGACATCAAAGATACACTGTATACGAGAGCGACTTGGGAGTTTGGTGTTGTACACTACATAAAGGGTACCACAGACCACAAAAGCACTTTCTGCATTTTCTATCGGACATGGAGTATCCCACATCTGCTCAATGCCAAGGTTGTTTGAGTCCAGTTTGGCTAAGCATATGTTTTTCTCATTCTCCTTAGTAGCGTAGATGATCCATAGACCTTCTTCGTCGGCTGCTATATCTATGTAGTTATGCTTGGATAATCCATAAACTGGCACTTGGTCTTCGATTGGTAGAACAGCACTATCAACCACTGTTTTGTTTGCCAAGTTGAATTTGATGACTTGAAATTCCTCTCCTTGTCGAACATAATAAAGGTTGCCTCCATAAACAACATGGCCAGTGCCAACCCATGGAAAAGGAAGTTTGATCCGAGATGCTTTGCGTGTTGAAGTAGAAAGTGTGAATTCTTTCATGCGGGGGAACACAAACATTGTGTCATTGCCAGCACCATCAAGGACATAAACTCTCTCTGAATTACCTATGGGGTCCTTCGTCCAAAGGCCAGCAGAGCTCCCATAGCGCTTCAGTATTTTCATGGCATTAACTTGAGAAATGGTGTCACTGCAGTCTACAGAAGCAGGTATGATAATGAAAAACAAAAGTGAGCTTATGTTGTAACAACAGAATAAATCAAATCAATATGCTACAGTGTACTTGCTCAACTGTCTAGAAATGATTGCAACATCATAGTTAAAGCTAAAGTTTATTCTGCTTATATTTTGCCTTCCCTCGTGTCTGCATCCCCTACTTTCTCATCAAAAGACTATAGGTTAATTCACAGTCCATAGTAAAATCAGAGTAGGCCATTTCAGTAGAGGAAAAGAGCCTAAACAACTGTACAAGACTGAAGGTCAGGCTGGAGTTCAACTTTAACAGGAGAAGAGGTAAGAGAAGTTCAGTTAGCTGATTTGGAAAGATACAATATTGTTTCACGGTGCCCAGAGGCTTTTCTGTAATTAATGGAACACACAATACATTTTTTGAGCAGTGAGGATGAGAAAACTGGGGTCGGCTATAATAAACAGTTGAAGACTTGTCTCTTCCCCCATAGGCACATTATAACATACATTACAATACGTGCTGTGTTGTGAATGAGCTTATGATGTTGAAAATGATTTCAGAGCTGGATATGGTCATTGCATGACCATGTTGACGATTGTGACAGTATGAGATGCTGTCACTGTGAAATTGGTCATTTAGAGCAGTGGTCCTCAACCCTGGCCTACAGGGCCCACTAACAGGCCAGATTTACAAGATAACTGAAATACATCCCAGGTGATATCATTTGCTGCTCAGTGATTGCAGTACTCTAGTCTGCATCTCCCCAAGGTAATACCTAAAATCTGGCCTGTTAGTGGGCCCTGTAGGCCAGGGTTGAGGACCACTGATTTAGAGGACGCTGGGTGTGCACATTGGCTCAGTGCAGAACTACAGAGTGTAGATGTGTACTTAACAAAAGTGCTTTTGCAGCTTTATCCAGGTTTTGGTATTCCAGCATGAGGCTCTGTAGTTTGGAGATTCCATAGTGTCTTGGGAGGGACGGAATCTCCAACCCTGTGTCTAGGTTCTGTGGAGGACCAGCAGGGTATGTGCTCAGGTGCACACAACCCTTATAATGAAGGTATAGGAAAACCTCAGGGCTCCCAGTTGGAGACAGTTCCACCCAAGAGAGACAAGAGGTCTCTAGGAGTCAGAGGATGTGTGTGGCAGCCATAGCATGTGTGCGTGCAAGCGACAGCAAACAGCGTGAGGACTAAGGCCAGAGTGGAGCTGTGGGGGCTAGAGTAAAGCAGCCTGCACTGAAGTACCTATAGTCTGGATGACCAGCATCACGAGCAGAGGTACTGGCACTAAAGCTGGGTGAGAGCTCAAGAGCCAGGTGGGCTAGCATTTTATGTTTTTGTATTTTCTGGAGAGGAACCCCTGTGTGGTAAACCCTATGTGTTATGGACTTTCTGTTTGCCTTTTAATAAAAATGGGCTGCCATGCCCTAAAACTGAAGTATTGACTGACGTGAATTACTTTAGAACGCTTCCACCACTAGAGCTAACAATGCCACATGTTACAGCATGCTGTAAAATACCTCCAAGACTGTTCATTTTACATTTAGTGTTTAAGGACAGGGATGAGGTTTGGATCTTGGTCTACCATAGATTGGAGGCATGCCCTGGCTGTTAGCAGTTCTTGGACCCACTTGCACTAATGCAGTTAATTAGCTGCCCAAATTCAATGTAATGATAATACGCTGCAAAGGCCTTTAAACTTAGTTCAGCTGGCTTAGAAGTTGGGTTAGAAGGGCCAATAATGGAGCCCTCATATTGCCCCACCCTCTTAATTAGGCCCTGGATGTAGGATAGAGGACCTTATCACTTAACATTGGACCAAGGGTACTTTGCTCAGGTGGGAGATAACTTTCTGCCTTGCTATACAAGAAGCCCCCCCTCCCAATGTTGACGGGCATGTGGCATGGTCAGGCACAGGAAGGGGATGAACACACACTTGCTGCATTCCCTTTCTTGACCACTCAGTCGGCATGCCTGGATTAGGATATGGTTGGGATATTAAGGTGAACCCCACGCTTTTTTCTGTTTTTTAAATAAATGAGCAATCTCACTTTAATTTTTAAACATCATCTTACTCAGGGAATCCCAGTGGGTCCCTGGTGACATCATTCACCATAAAAGGTAATTTTATGGTAGATAACGATGTTACCTTGGGATTCCTTGAATTTCCCAGGCTACATGCCTTTCAATATTCAGGGTACCTTGCAAGGGGAGGGGTCTCCCCCTCCCTTTAAAAATCACTATTGACTTAATGATTAGGTAAAGGGTCCTTTCCCAGTGATTGAAATTGACCAGTGTTTGTCACCTGGGATTCCTGGCTGTCTGTTTTTCCTGTCATTTAGCAAAGGAAGTGTGGAATGTAAACATTGGCATGCAGTAGGTATTCATGATTAACAGGGATCATATTGCTTGATGTGATTAATGTGGATTTACTTTGCGGAACATAAATGAAATGTATTTTGTTTGTGGTAAAGAAAAGGCCATTGGGAGAAGAGTGCATGATGGGGAAAAGCCTTTGCAAGGCATGTAACCTTGGCTGGTACAGGAGGGGGGGAGCACGTTCACTGCTAGAATAGTAAGGAGAACCCCACACCAATTTTTCCCCTTGTTTTTTTAATTACTACATTTAAACTAAAATGAATGATATTGATGTGCTTCTGCTGCATGCAAGCCAAGCTAATTGTGAAAGAAAAAAAATAAATTCAACAGCCAAATAGGTGTAGCCAGTGTATGCTTTCTCTGAGATTGTCTTTGAAAATTGTACTACTCTGTAACAGTAAGTACAGCTTTAAGCCACCCCAAGCATGCTTTTTTAGGAGATCAGTGTATTTTTTAATGTAGCACTTAAAGCCGCATGAAAAAAACCCTCTCCAAACTGTATGGGATTTTGTTAAAAAATATTTTTGTATTGATACATATCCACCATGGCAGTGCCCAGCTCCCCGTGCCCTTATGTCTATTAGCTTTAAAAATGGCCTAGAAATTAGTATTAGCATTCCCCTCTTATAGACTTCATTAGGGCTTAGTGGTAAGTTTGGGATCTGCAGACTTTGTGCTGGGTTTGGCGAACCCCCTCCCAAACCGAACCTGGGCAGATTCGCTTAATTCCTAGTCAATAAATCAAAAATGAATGCTCCAATTTAAAGGGATTCGTGAAGTAAACCATCTGCGTGATTTGGCTGTCACGTAAGCAGCCATTCCATCACTCATTTGCCTCATACTACTTCTGGGAATGTGAAGATAATCATATTTGAGTCACTGCTCTGGAGCTAGTTTACAGAACTTGAGTCATGAGGTGAATGCTGCAATGAGAGATTAACCCTTTCACTGCTAGGTCTGTACGCCGTACGGACCTACAGCACTGTTTGAAGCTGGCCAGGTCCTTACTCCATACAGACCTCATTCCTCTCCCTGCTATAAGTTCATGGCCAAATCCCGTGCAGCTACCTTCAGAAGCTATCATCCCTCCCATGCCGTTCCCGTCGGCTTCAGGTGCTGCTGGGGCTTGAGGGGGATCACAGAATGCCCCCCCCCCCCAGCAGGCTGATTCCCCCCCCCCCCCCCGTACCGGCACTAACGATGGCTCCTGTGTCCACTGACAGCTCTGAAGGTCGGCTGATCACATAGTAAACCGAGAGTGAGACTATGTGTCAGACTATCAGTTTATGAATGAATAAGGTCTTTATACAGACTCCTTATTTCATTCATGTAAAGTGCTGCAGAGAAAGGGACTTTCTTAAGTCACTTTCTCTGTCTCAGAAAAGAGATATGGGAGTCTGTTTAGACCTCTGATATCTCTGCAAAGACCCCCCCCCCCAAATATATATATATTTATAATTGTAAAAAAATAAAGAAAGTGGAAAAAAAAAAAAAACATGGCGCGGACTCTCAAGCAGATCCGCCTGTTCAGCAAGGGAACTCTGCTGATCCCCACTAAGCAGGCAGATGACAGGTCCACGTCTGTCCACGTTTTGCTGATGCAGAACAGACATGGACACAGTCCGCTGTTCTCTATGGGACGGTCGGATGGAAACAGGCCACCTGTCCATTTCCATCCGTTCCAATCTGCTAGATGTATGAGGAATGGGTTCCCCATCCATCTGTTTTTTTTTTTTTTTATTGAACATTTTTCACAGTACAAGATGGAAAAAATACAAGAAGCCTTCAAACGGCATAATAACAGGAAATTAACCGTAAATCCGATGGTCAATAGTAACAACAGCAAAATAGCATGAGAAAGTAGAAAACAATTTGGAGGGGAGGGGAGGGGGGGGGGGAGAAAATAAGAAGAGTATACATCAAACCTGACCAAAGGTAAAATATATTGGTCAGGTTTGATGTTTGATGTATACTCATTCATCTGTTTTTAGTGGACCGGATCAGATCGGATGCAGGCGAGTGTAAACCGACACATGTCCATTTACATCAGCCCCTTCATAGAAAACAATGGGGGTCCAATTGGGCCTGCTTGAAAAATTGAGAGGCAGACCCGATCGTCTGCTTGTGTGAAAGGGGCCTAGGGCCTTGTTCACACCGGGAATACACAGCGTACCTTTACAGGGACGCACAGGTGTTCCATGCATCCCTGTTCAGGCAGTCCCATTGATGTCATTTGGGATGTAGCAACTGCACGAACAGAGCCGTCACTCCCAATTTGACATTCATGTAGGTCCAGGTCCCTAAGCTCACACTGTCTGTGTTCGGGGTCGTGCACCCACACCCTCATGGATGTCAGATTGGGAACAGTGGCTATGCCTGTGCAACCGTTGCATCCCATTTGACATACAGTATCTCACAAAAGTGAGTACACCCCCCACGTTTATGTAAATATTTTATTAAAACTTTTAATGTGACAACACTGAAAAAATGACACTTTGCTACAATGTAAAGTAGTGAGTGTTCAGCTTGTATAACAGTGTAAATTTGCTGTCCTCTCAATATAACTCAACATACAGCCAATAATGTCTTTGTGTATAAACGTTTATTGAGGATATTTTTCAAAACATAACAATATCATATGTGTATAAAACAGCCAATAATGTCTAAACCGCTGGCAACAAAAGTGAAATTGTCCAAATTGGGCACAAAGTGACAATATTTTGTGTGACCACCATTATTTACCAGCACTGCCTTAAACCTCTTGGGCATGGAGTTCACCAGAGCTTCACAGGTTGCCACTGGACTCCTCTTCCACTCCTCCATGATGACATCATGGACCTGGTGGATGTTACAGACCTTGTGCTCCTCCACCTTCCGTTTGAGGATGCCCCACAGATGCTCAATAGGATTTAGGTCTGAAGACATGCTTGGCCAGTCCATCACCTTTACCCTCAACTTCTATAGCAAGACAGTGGTCTTCTTGGAGGTGTGCTTGGGGTCGTTACCATGTTGAAATACTGCCCTGCAGCCCAGTTTTCGAAGGGAGGGGATCATGCTCTGCTTCAGTATGTCACAGTACATGTTGACATTCATGGTTCCCTCAATGACCTGTAACTCCCCAATGCCAACAGCACTCATGCAGCCCCAGACCATTATACTCCCACCACAATGCTTGACTGTAGACAAAACACACTTAGCATTGTACTCCTCACCTGTTTGCCACCACACACACTTAACACCATCTGAACCAAATAAGTTTAGCTTGGTCTCATGAGACCACAGGACATGGTTCCAGTAATCCATGTCCTTAGTCTGCTTGTCTTTAGCAAACTGTTTGCAGGCTTTCTTGTGCATCATCTTTGGAAGAGGCTTCCTATATGGTCTGAGCACTGACAGGCCTACCCCCACCCCTTCAACCTCTGCAGCAATGCTGGCAGCACTCATACATCTATTTCCCAAAAATATGATATGACGCTGAGCACATGCACTCCACTTCTTTGGTTGACCATGGCGAGTCCTGTTCTAAGTGGAACCTGTCCTGTTAAACTGCTGTATGGTCTGGGCCATGGTGCTGCAGCTCAGTTTCAGGGTCTTGGCAATCTTCTTATAGCCTAGGCCATCTTTATGTAGAGCAACCATTCTTTTTTCAGATCCTCAGAGAGTTTTTTGCCATGAGGTGGCATATTGAACTTCCAGTGACCAGTAGGAGACAATGAGAGTAATAACACCAAATTTAACACACCTGCTCCCCATTCACGCCAGAGACCTTGTAACACTAACGAGTCACATGACACTGGGGAGAGAAAATGGCTAATTGGTCCCAATTTGGATATTTTCACTTAGGGGTGTACTCACTTTGGTTGCCAGCGGCTTAGACAATAATGGCTGTGTGCTGAGTTATTTTGAGGGAACAGCAAATTTACACTGTTATACAAGCTGTACACTCACTACTTTACATTGTAGCAAATTGTCATTTCTTCAGTGTTGTCACATAAAAAGATATAATAAAATATTTACAAAAATGTTAGGGGTGTACTCACTTTTGTGAGATACTATAAATGGAACTACCTGTGCATCCCTGTGTGGGTAAACATGGCCCTCCATGGGCGTACACTTTAGTATGCTACCTGTGTGCAATGCTTTAGTAGTAATTTAGCAGGAATTTTGCAAGGCATGTTGTGTTTATGTGCACTATTAATGATTTTAGTGTATTTATAGTGAAAATAGCGATATGGTGAACATTTGCGCTTAAAAAATCAGTAGTACTTTTTTTATTCTACAGGTCATGTGCTTTCAGAAAATGTCTGGTTCGAGGGCCGATTCACACTGGTGCGATGCCAAATATCACATGTGATCCGCATTGCTGTGCAGATCACATCCAATGTCTGTGCGATGCAAATTCAGCCATACAAACTGTATGGCTGAATTTGCATCGCATTCGGACCAAACCCGTGCAGGACCCTTTTTTTTGTCCACACCAGAGTCATGTGTGAAATCACAGTTTGTACTGCGATCTGCAAACCGATCTGGGGTGTCATTAACTTTGTATTGACACCTGCAGCAGTTCACAGAGGGCAGTGTGAACTGCCGGTGATTGAGGTACGATGCGGGAACCCGCACTGGATTCACAGGGTTTTCAGCAACACACCAGTGTAAACTGTGCCTGAAGGGACTTTCCAAATTCTGAAAGCTGTAAGTGAAAAATGGTAACCTCTGGATTTTTAGAGTAAATTGTTTTTATATACAGTTTTGCGTACATTCAGTTTTCACCATTTCACAAAAAAGTACAATTTAAAATGTACAAATATTTGTTCAAATATTTGTTATTTATTAACTCAATACAGTTTTAACTTTTATATTTAGTAGGATAGTACATTTTGCCATGTATGATTCCCCTATTAATGATTTTAGTGTATTTTTAGCAAAAATATTGGTTTGATAAACACTTGCCCTAATATCGCCGTGCCTTAAAAATCAGTAGCACCTTCTTTTTATTCTACTGGCCATGTGCTTTCAGAAAAAATATGGTTTGGGGGGTCTTTTGTAAACTCTGAAAGTTGTAAGTGAAAAAGGAAAACCTCCAGATTTTTAGAGAAATGTTTGCGTACGTCTGATTTTCACTATTTCTCAAAAAGGTACAATTTAAAATATACAAATATTTGTTATTTATTAACTAAATACAGGTTTAGCTTTCATATTTAGAAGGATCTGCTAATAATGATTTTAGTGCATTTTTAGCAAAAAATATTGTTTTGGAAAACATTTGCGCAAAATATTGCAAGGCCCTAAAAATCAGTAGTACCTTCCATTTATTCTACTGGCTATTTGCTTTCAGAAAATGTATAATTTGGGGGGTCTTTTAAAAATTCTGAAAGCTGAAAGTGAAAAATGAAAACCTCCAGATTTTTTGAGAAATTTAGTTATTTACAATTTTTTGTACGTTCTGTTTTCACCATTTCAAGTGCAATTAAGAATTCACAAATATTTGTTATTTATTAACTCAATACAGGTTAAGCTTTTATATTTAGTAGGAATTTAACAGGAATTTTGTAAAATTTGCTAAGTTTGTATCTGCTATATATGATTTTAGTGTATTTAGCGAAAATATTGATTTGGTAAACATTTGTGCAAATATCATGGGGCCTTAAAAATCAGTAGCACCTTCATTTTATTCTACTGGTCCTATGCTTTCAGAAAATATATGGTTTGGGGGGTCTTTAACAAACTCTGAAAGCTGTACGGAAACAATGAAAAACTTCAGATTTTTAGAGAAATTTGGTTCTTTACATTTTTGTGTACGTTCAATTTTCACCATTTTGCCAAAAGGGGTAATTTAAAAATTACAAATAGTGGTTATTTATTAACTCAATACAGGTTAGCTTTCACATTTAGCAGGAGTTTTTTTTTTTTTTAAATGTGCTGTGTTTTTATCTGCTAATAATGATTTTAATGTATTTTTAGCAAATAAAAAAAAAAAATCAGTAGCATCTTATTTGTATTCTACTGGTCATGTGCCTTCAGAAATAATATGATTGGGGGGGGGGGGGTCTTTAACAAACTCTGAAAGCTGTAAGGGAAAAATAAAAAAGCAGAGGAAAAATTGTAAAAATGGCCTGGCCCGCTAAGTTTAAAAGTGGAGCATGGGGCCTGGCAGGGAAAGGGTTAATCACATCGGTATTTGCTTTGAACTATGACACAGGCTATTTTTTAGGCCCTCTGTCAAGGTGCTTTGTAACCCTGTAAATTTTTAACTCCTCTAAACACACAAAATTTCTGGGTTGCTGAGCTTAGGGAGAACCAGTCCCACTTCATCACATTATTAAAATTACAAATATATTAATGTAATATATTAATGTAATTTTGGTCCATTGTTGCCTAATTAATGTTCAATATCAATTCAAGAAACCTTGTCTCGATTTAAAGCTGGGTAGGTAGAGGAGGACAGAGGTGATTCTGCTCAATGATAAGCCCCCTGGTGCAGATTGATTGATTGACTGAATAATTGATGAGACAGTTTAGTGATACAAAAGTGAAAGAAAAGCATGACACATCTTAGCTTACTCACCAAAACAAACCCTTTCAAATTATATTATTCGAGCTACACTAATAACCTAAATTTGTTTTGCAATTAATCAGTGAAATAATGATATATCTATAAATGAGACAGGATGAAGGCCTTTTTTCCCAATCCTAAACATTAACTTTTCATAGGGAACATTTCTACTGCTAGTTTTTGTCAGTTTTGTTTTTTTATTTCATTTTTTTAACCCAATTGAATGTTTCATTTAGTTTTGTTTTTCAGTTGATTGAACATTTATTGAAAAGAGAAGAGTCCAATGGATCACCCTACCGTTTCATCAGAATCTGAAGTTAAAATGTACTTTCTTTCTAAGGAACTCTTGTGGAAGAGTTCAGAATGATTTTAGTCCTCTCCTCCAAAAAATATTGATCAATGTTCAGTAATGTTGTGAAGTTAAATCAATATAGCAGGGAGTCTGCACATTCATGGACCAAATAGCTATAGTAATACTGGCATTTAATATACACTGCTCAAAAAAATAGCAACAAAAAAAAAAAAAGAAGTATAGCATCAAGTCAATAAAACTCCTTGGATATTGATCTGGTCAGTTAAGTAGCAGAGGGGGTTTTTAATCAGTTTCGGCTGCTTTAGTGTTGATGAAATTTACAACAGGTGCACTAAATGAGCAACAATGAGACAACCTCCAAAACAGCAATGGTTTTACAGGTGGAGTCCACTGACATTTTTTTCCCTACTCATCTTTTGTAAATATTTTTTTACTAGTTTTGCATTTGGCTAGAGTCAGTGTCACTACTGGTAGCATGAGGTGATACCTGGACCCTATAGAGGTTGCACAGGCAGGCCAACTCCCCCAGGATGGCACATCAATTCATGTCATTGTCAGAAGGTTTGCTGTGTCTCCCAGCATGGAGAAGATTGCAAGAGACAGGCAGTAACTCTAGGAGAGCTGGACAGGGCCAAAGAAGGTCCTTAACCGATCAGCAGGACTGGTATCTGCTCCTTTGTGCAAGGAGGAACAGGATGAGCACTGCCAGAGCCCTACAAAATGACCTCCAGCAGGCCACTGGTGTGAATGTCTCTGACCAAACAATCAGATACAGACATTATGAGAGTGGCCTGAAGGCCCGACGACCTCTAGTGGGCCCTGTGCTCACTGCCCAGCATCGTGAAGCTCAATTGACATTTGCCATTGAACACCAGAATTGGCAGGTCCGCCACTGGCACCCTGTGATTTTCACACATGAGAGAAGGTTCACCCTGAGCACATGTGACAGACGTGAAAGGGTCTGGAGAAGCCGTGGAGAATGTTATGCTGTCTGTAACATCGTTTAGCATAACCAGTTTGGTGGTGGGTCAGTGATGGTCTGGGAGGCATATCCATGGAGGGACGCACAAACCTCCACAGGCTAGACAATGGCACCCTGACTGCCATTAGGTATCTGGATGAAATCCTTGGACCCTTTGTCAGACCCTACACTGGTGCAGTGGGTCCTGGGTTCCGCCTGGTGCACGACAATGCCCGGCCTCATGTAAGCAGCCAATTCCTGGAGGATGAAGGAATTGATACCATTGAATGGCCCCCATGCTCGCCTGACCTAAATCCAATATAACACCTCTGGGACATTATGTTTCAGTCCATCCGATGCCTCCAGGTTGCACCAGCCTGGTCAGGAGCTCAGTGATGCCCTGATCCAGATCTGGGAGGAAATACCCCAGGACACCATTGTCAGGCATGCATACAAGCATGTGAGGGGCATACAAACGAGTACCATTTGCTGCAAGGAAAAAAACTTTTTTTTACTTTGATTTTCAGGGTGTCTTTGAATTCAGCCCTCTGTAGGGTAATAATTTTCATTTCCATCAAACGATGTTGCATCCTTTCCTTCCTAACACATTACCCAGTCTAAATCAGTATAGATATCCAGCATGATATTTTTTACCATTGAGTGATGTGTTTTCAAAATGTTCCTTTCATTTTTTTCAGCAGTGTATATAATATTATACCAGCTATAGCATAACCATTATTCTATTTAAAATCAGTTCTGGAACAATGTGATGGTCTACAGGTACTATGGTGAGTATTAATAAAGAGAACCAACTAAAAGCTTTTGCTTGCGAAAGTATTCGGCCCCCCTTGAACTTTGCCACCTTTTGCCACATTTCAGGCTTCAAACATAAAGATATAAAACTGCAATTTTTTGTGAAGAATCAACAACAAGTGGGACACAATCATGAAGTGGAACGAAATTCATTGGATATTTCAAACTTTGTTAACAAATAAAAAACTGAAAAATTGGGCGTGCAAAATGATTCAGCCCCTTTACTTTCAGTGCAGCAAACTCTCTCCAGAAGTTCAGTGAGGATCTCTGAATGATCCAATGTTGACCTAAATGACTAATGATGATAAATAGAATCCACCTGTGTGTAATCAAGTCTCCGTATAAATGCACCTGCACTGTGATAGTCTCAGAGGTCCATTTAAAGCGCAGAGAGCATCATGAAGAACAAGGAACACACCAGGCAGGTCCGAGATACTGTTGTGGAGAAGTTTAAAGATTTGGATACAAAAAGATGTCCCAAGCTTTAAACATCCCAAGGAGCACTGTGCAAGTGATAATATTGAAATGGAAGGAGTATCAGACCACTGCAGATCTATGAAGACCTGGCCGTCCCTCTAAACTTTCAGCTCATACAAGGAGAAGACTGATCAGAGATGCAGCCAAGAGGCCCATGATCACTCTGGATGAACTGCGGAGATCTACAGCTGAGGTGGGAGACTCTGTCCATAGGACAACAATCAGTCGTATACTGCACAAATCTGGCCTTTATGGAAGAGTGGCAAGAAGAAAGCCATTTCTTAAAGATATCCATAAAAAGTGTCGTTTAAAGTTTGCCACAAGCCACCTGGGAGACACACCAAACATGTGGAAGAAGGTGCTCTGGTCAGATGAAACCAAAATCAAACTTTTTGGCAACAATGCAAAACGTTATGTTTGGCATAAAAGCAACACAGCTCATCACCCTGAACACACCATCCCCACTGTCAAACATGGTGGTGGCAGCATCATGGTTTGGGCCTGCTTTTCTTCAGCAGGGACAGGGAAGATGGTTAAAATTGATGGGAAGATGGATGGAGCCAAATACAGGACCATTCTGGAAGAAAACCCGATGGAGTCTGCAAAAGACCTGAGACTGGGACGGAGATTTGTCTTCCAACAAGACAATGATCCAAAACATAAAGCAAAATCTACAATGGAATGGTTCACAAATAAACATATCCAGGTGTTAGAATGGCCAAGTCAAAGTCCAGACCTGAATCCAATCGAGAATCTGTGGAAAGAACTGAAAACTGCTGTTCACAAACGCTCTCCATCCAACCTCACTGAGCTCAAGCTGTTTTGCAAGGAGGAATGGGTAAAAATGTCAGTCTCTTGATGTGCAAAACGGATAGAGACATACCCCAAGCAACTTACAGCTGTAATCGCAGCAAAAGGTGGCGCTAAAAAGTATTAACTGAAGGGGGCTGAATAATTTTGCATGCCCAATTTTTCAGTTTTTTATTTGTTAAAAAAGTTTGAAATATCCAATAAATTTTGTTCCACTTCATGATTGTGTCCCACTTGTTGTTGATTCTTAACAAAAAATTACAGTTTTATATCTTTATGTTTGAAGCCTGAAATGTGGCAAAAGGTTGCAAAGTTCAAGGGGGCAGAATACTTTCGCAAGGCAATGTAGCAAGCATTGAACCTTTCACATCAATTCATGGCCTAGTCAAAAGCACACAAGGCCAATTTGGGTGGAGATTGGATAACCGGCTCCTATGTTTTTGGCGTGGGACTAGAATTTGGAATACTTGGGATGAAGCTTTGGCAGGTTTCAGCAAACTTCATAGCTGACTCATATACAACTAGATTTCACTTACTTTCAGCTTACTGCGTGCTATGTGGGAGGGTTTGTTACAGTCGACTAATCAGTCCCAGTGTTCTAAATTACTGCTGGGAAATGTCACTTACATCAGAAAGAAATTAGCTTTCCTAAAGCATTCTGTACAAATAAATTCCACAGGATTATATTATTACATTGCTTGAGTAGTTCAGTTAACAAAAGCAGAATTATCTTTTAAGTGTCAAAAAGAAAGACAGATGGGGTTAATGGAACCCACTTACATGACTTCCGGATGACAGGAGGACTCTCTACCACATCTGGCTCCGCATTGTCAGCGATCTCAGCCTTGGGGCAACCTATTATAATATGAGAGGTAGGTTCCACTAACCCCTGTGAACTTGCAGTATGCATGCCAAATCAGGCTAACATTACTAGTAGGTAATTTGTGCAAATATACCCTTGAAGTCAACAAATGCTAGATGCCATCATAATTAATTTGCAAATGAGTTACTTTACATATTTAAAGTGTTATATACCGCAAAGAAAACTTCAACCTTTTATTTTAGAAGCGTCAGAAAATTCTAGCAATGTAATAAAGTTTTTAAAGTGAGTTGAAAAAAGTCTTACTGCTCTTGTTAATAAAAAAATGGTGACTGTATTATAGATACTTTTTCAGATAATACACTTTGTACGGTGAAACGAATGTATTGTTAAAGATGTTCAGTGTTAAGGTAAATCACGTCCATATCTCTTCAAAAGAGTGGTTTCTTACACAGAAAGGGCTGCTGAGGTCGGTTCTAATCATTTCTAATATTCGCTAGATAAATTACTTTCTACAGCCATTATTTGTATGCCACTAATGGGCAAAAAATGCCTCATGGAGGAGTCAGTCGAGGACTGTGCTTATACATTAGCAGCCTAATGTGTAAGTTAAATAACTGAGATAATTCAACTGGTAAAAAGTAGTATGTGTTCTGTAAACTAATATAAAAGAGTACTGAGAAAATGCTAAACTGCTTATTCTAAGTTTCTGCTTCAAAAGATGTCAGATCACAATATGAATTTAACAGGTACCCATGTACATTAGGCTACCACTGTACTTAGGAATGAAAACACAGTTTATTTTTACCCTTATACAAATTATTGAGATTTTTCATCACTCCCTGCCCTGTTGTACTGCCTATATGACATAAAGTATTGGGACACCTGCCTTTACACTAGGGATCAACCGATATCGTTTTTTCGTTGCTGATACCGATACCGATATTTTGGCCATCGCAGGCACCCTGTGGTGGGTGGGTGGCTGGCACAGGGGCTGGCTGGTACAGGGCCTGTGAGCGGCTGGCTGGTACAGTGCCTGTGGCTGGCAGGTACAGGGCCTGGGGGTGGCTGGCTGGCTGGTACAGGGCCTGTGGGTGGCTGGCTGGCACCCTGTGGTGGGTGGCTGGCTGTCTGGCACCCTGTGGAGGGTAGCTGGCTGGCTGGCACCCTGTGATGGGTGGCTGGCACAGGGGCTGTGGGTGGCTGGCTGGTACAGGGCCTGTGGATGGCTGGGTGGTACAGTGCCTATGGCTGGCTGGTACAGGGCCTTTGGGTGGCTGGCTGTCTGGTACAGGGCCTGTGGGTGGCTGGATGGCTCGCTGGTACAGTGCCTGTGTCTGCTGCGGGCTGCTGTGGGTGGGTGTATGGCTGTGATACACTCCCGTGAGACTCTTTCCGACTCCAGATGAGGCTGTCCAAGGCGAAGGAGGTGGCCTAAGAAGGCAGAATGATGTCACGAAAATATCAGCAATATCAGTAACTTCCGGGGCCGATTCTGATATATCGGGGAAATTGCATATCAGCCCATGATATATCGGCCTTGCCGATAATCAGTTGATCCCTACTTTACACGCACATGAATGGCATCCCAGTCTTAGTCCGTAGTCTGCCCACCCTTTGCAGCTATAACAGCTTAAACTCTTTTGGGAAAGCTGTCCATAAGGTTTAGGAGTGTGTCTATGGGAATGTTTGACCATTCTTCCAGAAGCCCATTTGTGAGGTCAGGCACTGATGTTGGAGGCCTGGCTCGCAGTCTCCGCACTAATTCATCCCAAAGGTGTTCTGTTGGGTTGAGGTCAGGACTCTGTGCAGACCAGTCAAGTTCCTCCACCCCAAACTTACTCATCCATGTCTTTATGGACTTTGTTTGTGCACTGGTGCCACCCCCCCCCCCCCCATTGTTTCCACAAAGTTGGGAGCATGAAATTATCCAAAATGTCTTGGTATGCATTAAGAGTTCCCTTCACTAGAACTAAGGGGCCAAGCCCAACCCCTGAAAAACAACCCCACACCATAATCCCCCCCCCCCCCTCCACCAAATGATTTGGGCCAGTGCACAAAGCAAAGTCCATAAAGACTTGAATGAACGAGTTTGGGGTGGAGGAACTTGACTGTCCTGTCCTCAACCCGACAGAACACCATTGGGGTGAATTAGAGTGGAGACTGCGAGCCAGGTCCACATCAGTGCCTGACCTTACAAATGGGCTTCTGGAAGAATGGTCAAACATTCCCATTGACATACTCCTAAACCTTGTGGACAGCCTTCTCAGAAGAGTTGAAGCTGTTATAGCTGCAAAAGGTGGGCCAATTCAGTATTGAACCCTATGGACTAAGACTGGGATGCCATTAAAGTTCATGTGCGTGTGAAGGCAGGCATTCCAGTGTATTTGCTGGATTATTGTGATGAGGATGTCATAATTATTATCTACCTATTAGTAAATGTTTTAACCTAAAAACGTCATTAAAGTGTTACTAAACCCACAACAGTAAAATTAGTCTGTATATGCAGTAAAGCATGCTTGTTATACTCACAGTGGGACCTAAGGGATTAATCCTCTGCAGTGTGTAAAAAGCCTGCTTGATCCCATCTTCTCTGTTATTCCCCAATTTCCACTGTCCCTAAACCATCTCCTGATAGAACAGAGGCCAGGTGACAAGCTACACCTGCTCAGTTCGGTGTGTATTGCTAGAGAGTTTTTTTTATTTTTCTTGGAATGTGATCAGCACAGGGCCAATCAGCTCTGTCCGGACAGAGGGTCAGGGGTCCTGCAGCTTCATAGCACAGTCAAAGTAGATTAAAAACTCCTCTTACTGCTGCTGATGAAAAAAGGTATTTAGCAGTTTATATTTACTAAAACTATTGCATTTCCATGTTCTGCGTACTGTGGGAGATCAGATATAGTGATCCTGGGTTTAGTAACACTTTAAGATGACATCATTGACATATTTTTACTTTTTTGTATTTTTTTTTTGACAATCGGCAACTCCATCAGTGTTTCAATTAGAAAATTATTTAACAGCCAATGAGATAATAATTTGTTGTAACTAAACTCAAGTATATCTAAAGCAAAACTTTAGATTCTCCCCCTCTATTTGTTTTGGTGGGTATTGTTACTGGAAATTTAGAAATTTTACAGTTGGAGGGAATGGGAAATCTTCCAATGGGGGCCATTCTCCCATAGACAGCTGTTTAAGAGGGGATTACGCCTAACTTTAGAATGATTTCCACTCACTTTCTGTTGTGTCACCAGAGCAGTAAGGGAAAAGAAATCTCAATGGGACAGCAAAAAAAGAAAGAAAACCACACTATCAAAACTGAAAAAAGGTTTAACTTAAAGGGTAACTCCACTTTTGTTGAAAAAAAAAAAAACATTCCCCTCTGGGTGATCTATATACATTGCAAGGATTTTAACAAAAACTTTGTTGCAGATTCCTACTTTTTGTTATTCTGAAGAAATCATTGTTTGTTCCTCTGTGCTGCATGGGTCAAATGGGAGTGGTTTCATAATTATCTATCAGCTGTGCAGCTGCAGGGTACTAATGAGGACAGCTGCTGGGCCTGCATGCCTTTAGACGTGTTCCTATTGGGAGTATCTCACCAAAAATGACATTGTTGTTGCAGGGGATGCCTGAAATCTGATGTGTATCTTAGGCAGACTTCTGGGAAAATTGGTGAGCCAATCACACAAGCAGGAAATGATGTTTCTGGGGTGTGGTCAGAACACATTCTGTGTACAGAACAGCTCCAGGTAGCCATATTGCATTGCATTTTTAGAAAATTACAACAGCTGCAGATTGAAAAGGAAAGGTAATTTTTAATACAATTCAATTACAATATGACTTGTGTCACAATTGTATACGCTATATTGTTTTTTTCTTTATTTACTATATTTTTTTCCATGAAAGAGTTACCCTTTAAGATAAACTTTAAAATCATACAGTATTTTTTAGTCCCCAAAGGAATATTTGCACAGCTACCTATTTCACATCTCAAAATACAAAAAATATATACCTGTAATTTTCTCATATTTTTCATTTTTCTTCTTCTTGTTCATATGTAGCTCTGTCAGTTTTTCGTCTATTTCAACACATGGCGGTGCTGGGTTCTGAGTTTCCAAATAGTCTACCTCTCTCTCTAGCCGATCAACGCGGACATTTGTGTTCTCCACCTCATTCCTCACTGCTTCTCGCTCTTTTTCTATGTTTTCTAGCATTTTCAGTACCTGGTTCTTGAAATCTCGAAGTTCGGAGCTGTAGCGGCTGCTATGATCATGCCATTGTGAAATTCTTTCCTGCAAGAATAGTTTAAGTTTGTTAACTCTTTCAATAGGAACCCTTAAAGTAGTATTAAATCCAAAAACAAAAATGTATTACATTATAAATATATTGCAGCTTACCAATGCCTATAAATGGCATCTTCATTTATTTTTTAGGCTCCATGCACACTAGTGTTTTTTTAATTTTGCTGACCAGCCGGCGTAGTTTTTACTCTGTCCCGCGAAATGATATACCTGTAACATCGCTTTGCAGGACCGCTAATGGGTGTGCGTGCCCATAGTCCACAGGGGGAGCCAATCAGCTGGTCAGGTAGCCACGTTTGCTGCCGGGCACCCGCGATCGCTCCCCGTGGAGACAGAATGGCGGTCTGCCTTGTAAACACAGACATCTGTCAGTAATGAACACATGGATCCCGTGTTCCTCTTATTTAGGAACACAGGTCTCTGTGTTCATGCAGCAAGCCCACCCCCCACAGTTAGAAAGCATCCCCTAGGGACACATTTAACCCTTTGATTGCCTCTGGGTTAATCCCCCACAGTTAGAAAGCATCCCCTAGGGACACATTTAACCCTTTGATCACCCCTGGGTTAATTGTGTTTATTGAAAAATCTTACAAACAACAACTTATATACAATAAAACCATAATAAATAAATTAATAAATAACATATTTACAAAATAATTGAATAAAACTATACAAAACCAAAAACCAAACAAGAACATAATAAATAAACCAAATTGCGCACAGCATAAACCCTACGAGAGAGCCAGGCTAAGGAACATCACCGTCACCATGCATGTAGCCTTTTATCAAAAATATATTTTATTTAAAAATCTAGGGGAGTGAAGCAAGGACAGAAAGAAATTGATCACCCCTGGGTTAACCCCTTCCCTGTCAGCGTATTTAGTACAGTAACAGTGCATAGCACTGATTACTGTAGTAATGTCACTGGTTCCCCCAAAACTGTCAAAAATGTCAGTTAGGTGTCCAATCTGTCCGCCGCAATGTCGCAGTCCCGCTAAAAATCGACGATCGCTGCTATTACAAGGAAAAAAATATAAATAAATAAAAATGATATAAATCTTTCCTCTAGTTTGAAGACGCAATAACTTTTGCGCAAGCCAATCAATATACACTTAGTGGGATTTTTTTTACCAAAAATTTGTAGCAGAATACAAATTCGTCTAAAATGATGAAAAGATTTGATTTTTAAATTTGTTTTATTTGGAATGTTATATAGCAGAAAGTAAAAAAATATTGTTGTTTTTTTTTCAGAATTGTCATCTCTTTTTTTGTTTTTAGCGCAAAAAAATTTAAATCGCACAGGTGATCAAATACCACCGAAAGAAAGCTTTGTGGGGAAAAAAAGGACATCAGTTTTATTTGGGTACAGTGTTGCACGACCGCGCAATTGTCAGTTAAAGTAACGCAGTGCCGTATTGCAAAAAAATGGCCTGGTCATTAGGGGGTAAAACCTTTCCGGGGCTGAAGTGGTTGAGCTCCTAGAAGCTGTTATTAGCATTTTTTTCTGCTCCTAGAAGCTAAAAGTGTTATCCTAGGTGTCCATGCACTCTTCTTTAGGCTATTAGCATTTTTTTAGCTCCAGCATCTAGGAGCAGAAAGAAAAAATGTTTTTGTAGGGTTTTGTGGAGCTTTTTTCTAGCAGAAAAATATGCTGAATGCTCCAAACTGCTTCTAAATGCTTAACAGCTTTTTTTTTTTCCCTTCATGTAATGCAAAAACACTAATAATTCTAATGCTCCTAAATGCTCCTAAAAATGTCTAAATGCTATTAAAATGCTGCTAGATATGGCACAAAAAATGCGTTTTCATCCAGTATTTTTTTTCTAGCTTTTTTGGAGCTTATGAAAAACGCTAATTTGCATGGAGCCTTAAGGCTTGTACACACTATAAGAAAATCAGGCGAAAATTTTCGTCCAAAGGACTTTTGTACGGTTTTTGTATGGTGTGTACTAGTGATCGACCGATTTCGCTTTTTTATTGTCGATACTGATACTGATATTTTGGTCTTCGCATATCGGTATCGACCGATATTGGCCTATATTTTCGTACATTAAAAATACATACGTACATTTTTTTTATTTATTTATTTTTTTACAGGTACTCTTGTGGAGGGATCTGGGGTCTAAAAGACCCCAAACCCCTCCTCTGCACCTAAAAGCATTCAAAAGCCCAAGTTTGGCTGTTTTGAATGCTGTATTTTTTTTTTAATCTGGCGCCGAGTATTTGGAAGTGATGTCCTGACATCACTTCCAGGTTTTTCCATGGAGACCCGATCAGAGCCGAATGCGGCTTGGATCTGGTCTTCGGCGACCGTGCAGGCTGGTTGCTCGGGTCTTTCGGTGGGACAGAAAACGCGGGCGAGCCGCAGAAGGCAGAGGGGGGGGCCCTCCCGCTCCTTGTAATCACAGCCGAGCGGCTTCTCAGCTGCATCGGTTGTCATTAAAACACAGCCATTAGATAAAATTGCTGCGCTATAATCATAAACATCAATCATAAATTAAAGGTTCAAAACAAAGGTGAAAAGCAACTGACACAAAAAGACATGAAAACAATATCTTCAAGTAGCAATGTGAAAAAATGGTGTAGTGCTAATCACAGCATAAGCATAATTCAGCTGACAGCCTGAGTCCCATGTGCAATGAAAGTCCAAGTCTATCCAAAAGAGTGCAGAGAGAAGCGGGTCCACCACCAAACAGAGCCACTAAACACTCTTATCAGCTGCTTAGACCCAACAGGGTCACACAACGCCCAAAGTGCTGATGTATTCACAACAGGTGGGATCCAATAACCTCAAAGACACTTCTGCTGCTGTGGACTGGAATCACCTCCAATAGACTTTAGTTGCACTCAGAGGACACAAAGAATCCCCTCATGGTGTAGTAACTCATAACAGTTTATTTAAATAGAAAAGAGAGCAGCTTACATTACAGCAGTCAGTTGTCAGCATTCAGTGTTACAGCAAGATCCGAACGTTGGTTTCCCACCAACAAGATGGCCGCAGCGTCCCTCGTCTGCGCATGCGTCAGCCGTCAGCCAATCCCGACGCGTTTCGTCATACAGTGACGTTGTCAGGGGTGTGGCTAGACGGAGACGCTATACCAATATATAGCCGAGGGAGGCGGGTCGCCGAACAAAACCCCGGAAGTGAACGCTCATCACAAGCGTTCCACCAACCGGAAGCCACCAATGCCTTGCACAGGAGATTATTGCGGAGCAACAAATAAATAATATGATATAATAAAACCCAATTCATATTCAAATGAGCAGTGGGCTGCAATACATATATATTAAGCTCATCTTAATAATATCATTATAGAATAGCTCAGACCGGGAAGCAGCTCCATCTAGTGGTGGGAAAACAGTACTGCACAACCAATTGATAAAATGACTATGTATATACACATAAAAATGCTGAAACCATCAACAATAAAAATACAAATACATAAAAGTATATATGTAAAAAGCTGGTAATAATACTACTACATTGGACTAAAAATGATTAAAACATATTTAAAAGGTGCAACTAGTAAGTCTAAAAAGCTGGATAATCAAAACAGGGAAATTTCAGGAGGAAATAAATAGTAAAATACTCTGAGGGAATACAGAATCTGGAAGGGAGCAAGGCGTTTAAGAATTGCTAATAAATGCATTTACGTCCCAGTCGATATTAAGGCCAAAAGGGGCATAAGATTTTATTTTATATATCCAGGATGTCTCCAATCTGGATACGCCTCTGGTCATATTGCTCCCCCTCTAGCTACCCGTAAAGCGGTCAATACCCAGGAACACAGTGCCACTAGGATCCCTATTGTGACATAAATCGTAGTGCCGAGAGACACTATGCTTCAGGAATCCTTTTAGTATATTGGCCACATGCTCCTGCAATCGGATATGAAGCTTACGGATAGTTCGGCCAACATGGCACATGGACACCTAATCATGTATACAACATGTTTAGTGCAGCAAGAAATAAATGGTCGAATACTATGCGCCTCCTGTGTGGACTGCGACTGGAAGGAATCAATCCTCCTGCCACCCGCAGCATTTATTTTGCAGATGGCGCACCTTCTACAGGGGTAAACCCCCCCCCCCCTTTCCTGAAAAAAGGAAACTCTTCTAGGTGGATTTAAAACATTCGGGCTATCTGCAACCGCAACGGGGGCACCCCTCTAAACACCACAGAGGGTATAACCGGGAGGGAAGAGCCAAGTACGTTATCATTGCGCAATACCCCCCAGTGTTTGCGTAAAAAAAATTTGACAGAATAGTGCTGTACAGAGTATGATGAGAAGAAGGCATGTTGAAAAGAGTCATTCCTCTCTCTCACCCTTGGCTGTAACAGATCCATTCTTTCTCGTTGATCAGCTTTTGAAAAAGCATTATCCAATTCAACCTCACTGTAGCCTTTCTCCAAGAATCTATCCCGGAGCACAGAGGATTCTCTTAAAAAATCACTCCGATTGAAGCAATTACGTTTGAGTCGAAGGAATTGACTGACAGGAACGGATTTCAACCATGCCGTATAATGGCAGCTGGTTGTTTCAATAAATCCGTTCCTGTCAGTCTCCTTAAAGAAGGTTGAAGTGACAAGATGTCCATCGACCACCTTGATGTTAAGGTCCAGGATGTGAATCTTTGATCTACTCCACTCATATTGCAGGGAAATGCCCTTGTCATTGGCATTAAGGGTCGTCATGAATTGACTCAAAGATTCAGGATCACCATCCCATAGGAGGAGGATGTCATCAATGTACCTGCGCCAGAGCACCAGCTCGGGCACAGGTACACCGCCAACGACATCCTCCTCCCACCTGGCCATAAACAAATTGGCCATGCTCGGCGCGAATTTCGCGCCCATGGCAACTCCACAACTTTGTCGATAAAAGGTGTTATTATACCAAAAGTAGTTGTGATTCATTGCAAAGTCTAATAGAGACAGCAGGAACTCCCTCTGAAAACTCAGAAGTGTATCTTGCTCCAGGTAATAGGCAACCGCTTCCATACCATGGCGATGTGATATTATAGTATATAATGACGACACATCTGCCGTTGCCAGGATATAGCTTTCCTTCCATGTTACCTGTGCCAATTCGTTAATAACCTGTGTGGAGTCGCTAAGGAAAGAGGGCGTCTTCAATACCAGCGGTTGTAAAAAACTATCAATATATTTACCCACCCGGGAGGTGACAGAGTCCACGCCACTGATGATCGGTCTCCCGGGTGGGTTTACTGGGTCCTTGTGCACCTTCGGTAAATAATAGAACCCGCGGTGCTGAGGGTACTAGAAACGCCCTTTCCTTCTTGGTTAATAACTTTTTCTGAAACTGTTTACCAATGATAGTAATTCAGTCTTATACCCGTTGGTTGGGTTTGCGGCCAGAGGGACATATGTGTCCCGGTCTGACAATAGTCGGTTCATCTCGGCGTCATAGGCGGAGGCATCTAGGATCACGATGCCCCCCCTTTGTCCGCCGGTCTGAATACAATATCCTTTCTTTCTTTTAATAGTTTCAACCCCTTTTGAAAGGATGTAGTAACTCTTGGCCTGTTTAACTGCAACTGATCAAGATCCTTAGCTACCAGGTCTCGAAACACTGATAGAGAAGGTGCCAGAGATCCAGGGGGATTAAAGGTTGAGGAATTTTCAAGAGTAGTGCTTCTGATCCCCATAGAGTAGTCAGATCTGGGATGAGCCGGTTTGGTCATTAAGTACCTTTTGATATTTAGTTTCCGAACATACTTCTGCAAGTCAATAAAAGTTTTGAATTTATTGAACATTTTGGGAGGCGCAAATTTAGGCCACGATTGAGGACATGCTTTTCCTCATTAGAAATAGTGGCGGAACTTAAATTAAATAGTCCACAATCTTTCAGAGCCGCCTCCTTTTTACCTCTGACCCTCCTCCCCCCTCGGGTCCCTCTTTTGGGTTTTTTGGCCTTTTTACTCTTGGTGTACCCCGAGGAAAACCCTGATATCTGTCATCATCATACTGGCCAGAATACGATGATGCCATATTCGGGTAATCTACCTCCTGATGGTACTGTGGGGGAGGTCTATAGTAGCCGTTTTTGGGCTGGGTATAAAGTGGACCCTCCCCTTTCATTCATCGGTTTCGATTTGCTGTGAAACAACGAGGAAAATCGAGCGATTGTTCGCCCAATTTTTTTTAAGTATTTACCCCACTTTTTTGTTTTCTTTGGGTTTTTTTCACCTGTTGATCCAGCCATAAAGTCTGTTATTTTTCAACTTCCTGTAACAAACCAAGCTGTTCTACAAAAGCGTCAGTTAGAGGACCAAGACAAACCATTTGTCACTGACAGAAATCCTTACAATGGTCTGCTTTTATTTATTTATACATTTAAATAATAGCCTTTATCATAAGAGTAAAATAAAACTTTTGGTGTAACTGCTTGCCCGTGCTCTGCTCTATAGTTGGGTGGGGGGGGGGGTAGGGTGTAAATGGACTATGCTGTCCGTTTACACCCAACTGCCCTCTGATTCGATTCACATAGACAGAGGACAAATTTCCTTCCATTAAGGTAGAGGTAGACAGGTGTAAATGGACACATGTCTGTTTATACTTGCCGATCCATAGGCTTGAAAAGAGGGTCCGATCAAGTCCGCCTGAAATATGACAGTGAAAGGGTCCAAAGACAGGAACTATGTTACTGGCCAGAAAAAAAGTGTGTGGGTGGGGGGGGGGGGGGGTAGTCTACAAATAAGCAAACTAATGCAACCAACACATTCAACGAATTCTGAATGACTTCTGGACCGGAAGATTTTTCCCCTTTTTGCATTACTTTAACAATTGTGCGGTCGTGCGGTGTACCCAAATAAAATTGATGTCCTTTGGTTTCCCACAAATACAGTTTTTTTTTGGTGGTCTTTGATCACCTGTGTGATTTTTTTTTTGCTCTATAAACAAAAAAAGAGCGACAATTCTGGAAAAAAAAAAAACGATATTTTTTTATTTTCTGCTATATAACATCCCCCCCCCCCCCAAGAAATGTAAAAATCAATTTTTTTTTATCATTTTAGGCCAATTTGTATTCTGCTACATATTTTTGGTAAAATTAGTCCCAATAAGAGTATATTGATTGGTTGGTGAAAGTTATCACGTCTACAAACTACAGGAAAGATTTATTTAATTTTTTTTATTTTATTTTTTTTTACTAGTAATGGTGGTGATCTGCGATTTTTAGTGGGACTGCGACATTGCGGCGGAAAGATCAGACCCCTAACTGACATTTTTGACACTTTTGAGGGTACCAGTGACATTACTACAGTAATCAGTGCTAAAAATATGAACTGTTATTGTAATAATGACACTGGCAGGGAAGGGGTTAACCCAGGGACGATCAAAGGGTTAAATGTGAGCCTAGGGGGTGTTTTCTAACTGTGAGGGGGAAGGGCTTGTGAAATCAACACAGAGACCTGTAATCCTAAATAGGAGGAACACAGGAGCTCTGCTCTGATTGCTGAGAGAACAACGATCTGCTGTGTTTACAACAGCAGACCACCGTTCTCTCTTCACAGGCAGCGATCGTGGATGCCCGGCAGCAATCACAGCCGCCATCCCCCTGCATCAGCTTCCATGTGCATCCCTTGGATCGATCCTGCGAACCGCCGTGCAGGTACGGTGATTCACTGGAACCTGCTGACCTGCCGACATATATAGCCAGCGGCTGGTCAGCAAATGGTTAAGAATTGGTAAGCTGCAAAATATTACATTTTTGTTTTTGGGTTTAAAGTAGAATCATAGGTACATTTTTTTTTTTTATCTTGGGTGGAGCAAGGGAGGGTTATAACCCCCTATCAGATTTTTTTTTTTTTTTTTGCCATCTGTGTCCCCTTGCGGAGTTTTCCCTTCTCTTCCTGTCCCATAGCCAAACAGGAAGTGATAGGAAATCCCTACAAATTAAGGGAATTCCTTGGGGACCCCCAGTCACCAGAACTAGTGTCCCCATTGGAAGATTCCCCCTCTATTACTTTTTGGGGACAAGCCAAAACTTGGGATTTTCTTTTACTTTCACTTTCGACAATAATGGTAACCAGGACAAATAGAGTGAGTAAATCTCCATAATGGGGCCACAGGCAGCAATAAAAACTGACAGGGGTTTGAATACCACCCACCCTACCCAAAATCAAAATAAAACATTTTGCCTTTAGTTCTACTTTAATACCACTTTAACCCCTCCTGGACAGCCCTACGCAGATATACTGCCACAGGGCGGCCCTCCTGTGCCAAATCACGTACCTGTACATAATTTTGCACCCTGGGTCTGCCCGCCGGCGACCCTCTCCCACTAAATTGGACATAGAGGGAGCCAATCAGCAGATCCAGGGGACCCAATGTTTGCCGGCACCCTGCAAACATTCTCAGGAGAGGCAGAACAGCAGTCTGCCTTTGTAAACAAGGCAGACCGCCATTCTCTGAGAGCGGAAGATGGAGATCTTGTGTTTCTGATAAGCAGGAAAACAGATCTCTGTCTTCCCCTAGTCAAAGCATCCCCCACACAGTTAGAAAGCACCCCCTAAGCTCACATTCAACCCTTTGATTGCCCCTGGGTTAACCCCTTCCCTGCCAGTGTCATTATTACAGTAACAGTGCATATTTTTAGCTCTGATTACTGTAGTAATGTCACTGGTCCCCCCAAAAGTGTCAAAAATGTCAGTTAGAAGTCCGATCTGTCCACCGCAATGTCACAGTCCCGCTAAAAAATCGCTGATCACCTGATGTTAACCCCCTTCCCTGCAAGTGTCATTAATAAAGTGACAGTGCATTTTTTTTAGCACTGATCGCTGTATTGTTTCACTGGTCCCCAAAAAGTGTCACTTAGTGTCAGATTTGTCTACTGCAATGTTGCAGTCCCGCTATAAAACCCTGATCACCAACATTACTAGTAAAAACAATTTTTAAAAAATCCATAAATATATCCCATAGTTTGTAGACGCTATAACATTTGCGCAAACCAATCAAAATACGCTTATTGGGATTTTTTTTTTTTTTTTTACCAAAAACATTTAGCAGAATACATATTGGCCTAAATTGATGAAGAAATTTGATTTTTTTACATTATGCTATAAAACTTACCCAATAAAAAGAAAATTTATAAATTCTAATTTCTTCATCAATTTAGGCCAATATGTAGGCCAAAATTTTTTTTTTTTGTTTTCAAAACTTTTTTGTTTATAGTGCAAGTGATCAAATACCACCAAAAGAAAGCTCTATTTGTGGGGGGGGGGGGGGGGGAAAGCACATTGTCGTTCGACCGCGCGATTATCAGTTAAAATAACGTAGTGCCATATTGGAAAAACTGGCCCGGTCATGTAAACCTTCCGGGGCTGAAGAAGTTAAGAAAATCTTTTCCTATAAGCTTTTTTGTTTGTTTGTTTCCCAGAATTAGTTTTTAGACAATTTATTTTAAATCCAACATATAATGTCTTTTAAAATTATAGTATTTATGTAATTACTTTTAGTCTTTTAGTAACCTCACTTGTGTAAACAGCAGATTTGGTCTTTGAAGCAAGACAGCTGCTGCATAGACATTCGCTTTCTGAAGACTTGTGTGAGATACATGCTTATCTTTGATGTGGTTGCATGTTTTTCTTTTTTTTTTTTTGCTCTTGGAAGTGTATTAAAGAGCAGAGAGGAAAAAGAAAGGTCACGCACTAAACCTACAGTGTGGAAAACTCAGAAGAGCAGCACATGCTCAGAATGTACATCCACGTCAATGAAATAGCGATAAAACCTTTTCATGTTGACATTTAACCAAGAGCAAAAGGCTTCAAAGATGAAATAGTTCACCAATTTATACCTAAACCCAAAAAGCAAGTTTATCCAGTTTGGACATGTATTTACATGGTAAACAACATAGGGTTTTTACAACTAGAGTCTGTAGGCTTTGGTGTTCTGGATTTAACCCACCAAACCACTTTATTTAACCTGAACATGTACCTACCAAGGGGTAGAATTAGGAAGCCATTTCTAAATTAATTAATGTGTGAGAGAGTTTTTATTCATCTTGTTTATAATGTTTTGTTTCTGTTATGTTGTGAAATTGTGTAATCTTCACAATATACGCTATTTTGACAAAAGTATTGGGACACCTGCCTTTACACGCACATGAACTTTTGGCATCCCAGTCTTAAAGCGGAGTTCCACCCTGGATTTGTTTTTTTTTTTTTTTAATACCCCCGGGACAGTCAGGGCTAGTGCATTCCACAATGGCTAGCCTCTGATCTGTCCCGGGTTGCACTTACCTGCAAGACGAAATACTTACCTTGCAAACGTCTTGTCCAGCGCTGCCATCTCAGATGTGGGCAGCTTGAAGCCAGCGCGTCCTCTTCGGCGTCTTCTTCCGCCTTCTGTGGTCCCACGATGCTCTGCGCCGGCCCCGACGTCACTTCCGGGTCGCGCGCGTCACCCCTCCACAGCTTCTGGGCATGCCCAGAAGCTGTTTAGAAGGGGATGACGCGCGCGACCCGGAACTGACGTCGGGGCCGGTGCAGGCGCAATGATTCCTGGGAGCTATGACGTCCAGCTCCCAGGAATCATTGCAGAGCCAGGAAGTGACGACGGACCGCGGCCGAGGAAGGAGGAAGAAGGAAGTAAGGTAAGTATATTTTCTTCGCTACGAGGTAAGTAAAAAAAAAAAAAAATATGCGATTATCCATTTCTTTTTCAGGTGACCCGGAGCGAGAAGATGGAGGTAAGTATAAAAATAGGGTGGAACTCCACTTTAAGCCTAGTACACACGCAACGAATTTCCGCCGACCGGTCGTCTATCTTTTGTCCAGAGTGGTGTCTGTTGGTTGGAATGTGCCTAGACTGCACACAAATTTTCCCGCACGACAAAATTCTACTTCAGAAGTGATGTCATGTGTTGGATTGCTTTCTTTGTGTTCTTTCTTCTCTGAGCATGCCCAGTCTTGCTCATAAGATTTTTCCCTGTTGAAATCTGTACTGACCGCACGAAAATCGGACGTGTTTTGACAAAAACAAAAACTTTTCGGCCCGAAAAGTCAGAGTCGATTGTCGAAAGCATCATACTAACAAGCCGAAAATCGGCAGATCAGTTGTCGGACGAAATTTCCCAACCGAATTTCGACTCGTGTGTATGGGCCTTTAGTCTGTAGGGTTCAATATTGAGTTGGCCAACCCTTTGCAGTTATAACAACTTCAACTCTTCTGGGAAGGCTGTCCACAAGGTTTAGGAGAGTGTCTATGGGAATGTTTGATCATTCTTCCAGAAGCGCATTTGTGAGGTCAGGCACTGATGTTGGTCAAGAAGGCCTGGCTCGCAGTCTCCACTCTAACTCATCCCAAAGGTGCTCTATTGGGTTGAGGTCAGGAGGTGCAGACCAGTCAAGTTCCTCCACCCCAAACTCGCTCATCCATGTCTTTATGGACCCTTGTTTGTGCACTGGTCCAAATCATTTGGTAGAGGGGGGATTATGGTGTGGAGTTGTTTTTTAGGGGTTGGGCTTGGCCCTTAGTTCCAGTCAAGGGAACTCTTAAGGTGTCAGCATACCAGGACATTTTGGACAATTTCATGCTCCCAACTTTTGGGAACAGTTTGGGGGTGGCCCCTTCCTGTTCCAACATGACTGCGCACCAGTGCACAAAGCAAGGTCCATAAAGACATGGATGAGCGAGTTTAGGGTGGAGGAACTTGACTGGTCCACACAGAGTCCTGACCTCAACCTGATAGAACACCTTTGGGAAGAATTAGAGCGGAGTCTGCAAGCCAAGATTTCTAATCCAACATCAGTGCCTGACCTCACAAATGCGCTTCTGGAAGAATGATCAAACTATCCATAGACACACTCTTAAACCTTGTGGACAGCCTTCTCAGAAGAGTTAAAGCTGTTATAGCTGCAAAGGGTGAGCCAACTCAATAAAACTGGGATGCCATTAAAGTTCATGTGCGTTTAAAGGCAGGTGTCCCAATACTTTTGACATTATAGTGTAAGTATAACAAGGGTATAAATATTAGTATGAAAAATAGGTATGCTACCAATGCTATCAAGTAAACACTGCAACTGTAAAAAAAAACAGAAAGCTCATTCAATTTACCCATATGTGTACTTTGTAATCCCCTTCGTTCAGAAAATTCCTTATGGGGTCAGGAGGAGGCCAGGAGGAGTGTATAGAGCGGAAGCCGTGAGCTATCTCTTCTTCAGTCTCATCTTTCTGTATCACAGATCTCATTACATTTCTAAAGCAAGTTTGGGCTGTAGTAATGTTTTTCTTTATTTTTACATCAGGCTTTTTGTGTGTGACTGGCAGCAGGGTGCTCGTAGTTAGTATTCCAGCATTACAAGCAAGTGTGTTCCAGGATCACCCAACTTCCCACTAAATGGAGTACAGTGGACTGTGCATTCCGGTTATGCCTGGATAAAACCCTGACGCACTGAGCTTTGCTCCTTGTATTAACCTCAATGTTTTAGTTTCAATTTTGACTGGAGTATACTTTTAATTCTTCTGACATTTCTTTATTAGTTTTCAATATAGTACTCCTAGTCCAGCTGCACTCTGCTGAATGATTCCTACCTCTACACTTATGAAATTTTCCTCTATAATGAACTCTGATTTGCTTTGGGATATTTTTTTATTGTATGTTATGCTTCTAGATTGCGAGTTAGAGGTCTGTATACTTTCATTTCCTAGATTAAGATTCTGTTCTTTAGCGTACACTACTTTAACTCGATAACTATCAGTCATACGTTTTATGAGTAAATGTTGCTTCAAGCAAAAAGTAAAGATTTCTTTACTCAGTGGAGTTTTTCCTAAAGTGTCGTTAAAGTGTTACTAAACCCACAACAGCAAAATCAGTCTGTGTATGCAGTTAAGCATGCTTGTTATAGTCACTGTGGAACCTAAGGGGTTAATCCTCTGCATTGTGTAAAAAGGCTGTTTGATCCTGTCTCTCCTCTAATCTTCCCCTTCAACTGACTCCAGAACATGTCCAGGTAGTACAGAACCTTTGGAGTCAGGCTGCACATGCTCAGTTTGGTGTGTATTGCTAGAGAGTTTTTTTTTTTTTTCTTGGGAGAGTGCATTTGATCAGCACAGGGCCAATCAGCACTGTCCAAACAGAGGGTCAGGGGTTATGCATCCTGATAGGACAACTCAGTGCAGTAAGGAAACTCCTCCTACAAGCTTTAACTAATGCTCGGCTGACACTGATAGAAGTCCCAAGACTGCTATAAACTGCTGATGAGCTGCGTAAACTGTCGGCGCTATATAAATCCTATATAATAATGAGAAAAGGTATTTAGCAGTTTATATTTACTAAAATAATTGCATTTCCATGTTCTGTGTACTGTGGGAGGCCAGATATAGTGAATGCAGGTTCCTGGGTTTAGTAACATTCTAAATTCATACTATGAAAAACCCTCATTACATGCTATATAACAGAGTGTTCATACTCACAAAGCCACTAAAGCTTTATAGCATTAAAGGATGTAGAATAAAATATACCTGGGTGATCCTGCCTTCAACTCTCCTCTCCATTTTCCCTGTGTAGTGAACAGGTTGACATTATGTAAACCAGTGTCCTCTACGGAGCATGCTCAAATTTGCGCTTCCATCTAAGCTCTAAATTTACTCTTTTTTTCGTATCTGTTCAGCCAACATAACTATAGAGTTACACATATGGTGTATACATAGTGGTGAATGACACTCCCCTCCATCCCTCCTTCCTCTTTCTCCATGTCCTCCTATTGCTAAACACTATGGGGGGCAGCATGTAATATGGTTATTGATTACATTCACTAAGAAAATTTAAAAAAAAAAGCTTAGTTTTATATATCTAATGGAATTGATAATACCTGTAAAATTTAAAAAAGAGCCTTGTATGCAGATGCTGTCTGAACAAAAATGAAAGCTGAAGTCAATCACCTTTGATTCAACCTTCACCATATTAATGCTCAAAAAATACACATTTGGTGTTTAATAAAGATATATAGGGGGCTGTAAAACAGTTATTTGATCCTTATAATTTAATTTTAATTCCTCTTCTGAAACCAAGCCTTTCACAAACTAACTACATGTTGATTTAAACCACAACCGATACAATGCATAGCAGAAGCTCTCATTGTATCCTGGTGTGGCAGACCTCTCAGCTGAGAAGAAAGTGTAATTATAGAAAGGGTAAAAGATTCAATTATTCTATGTACAGATGGTGCAGAATGCCATAAAATTAGGGGTTCCATTTATAAAGTAGTGGTATGGCCTCTACGCAACCATACAATTGCTTTAAAACAAAAAACACACAACACACTTATAAAGCACAATGGCAAGCAAAGCACAAATAAAACGAATGAATAAAAAACAGCCAGGGTGAGAGCCCCATATTCACCTGACCTGTTAAAGATAGGTGACTGTCATATCCTCCAATCACAGAACTCTCTTTGTTGCATTAAGCAGAGTGATCTGTGGCACACCGCAGGCTCAACTCTACAAACTTGACACTGAAGCATGCACTTTATGAATGGGCTGTAAAATGCAGGACGCAGTCTGGAGTAATAATGCAATGAATAGCAGAGAGTAGATAGTGACATCAACTCCATCATATGCTGTAGCAATTGCAACTAGGTGAGTGTGTTCGGCTAATGGCGGCACAATGCCACATCCCCTAGATAATATGCAAAAAAAAAGAGAAGTCCCGTCGGGATTTTTAGGGCTTCCAGGGATTCTCAAACTACGGCCCTCCAGCTGTTGCAGAACTACACATCCCATGAAGCATTGTAAGACATTCACAGACATGACTAGGCATGATGGGAATTATAGTTCCTGAACATCTGGAGGGCCATAGTTTGAAGACCCCCTTGCTTAGGTCGACCAATAGGAGAGATAGCAGAGAGCGTAGTAGACAGTAATAAAATTCAATTGTTTGTTCACCAGTTATAACATAAGTAAAAAGGGATAAATATATCACCCAAAAAATACATAAAATCAAAAAAACACAAATATGTAAATGACATAATACCAAACATGATAAGTTCTGTTCGTGGTCTAAAACGTATAGTCGGTCTCACGGAGTGCGAGATCAGACTAATTGTGTTGTAGACATCCCGATATGTTTCGAAATCTGAATGATTTCTTCCTCAAGGGAAACACAGAGCACAAACATATTCTTCTAGAAATGCAATATACGTAAATTCGTGTAGCACCACCCCCGCAGGAGCTGCTGATTATATTATTGGGTCTACACCCTGCCTAACAACCCAATCAAATTGGCTCGATCCCTCCTCAGGCACAACTGACCCAGAATAGGACTGGACTATCAAATAGATACACAGGTTGGAATACAATACTTCACTATGCAACAATACCTTGTTACCTTCTTGAATAGTAGTCCTTCTGGGTGACACAATGGAACAACGCACAAGATTGTAATTAACCAAACTTAGTTTACTATGTATCAAATTGAATAGGGGAGATACAATACAATACAATACAAGTCCATAAAAGGTTATTTAAAACAGCTTTAAAAAGGTAAAAGAATGCCCCCACACTCCTCCTGCATTAAGGCTAGACACAGTACCAGGTAGGTGGGCCTATCTGAGTCCCTCCCCCAGAGTTCTCTTCTTTCTTGTTGATCTTCGCTAGCAAGGTTATTGAATAGAGCTCATTTGTAATCCAGATTAGGAATAAAGATCAAGAGAGAAAAAACAACGAGCTGTTAGTTGTCACCGCAGGGTGTCTGCGTAACTGAGCAATAACTTCTGCGAGAGAGATAAGCCTCTGGCGACTCCTTTACAGACCTTATTGTTTGTCTATGAGTCTCCTGAGAGAGTATGGTGATAAACCCCGGGGTTTTATCACCTCCTGCTGCGCTACCGCTATCTGTAGATAAAACTGTCTCTTCAGCAGATAAAGTCAGTTATTGGGCATGTGCCCTCTCACCAACAGAAGTTTCTCCTTCGCGCGCTTCCACTGCGGTCTCAGTCCTTTGGCTATATGCCAGCCGCGCGGGGTCCTTCTGGCGGATGACTTCCGGTCTCGGCAAACAGCAGTATGACCTCCAGGAATGTGCCTCGTGCTTGAGATGGGACGGTTCCACGTCGTCCCTCCAGGCTAAAAGGCTCTGGCCCAATATCCAGTGTCAGTCCTTCACTCTCGCTCGCTGGTTCCTCAGAGTCCAGCACAGAAAGGCCCCCCCACTTCGCGCGCTTCTCTCTTCCTTTAAATAACCTCCCCCATAGTGCCGTGCGGTGCAGCCGTGCACCCTGGATCTTGCAAAGCAGCCTGGGAGATGTAGTTTCTTCATCTTGTGAAAAGGAAGTCACAGCCCGGGAAATTCCATGCAGCTACCACTAGAGGGAGCCTAGTTCCTGGATCTTGCAAAGCAGCCTGGGAGATGTAGTTTCTTCATCTTGTGAAAAGGAAGTCACAGCCCGGGAAATTCCATGCAGCTACCACTAGAGGGAGCCTAGTTCCTGGATCTTGCAAAGCAGCCTGGGAGATGTAGTTTCTTCATCTTGTGAAAAGGAAGTCACAGCCCGGGAAATTCCATGCAGCTACCACTAGAGGGAGCCTAGTTCCTTCCCACATATCAAACAGTGTCTTTAGGCATGTTTAACCCCGCTACACACTCCCCCCACTTGAGAAACTTTGGTCCCCAAAGAGGTCAACAGTATGTACCCTAGTGCATAGGTTGGCATTATACAACAAAAACATTAACATTTTGCTGAAATAAGTCAATCTGAATACATCCAACTTTGTATTCTAATAGCAGTGCAACAGTAAAACGATAAAGTGCAATTAATAAACAAATAAGTGATTTCTACAGTGTTAATATAGTGCTGATTTCTAGTGCTTTTATATAGTGCTCCTTTAAAAAGCACATGTGCCTTTGCAATTTCTTAAACACTTACATCTTAAAGTTTGTGTTGAAAAAAAAACATCAAAAGGTGAGAAAGAGAAAAAAACATATAGTGAGGTCAGAGCAACAAAATGTGCGCAAACATTAACTCACAAAGTAAACCAAATTGTGAACATCAAAAACTGTGCTTATTATAATGGCCAAACCCAATATCCTTATGTACAAACTTAAATGCAAACGTTTTCTACTTCAATACTTTGTTCTCATGATCTCTCACAGACCCCCCAAAACTTGGGTGGCTTGTACAGTTGTGCCTGGGGGTGAGCTAGGGTTGTCCCCCACCAAATCTACAGTGGAGGAACTAGGCTGGTCAGGAGATCTTTTGGAGGTAAAAACAGCTTCTTCCGAACATTCACCCAATTGATCATAGGTCAGTCTCTTAGGTGGGTGAATGACTCTCCTTTCCCTCTGTTCCCGTGGAGGCATGCTCTCAGAGGTGCTAGGATCAGGCACTTCTGAGGATTCTTCAATGTCCCCCTCCTCATGTTCCAACACAGAGGAACCTGATGGTTCAAGAGAGGTCAGTTCTTCTTCAGAGAAGGGTGCAACCTCCTCCTCAGGATCTTCATCCTCAGCTGCTTCTTCTGGAAGCATATGAAAGGGTATGAATTCAGGGGCTTCTGCCCGAAGGGCTCCTCTATCAGCCAAGTCAGATGAAGACAGGGAGGCAGGTGTGGGTTCTGGCAACTGAGATGACCACAACCAGTCGGGTACCTCCTCTTCATCTTCCAAATCTTCAGATGGAGAACTTCCCTCTCCCTCATCTGGGAGCGTCGTCTGAGATCTGGTAACTGGTCTGGACCGGCGAGAAGTCGAAGGGGCCTCTGACAAGTCTTCCACAGGGGGCATACGAACCGCTTCAGAGAGAGGCAGCAAATGGTTCCGATGCCAAGCCTTCAATGGACCCACACTTCCTTCAGGCCGAATTTGGTACACAGGAAGGTTTGGCAGTTGCTTGCAGATAACATAAGGTTGGGACTTCCAGCGGTCTGCCAACTTGTGTTTTCCCGGGACACCCAAGTTTCTCAACAAAACCCTGTCCCCTGGTTGCAGGTCATGGATCCGAACTTTTAGGTCGAAATTTTTTTTATTCCGCAGTCCACGTTGATCAGATGTGGCCTGAGCCTTGTCATAGGCCGCTTTCAGACTCTTCCGCAGTCGGTCCACATATCCTCTATGCGATGCTGAAGAGGTATGATCAGGCGAAATGCCAAAGGCCAAATCCACTGGCAACCGAGCCTCCCTTCCAAACATCAGCCGATAAGGGGAATATCCAGTAGCATCACTGACAGTGCTGTTGTAGGCATGCACAATGGCAGCTACGTGCTTGCCCCAATGCTGTTTCTTCTCTGAGCTCAAAGTCCCCAACATATCCAAAAGAGTCCTGTTAAATCGTTCAGGCTGGGCATCCCCCTGTGGATGGTAGGGAGTGGTTCTAGTCTTTTGAATGCCTAACATATCTAACAGTCTCTTGATCAGTCTGCTTTCAAAGTCCCTTCCCTGATCAGAATGGAGGCGTTGTGGTAACCCATAATGTACAAAGAACTTCTCTACAAGAACTTTGGCTACCGTTGAGGCCTTCTGATCCCTTGTTGGGAATGCTTGAGCATATCTGGTAAAATGGTCTGTTACCACAAGGACATTCCCCTGGCCACTCAGATCAGGCTCTAAGCAAAGGAAATCAATGCACACCAGCTCCATGGGTCCCTGACTTTGTAGATGGCCCATTGGGGCTGCTTGACGTGGCAGAGTCTTCCTCTGTATACACCGGACACAAGAATGACAGTATCCTTCAACTTCGGCCCTCATACAAGGCCAGTAGAACCTGTCCCTGACAAGCTGAAAGGTTCTTTCGGGCCCCAGATGGCCATGATTATCATGAAGAGCGGCCAGAACTCCCTCTCTGTATTTAGCTGGTAAGAACAGTTGCCACTTCTCCTCCAGATCTTCAGATGGACCTCTCCGGTAGGCCACTCCTTCTCTGATCTGTAACCGGGTCCACTCTCTATGCAACAGACGGGCCCCCTGAGGGGAGTCAGTTAGAAGCAACTCAGGGCTCTGGATCTCCAGGGCTTCCAAGAGAAGTTTTCCCAAAGGGTCTTCCAACTGCTCCTTCCGCAAGTCCCTTTTGGACAGCCGGGGCAAACCCTCCCCTTCAACTTGGGTCACCTGGCAGTAGCATTTGGGTACTCCGATAGCCGAAACCCCAATCTCTTCTGCTCTTGACCCTCCTCGGGATCGAAATTCAGTTCCCTGATATAGGGCACGCACCCCTTCTGGAGCCAAATGAGTCCATTCTTCCGCAGGTTCCTGTGGAACATGCAACCTTCTGGATAGGGCATCTGCATCCCTATTTCCGATTCCTGGCCGATACTTCAGGCTAAAATTGAAGCTAGAGAGGGCAGCCAACCATCGATGTCCTGTTGCATCCAGCTTGGCCGTAGTCAACAGATAGGTGAGGGGATTATTATCTGTCTTGACAATGAATTCAGCTCCGTACAGGTAGTCTTTCAATTTGTCAACCACTGCCCACTTCAAGGCCAAGAATTCAAGTTTGTGAGTAGGATAATTCCTTTCAGCAGGCAGTAGGCTTCTGCTCACATAGGCAACAGGTCGCAGATGACCCTCATGCTCCTGATAAAGTACCCCCCCCAGCCCATCTCGGCTGGCATCAACATGCAGTTCATATGGTTTTGTGGGGTCCGCATAGGCCAACACAGGGGCAGTGGTTAGGGTTTCCTTCAGCTGGACAAAGGCCCCTTCGCATTCCGGGGTCCACTGATCCTGGATGGATTCCTTAGCCTTCCGGGGGCCTATGGTGGACTTCGCCGGCTTTACCAACTCAGGGACATCATCTTCTTCATTCTTCAGGAGCTCATTTAGGGGTCGGGCAATCTGGGCGAACCCCTCCACAAACCTCCTGTAATAGGAGCAAAAGCCCAAGAATGACCGGAGTTCGGTCACATTTGTGGGTCTCGGCCAGGAAGCAACAGCATCCAGCTTGTCCGGGTCAGTGGCCACCCCTTCTTCAGACACGATATGGCCCAGGTAATGGACCGAGGACTGATAGAATTGGCACTTCTCAGGAGAAAGTTTCAGACCTTCTTCATGTAGCCTCTTCAAGACCTTTTCCAACCTCTCCTCATGTTCTTCTAAAGTTCTGCCAAACACGATAACATCATCCAAGTATACCAGTACCTCTATCAAATTCATATCTCCAACGGTCCTCTCCATCAGCCTTTGGAAGGTAGCAGGGGCCCCGGACAACCCCTGAGGCATGCGATTGAACTCAAAGAACCCCACAGGGGTGATGAAGGCTGCTTTCTCCCGATCTTCAGGGTGCATGGGGATCTGATAATACCCACTCTTTAAGTCCATCACACTGAACCACTTCGCCCCTGACAGACTCTGTAGGGCATCTTCGATTCGAGGAGTGGTATACTGGTCTGGGATGGTTCTTCTGTTCAGCGTTCGGTAGTCGATACAAAGCCTCAAAGATCCATTTTTCTTCCGGACTACCACTATCGGGGAAGCATACGGGCTCCTGGATTCTCGGATAATCCCGATCTTTTTGAGCTCTGCCAGCTGTTGACGTAGATCTTCTAAGTCACCTAAGGGGACTCGCCGGACTCTCTCCCTGAAAGGCTTGTCCTCACTCAGGCGGATCTTATGAGTGGCGCTCCTGGCACATCCCACGTCAAACTCGTCCTTAGAGAATATTTCCCTACATCGAGCAAGTTGTGCCTTGGCCCTCTTCACCCATTCCGGCGGGAGGGCAGCGTTTCCAGAGCAAAGCTCCTCTATAACCGCTTCACCCTGTTCCTTTTCTTTGAAATCAATGGGGGCAACTGGGGTAGCCGGGTTGACTTGGCCCAGGAGCACTCTAGCCGGTACCTTCACTGGTGTAATAGAGGTGTTTCTGACACTCACTAAAACCCTTCCACGGTTTTCCTGTAACACCTTCAAAGGGATCACCTCAGGGATCACTTCTATCCCTCTCTGTCTCTCCTTTTGACCTGATTCAAAGATAATGAAGGGACCCGGCTGTTGCCATGTGAGTTTAACAGAAGCCTTAAAACAGGCCACCTCTCCTGGCTGTAAGACCTTTTCTGCTCTATCCAGCTTCCAGAGTCGTCCAACTCCTTCTGCGGGGGTCTCTTGCTCCAACACTAATCGTTGGTAGGCCTGCCGTAGCATGGGATGGATCCTTGGCGCCTGAGCATCTTGTCCCTGGACCAGTTGTATCAGAAGGCGCCTTACCAGGTCAGTGTTTGTTCCTACGATGAGAGAGCTTTTGTTGGCCCCTGGTGGACGAGGACAGACCACCGCTAAGGTGTCGAAGGTTTCCGCTTCACCAGCCACTGATGGATCAAAGGTCAACTTGATTGGCAGATACCCGTCATAGGGAAAACTTTGGGTCCCAATACCCCATATCTCCAGATCTTCCAACTTCTGCAAAGGTAGATGGGTAAGATATTTATCATAGAAGTCTCTATACAAAAGAGTCACCTGGGCCCCTGTGTCAAGGAGGGCTCTTGTGTAAATTCCTTCCACCTGAACCGAGACCACTGGGGAGGGCCCGACCAAGTTAGTTGGGAATTCTCTTGATGTAGCCTGGTTGTCTGATTCAGTTCTCTGTACCCTGGCCCTCTTCTCCTTTTTCTTCCTTGATCTGGGCCCCCGCTGAACCCGGTGTGCATTGACTTTCCTTCCCTCAGTAACCCGGAGTCTAGAACTGGGGGTATTATATTTGGGTCTGACCCCCTGACTCAGTTTCCCTGATCCTGCACCACTTCTGGAGTCCCTTAAGACTGGCGGACACCCGGTTGACTCCTTCACCGGTGTCCTCTGAAGTTTCCCGCTGGCTCGCGAGGTTTCGCGGCAGCATTTCCTGAGCTGGGACATACCCTTCTAACATGCCCAACTCCCCCGCAGTTGAAACAAGTTAACAATCTTGCAGGCCGTGGCTCTGGATCTGTGCTGAGACTAACAGGTTCATCTGGCCTCTCCGATATACTCCCCTTGGGTAGAGTGGATACCTGACCAGTCAGGATGGACACCATTTCTATCAACTGAGACACTTGGGTCTTTAGGAGTTCAACTTGAGAGTCACCCTCTTCCACACTTATCACTCCAACCCGGGCAGTTGAGTCAAACTGCCGACTTTTCTTCTTGTTGTCCAACATAACCTCTTCCTCTCTGACCATTCGAATCAGATCGGGGTATTCTAGAATGCCGCCATCTCGACGAGTTCGTAACAGTATGGCAATGGGATCTAAAGGTTGAGCCCCTTTCAGAACCTGTCGTGCACGAGTCTCATCTATTTTCCGGTGGTCTATTCCTTTCTTTAACAGAATCTGGTGGATAATCCTATCCAGACGTTTAATGAATTCGGACAACTTCTCCCCCTCTTCTTGATAACAGTGGTCCAACTGGTAGAGAAGTTCAGCCGCGTTCTCCGTCCGACCAAACACATCTTGCAGAATGTCCAAATAATCCTGTGCAGTGCAGTTCTTCTTGCTAAGCTTTAGATTACGTACAGCCTCTAATGCAGGTCCCCTTAAACTCTCTGTGATTCTCTGCTTCTTGTGCTGTTCTGGTACCTCCCATTCCTCCAAAGCCTGAGTGGCGGTATCTAACCACTCTTCGAACCCATCTTCTGCTGAAGGCACAGGCTGTTTCCCAGAGAATGTCCGGAGCTTCCTATATCCAGTCATCAAATAGCTCGAGGAGTCCCTACTACATTTTGCCACAATCTCCCCAAGAACAGCACACAGTTCTGAGCTAAAAGTCGACAAAGGTGATGACTCAGGATGCCCTTCTTGGACACCTTTTTCTTGGCTGGATACCCCAGGGGTGGTGGATGAGGGACCCGCAATAGGAACTCCTGGATGTATCAGGAAAAGTTCTGTTTGGTCAGTAGTTTTTACACTGTTTCCGTTGAAATAATCAGGGACCCCCTCCCTCCACTCACACAGTGCATACGTGTGTGGGACAGTGGTGTCAGTTTTCATGTCAATCACCCAAAATTTCCTGTCTGTGGATAGTGCCCTCAAAACAGGGAGGAGCTTTTCTTCAGTCCAGGCTTCTCCCTTGATTTCAACCACCAGGCCATTTTCCACTATGACATTCTCTTCCTTGCACCACTCAGCAGCAGCGACAGGATCCATTTCTGCGTGGGAGGGGATTCTATGGCTGAGAGGGTTGTATTGCAGGACTGTAGAAATCCCGGACGAGCCCCCACGTGTAGCACCACCCCCGCAGGAGCTGCTGATTATATTATTGGGTCTACACCCTGCCTAACAACCCAATCAAATTGGCTCGATCCCTCCTCAGGCACAACTGACCCAGAATAGGACTGGACTATCAAATAGATACACAGGTTGGAATACAATACTTCACTATGCAACAATACCTTGTTACCTTCTTGAATAGTAGTCCTTCTGGGTGACACAATGGAACAACGCACAAGATTGTAATTAACCAAACTTAGTTTACTATGTATCAAATTGAATAGGGGAGATACAATACAATACAATACAAGTCCATAAAAGGTTATTTAAAACAGCTTTAAAAAGGTAAAAGAATGCCCCCACACTCCTCCTGCATTAAGGCTAGACACAGTACCAGGTAGGTGGGCCTATCTGAGTCCCTCCCCCAGAGTTCTCTTCTTTCTTGTTGATCTTCGCTAGCAAGGTTATTGAATAGAGCTCATTTGTAATCCAGATTAGGAATAAAGATCAAGAGAGAAAAAACAACGAGCTGTTAGTTGTCACCGCAGGGTGTCTGCGTAACTGAGCAATAACTTCTGCGAGAGAGATAAGCCTCTGGCGACTCCTTTACAGACCTTATTGTTTGTCTATGAGTCTCCTGAGAGAGTATGGTGATAAACCCCGGGGTTTTATCACCTCCTGCTGCGCTACCGCTATCTGTAGATAAAACTGTCTCTTCAGCAGATAAAGTCAGTTATTGGGCATGTGCCCTCTCACCAACAGAAGTTTCTCCTTCGCGCGCTTCCACTGCGGTCTCAGTCCTTTGGCTATATGCCAGCCGCGCGGGGTCCTTCTGGCGGATGACTTCCGGTCTCGGCAAACAGCAGTATGACCTCCAGGAATGTGCCTCGTGCTTGAGATGGGACGGTTCCACGTCGTCCCTCCAGGCTAAAAGGCTCTGGCCCAATATCCAGTGTCAGTCCTTCACTCTCGCTCGCTGGTTCCTCAGAGTCCAGCACAGAAAGGCCCCCCCACTTCGCGCGCTTCTCTCTTCCTTTAAATAACCTCCCCCATAGTGCCGTGCGGTGCAGCCGTGCACCCTGGATCTTGCAAAGCAGCCTGGGAGATGTAGTTTCTTCATCTTGTGAAAAGGAAGTCACAGCCCGGGAAATTCCATGCAGCTACCACTAGAGGGAGCCTAGTTCCTGGATCTTGCAAAGCAGCCTGGGAGATGTAGTTTCTTCATCTTGTGAAAAGGAAGTCACAGCCCGGGAAATTCCATGCAGCTACCACTAGAGGGAGCCTAGTTCCTGGATCTTGCAAAGCAGCCTGGGAGATGTAGTTTCTTCATCTTGTGAAAAGGAAGTCACAGCCCGGGAAATTCCATGCAGCTACCACTAGAGGGAGCCTAGTTCCTTCCCACATATCAAACAGTGTCTTTAGGCATGTTTAACCCCGCTACATTAGTATTGTAGAAGGGGGAAGAAAACCACAAAACAGATATCCAAGAAAAACATACATCTGTATATAAGAAAAATAGGGGGCGGCATAACGTATTTACAGTGTGTGGCTGTGTCAATATCTTGATGTAAGAGGTAGCCCCGAACATCCACGTTTATCCTCTCAAAGGAGAGGGTAGTATAGAAAGGGGGGAGGACGCGGCACTGGTTCCAGGCAGGAACCTATATACAAAACTATATATACAGAATTGCCGTAGGAAGAGCTGTTGTCTGTGTTCATAAGGATGTGTAAAAGCAGATCGCTCACGAGGACCGCTACTGATCTCTCACTCCATGAGGCCAACTATACGTTTTAGACCATGAGCAGAACTTATCATGTTTGGTATTGTCATTTACATATTTGTGTTTTTACTGTATATTATGTATTTTTTGGGTGATATATTTATCACTTTTTACTCATGTTATAACTTGTGAATAAACTATTGAATTTTATTACTGCCTACTATGCTCTCTACTATCTCGCCTATTGGTTGGCCTAAGGCCAAAAAATCCCTGCAGGAATTCTTCTTTTTTTCTTTTTTTTGTCCATCATATGCTGTGGCACGAATTTAGATGTATATATCACTTAGCAGGGTTTCTCTTTAAGCGTGCTAATACATTCCAAAAAATGAAGGTTAACAGCCCCCAACATCCCCCCCATCCACTACATATGCCCCAACACAACTGAGATGAGCACATATCCCTTTGCCAAACACCTCAGCCTGTTCTGGGCCAGACAGCTTTTAGATTTTTTTGTGATCCTGCTACTAGCGTGTATCCCGAAATTAAGACATCCCCTGAAAATAAGACCTATTAATAGTTTTGCCTCTCACTGAAATATAAGGCATCCCCCCGGAAATAAGACATCCCCGAACATAAGGCCCCCCCAAAGCTTACCGGTACCATAACTCTGGACCGTAGCGGCCGCACAGCTCACTGTAGGTCGCAGCACAGCCGGTGCAGACAGGACAATCAGAGAGCCCACACTGCCGCCTGCTGCTCGCTCCGCCCTGACAGTGAGTCGCACGGGGCACAGTGTGTGGACACACAGTCGGGCACTGAGCACTGGTGGCTGAGGTAGGAAATGTCTGATTAAGTTGTGGGGGGGGGGTGACTGGCACAGGGGTGGGGTATCACTTACCATAAAATGACACAGGAGGATCAGAGGGGGCAATCAAAATTGCACAGGAGGATCAGAGGGGGCAATCAAAATGACACAGGAGGATCAGAGGGGGCAATCAAAATGACACAGGAGGATCAGAGGGGGCAAAATAAGACATCCCCTGAAAATAAGACCTAGCGCATCTTTGGGAGCAAAAATTATTATAAGACACTGTCTTATTTTCGGGGAAACGCGGTAGGTAGTACTGTACCCACAAGATGATAAAGTATAATGGAAAGGCCGTCTAGTTGTATCAGTGAAACCAGGGATATTCTGTTACTTAAAAAAAATGTTGGAATTAATATGAATGCTACTTCACATCCACTAAGACCATGCAGATAGATATTTTTTTGTTTATGATAACAGGCAGACCCACAGATTTTCCCATTATTAACCTGGAATAAATGCATCCACATCTAATATCCAGCTGTGTATCCATATATAATGTGTGGAGTTATAGAATTTATAGAAGATGTGGTTTTTCCTTACTGTTATGATACACATAAAGAGACTGCTATAAAGGCATATGTAAAAAACAGATGAAGCAGACATAATAGTATTTGCTGGGGAAAGTTTTCCTGTCTTGCATCACTCTAATGAGGTGGCAGTGGAGAAGTTGTGCACAACGGCCAATACTTTCACAAATCAGAGACTAGCAGTCTGAAGGATTACATAAAACTCTCTTTTACAGATCAGAATATTCAGACATCAACCATTTAAAAAAGTTGACAGCTGACATCACATGCATTTGACATTTGTTGATTACAGGCTGAATATAGAGACACATAGTTAGTCTCTATTCAGATATAGGCGTCTCGGATCGCGGGCAGAATTGCCACGATTATGCCCACAATCCCGAACCATTGCAAGTCACGGGGTGTGATTCCTGTGACTTGCAATGGCACCCCGAACACGGCGCAATTTTGCTGCGATTGTCACCCAATTAATCAGGGTTAAATCATGCAAACAGAATCGCGGGATGCCTGTCCCCCAAAAAAAGTGCAAGCACTTGTTTTCGACGACAGGCGTCCTGTGATTCTGTTCGCGCAATTTTACCGCGATTCGTATGGCGACAATCACGGCAAAATCATGCTCGTTTGGGGTGCTGTTGCAAGTCACGAGAATCGCACGGGTGTCCCGTGACTTGCAACGGATCAGGATCACAGGCAGAATCATGGTAATTCTTCCCGTGATCCAAGACGCCTATATGTGAATGGAGCCTTAGAATTTTAATATGCATTTCACATGTAAAGAAAGCAGCAACTGACTAGGGACCCATTTCCATATTTTGCTGCGGTAATGCACACATTGTTGTGTATTGAGGCACAGTACATTGAAGCAGCACAATTACTTTGAATTACGAATGGCACCACAGGTCAAATCTATGTACGAGTGTGTTAACATGCATTGCATTACTGCAACACATATGTGTGAATGTGTTCTCAGACTCTATTCATCCCTGAAGATCTTGTAGCTACAAAATGCTTGAAGCGGAACTTCACCCAAAAGGGGAAGTTTCGCTCCTTTGCATCCTCCCCTCCCCCCTCCTCTTTAATTATTGGCACTTTGAGGGATGGGGGGAGGATATACCTGGTTTTGACAGGTACCTGTTCCCACTTCCGGTCAGATGGCCAGGGCCATCTGACCGGAAGTGCACCCCCTCTTGCCCCGCATCCTTCTGGGATACATCACAGGTCCCAGAAGACTGCGGGACCATTCACATAGCACAGCGCGGCTCATGCATGTTTCAGTGGGAAACCGGCTGTAAAGCTGCAAAGGTGAATGACGAATTGGCTCGGGTGAGGACAACGCTGGATCCCTGGACAGGATAGTGTCCTTATAGCTAAGGAAAGCAGGTGTATAGGTGCTACAACCTTTCCACATAACAGCTCCACCCGGTGCTCAGACCCGATGTCCGCCGGTCACACTACGATCGTCGGTAGAGCGGAAGAAAGGCGGGCGGCTTATGTAAACAAGCCGCCTGTCATTCTCCCCTGTGTAAAAATGGAGATCAGACGGTTCTACTATGTAGAACCGTTGATCTCTGTTTTTACAATAGTAGACATGTCCCATCACAGTTAGAAGCACGCCCCTAGGACACACTTAACCCCTCCCTCTCCAATACAGTTAACCCCTTCCCTGCCAGTGTCATTTTTACAGTAATAGTGCATATGTATAGCACTGATTACTGCAGTAATGTCACTGGTAACCCCAAAAGTGTCAAAAATGCCAGTCAGGGGTCCAATCTGTCCGCCGCAATGTCGCAGTCCCGCAAATAAAAAATCGCAGATCGCCGCCATTACTCGTTAAAAAAAAAAAACACCAAAAATGACAAAAATCTTTCCCTTTGTTAGTAAACGCGATAACTTTTGTGCAAACCAATCAAAATACGCTTTTTGCGATTTTTTTTACCAAACAAATGTAGCATAAAACAAATTGGCCGAAAATGTTAAAAAATTTTGATTTTTACATTTTTTTTTTTTTGGGAATTTCATATAAAAAAATGTGAAAATATTGTTATTTTTGCAAAATTTACGCTCTTTTTTTGTTTATAGCGCATGATCAAAAAATCGCACAGGTGATCAAATACCACCAAAAGAAAGCTCTGTTTGTGGGAAAAAAAGGACATGAAATTCGTTTAGGTACAGCGTCGCACAACCGACGCAATTGTCCGTTAAAATCACGCAGTAAAAAAATCGCAAAATAGGCCCTGGTCAGGAAGGGGGTAAAATCTTCCGGGGCTTAAGGGGTTAATAGGAATAATTTAAGAAACACATCACAAGAAAAAAAAAAAGTGTCCTTATAGCTGCTGACTTTTAATTTTTCTGGGGGAGACTGGCACTCCTCTTTAACATTAAACATTTTATTTTTTAAAATGGTACCTGTTTACAGATATGCGTTTAGGTGCATGTCACTCAAAAAAGTACAGGAGCTTCTTTTCAGGCAGATTTGGGCATTTTGGGCCCTGAAGACTTCAACAGGAGAACTGAAAAAAATGCACAATATGCACATTTTTACGCACATCTACAGTATAATAAAAGTCTATGAGGCGTGATCCTGCCCAGAAGCTTCTGTACAGCAAATTGTTTCTAATGCTCATGAAAAACACAAAAAAAAATGTTGTTATTTGAATATGCTACACTCAACCCTAGGGGGTTGGTTTACTAAAGGCAATAGACTGTGCACTTTGCAAAGTGCAGTTGCTCAAGAACTTAGTAAATAGGGTAAAGCTTCACTTTGCAAAGAATACCCAATCACATGCAAGGTAAATAAAAAGAACAAAAAAAAAACAGCATTTTTACTTGTACATGATTGGATAATGGAAGTCAGCAGAGCTTCTGCTCATTTACTAAGCTCTGGAGCAACTGCACTTGCAGAGTGCAACTGCGTTTTGCAAAGTGCACAGTCTATTTGCCTTTAGTAAATCACCCCCTAAATGTCTTAATATTAATTATTAATGATAATAATTTATTGCTGATGAAATTGAGATGTTGAGAAGATAAAATGTAGTGCTCCCGCAAACCAACATAACCATATGTCGGTTTGCGCAGTATATCTGCGGTAGGTGGTCGGCAAGTGGTTAATGAGCAGCGACAAAACTTAATCTAGAACTCTATCTAAAAGACATCTTTGTCTTAAAAAGGGCATAAATAATAGCAATAGACATGTGTAAAATGTACTACACTGTTTGTGAACTTTCACCCAACTTTCACAGGTGGTCAAAGCAAATAGCCTGCACATACCTCAGCTCCAGCGATGACATCTTTTGCTTATTCTTCTTTCAGAATATTCAGGTATTGTTACTGGCCATGTCAGGATGATGTAACTTCCGCGCATGCGCACAGCAGTTAATCTACCCCAGCACTAAACATATGTCTGGATTGTACACTAAGCTGAGCATGGGCAGCTCAGTGCGCACTATAAAAAAGAGTTTGCAAGGAGGAAGGTAAGAATTTGACAGTCACTGCTTAATAAATATGTCCCTAAACGGTACACAGCAAGGTCAAATTTATATAAATATATATACTGTATATACCATACATACGTTTTATACCAACACAATTTTCACATAGTAGTTAGAAATATATATATATAAATATATATACTGTATATACTATACATACGTTTTATACCAACACAATTTTCACATAGTAGTTAGAAATATATATATATATATATATATATATATATATATATACATATATATATAAATATATATACTGTATATACTATACATACGTTTTATACCAACACAATTTTCAGATAGTAGTTAGAAATATATATATATATATATATATATATATATATATATATATATATATATTTTTTTTTTTTTTTTTTACAATAAGACTAGTAGCTCTTATACTGAAAGAACATTGCATTTCAGTTTTCTGTTCCTTCACATGGCTCTGCATCCCCTTTATTCTGATATAGTCTGAAACAGATTCAAATCTGATACATAACTTGCTTCCCCTGGAAGTTGGTTTTCTTTCCAATCTCTTCCTTTTTTGAGTGACATTTTCTAAATTTACCCGTGACAAACTATGCTAGGGATTTTTCCCTTTAACTCACTTACTACGCAGTTTTCGAATGCCAAATTTCAAGGCTATAGTGGATATTTGCTGAAAGATATTTCTATGCCAGCTAAGCAAACGTTCATTTAGAAAATACGGGGATCTTAATACTTGACAAAAAAAATAAATCAACAGTGGAATTTTCCAATATTGGACTTTAGATTTGAAAAGGCAACAACTACGCTGACAATTGGGCCTTTAATAGAGCATGACCTACATTGGTGTCTGCATCACGTCATACATCTTTAAAATGAAATCAATAAAAATCTAGTAAATTTGTGTGATTTCTAAGTCTTTTTCATATGCAAGGCTTTTACAATAGATGGATGTGTTCATATATTTTTCACATCATACACCTCTGTCTGATGACTCGAATTAGCTAATAAATATTACAGAGCAACATTTAATTGGACTAGCTCCACTTACCTCTAAAACTCCCATCCTTGTTTGCATGTACTCCAGAAATGCTGTCTGTACTTGGGAATGCACCATGGTGACAAGGGAAAGGAGGACGCAGGCCACAATCCCAGCCATCTTTGGCTCCCTCCGTCGTTGATTTGTAAGATGTTCTTATTCCAGCAGGCTTTTCTCTTACCAATAGTGAAAAAGAGTTTGGGCACAGTTGTGCTCTCCTGCTCAGCTTCCAGCCCACAGCTCTGGAATTCCTGGCTTCTTTTCCTTGTAGGAGGGATTTTGTCTCTGCACAGCTCCATTCTCCTGTCTTTATTAAATCCAGATGTAAGACAATTGCTAAATACTGCCAGGAACCCTTTCATCTCCAGTTTCTGCTTTAAAAGTAATTTCAAGTATAAACTTTGACATTATTCGCACAATGATGGATTCAAATAGACAAAGCAAACATTTTTTTCTCCATACCAAACCATTTATCTTCAGTTACAGTGAAAAAATACACAAGACAGTTAATGTGAACATAGATGGCAAGATCTGATAGGCCTCTACAAAACAATCCCTGGTTAGAATGCCAGGTGTTACCAAGACCGTCACTCCTAATGCCTCATACACACGCAACGATTGTTGGCCGTGAATTTTCGGCCAACGTCCGATCGGCCGATTGTCAGCTTGTTAGTATGATGCTTCCGACAACTGACTGCGACTTTTCGGCCGAACAAAATCTGGTGTGCATGCTATAAAATTTTTGTTGGCCGTCAACAGAACGGCCGATTGTTCGTCAGTCAGTACAGATTTGGCAGACAAAAATCAGATGAGCAAGACTGGGCATGCTCAGAGAAGAAAAAACACACAGAAAGTAAACCAGCACATGACATCACTTCTGAAGTTGGTTGTTGTTGGCCGAAAAAATTTGTGTGCAGTCTAGAACACATTTCAACCAACACAACAGCACTGGACAAAAGACGGCCGATCGGTCGGCCAACAATCGTTGCATGTGTACGAGGCATTACTCATAATTGTGTCTTTACACAAAACTTCTATATCACAGTGAAGGCTGTCATAGTTGACCTCTCCTTTGAAAATTTCTAGTTGCTTGACTTTCATGTGGATCCAATGGCTTCAATATGACTGAAGCGTCAAGTATGAACATCAAGAGTTCTGACTTCACCAGTTGCACACTTGCTCTTTTGTTTTCGTGCTCTATCGGTATTTTCATTATAGAAGTTAAAGTTTGTAAGACAAGGTGGAGAGGGGAGTGGGGAAATCATGATCTCCACCTCATCAAATCAGAGAATGTCTTATATTCATTTTAAAAATAATGTGTTCTGTGAATGGTGGCTGTGGCAAGCTAGCGACACCCTCCCCGTTTGGCCCAGGACCCGTAAGATAGCGGTTATCACTGTAGTAGTGTTGATTATTATAGTGATTGTCAGGTTCCCCAAGGTATGAGATATGAATACTTACATAGGTTTAAGCTGCAATAAAGACCATACAGTAAAACCTTGGTTTGAGAGTAACTTGGTTTGAGAGCGCTTTGCAAGACAAGCACATTTTCTAAATAAATTTTGACTTGATATACAAGCGATGTCTTGATATACAAGTAACGTCATGTATAAAAAAGAAGAGAGGAGCCTCTAAAGTGTAGCAATATGGTTACATTTAATGAAGGTTCAATATTTAGCAACTCACATGGTTGATGAATAAAACAGGCACATCTAAGTATGCAGGCATCTGGGGTAAAGCTGTCCACATAGACCATCCTCTGCACAGTCATAAATGTCATCCCTTTCCCGCTTCACTCCACGAGGGATTCAAAGCCTCACTTTCAGATCACTCTACTGCAGGCTATTCTTCCCGGTCACCATTGCAGACTGACAGTGGTGAGAGCCGGTGGTTCAGAAGATGGTCTATGTGGACAGCTTTACCCCGGGTGCCTGCATACTTAGATTTGCCTATTTTAATCATCAACCATGTGAGTTGCTAAATGTTGAACCTTCATTAAATGTAACCATATTGCTACACTTAGAGGCGCCTCTCATCTCTCTTATATTCTGTAGCTCTGCTAGATTTTGCTTCTAATCCCCTTGGGAAGGCTGCATATTGTGGATGGACATTTTATGGTTACACAACCTATCACATTGCTATAATCTTTGTATATAGACTATAAACTGAAGGACTTGTGGAAGGAATCATCTGAGTTTCCATTATTTCTTATGGGGAAATTCGCTTTGATATAAGAGTGCTTTGGATTACAAGCATGTTTCCAGAACGAATTATGCTCGCAATCCAAGGTTTTACTGTACTTGGAGGGCAGCTTTACTTTAATTTCCCCCCCAAAAAAGCAGTGCTTGTAAAAGAACACCGCCCCTTTCACCGCTCACAAGCCAGGCTTTATCCTTCCCAATTCCCTGAAATGATTCATGTGCCAAGACCCTCTAATACGCTCTTGCCCTGCTGTAGTCCACCACCCAAATAACAAGCTGCACACAGAAGATGTTAAACTCCAGCCAAGGTTTCTTCCAATGGTTTATTGCAGGGATTCCCAAACTACGGCCCTCCAGTTGTTCAGGAACTACAATTCCCATCATGCCTAGTCATGTATGTGAATGTCAGAGTTTTACAATGCCTCATGGTATGTGTAGTTCTGCAACAGCTGCAGGGCCATAGTTTGGGAATCCCTGGTTTATTGCAATGACAGCACACTGCTCATGTCCACCCAAAGCCATGCCCCCAACATGTTTCACCCAAGTATGGCTTCCCAATAATTATGCCCTGCCATGGGTGAAATATAATGGGGGCATGGCTTTGAGTCAAGGTAAATGGTGTGCTGTCATTGCAATAAACCTTAGCTGGAGTTGAATGTCTTTAGTGTATAGCCTGTTATTTGGATTGTGTAAAAGAGCACTTACCTGCCCCTCCATTCTTTTCTTTTTAGCGCTGCTTAAGGATCTTATGTATCAAACACTTTCCAGTATGTTGGATGCGTAGTGGGCGCTGAGTTTCCTTCAGCTGTCCCTTATGTTACTACTCTATTCTGTAGTGACAGAGGGGTCAGTGGGAAGAACCACAGAGCACAGCAGGGAACCAGGAGATCAACACGCCTGCAAGTATCGAAAGCAGAATATTGCTCAGACAATGGGTTCTCTGAAACTGAAAAAAGATCAGAATATGAGCAGCAGAAAAGGTGAGTGTTAACTGTGTTCTTTTACAAGCACTGCATTGCTTGCTGTTTTTTTCGAAGTGATGGCGTCACTTTAATCCAATTATCAATGTAACAATGAATTAATATAATGAAAAGAAATCAGGTAAATTGGCATACTGTCTGCCAGTCAGTCCATGTGGTAATTATTAGTATAATTATTTTGCTGCTCTATTGGGCAAGAGGAATCTAATCCTACAGCTTTCAAAGGCTGAATAAATCTCACTGGGATCTACCAACTCTCTCTCTCTCTCTCTCTTTTTGGTGATAACCTTTAGTCTGGAGATTAAAGTAATAAATTACGCCTCTAATCAGAAATTTGGATTACAGTCAAAATAACAGAGAATGCAAAACAACTGAAGAAGAATATTTTAATGTGTAAAGAAAAAGTTATAATCTTAAAAATACAATTAATTTAAACTACATATATATATATATATATATATATATATATATATATATATATATATATATATAAATGACCCCAAACTATGTGTGTTTTATTAGTATTTGTAAAATAATTTGAAAACTGCTCGACCACCTGTGGTTGAAATTCTTTTTCTATTGTGAATAAAATATGAGTTTATGAGATTTGCAGATCATTGCATTAGGTTTTTTTTTTTTATGTAGATTTTACACAGCGTACCAACTTTTTTGGAATTAGGGTTGTACACACAAAAAATTTTTAGCCCTAAAAAGAATTTATATGTACAACCCCAATTCCAAAAAAGTTGGTACGCTGTGTAAAATCTACATTAACCACTTGCCTACTGGGCACTTAAACCCCCTTCCCATCCAGGCCAATTTTCAGCTTTCAGCGCTCTCACACTTTGAATGACAATTGCGTGGTCATGCTACACTGTACCCATATGAAATTTTTATCATTTTTTTTCACACAAATAGAGCTTTCTTTTGGTGGTATTTAATCATCTCTGGGTTTTTTATTTTTTACAAAAAAAAGAAATAAGACAGAAAATTTTGAAAAAAAAAAAAGTTTTTCTTATTTTCTGCGAGTAAATTTTGAAAATAAATTTTTCTCCTTTACTGATGTGAGCTGATGAGGCGGCACTGATGGGCACTGATAGGCTGCACTGATGGGCACTGATGAGGTGGCACTTATGGGCACTGATGAGGTGGCACTTATGGGCACTGATGAGGAGGTACTAATATGCCGCACTGATGAGCACTGATAGGCGGCACTGATGAGCACTGGTAGGCGGCACTGCTGGGCACTAAGAGGTGGCACTGAGAGGTGGCACTGCTGGGCACTGAGAGGTGGCACTGATGGGCACTGATAGGCGGCACTGATGGGCACTGGCGGATGGCACTGATGGACACTGACGGGTGGCACTGATGAGCACTGATGGGCGGCACTGATGAGCACTGATGGGCAGCACCATCAGTGCCCACACTCAGTGCCCATAGTGCTGCCAGTCAGTGCTCATCAGTGCCTAGATGAGCAGGCACTGATGGGCACTGACTGACAGCACTATGGGCACTGATTGTGGGCACTGATGGGGGGCACTGTGGGCACTGAGTGTATGTTTTTTTACCTCTAGTAATCAGGGCACTGGTGATCGGTGCCCTGATTACATTTGTTCTGTGTCCCCGGCGCTGGGCAGCTCTCCCTCCTTCCTCACACTGCAGTCTCCGTGTGAGGAAGGAGCGCTGGCGATGAGAGATGATCTCATATGTTTACATATGAGATCATCTCTCATTGGACAGTCCGATCACATGGTGAATGGCCGCTGTGATTGGCCATTCACCACGATCTGTGATCGGCTGTGTCCAAGGGACACGGCCGACACAGATTTTCCCCGATGCGCGCTCGCGGGAGCGTGCGGGGAGACTGTTTCTGGGAGGCCGTTTAAAAATGGCCTCCCGAAAATGTGAGTCCGCGCTGCAGCCGTATATAGGCTGTAGCGCGGATGGGAAGTAGTTAAAACCTAATGCAATGATCTGCAAATCTCATAAACTCATATTTTATTCACAATAGAAAATAGAAACATATCAAATGTTTAACCTGAGAAAATATCTTAATCCATCTTAATAAAAAAAATAAGGTAATTTTGAAATTGATGACAGCAACACATTTAAAAAAAGTTGGGACAGGGCCATGCTTACCATGGTGTAGCATCTCCTCTTCTTTTAACAACACTCTGTAAATGTCTGGAGACTGAGACCAGTTGTTGGAGTTTTGGTAGAGGAATGTTGTCCCATTCTTGCCTTATATGGGATTTTAACTTCTCAACAATCCTGGGTCTACTTTGTCATATTTTCAGTTTCAAGATCGCTAAATATTTTCCATTGGGGAAATGTCTGGACTGCAGGCAGGCCAGTTAAGTACATGGACTCTTCCACTACAAAGCCATGCTGTTGTCATAGATGTAATATGTAGTTTTATCATTGTCCTGTTGAAATATGCAAGGCTTACCCTTAAAAAGACGTCATCTGGATAGGAGCATATGATGCTCCAAAATCTGGATATATCTTGCAGCATTAATGGTGCCCTTCCAGATGTGCAAGGTGCCCATTCCATTTGCACTTACGCACTCCCATGCCATCAGAGATGCAACCTTTTAAACTAATTAACAAGCTGGAAGGTCCTTCTCCTCTTTAGTCTGGAGGATGTGGCACCCATGGTTGTCAAAAAGATTGTCAGATTTCAATTTGTCTGACCACAGAAGTTTTCCACATTGCAACAGACCATTTTAAATGAGCTTTGGTCCAGAGAAGACCACAGGGTTTCTGTACGATATTTCAGAATGGCTTATTCTTTGCATGATAGAGTTTCACCTTGCATTTTCGGTTGGCATGGTGAACTGTGCTAATAAACATTGGTTTCTGAAATTATTCCTGAGCCCATGCAGTGATATCCATCAGGGACCATGCCTGTTTTTAATGCAGTGCTGCACGAGGGTCCGAAGATCATGGGAATCTAATATTGTGTTTTGGCCTTGTCCCTTGCGCATAGAGATTTCTCCAGGGTTTTGGAATCTTTTGATGATATCATGTACTGTAGGTGATGATATTTAACCGCTTCCATACAGAGCAGTTAGACACCCTTCCTGCCCAGACCAATTTTCAGCTTTCAGCACTCTCACACTTTGAATGACAATTGCTCAGTCATGCTACACTATAACCAAACAAAATTTTTATCATTTTTTTCACACAAATAGAGCTTTCTTTTGGTGGTATTTGATCACAACTGGGGTTTTTTTTTTTCGTGATATATGCAAAAAAAGAGCAAAAATTTTGAAAAAAAAACACTTTTTTTTTAGTTTCAATTATGAAATTTTGCAAAAAATAAATTTTTCTTCATACATTTGGGCCAAAATGTATACTGCTACATGTCTCTGGTAAAACTAACCCAAATTAGTGTATATTATTTAGTCTGTGTGAAAGTTATTGAGTCTAGAAGCTATGGTACCAATTACTGAAAATTTATCACACCAGATGTACTGATGGCCTATCTCCTTTCTTGAGGCCCTGAAATGTCAGGACAGTACAAATACCGACCAAATGACCCCTTTTTGTAAAGTAGACAGTCCAAGGTATTTAGTAAGAGGCATGGTGAGTTTTTTGAAGTTGTAATTTTTTCCCACAATTCTTGGGAAAATGAAGAAAAAAATTTTTTTTTCTTTTTTTTCCCACAAAGTTGTCAATTTATAAGCTATTTCTAACACATAGCATGTACACAGCAAAAATTACACCCAAAAATACATTCTGCTACTCCTTCCGAGTATGGCGATACCACATGTGTGAGACTTTTACACAGCCTGGCCACAAGAAGAGACTCCACGTCCAAGAAGCACATTCAGGCGTTCTAGGAGCATAAATACACATAAAACTTTCTTACTACCTATCACACTTTTCAAGGCCCTAGAGCACCAATACAATGGAAAAGTCCACAAAATGACCCCATTTTGGAAAGCAAACACTCCAACGTATATTCTATGAGGCATTATGGGTCGTTTGAACATATCATTTTTTTCCACAGGTTTTTGGAAAATGTGGGAAAAAAATGAAAACTTTTTCTTTTTACACAAAGTTGTCAATTTATAGGATATTCCTAACACATAGCATGTACACAGCAAAAATGACACCCCAAAATACATTCTGCCACTCCTCCTGAGTATGGCAATACCACATGTGTGAGACTTTTTCACAGCCTAGCCATATAGAGGGGCCGAACATCCAAGGAGCATCATCATGCATCCTAGCCACTTGCCTAGGCCTATTTTTGACATTTGGTGTTTACAAGCTAAAATCAGTTGTTTTGCTAGAAAACTGCTTAGAACCCCCAAACATTATATATTTTTTTTTAGCAGAGACCCTAGAGAATAAAATTGAGATTATTGCACTATTTTTTATCACACCGTATTTGCGTAGCGGTCTTCCAAACGCAGTTTTTTTGGAAAAAATTCACTTTTTTTAATTAAAAAATAAGAAACCAGTAAAGTTAGCCCAATTTTTTTCCATAATGTGAATGATAATGTTACGCCGAGTAAATAGATACCCAACATGTCATGTTTCAAAATTGCGCACGCTCACGGAATGGTGACAAACTTTGGTACTTAAAAATCCCCATAGGAGACAATTTAAAAATTTCTACAGGTTGCCATCTTTGAGTTACAGAGGAGGTCTAGGGCTCAAATTATTCCCCTTGCTCTAACGATCGCGGCGATACCTCACATGTGTGGTTTGAACACCGTTTACATATGTGGGCGGGGTTTCTGTATGCATTCGCTTCTGCGCGCGAGCTAACGGGGACAGGGCTCTTTAATTTTTTTTTTTTTTTTTTTTTTACTATTTATTTTATTTATTATTTTTTATTTTTACACCGTTTAAAAAAAAAAAAATTGATCATTTTTATTTCTATTAAAAGAAATGTAAATATTCCTCGTAATAGAAATAGGCACGACAGGACCTCTTTTTTGTGAGATCTGGGGTCAAAAAGTCCTCAGATCTCACAAGTACACTAAAAGATAGAAAAAAAAAATAAAATAATAATTATAATATAAAATGAAAAAAAAAAAAAAAGGACCTTTAAACTGGTTGCTAGGCAACAACATTTTCCGTAGCTCCGGTCCTCCAAGACCATAGAGTCAAGTGAGGGCAAGCTTGCCCTCACTCGACATCCTGTCTGTGAGGATTCGGGACCGGATCGTTTTCCCCGCTGCCGGCGGGTCCGGTAAGCGGGGAAAAGGACCGGAACGCGTCGGGAGGGGGGGGGCGCCTCTTCCGCCATCCCGGAAGGGTGATCCCACGGCGAATCCGCCGCTGGGACCACCCTTATCGGAAAGCCAACCGTCCACCGTTTAAAAAAATACCAGGGTTATGGCAGCTATCTGCTACCATAACACCGGTATTTAGGTTTAAACGGACGACGTATATAAACCTTTTTGGACTTGGACATGGTGGCTGTATGAAGGGTGATAGGTACTCGGGTACTTTGTTGGGCAGGTGACAGGTACTCTGGTACTGATGAGCAGGTGGCAGGTACTCGGGTACTCCGATAGGCAGGTGACAGGTACTCGGGTACTCTGATGGGCAGGTGACAGGCAGGTGATAGGTACTGATGAGTAGTACTCACTGACTGATAGGTGATAGGTGATACTGTACTGATGGGTACTGATGATCAGTACTGATACGTGATAGGTACTGATGAGTACTGATGAGTAGTGATGGGTACTGATGAGCAGGCGGCAAGTACTTGGGTACTTCAGGCGTCAGGTACTCTGATGAGCAGGTGGAAGGTACTCGGGTACTCTGATGGGTAGGTGACAGGTACTCAGGTACTCTGATGACGGGTACTCCGTTGACAGGTACTCAAAGTACCCGAGTACCTGTCATCAGAGTACCCGAGTACCTGTCATCAGAGTACCCGAGTACCCGTCATCAGAGTACCCGAGTACCTGTCATCAGAGTACCCGAGTACCCGTCATCAGAGTACCCGAGTACCTGTCATCAGAGTACCCGAGTACCTGTCAGAGTACCCGAGTACCCGTCATCAGAGTACCCGAGTACCCGTCATCAGAGTACTCGAGTACCTGTCATCAGAGTACCCGAGTACCTGTCATCAGAGTACCCGAGTACCCGTCATCAGAGTACCCGAGTACCTGTCATCAGAGTACCCGAGTACCCGTCATCAGAGTACCCGAGTACCCGTCAGAGTACCCGAGTACCTGTCATCAGAGTATCTGTCATCAGAGTACCCGAGTACCTGTCATCAGAGTACCCGAATACCTGTCACCAGCCCATCAGAGTACCCGAGTACCTGTCATCTGAGTACCTGATGACAGGTACTCGGGTACTTTGATGGGCTAGTGACAGGTGCTCTTTATTGGGGGGGGGCAATCAGTGTGGTTGGGGTGCACTGTAGTTGGTAACTAGCTGTTACCACACTCTCCTCCTCACACAGGATCAGTGTGTGAGGAGGAGAACACGGTGACAGCTAGTTACCGTGTTCTCTGTTGACATTTGTGACCGGCTGTGATTGGACACAGCCGGTCACGTGGTAAAGAGCCAATTTCATTGGCTCTTTACCTAGATCGGGGATCGACTCTGTCCGAGGGACGAGCCTCGTCCCCGATCGCTGCTCTGCGCGCCCCCGGGGGCGCGCATTGCAGAGAGAACGAGCGGCTCGTGCTGGAGCCGCTCATGTGATCGGCTGTGATTGACACAGCCGATCACGTGGTAAACAGCCAATTTCTATTGGCTGTTTACCTTGATCAGTGATGGGCTATGTCCGAGGGACGAGCCTCATCCCTGATCGCGCCGCTGCGCGCCGCCGGGGGCGCGCAGTAGCAGCTAGAACGGGCCGACGTCATATGACGGCGGCCCGGATCTAGACAACCACCTTGCCGACGTCATTTTACATGACTCGGTAAGGAAGTGGTTAAGGTCTTTGCTATTTTACTTTAAGGATCATTATTCTGAAATTGTTTCACAATATTTAGACTCAGCTTTTCACAGATTGGTGAACCTCTGCCCATCTTTACTTCTGAGACACTTTGACTCTCGAAGATGCTCTTTTTTATATCACTCATGTTACTAACCTGTTGCCAAATAACCTAATTAGTTGAAAAATGTTCTCCCAGCTCTTCTGTGTTAGTACCACTTACTTTGGCAGCTTTTTTTTGCCCTGTCCCAACTTTTTTGAGGTGTGTTCCTGTCATCAATTTCTACATTTCCTTTTTTTTTTTTCTTAAAATGGTAAATTTTTTCTCATTTTTACTTAATTGATATGTTTTCTATTTTCTATTGTAAATAAAATATGGGTTTATGAGATTTTCAAATCATTGCATTCTGTTATTATGTAGATTTACACAGCGTCTACACTTTTTTTGGAATTTGAGTTGTAGATATAGATATCTAAATGTGGAAAACAAAGAGTTAAATAATGTGTGACCGGAGTACCAGTCTCATGAAATAACTCACCCCGCGCACAATGATCTAGTATTGAATAGATGGCAACAAGATATAATTAAGATGACGTAAAGTCTCAAAGCAGCTGCTATACAGATAAAATTGTTACAAAAGGTGTTGAGAATACTGAACCAAGTAAAATATAACTGAACACTAGCAGCGCTAAGGTAAACAGATCTATTGTAAAACACAACGTCCCTAAAGACTCATAAAATATATATGTGTGTACAGTCCATACAGTGGTATATCAGGCACAATCCATCCACCAGGGTAGGGAGTGAAGGGTCTTGTCTGTTCTGCCAAAGTTCAACCACACTCCAGTGCTCCCCCCCTTTAAATTGAACACTCACCAAAACACGGTGAATATAGAGCCTTCAATACGATCCACCAATCAGCGGGTGTATAGATCACTGCTGGGCTGTACCTAGCTGCTCCTCCCTCCAACTTTTCCTCCGTTCAAAAATTCATGTAATTGAACAAAGTGGGGGCAAACAATAGTGTAATTCTGCAACACTTTATTTAAAATCACACAAAATAACAAGCCCCTCTCCCCTCCAGATGGCTACTTACAAGAGGGCTATGGAGTGAAGGCATAAAGCTCAAAATATGCACACTCGATGACCATTCCAAAGAAAATTCCTGCAGCCTAATAGGAATCCCGAATGATGACCAGTGTGCAAAGTATAGCGACCGCGCACATCGGCTCTGACGTTTCGTCCACTTGACTTCTTCTGAGAGCCCATGTGCGCGGCGCGGTCGTGTTCCTTTAATAAAGACGCCGGCGCATGCGCACCAGCGTCCGATTTGGGGTCACCCGAAAGTGCAAGGCTTTTACTGAACACCTACATCGGTATTCAGATGTCCGGACACGCACTTCCGGCCGGACGTGACGACGCACATCCGCCGTCAGCCTCAGAACAGATGAGCGATGTCAACATCCGGTTAAACACCGGAAGTCCGTCACCGTCCAGCTCCGTCAACACCAGCTCTGCAGACATCAGTGTTCCGATGTCCGGACACACACCTACAGCCAGACGTGACGACGCACATCCGCCGTCAGCCCCAGACAGGATGAGCGATGTCAACATCCGGTTAAAAACCGGAAGTCCGTCACCGTCCAGCTCCATCAACACCAGCTCATCAGAGTACCCGAGTACCCGTCATCAGAGTACCCCAGACAGGATGAGCGATGTCAACATCCGGTTAAAAACCGGAAGTCCGTCACCGTCCAGCTCCATCAACACCAGCTCTGCAGACACCCCTTACCATTGGGCACAGGACTGAGACAACAGTCTAACGATCCTGGTTCGCGTATATATGTTGGTAGACAGATCAGGTGCTGGACCCTGTTACCTTTTTTCTCTCTTTCTCGTTTTTTCTGTTCTTTTTTCTTGTGTCTGATTTTAATACAATTTTGACATATTGGGTATTATTGATCATTATCGTTTTTAGATTGTCTTTTATGGTCACTTTTAGTTCAAGTTTGAGTTTATATATATAATTATGCCTTTTAAGATTTTAAGAATTTCAGGTATACATGTTTTATGTATATTTGCTGCTATTTATACAATTTTATCATTAATGTACTTTATGTATCAGACTGCATATTCGATGCTTGATATTTTTTTGTATTTTTTTTGTTTTGAGTACAATTAGCTTATTTATTAAGTTGCAGATGTTAAGTGTAAGGCATTCAGCGAAAAATATGGATGCTGTGTACTATTATTAATATAGTCATAAATTGCCCCGGTTTTATATGCTGATATATAGCGGTCTATTTTAGACTGTTGTCTCAGTCCTGTGCCCAATGGTAAGGGGTGTCTGCAGAGCTGGTGTTGATGGAGCTGGACGGTGACGGACTTCCGGTTTTTAACCGGATGTTGACATCGCTCATCCTGTCTGGGGCTGACGGCGGATGTGCGTCGTCACGTCTGGCTGTAGGTGTGTGTCCGGACATCGGAACACTGATGTCTGCAGAGCTGGTGTTGACGGAGCTGGACGGTGACGGACTTCCGGTGTTTAACCGGATGTTGACATCGCTCATCTGTTCTGAGGCTGACGGCGGATGTGCGTCGTCACGTCCGGCCGGAAGTGCGTGTCCGGACATCTGAATACCGATGTAGGTGTTCAGTAAAAGCCTTGCACTTTCGGGTGACCCCAAATCGGACGCTGGTGCGCATGCGCCGGCGTCTTTATTAAAGGAACACGACCGCGCCGCGCACATGGGCTCTCAGAAGAAGTCAAGTGGACGAAACGTCAGAGCCGATGTGCGCGGTCGCTATACTTTGCACACTGGTCATCATTCGGGATTCCTATTAGGCTGCAGGAATTTTCTTTGGAATGGTCATCGAGTGTGCATATTTTGAGCTTTATGCCTTCACTCCATAGCCCTCTTGTAAGTAGCCATCTGGAGGGGAGAGGGGCTTGTTATTTTGTGTGATTTTAAATAAAGTGTTGCAGAATTACACTATTGTTTGCCCCCACTTTGTTCAATTACATGAATTTTTGAACGGAGGAAAAGTTGGAGGGAGGAGCAGCTAGGTACAGCCCAGCAGTGATCTATACACCCGCTGATTGGTGGATCGTATTGAAGGCTCTATATTCACCGTGTTTTGGTGAGTGTTCAATTTAAAGGGGGGGAGCACTGGAGTGTGGTTGAACTTTGGCAGAACAGACAAGACCCTTCACTCCCTACCCTGGTGGATGGATTGTGCCTGATATACCACTGTATGGACTGTACACACATATATATTTTATGAGTCTTTAGGGACGTTGTGTTTTACAATAGATCTGTTTACCTTAGCGCTGCTAGTGTTCAGTTATATTTTACTTGGTTCAATATTCTCAACACCTTTTGTAACAATTTTATCTGTATAGCAGCTGCTTTGAGACTTTACGTCATCTTAATTATATCTTGTTGCCATCTATTCAATACTAGATCATTGTGCGCGGGGTGAGTTATTTCATGAGACTGGTACTCCGGTCACACATTATTTAACTCTTTGTTTTCCATATCCTATCTTGTAACCCTGCTGCCATGGATGCAATATCCTTCTTGAAAGATAGGCAACTGGAAGTAGACTCTATTTTCTCTGAGGAATCTGAAATTAATGTCTCGCACGATCTCACTTCAAATTTGAACATCCTGGGTCATACCCTGGAGAAACAAGTGAGGACGTGGTGGGACATTTGTACCTTCGAGAAATACATTAAAGAGAAAATCATCATGAGGAGCCTTAGGTGGGAAGTCACCCCCCAGGATGCTCTTGATGATGCCAGTTCCACCCAGGAGTGGTTGGATTTTTTTAATAATTCAGGCATCAGATTGCAGGAACTGATACTAAAGAGGAAAAAGTTGAAAATGAAAATTTTGGAAAAGAAAATAGCAGATTTAAAAATTATTTTAGATGAGGATAAGGACTCACCGATTGTTTTAAAATTCAACTCAGATATTAAGAAAAAATTGCAGAAAATAGACAAAGATACCCATAAGAAAAAGGTTAAAAAATATTATAGAGATTTGGGAGATTTTAAAAGTAATTCAATTTATCTCTGGCAAAACCCAGGGGTTACCTCCAATCTGAGTGCACAGAATGAAATAATATTAGCCGCCAATTATCCAAATAGTCAGTTGGCAACCCCTGGCCCTAGCACTCCTAGAGGCCAGTCCAGGCCATCAGCTGGACAACTTGGGGCACGGGCTAAAACTGTGCAAAAGTCGGAGGTGGCTCCGCCTTATAGGGGTGACCAACAAAGTCAACATGCGGGGTATGGACATCAGTCTGTCCCCCGGTGTGACTCGCCGTATAGGGTCCCGTTACATAACAGATATGAGGCTCTAAATCAATATGAGGACCCACAGCCCTCTATCCCGAATCCCGCTCGCCCTTTTCATTGGAGAGGAGGCAGAGGCAGGGGTGGGAGGAGGGGAGGCAGGCCATGGAGGGGGAGACCCCAGTGGTGGGGTCCACCTCAACCACAGGGGACGTACAATCCCCAGTGGAGACAACAGCCAGGCCCCCAATATGGCATGGGAGATCGAGCTTCAGGGGTTGCAGAGCCGGACATAAAAAACAAAAAAAGAAGACGGGACGGAGATTAAATGGAATTTATAATCTTGCAGAGGTATCCCTAACAGATAAAGAGCTGAATATCCTGCATGCTGGTTTAAAATGCGCTAGACACCAACCTGTAAATAAATTTAACGTTTACATTGACCTTCACAAGTTTGTAAGGAAAATTAATTTGAAAAAATACTACTTGAACCCGGCTCGGTCTTTGGGGGCTCCCAAAGCTAGTCTAACCAACTATACAGTGGGAGTGGATAGTGGGCTTAAGAATTGTTCACTTTTTAACCCACAACAATCGTCCAACCAGCACATAGAAGTGTTTAAAAATCTTGTGATTAGGGATTTGAAGGAAATCCCAAATAAGAAATGTGTGAATCCAAGACATATTCAAGAAGGATTGGAAGCACTGGAAAAGAGAAAGGACGTGATTATTAGGCCCGCTGATAAGGGCGGAGGTGTGGTTCTCCTTAAAAAAGAGTATTACCATACCCAACTCTCTACTATGCTGGCGGACACTGAGACATATAAGATCTTAAGAACGGATCCCACCTTGCAGTATAGACGGGAACTGGGTACACTGGTCGAAAGAGGGTATGAGAATCGGATTCTATGTAAGAAGGAGAAACAATATCTGGTACCTAGCTTCAGCAGAATACCAACGATTTACACGTTACCTAAAGTCCATAAGGACATGGTCAACCCTCCGGCTAGACCAATAGTTAATGGTATTCAATCTGTAACGTCGAGGCTAGGAGAGTACCTAGACTTCTTCTTACAAAAGAGTGTATTACAGTTAAGGTCATACCTGAGAGACACTAAGGCCTTTTTGATCGCTTTAAGAGAGGTTGAGTTACCGAGCAATAGGGACATCTTTCTGGTTACAGCGGATGTCTCGTCTCTTTATACGATTATCCAACATGAGGACGCATTGCTCGCTTTCAATTGGGCCTTTAGTAAAAGGGACGATATCCCGGATATTCAAAAACGTTTTTTGAGAGATGTTCTTGATTTCTGTCTAGCGCATAATTATTTTTGGTTCAATAGTACGTTTTACCAGCAGCAGAGAGGTGTAGCTATGGGGGCGAAATTCGCTCCCAGTCTAGCTAACTTATTTATGGGGGAATGGGAGGACCGGTCGATTTTTGCTGCCCAACATGAAGAGTTGATCATGTATCGTCGATACATCGACGATTTATTCCTCGTTTGGGCAGGGACCGAGTCCTCTCTGGTGGAGTTCTGCGACAAACTGAATGACAATAAAAATAATATTAAGTTAGACTTCAGTTGGAGTCGCGAAAAGATTCATTACCTGGACGTGGAGATATCCCTTCTAGACGGTGGACTGAGGACTCAAGTGTACTTCAAGCCGACCGACCGGAATGGATATCTCCCCGTCCAGAGTGGACACCACCAACTGTGGTTGTCTAATATCCCCAGGGGACAGTTCCTTCGTGTAAGAAGGAATTGTACCATGGAAGCGGATTTTTTTAAACAGTCCCAAATCCTAAAGGAGAGATTTGTCGAGAAAGGGTACCCAGCCGTCAATTTGGATAAAACAATAACTGAAATAGGTTCCCTAACTCAGGAAGAGTGTCTGAGGGACTCGGTAAAAGAAAGGACACAGGAACATGAATGGAGCTTTATTACACAGTTCAGTGCACAGTATCGTGAAGTAGAACAGGTCTTTAGAAGACACTGGCCTGTACTGCGCATGGACAAGCTCCTATGTGGGGTGCTACCTGATTCTCCAAACTTAATTTATAGAAGGGGACCAACATTTGGAGATCATGTAGTAAAAAAGGTTTTAGATCCTCCAAAGAAACCAGTCATGTTCTGGGACGAAAGAGTTGGTTTCTTTGCATGTAGGAGGTGTAAGACATGTAAACAGGTAAATACGCATTTGAGGAACTTTGCCAGTTTTACATCTCCATCGAATGGCCAAACTTTCGCAATAAAAGATCTGATTACTTGCAACACCACCCATGTGGTATACTGTCTGCAGTGTCCCTGTAATTTACTTTACATTGGGAGGACCAAACGGACAATAACCACGAGAGTGTCTGAACATATTACGAACATTCGTAATGGGTTTAAGGACCACAGTGTGTCACTCCATTTCCGAGATTTCCACAATAGGGATCCTACTCACCTCAAATTTTGGGGTATAGAGAAAGTGGAACCGGTATGGAGGGGCTCGAATAGGGTTCGCGAGGTTTCGAAGCGCGAAACACACTGGATCTACCTGACGGATAGTTTGTACCCTAAAGGTTTAAACGTTGATCTGGATATTAACTGCTTTATTAGCAATTATTAATACCAGGGATGAGGTTTATATCCAGACTTCTGGGAGGAAGCATTTTTGTAGTATATGGAGACGATCCTGGTTCGCGTATATATGTTGGTAGACAGATCAGGTGCTGGACCCTGTTACCTTTTTTCTCTCTTTCTCGTTTTTTCTGTTCTTTTTTCTTGTGTCTGATTTTAATACAATTTTGACATATTGGGTATTATTGATCATTATCGTTTTTAGATTGTCTTTTATGGTCACTTTTAGTTCAAGTTTGAGTTTATATATATAATTATGCCTTTTAAGATTTTAAGAATTTCAGGTATACATGTTTTATGTATATTTGCTGCTATTTATACAATTTTATCATTAATGTACTTTATGTATCAGACTGCATATTCGATGCTTGATATTTTTTTGTATTTTTTTTGTTTTGAGTACAATTAGCTTATTTATTAAGTTGCAGATGTTAAGTGTAAGGCATTCAGCGAAAAATATGGATGCTGTGTACTATTATTAATATAGTCATAAATTGCCCCGGTTTTATATGCTGATATATAGCGGTCTATTTTAGACTGTTGTCTCAGTCCTGTGCCCAATGGTAAGGGGTGTCTGCAGAGCTGGTGTTGATGGAGCTGGACGGTGACGGACTTCCGGTTTTTAACCGGATGTTGACATCGCTCATCCTGTCTGGGGCTGACGGCGGATGTGCGTCGTCACGTCTGGCTGTAGGTGTGTGTCCGGACATCGGAACACTGATGTCTGCAGAGCTGGTGTTGACGGAGCTGGACGGTGACGGACTTCCGGTGTTTAACCGGATGTTGACATCGCTCATCTGTTCTGAGGCTGACGGCGGATGTGCGTCGTCACGTCCGGCCGGAAGTGCGTGTCCGGACATCTGAATACCGATGTAGGTGTTCAGTAAAAGCCTTGCACTTTCGGGTGACCCCAAATCGGACGCTGGTGCGCATGCGCCGGCGTCTTTATTAAAGGAACACGACCGCGCCGCGCACATGGGCTCTCAGAAGAAGTCAAGTGGACGAAACGTCAGAGCCGATGTGCGCGGTCGCTATACTTTGCACACTGGTCATCATTCGGGATTCCTATTAGGCTGCAGGAATTTTCTTTGGAATGGTCATCGAGTGTGCATATTTTGAGCTTTATGCCTTCACTCCATAGCCCTCTTGTAAGTAGCCATCTGGAGGGGAGAGGGGCTTGTTATTTTGTGTGATTTTAAATAAAGTGTTGCAGAATTACACTATTGTTTGCCCCCACTTTGTTCAATTACATGAATTTTTGAACGGAGGAAAAGTTGGAGGGAGGAGCAGCTAGGTACAGCCCAGCAGTGATCTATACACCCGCTGATTGGTGGATCGTATTGAAGGCTCTATATTCACCGTGTTTTGGTGAGTGTTCAATTTAAAGGGGGGGAGCACTGGAGTGTGGTTGAACTTTGGCAGAACAGACAAGACCCTTCACTCCCTACCCTGGTGGATGGATTGTGCCTGATATACCACTGTATGGACTGTACACACATATATATTTTATGAGTCTTTAGGGACGTTGTGTTTTACAATAGATCTGTTTACCTTAGCGCTGCTAGTGTTCAGTTATATTTTACTTGGTTCAATATTCTCAACACCTTTTGTAGATATCTAAATGTGTTTTTTTTTTTTTTTTTGCTCTGTGGGCCATCAACCTTAGGCATGTATCCAAACCGTAATACAGATGTGGGAGTTGAATCAACTGAGGTCATCTCTTATCTGCTGGGACATTTATAAAGAAATCAAACAACAAGCCATAAGTCTATTTAAAAATAATTTGCGCTAATATCATATACATAATTACAATATATAGTATGGAATTGTGATAAATCATTAGTGGTTACTTTACAGATACTCTATAGTCTACTCTACTCTACAGTCAGCAAAATATAATTACAGAGAATTGTAAAGCCAAATTAGATATGCTCATTTAAAATAAAATTCTGGTCTCCCATTAAAAAAAAAAAAAAAAATTGTGCTGCAGCACTTAATTAAAAGTGTATCTGTACTTAAAGTTTTCTCTTAGCTTCCGAAAATACTTGTTGATCTTACCAGTGAACTTCACCTGTGATGGTGTGGCAACAATGCTGCACTGCTCCTAAATTCAGAGCAAAGCTGTCACCCTCATGTATACTGCCCCTGCTTGCAATACAGTTGGATCAAAAAATGTTGCAATGGGCATAGTTATCATCATTGCCCCTCCCGACAAACCTGTAGCTTGTCAATCGGCACTTGACCACACCTAGTCCTGCCCACTGATTTCTGGAAAGACAGCATTTTTTATGTTACCTCCCACTGGAAGCTGCAGTGTCTGAGATGGGCAGCATGTGAGACACAAATGAAGGAGGATATGGCTCAGTAAGAGATGATGTAGGACTTTCTTTGCTTAGTTGAGGCTTGTGCATCCCATACTAATTAGATTTGGTAATTGTTTAGACACCAAGTACAGGAGCCATACAGAAGCCTTTAATTATACTTTAAAGAGAATCTGATTTGCCAGTAAAGAGAGAAAGATTTTGGGCCAACTTATGGCTCAAAGCTTACAAAGGGATAAAGGCTCTCTCTCTACCATGACGGTGACAGCAAATTGTGCCTGAGCAGGTAATCAGCATGCTGAAAGATTGTATTAACATGCCTTATTATATTTCATATATATATTTCAGTTTATGCCCATTCTGTGATGGAGTGTGGGCCCTTGCCAGACTGACACCCATTCATCCACCCTGGACAGCAGACAGCTGTATTTTGCATTTAGACGACATGTTAAACCACCTTTCCATTCATTCATTTGAACACTTGACAGTTGGATATTTTGGATATTTTGCATTTAGATTACAAGACATTTTGCATAGAGATTACTGACACCACCCATAAACAATTGACAATTGCTTACATTAACACATCAGGCAAGATGAACACAGACGGACCGACTCTCCAACAAAACACATATTCAGATACAAGAACACCTCATATTGACACAAATACATAAGGAAACAAAAGCCTTTCATGTACTGTTCTGTGAGACATGTTCTATTGTCAAATTGACTGAGAAATTGTAAACCAGTTTGGAGCAGTCTTTCCCGCTCAAAACGTGCCTTAAATATGAGCGCAAAAAGAATTGGCCCACGGGACTTTATATGAGGGACGTGCTCAGTGGCTGGAAATGATAGACATGCACAGTATTTAGATAAAATAACGATTGATTTTATTGCATAAAATAACAATAATTGCTCAGTGGCACATACTGTTATAGCTCAATGGCCTAAAATATGCATAACATGTAACATGATGATAACATGATGTATTTATACTTGAAGTAGGCAACTTGGTGTGACCTCTTGCTTCGAAAGTAACAAAAATGATATAGTAAGATGACATCACAGTGGACTATATATGTTGTGATCTGACGCGTTTCGGGAGCACTCTCCCTTCTTCAGAGATCAATATATTCAATGTGTTTCTATAAAAAGACAATGTTGTTACAGGGTGCAGTAGAGGTAAAATTGAAAATGAAAAAGGTTCAAATATAGTAAAAGGAGCTGAGGGAGTACTGTATACTCACAGATCGAACAAGCTCAAATGGCAGGAGTGGACCTCTGTATAGCAGTGGTGTGTCACGTCTGACCCGGGAGCTGAAGGGTCCCAAAGTGCCGGCAACCAGAGAGGGGGTCCCATGGCAGGCAAGTGTGAGTGTATAACAGAAAACCTTCCAAACCTGTTGTGTAATAATTGTCAAAAATAGTGAATATGTGGCAAATGTGCTCACAATGGAATTAAACTGGTATAATTGGTAACAGGTGGGAAGGACTGATGTGACAATGCATGGGGTGACTGAAAAAGTGTAGAAGAGGTAAGGGAAAGAAAGTAGGATGGGGGGGGGAAGGGAAGGGAATAGGGGGGGGCAGAAGAAGGGAAGAACAAGGAAACAGATGGAGGAAGGGGAAGGGGGAGGAAAAAAGAGAGAAGGGGGGGAGGGAAAAGGGGAGGGGGGGGAAAGAAAAAGAAAGGAGTGAAAAGGAAGGGAAGAAAAGAAGGGTAATAAAAAAGAATTTTTATTACCCTTCTTTTCTTCCCTTCCTTTTCACTCCTTTCTTTTTCTTTCCCCCCCCCTCCCCTTTTCCCTCCCCCCTTCTCTCTTTTTTCCTCCCCCTTCCCCTTCCTCCATCTGTTTCCTTGTTCTTCCCTTCTTCTGCCCCCCCCCTATTCCCTTCCCTTCCCCCCCCCCATCCTACTTTCTTTCCCTTACCTCTTCTACACTTTTTCAGTCACCCCATGCATTGTCACATCAGTCCTTCCCACCTGTTACCAATTATACCAGTTTAATTCCATTGTGAGCACATTTGCCACATATTCACTATTTTTGACAATTATTACACAACAGGTTTGGAAGGTTTTCTGTTATACACTCACACTTGCCTGCCATGGGACCCCCTCTCTGGTTGCCGGCACTTTGGGACCCTTCAGCTCCCGGGTCAGACGTGACACACCACTGCTATACAGAGGTCCACTCCTGCCATTTGAGCTTGTTCGATCTGTGAGTATACAGTACTCCCTCAGCTCCTTTTACTATATTTGAACCTTTTTCATTTTCAATTTTACCTCTACTGCACCCTGTAACAACATTGTCTTTTTATAGAAACACATTGAATATATTGATCTCTGAAGAAGGGAGAGTGCTCCCGAAACGCGTCAGATCACAACATATATAGTCCACTGTGATGTCATCTTACTATATCATTTTTGTTACTTTCGAAGCAAGAGGTCACACCAAGTTGCCTACTTCAAGTATAAATACATCATGTTATCATCATGTTACATGTTATGCATATTTTAGGCCATTGAGCTATAACAGTATGTGCCACTGAGCAATTATTGTTATTTTATGCATTAAAATCAATCGTTATTTTATCTAAATACTGTGCATGTCTATCATTTCCAGCCACTGAGCACGTCCCTCATATAAAGTCCCGTGGGCCAATTCTTTTTGTGTTGATATAGTTATTGGGATGGAGGAGTGCTCTGGAGGAAACCAGACCATTACCCTTTTTTGTCCTTAAATATGAGCGAAACTTGCAATAAAATCAGTTGTGTCTGCACTAAGTTTGAGTGCTATGTGTCGTCATAACTCCCGGCCGGATGAGGGGAAATTCACTATCTAGTGGGGGGTTAGCCACTGAAGGGCCGTGTATCATCTTTTAATTGCCTCCTGACGAGATTTGAGCTAACACATGCTTCACATACCCAGAAGTTCTTTTAATTATTTTTGCACCCTGCAGCCAAATGAATCATCTGGGGAACATAAAAAAAATATTGAAGCTAAAGAGTATGGCTATAGGGCGTTTCTGTTGCTTTGCTCTGCACGGCCAAAGCTAATGTTCATTGTAGAATTTGTTGCTTCTAACATCCAATGGAAATGTACACAAGAAGTAAATACAAACAGAAACCAAAAGACCACCAGTTCATTTTTTAATCCTCCATGATCATTTGAGACAAAAAGGCCCCCTCTGGTTAAAGCCTTTTTATTGACAGTAGTTGATATGGAAGCAACCTCTGGTAAGAGCCTTTTCATTGACAGTAGTTGATATGGAAGCAACCTCTGGTAAGAGCCTTTTCATTGACAGTAGTTGATATGGAAGCAACCTCTGGTAAGAGCCTTTTCATTGACAGTAGTTGATATGGAAGAAACCTCTGGTAAGAGCCTTTTCATTGACATTAGTTGATGTGGAAGTCCTCTTCCAGGTTTACAGTACCAGCAGTGAAGACAGTAGCCACACTATTGTTTGTGAAAGTGGAATTTCCCTCTACCATATGGATGAAGATTTTTTTTGCAGTAGGTATACTTTTATTTTGTGTATTTTGCACCTACCACCAATCGCCTATTATTCATAGCAAATTGTGTTTTGAGTTTCTGTTATTTTGGTTTTAGTAGTTTATACATGGTTGATTACTTTGATACTGTTTTATTTGATGTCTTTTCCCTGGGACTGAGCATAGATTTCCCTTCCTCCTATGTCAACTGCCTTACGCTGCCCCCCTCGTACCTCAATCTACATACCTCGTAACCCCTTATACCTTTAATCTAACAGCTAGCTTTTTAGTATCACACAGATCAAAATCAATAATTTTAGTCACACAACACAAGCCATAGCTAGAGTTGTAAAACATTAAAGGGACAGTTTGCCAATTCTCTCTCAGTACACATAGAACCAATGACTAGAGTTTGGTTCTAAGTATCCTATAGCATAAGTGTGTAACTTACAAGATTAGCTTTTTAGAATTACAAATCTATAGCCATGTAAAACAGTAAGCCTATGTGTATTTTGCTATTTTTCTTGAGTTTAACTTAAAAGGCATATAAATAATCTATGTGTAAAAATGCTTTGTCTCGTGTCATTGTAGAATATAACGTATAATTCCATGGCACTTTACACATCAATAGCAACTGCAAAAACCTAATTTTCCCTGCAGGTTTAAAGGACATTTTCACATTTTATCAGCATAGGTTTTCCATGTGCTGTTAAAAAACAGCTAATAATTAAACTATTTTGCTAGAAAGGAGAACATAAATGTCCCCTTTGTGGACATGTTATTTTTAAAAGTGCAAAAATATTTTTCAGCCAGTGTTAAATGTATGACCAAATAGTTATCTTTCTTTAATGGCAAGTGAAAAAGGCATTGTTTAAAAATATCCACTATGCCTCGGGCACATAGCCAAAATTCCCTATATGCATGGACAGACATTACGGCCATGCAAAACATCAACTGTCTAAAAGGCCATCACAACTGAAATGGAACACTTCAGACAGCTGCTCCACAAAATTTCAAAGCTTCAAGGACTTGCTCACAGCACAAATTAAAGTTATTGCCGGCTGCACGCTCATTTCCGACGTGCAAGGCCCTGGGGAGGATGGTCTGCCCATGGAGGTATATACCCAGTATGGCAAGCAGGTACTGCCGCAGTTGTTGGAGGTGTTTAATGCCTCTATTGGGGGGGGGCAACTTCCACCTTCGATGGCTAGGGCTAATGTGATCCTAATTCTTAATCCTGGGAGGGATCCGGGTGATCCGGGGTCATACAGACCCATTTTTCTCCTTCAAAGTGATATTCAGATCCTTGCTAAGGTCCTGGCACTTCGGGTAAATGGGATTATCTCCTCTATAATACACTCTGACCAGGAAGGTTTTATGCCACACAAATCCACGGCCACAAACCTTAGATGCCTTTTTTTTAACATGCAACTAATGGCAGACAATAGGGGACATAGGCCTCTACTATCTATAGACACCAACAAAGCGGTATGTGGATTAGTCTTACAATGAGGCAGAGAGTAGGTTTTGGTGTTAGTTGGGTTTTGACTACACTTCCCCTTTAACTCAGCAAGACAAGGAAGAGGAGTGTAGTTGCTAAGAGTAATTAAGCACAAACCAACCAGTTGTTAGGTGTGGTACCTGGTAGAGGTGGCAGGTCCCTCACTAGTGGTCTGTTTCCAACAGCAATCTGAGCCAAACCTGCATTATGGAAATCAAAGGCCTGGTCAGAAGCTAACGGGAAGCAGAGATGTATAGTAACTAAGTAGAACTACTTCACTACTGTACTTAAGTACCGAAAGGCGGTATCTGTACTTCCTTAGAGTAGAATTTTTTTCTCCTACTTCCACTTTTACTTCACTACATTTTTTCAATGATTTCAATACTTCTACTCCGATATTTTTTTTCTGTGCTACATAGTTACTCGTTACAATTATAAAAATTACCACTGCCAGAACAGGAGATGGCAGGTTTCATGAAGCTCAAAACATGTGTATTATCAGCGCATACGAAAATAAATGCTACTGTATGTATAAATAAAAGCTGCATTTGAAATAATAAAAAACAATATGATGTTCAAACTTTTGACTTCTTTCTTTAATAACTACATAACACAGTACTTGTACTTTTACTTTCAGTACTTGAGTAGCAATTTTTTTTCAAACTACTGGTACTTTTACTTTCAGTATTTGAGTAGCAAAATGTTTAAAAAAACTACTTGCAATACTTAAGTACAAAAAATGTTGAATACTTTAGTACTTCTACTCAAGTCACTTTTTGATCGAGCACTTCCACTTCTACTGAAGTCACTTTTTGATCGAGCACTTGTACTTTTACTCAAGTATGGGTTTCGAGTACTTTATACAACTCTAAAGGGAAGTAAGGTGTAAATATGTGCACGCCTATGGTCCACCCCATTCTGTTACTGGGAGTGAGGTAACAGAGGTACATTGGGCTGGTGGAGTGGGACGCAAGCTCAGCATGTCCTTCCTAATACAGCATCTAGCAAGTTACAGTGTGTAGTGGCATTGGACAGTACTTTTCAGAGGAACTCTGTATCATTACTGCACATAGTGTAAAGGCTCATCTCTAAGTCAGGGAATTGCCTCAGTATTTGTTACCCAAACACTTCATATTCCTGATATGTGGCTGCTGTACCATGTACTTGTATGAGTAAGTATGCTGTTCTCTTTGTATCACTTCCTTTATGTGAAATCCCTGGTGTTCCTGCCAGTCCCTCTGCTTTCCTTTTAAAAATTGATCACACTAAGCAGGAGAGCATACCGTGGTCAGTTCTCTAGCTATGCTGGGAACTCAGTGTGTTCTCCTTCAATGATCAGACTTGTCCTGACACGCCTCCCCTGCACAGCCATTCACTGGGAAGCTCAGCATATTGCTGCTTCTCCTCCCCTCAGCTCTTATGCAGCTGAGAACAGAGGGAATGTGATCACTTATTAACCAGTTCCCACCCAGTGTTTTGTAAAATAACGCAGTCGGGAACCTCTCATCCCTCCAGGTGGGCATCAAATGAGGTCCTCCCAGTCTAGCCGCGATCGGGGATAAGACATGGCCCTCAGACACACCCCATCCCTGATCAGGGTAAAGAGCCAATGAAATTGGCTCTTTGCCACATGGCTGACTGTATCCAATCACAGCCGGTCACAAATGTCAACAAACTGCAGTAATTCGCTGTCACCGGGTTCTCCTCCTCACACACCGATCCAGTGTGAGGAGGAGATTGCTGTAACAATGAGTTACAATTTACAGTATAAAGCACAGTCCCCAGATTGCCCAGATAATAAAGAGTACCTGTTTGTGAGCCCATCAGAGTACCTGTCTCCAGCCCAGAGTACCCGAGTACCTATCTGCAGCCCATCAGGGTACCGGAGTACCTATCTGCAGCCCATCTGAGTACCTGTCTTCAGCCCATGCCTCGTAGAATAGATGTTGGGGTGTTTGATTTCCAAAATGGGGTCATTTTGTGGGTAAGTCCACTGTCCTGGTACTCCAGGGCCTTCAAAAGTGTGATAGGTAGTCATGAAATTTTATGTGTAACTTATGCCTTTAGAACACCTTACGGTTCTTCCTGCATATCGGGCCTCTGTATGTGGCCAGGCTGTGTAAAAGTCTCACACATGTGGTATCCTCATACTCAGGAGGAGTAGGAGAATGTATTTTGGGGTATAATTGCAAGTATGCATATGCTGTATGTGAGAAATAACTTGTTAATATGACAATTTTGTGTTAAAAAAATAAATAATAACTAATTTCTTAATTTTCCCAAGAATTGTGGGAAAAAATTACAACTTTAAAAAAAACTCACGATGCCTCTTACTAAATACCTTGGAATGTATATTTTACAAAATTGGGACATTTGAGGGGGGGGGGTATTTGCACTGTCCTGACATTTCAGGGTCTTAAGAAAATAGATAGGCCGTCAGTAAGTCAGGCGTGATCAATTTTTAATCATTGGCACCATAGCTTGTAGCCCCCGTTTACATCAGCTCGATTTGACATGTAAAATCGCATGCCAAATTGCAGCCTATTGCCGGCAACGGCACTGTCCCAAACGGTGCAACGCTGACTTTGCGATGCCTCACTGATTTCCAAAAGTAGTTCCTGCACAACTTTTGGTGACTTTGGGGGCGATTTCAATGGACATCTAAGTATGAACCCGCACAGATGTCTTTCAAATCGCCTCCGAACTCGCACTAAAAATCAGGATTGAAATCTATTACAAACCCGCATTCAATGTGAAGGTGGGCATAGACTCTATAACTTTCACACAGACTAAAAAATAAAAATATCCACTAATTTGGGTTATTTTTACCAAAGATGTGTAGCAACGTTTAGAAAAGTTTCATAATAGAAACTAAAAAAAAGGTTTTTGGGGTTTTTTTTCAAAGTGTCCGCTTTTTTTTTCACTTATATCACAAAAAATAAAAAACCCAGTAGTGATTAAGAGAGACCAAAATAAAGTTCTATTTGTGTGATAAAATTATAAAAATTTTGTTTGGGTACAGTGTTGCATAACTGAGTAATTGTCATTCAAAGTGTGAGAGCATTGAAAACTGAAAATTGGCCTGGGCAGGAAGGGGGTAAAAGTGCCCTGTATTGTGATTAAAAAAGAGAAAAAAATGATTTATGTTTTTTTTTTTTTTCAAATCTCTGCAACAATGTTTTCCCTTTCAAACCACTTTACCACCGGAGGATTTTGCTGTCTTACGTCTGGGCCACTTTTTGCGATTCGGCACTGTGTGAATTTAACTGACAATTGCGCGGTCATGCAATGCCGTACCCAAACGAAATTTACGTCCTTTTTTTCCCACATACAGAGCTTTCTTTTGGTGGTATTTGATCACCTGTGCGATTTTTAACTTTTGCGCTATAAACAAAAAAAAGCGACAATTTTGAAAAAATAATATTTTCAAATTTTTTTATATGAAATCCCCCCCCCCCCCCCCCCCCAAAAAATGTAAAAATCAAAATGTTAACATTTTAGGCCAATTTTGTTTTCTGCTACATATTTTTGGTAAAAAAAAACAATAAGCGTATTTTGATTGGTTTGCACAAAAGTTATTGCGTTTACTAACTAAGGGAAAGATTTCTGTCGTTTTTGTGTTTTTTTTTTTAACGAGTAATGGCGGCGATCTGTGATTTTTTTTTGCGGGACTGCGAAATTGCGGTGGACAGATCGGACCCTTGACTGACATTTTTGACACTTTTGGGGGTACCAGTGACATTACTACAGTAATCAGTGCTATAAATATGCACTGTTACTGTAAAAATGACACTGGCATGGAAGGGGTTAATTTTTATTGGTGATCAAGGGGTTAATGTATGCCTGGTGCTTACTGACGTGTGTGGGGGGAGGGGACTGAGTGACACAGGGACTGATCGCAGGTTCAGCTATGCTGAACCCTGCAATCTGACCCTGCCTGTCACTTAGGAGATCCGCCCGCTTGTGTACACAAGCGGGCGGATCTCCACACTCGATTCACCGCCGCTCCTCCCCTGGCCTGACTCCCCCTGTGACTGAATACAGCGGGAGCGAGCCTCCGGCGGCGCGCGCGAGCCTCCGGCGGCGCGCGCGCGCCGCTGAGAGAGGGGAATACGTAGGTCTACGTCGCCAGACGTTATCGAGCCACTTTGCCGCAGTAGAGCTCCAGTGAGCAGCGGTAAAGTGGTTAAATGAGATGGGTTATTTTACAAGGTGATCATTTACAATCGGTTCTTCACATGACCACACTCTGTGCCTACAAATATAATAAATTGAATGTGCATTACCAGGGGTGGCAAACTGAATGCATAGGATAAGAGTTGTGCCACATCCTAAAGGGAAATATTGGAAGTGTATGTGGAAAAATATGGACTTTAAAGGCACATATATGGAAATATATCAACATTTATTAATACGAAAAAGACATACAGTTTTTAAAAAATCATGAATTATCACATGAACATAGAATAAAATCATAAACCAGCCCCTAATAAATATACCCAATTGTTCATTTAGGGTATGGGGAAGTCCTTGGAAAAACCAAAAACCATACCATTATCTTATGGATCCAAAACCTCTTTACATTGGAATTTTCTTCTGATTACCAAGACTATTTCCTTCTATGCTTGTGGAATCTATTGCTATCCAAAAGCCTCTATAATATCCATTTCTAATATCTTCTATATCAACGGGACCCTCCTTTTCCCAAGGACTTCCCCATACCTCAAATGAACACTTATAGATATATTTATTAGAGGCTGGTACAACGCCCTTGTACCCAAGCATGTGTAATTCATGAGACATTTGATATTATTTTTTCGTCATATCATTACCTTGGTGGATCCAAATTTTATGGACCGACCATCTTCACATACCAAATCTCTACAACTTCAGTGGTGAGATATGCTCTTGAAGAAGTGGCAAAACATGTCGAGCTAGCACCTAATCTACCACTATTCAGCACCACAGCTATGCCGATATCCCCAGAGGGTTGTTTGGTATTTATCATTATCCCCTTAGGGGATTTGGTTATATGACCATAGTTATCATTAACCGGTTCTCGACCAGCCGCCGCCTATTTACTGCGGCAATGTGGCTCTCCTGCGCAAACCAACGTAGGGCTATGTCGGTTGCAAGCAGGGAGCTAGGGGGTGAGCGCGCGCCCCCATTCAGCAGCGGGGAAGCCGATGCACGAGTCAGGTGGCTCCGATTGTCGCCTGACACCCGTGATCACTCCACGCTGAGAGAGAAGGATGGGCAGCTGTTGTAAACACAACTGACCGTTCTTCTCCCTGGAATGATCATAGAGCCCGGTGATCCTTCTATATAGGATCACATGTCTCTATGGTCATTTCAGAAGCCACGCCCCACCCCCACAGTTAGAATCACTCCCCTAGGCTCACATTTAACCCCTTGATCACCCACAATGTTAATGCCTCCTGATGATCAGTGCCCTGATTACCTTTTCTAGGTTCCCCTTTGAGGTGAAGCCGCTGATCAGCTCTCCTTGCCACACACTCTTGACAGTGTGAGGCGAGGAGAACCGATAAACGGCACTTCCTCATTTACATGTGACCGGCTGTGATTGGACACAGCCGATCACATGGGTAAAGAGCGAGAGAGGCTGTTCTGGAGCGCCGTCATATGATGGTGTCCCAGAACAATAGGCACACCGCTCTGCTGTCATTTGACAGTGGGCAGGTGGGAAGTGGTTAAGGTTTACGATTTTATTCTATGTTCATGTGATAATTCATGATTTTATTTAAAAACTGTATGTCTTTTTCGTATTAATACATTTTGATATTTTTCCATATATGTGCCTATAAAGGCCATATTTTTCCACATACACTTCCACAGTCTGTGCCTGTTGATGCGTGTGCCACGCAAAAGGTACCCTCTAGTGCAGGGCGAGTAGGCCTTGCCCACAACTGCACAAGAATCAGTGGCTGCTGCAGCCGTTCTTATGGTTGTCAGCATTACTGGAAGAATCTGCTGTGTTCTCTGCTGTGTGGCCGGGGAGGAGAAGCAAGTAACCTGCCAACAGTGTGCCAGTGCCGGATATGGGCACCCCTAAACCAGCAGACACAGAAGTGGAGGGGCTGGACAGCTGGGGACAGAACAGAACTCATGATTGAGACGGTGAAGCATGCCCAGTGTACTGAAGTCAGAGTACACTCAGGGCTTATTCACAATACATGCGATTTCCGATAAACACAGGTCACTACTAGCATACCTAGAATACAATTGTTTTACAGCCCGTTCACTTCTCTATGCTGGTGTGACATTCAGTGCGTAGAAATGCAGTGGGTCTGCAGTTTTTTGCCCCACGCTGGAAGACTCTGCACAGCAGCACAACACACCTCACTGATGTGCCTACATCCTAACAATTCAGACAAAATCAGAAAGGACAGATGTTAACATGGAACTACTGTCATATGTGGACTTTAAGGGCACATCATGAGACATACATAAATTATATATTATTTTCCATAAAATACAATTTATTAGATCATTCTTAAAAACGTCTCAATAAAACAGAGCCTGGCTCTACTTAGGCTCAGCTCACACATCGGAGATCAATGTCTCCAGACAACTACAGTCATGTACAGTCAGGTCCATAAATATTGGGACATCGACACAATTCTAATATTTTTGGCTCTATACACCACCACACTGGATTTGAAACAAACAAGATGTGCTTTAACTGCATACTTTCAGCTTTAATTTGAGGGTATTTACATCCAAATCAGATGAAAGGTGTAGGAATTACAACAGTTTGTATATGTGACTCCCACTTTTTAAGGGACCAAAAGTAATGGGACAGATTAACAATCATAAATCAAACTTTCACTTTTTAATACTTGGTTACAAATCCTTTGCAGTCAATTACAGCCTGAAGTCAGGAACGCATAGACATCACCAGACGCTGGGTTTCATCCCTGGTGATGCTCTGCCAGGCCTCTACTGCAACTGTCTTCTGTTCCTGCTTGTTCTTGGGGCATTTTCCCTTCAGTTTTGTCTTCAGCAAGTGAAATGCATGCTCAATCAGATTAAGGTCAGGTGATTGAGCAGGCGCCACACAGTGTAGTATGTCAGGATAATACGTTTAATAGACCAAATGGAAAGGTACTCACAAACGGCTGCCCAGTACTTTGAGACCGCTTGTGCCATCCTGAATTCGGACACTGGGATCACCAATCTCTCTTACAATAATGCTGTTTTTACACAACCGTTTGTGAGTACCTTTCCATTTGGTCTATTAAACGTATTATCCTGACATACTACACTCAGTGTGGCGCCTGTTTTCTCCCTGCAGCTCGTCACAAGTCCCTTCTACTTGTTTGCAGAGCAGCCTGCGGATTGTGGTGCATGGAGACGTATGTACATGGACTCTTTATATGGACTTTTCTTATATAATACCATTAAGCTACTGTGTTCCTTATAGTGGCAAATGTTTGTATTGGAGCCTGCGGGAGTTATTAGACACTCATTTCCCCAGTTGTGCGCCAGGTTAACCCCCTCCTTTCCAGGTCAGACTTGACCATTGCATAACATTCCACTTCTTTCCCTTAAAAATCTCTTAGGTTGCTTTCGCAGTATGCTTCCGGTCATTGTCCATCTGCACTGTGAAGCGCCGTCCAATGAGTTCTGAAGCATTTGGCTGAATATGAGCAGATAATATTGCCCGAAACACTTCAGAATTCATCCTGCTGCTTTTGTCAGCAGTCACATCAATAAAACAAGAGAAGCAGTTCCATTGCCAGCCATACATGCCCACGCCATGACACTACCACCACCATGCTTCACTGATGAGGTGGTATGCTTTGGATCATGAGCAGTTCCTTTTTCTTCTCCATACTCTTCTTGCACACCTTGTTTGTTTCATTTCAAATCCATTGTGGTGGTGTATAGAGCCAAAAAGATTAGAATTGTGTCGATGTCCCAATATTTATGGACCTGACTGTATCCATACATATATAGAAATGAAATCGGTACACATCACAAAAGAATGCAGTTAGATGGTTCTTGTCTGTTCACTGGTCAACGCGTTTTGCATGTAGCTTCCTCAGGACTGTGACGATATACAGACAGTTATCTCAGAGAAACTCCAATGGCCTGCCCGGGTGGAAATAGGGGAGCAGGTCAGACCAATTTATGATATATATTATGGGAGTTTATCCCAGTAGTCCTTTAGGAATTTAAGCTGGCTTATACAGGAACTGGTGCATGGGTAGTTACATTTTACACTTCAAATGGGGTATCACCTGTTGGTATTTTGATGTTAAGGTAAGTATCTCTGATTGGTAGGCATTCCTTTAGGGTTAAATATAGGTGACCATATAGAAATAAGGCTCACCTGTAAATGAATATCCAAATCGCATGCCGCCCTAATTGGAGGGGTGAAGCATAGGGGGCTGGACAGCTGGGGACAGAACAGAACTCCTGATTGAGATGGTGAAGCATGCCCAGTGAACTGAAGTCAGAGTACATTCAGGACTCATTCACAATATGTGCAATTTGCAATAAACACAGGTCACTACTAAGGTACCTAGAATACAATTGTTTTACAACCCCTTTCACTTCGCTATGCTGGCGTGACATGCAGTGCGTAAAAATGCAGTGCGTCTGCAGTTTTCTGCCACACACTAGATGACGCTGCACAGCAGCACAACACATTTCACTGATGTGCAGTGACATGAATGAGTGTCACTATGTGACACTTTCATTAAAATTGAGAAAAAAACAAACAAGAAGTGCAATGCGCTGAATAATGCACCGCACTGTCCTCTGGAGTGGACACTGCATTGGTCTGTGAGGCAAAACACTGCGTTTTACTATGCAAGCTCATGTGAATATAGCCTCACTGTACTTGGAGGGAGCACTGATGCACTTTTGCCAGTGTTGTTTTACTTGGATCACTGGCAGGTATCCTGCATCTCTGGCCATTTGTCCATTACTAATATAGATCTGCATTTCTGCCACAATCACAGAGAAAGTTTTTTTCTTTTTTTTTTTTTCCGTAGGGTGGCCCTGGGAAGCCTGGAGAGACAGAAAAACAAAGAAAGGTGACCTCCATAGATTTTCCTGCTTTATCTATGGTATGGGGTGTAGTGCAAGGAAGTCTTTGCAATGCAGCATATGTGCTTCATATGGCTAACGTTATCTAGATTATTGTCTTTGTCAAATTACATTAGCAGTTCATTATGTATCATTTTTTTCAATAATTTTTATTTGTTTTTAGACATTTCTTTTACAATATCAACAATTGTATACATTTTTTAGTTTGGAAAGCATGCTCGACTTTTTTTACCACCGCACCCCCAGATTAGACAGGCTAGATATGGTCCTAGCTGTGATTGTATCAGGAGGGAAGGAGGTGTATGATGGGATGATCACTGCTTAGGCTTTACTACCCCTATTTTTTAATGGGGCTATCACTAGAGATCTTTGATCTCTTCTATGCTGCTCAGGTAGATCTCCACCTCTCCAGGGTTGACTAGCCCTGAATTAGAGAATCAAATACCTATTCTTTCACTGTGTGAAGAACAGGATGAGATCAAGGAACCAACCCCCTATACCTTAACTGAACTGGAAACTTTATGAATCTGCTCACACATCTTTTCTCTGGCTTGTAGATTTTTCTATTGGTACTGAAACTGATATAGATAAATGTTTCTAGCACCACCTTGTGGTAATTGTAGGACTACAATTTTTTCAGTAATAGGTTTAATAACTGAACATGGGACTTGCTTAAGAGAAGAACTATACTAAAAACACCTTTTTTTTAAATTGTATACGCAAGTGAAAAGGAATTTTGTACGCACAGTAAAATAATTGTCTTGGAATTATTGAGGGACACAGGACATTTGGGTTATAGTGCTATCTCCAAAATATTTACCAGCCTCTTATAACCCCTCTTTCACCCATCATGCCTCAATTTGCAACCAAATCAGCGCAGAAAGCAAGACCATTTACACAGTGGGTGGAGCCCTCAATGAGATCCAAGAAAATAATTATATGGTGAGTACAAAGATCCAGTTTTAGTCATTGAGGAACATAGGATTCATATTTATTTGGGACTTTCAAAAGCAGGTACATTTAGTCCCGGCTCACATTACCGCGACTTGTCAGGCGACTTGGCCGCCTAACAAGTTGCGGTCCATTCAGTGCTATGGGAACCGTTCTAATAGGAGAGACTCAAGTCGCTCCGACTTAGAAAATAGTTCCTGCACTACTTTTGACTGAAGTCGGAGCGACTTGCATTGACTTCCATTACGGAAGTCCGTACAAGTCGCGCCGAAGTCGCTGTGCACGGCGACTTCACTAGTTGCCCCCGAAGTCAGATCGCCATAGTGTGAACCGAAACTTAGATAACGAAGCTAAATCACTAACATGCCCACAAAAAAAGTGGGGACTGCCTTTAGAAGTCTGGAGTGGAACTTGGCAGATAAAAATACCTCAAAAGAGGGTACCATCTGTCTCTAATCTAGGACTCTCATGCATAAGCAAAACCAGATGAATACTGGACTGAAAAGCTTAATCTCATACTTGTCAGTCTGACTTTTCTCCGGAAGAAGAAACACTCAGGCCTGAGCTGTGTCCAGGACTAGACCCAGATACTCCAGACAACAAGTTAGCCACATTGTTCGACAGAGCCAGTGCCAACTCTTTCCTAAAGAACCTTGCAGTTGAAAGCTGCATCCACAGAAGATTCAATGTCCACCTGGTAGAACCTGCAAAGGCCCAGGGCTGGACAACAGAGGCTTGGTGCTATAATGCCCTAGAAACACCCACTAACCTAGTGGAGTGAGTGCATAAGAGCACAGCAGGAGTACTGTCCTTTAGAGTGTAAGCTCTGGCGATGAGTTGATAGATCTTTCTGGAGGTGGCTTTTTTTGCTTATAGCAAAGTAGATATGAAAGACTCAAATACCCCTCTGTCCTTTAAAACTTGAGCTTAAACAGCAATGATGTTAAAGCCAGTGAGTGAGAAAATAAATGCTAAAACTGGAAAATGATCCAAAAAAAAAAAAATACAATGAAATGAACATGCTTAAGTGTGATCCAGGCTAAAAAAAAAAAGCACTAGAATGTTAGCCTTTAATTCATTTGTAAATAACTTGACCATGCTTTGTACCGGATATATAATGTTTGTGTCATAAGAAATCATGCACACTGGAAATTTTTAACACTGATGCTAGGGGTGTCTGGCCAGGAGCAGCAACGTTTTTGGCAGAAAAATGCTTGAAGCATGTAAATGCTTCTAAATGCGTGTTAAGCATTGATTCATTCTAAAGGCCAGAGAAAATTATTTTTCTGGATAAAGAAAATAATGCCTAAGCGCTTGATGCACTTAAATGCATTTACACCCAATTACAAGCATCACCCTTTTTTTTTCTGGGGGGGGTGAACAATGCTGCTAGGAGGAAAGGTGTCTAGGAGAGATGGGTAAATACCCTGTATGCATGAGGCCTAAATGGAATAAATGATCAAAGTAACACTAAGGGGATATGTATAAAGTAGTTTGCTGACTTCACTATAACAAGAAAGTGCAGGCTCTAAGGTGCTGTCCCATTTGGAGAGAAAATGTATAGTCTACTGACCAGTCGCTGCTGTCCCAAACTCAAAAAACAATGAGATCAGTGAAAGGCAACAACAAATGGGGATAAAGCGCTGTACCAGAACAGAATTAAAATACCATTCTTCAGAAGGTAGAATTATAACAGTTTATTGGACATACCACGATGTGTGCAAGCAAACTTTGGTCACAAGACGCTTAGCCAAAACCCGAAAGTACCTGTTGGAGGTGACAGCATGAGTAACAGGACACTCCAAAAGACTCCTGGGGAGACTGCTCAGCTGTGTGTAAAGGGGGGTGCTGAAGCCACTAGCATGTGGAAGGAGGTCCTACCTGATGGTGAAGGGTCCAGTGCCGGAGTGGGGTCATGTCGGTGCCAGACAAGGCCACCCAGGACATCCAGGTAAACAGACCGCCAGCACACTAGAAGCCCGGAGATGGCGTCAAGGGTCTGGCGAGACTGGATACTGGTGTCGGTGATGTATGGGCAGCAAGGAAGTATGTCACAGTGCTAAGGTCAAACATAGGTGGGGGAATACAGGGGAGCCAGCTACAAAGACAAGACTACGTGTTTCAGGGCCAAGCCTCTTCTTCAGGTCGAAAATGAAGCTGGCAAATGTATGTGAAACAAGGGTTTAAATTAACAATAAAGAGATAATAGGAGGGAGAGGAGGACAGAAATACATGTCACTCATGCTTGCCCCTCCAGTGACAAACATGAACTGCAAAAACATCAGGGATCTAGCAGTGAGCCAAGGTCATGTTAGCACGATTGTCCTACAAGCAATAAGGGTTCCATATTCATTGGACTTCAGTTGTCCAACAGGCCCCTGCTGGGGAATATGCACCTCGGTTGATTTACTGGGATACTAATCCTACATGGATGTACGCTTTCACCTTGACCCACCATACAGGCTCTCACAGTCCGGTTGCTTTTAACCTATTTGCAAACAGTATGAAAGTCACATAAACGCAGTTGATATAAATTACTATAAAGTCAGATTTACCCCTAAAGGAGGAGTGTTTACTTCGAAATGCGTTGGATTTTCTTCTGCTGTAGTACATTATCATCTGCATCATGTGTAATCTAACATATACTGTTTGCATTCTTTTTATCAATGTGTTATGTTTTCAATAAAATATATTTTTGTACATTATACTTTGTAAACTTTTTGAGTGCCTGAAAAGTCCCACCACCAGGGGAACAAACCTCCTTTTTGTTTGCCATTGATATATGTGGAATTACACCCCAAAATACATTCTGCTGCTTCGTCTGAGAATGCCACGTGTGAGACTTTTTTGCAGTCTAGCCGCAACCAGGACCTGAAAACCAATCACCGCCTTCACGCTTTTTAAGTGCGTAAATTGTGATAGGTAGTGAGGAGTGAAAAATTTCAGTTTCGGAGGCCATGAAATGCAAAGATAGCACAAAACCCCCACAAATGACCCCTTTTCAGAAAGTAGACACCCCGTGGTATTTGCTAAGAGGCATGGTCAGTATTTTGCAGCTCTCATTTGTTTTGGAAAATGAAGTAAAGGAAAATGTATTTTTTTTGTCTTTTTTCAAAACTTTGTGACAAAAAGCGAGATCTGCAAAAAAACTCAAAATGCCTCTCAGCAAAAAGCTTGGGGTGTCTACTTTCTGTAAAGGGGTCATTTGGGGTTGTTTTTTTTTTTTTTTTGCTGTCTTGGCATTTCATGGCCTCCAAAACTGTGATAGGTAACGAGGAGTGAAAATTGAATTAAAATCCTTTTCTCTGAGGTTCACTGATAGACAGCTTCAATTCTTCAGACCATTGGGTATTATGCGGTCTCTCTTCAGGAGTAGGAATAGGCGGAAAACTTTTTGGTTATGCCCCTGGGGCAGTTGGTTTTTGGTTATGCCCCTGGGGCAGTCCCAGAGGATATACCATCACTTCCTGCTGTAGGACTCCAGTTTGTAACAAGCAGTGTCAGAACAACAAATAACAACCCCAAAAGTGGGGCGGGTGCTGTGTCTGTCAGTGAATCTCAGAGAAAAGGATTTTACGGTAAGACAAAAATCCAGTTTTTCTCCTTCGTTCACTGACAGACACAGCTTCAATTCTTCAGACCATAAAATGTCCCAAATGCAGACCATAAAATGTGCCATTTTGGAATACGGTCAAATCCTACATACTCAAAATAACCACCCAAGACTTACAATTACATCCAGCTCAGTTTCTACTGCACTTTCACCCCAACTCTCCACCTAACTACTTCAAATCCCTTCCTATGATTATGATAAATGCTGCTAAGCTTTGCATCCCCAGACTTTGGGGTACCACGAAAGTCCCATCCCTACATACTTGGCTTACCCAGATCAACAAAATCTCCGAAATGGAGGAGCTCATATCTACAGTTCATGACTCTCCAAACAAATATCTTAAAATCTGGAAAGATTGGATCATTTTCCGATACTCCGCCGAATATGAACAGCTTACTAACTCTTCTACCGATTAGTTAAGTCACCTCCTCCGTATTATCATTTATTATCTCCATGATCCCTAAAGTGGCTTAGACACATAAGTTGATTTGGTCCCTACCCGCCTCTCCTCTGCCCACTCTCCTTGCCTTCCCTCTCCCTCTTCCCCATCTTACTTCTCTAGCTTACTCCCTCCCCATCCCAGCGGACCCAATGCTGGTCAGAGGGTCCGCTCCCCCACTTCCTCTGATATTCTACCTCTTACTCTGTTATTTTAGCTTTATTAAGCGGAAAAAGATGTTAGCCCTTAACAGCCATATTTCATGGGTTATGTTGTTTCAACATAAAACTTCTCACTCTAAAGGGCGAATCACCTCAGTTTTATCCTTTTTTCCTGTATTAACACGTGTTACAACATACGTTTTCCTTGAGATCTGATTATTTCTTTTGCCTAATGTAAACTGATACTTACTCGTTTATAATGTTATTGGATCAGTTATGATTGTTATTTCTTCATACAATGTGAAAAGTATAATTACATGTTGTTAACCTCATTACTCTTCAATAAACTTGTTGGAAAAAAAAAAAATGTCCCAAAGCAGTGTCAATATGAGGGGTGGGAAAAAACACAGCAAATGCAGAATTCGCAACAAGGCTAAACATAGCCAATCAGGTAACAACAGGACCTCAACTAGAAACAACTGGAGCTCACCAGCAGGAAAAATTTTCACCCTCAAGAAGCAGAAGCCTGCGCAGCCGCAGCCTGCAAAACTTTGCGGCCAAACGCAGTATCCGAAGATGCAAGTATATCCACCTTATAAAATTTTGTGAATGTGTGTGCAGACGACCAAGTAGCCGCCTTGCACACCTGAACCACTGACGCCTGATGACGGAAGACCCAGGAGGCACTTAGTGCCCTCGTAGAATGTGCTTTAATAGGGAAAGGAGGAATCTGACCCTTAATATAGTAGGCCTGCACCACTGCCTGCCTGATACACTTGGAAATGGTCGCAGCAGATGCGGCCTGCCCCTTACGAGGTCCATCCGTATAAGAACAAAGAATCAAATTTCATAAATCGGTTCAGTCACCGCCAGGTACACCCAAATCCCCCTTACCACATCTAAAGAATGCAAGGCAATTTCCTTAGGATGTGTAGGCTTAGGACATAGGGATGGTAGCACAATGTCTTCATTCAAATGAAACCCTGAGACAACCTTAGGAAGGAACGCGTGACAGGGTTGGCAACACCACTTTGTCCCTATGAATCACCAAGTAAGGTGACCGACAGGACAATGCAGCCAACTCCGACACGCAATGTGCGGACGTAATAGCTACTAAGAAAGCCACCTTCTGCGACAGAGTGAGCAGAGGAGTTTCTCGAATATTTTCAAAGGGAGGCCTTTAAAGCATCAACAGAAACAAATTGAGATCCCACAGTGGTACCAGGGATCGCACCGGAGGATGGCGAACTCCCTGCACAAAAGTGTGAACCACAGACTTCGCCGCCGACGGCCTTTGGAAAAAATTAGGCAAGCCAGAAATATGGCCCTTGATGGTGCCTACAGCCAAACATTAATCTACACCCAATTGTAGAAACTCCAACAGGCAAAACACAGAAAAGGAGCAAGGAGAAACCCCCCGAGACTCACACCAAGTAATGTACGCCTTCTAAACTCAATGATAAACCTTCCTGGAAGTAGATTTCCTAGCCTTCAACAGTATAGGAATCACCAACTCCAACAGCCCTCTGTGTTTCAGCACTGGACAATAGCCCCGCCGTTAAAGCCAGCGACTGTAAAGCAGGATGGAAGATTGGTCCCTGAGACAGAAGATCTTTTCTGAGAGGAAGTTTCCAAGGGACGTCTGCTACCAGCCTTACCAGGCCTGCGTACCAACACCAATGAGACCAATCTGGTGCCACCAGAAAGACTGGAATTCTTTCCACCTCGATTCTGTGTAGCAGTCTCGACAGAAGTTTTATTGGAGGAAAGGCGTAAATCAGACGATACTGACGCCAAGAGGCCACCAGAGCGTCTGTGGCGTCGGCAAGAGAATCTTGAGACCTTTACACGAACCTCTGCACCTTCCTGTTGAGACCAGCAGGTCTACATCGGGGTCCCCCACCAAAGACACAGTTGATTGAAAACCTCTGGGTGAAGAGACCATTCTCATGGGTTCCAACGTTTGCCAGCTGAGATGGTCCCCTTGCCAATTCTCTACCTCTGGAATGTGCACAGCAGAGAGGGCCAGAACATAATGCTCTTCCCACCTCAAGATGTCAGCCACTTCCTGGGCCGCCTTGATGATTGAACTATGCCACAGCTGTTGAATTGTCCGATTGTATCCTCACAGCGCATGCCTGCAGACGATCCATTCATTGAGACAGACAAAGTCTGATCGCCCGAATTTCCAGGATGTTTATTGGCAACCTGGACTCTTCCTGAGTCCAGGCACCTAGGGCTGAACACACTCCCAAGACACCTCCCCATTCGGACAGACTGGCATCCGTGGTGATTACAGTCCAACCTTTGAGGAGAGAGGTTGTGTGCAGCAGGAGCTCCCAGAAAGATCCAGAGCTTTCCGTCTTGGGGGGGGGGGGCCTCAACCTGGTTCAGAGGAAATGACCCCTGGCCACCTGGAGCTCTCCTTGGAGGACCGGCTTTTTCTGGACACCCAGGAAGAGCTCCTGGATTGGTCTAGGGCGCTGCCGGGTGAAAATCAAGTCAAGGTGGAGGCAAGGAGAGAGAAAATCAAATGTTTAATGAGCAAAGTTGCCTGTGTTTTTTAGGGGAAAATGACCCGGTGAGTGCTCCTCGAAATCTAAGGGACAGATCAGGAAGAAACAAGAGGGCCGGACTCAGTAAAGGCTGTGGAATCTTGTTGGTGACCTATCCCGTGGTGGCTCTGGTGAGAAGGACTTCCTATCGGCCATATCTATAAGGCTGAAGAGGGCCAGCGCCGAAGGCAGCCAGTCCGCTAGGAGGTCCCAGCTTGCATCAAAAGCAGCTAATGTGGAGGTAAGACCCATCTGTACCGAGGTTTGTGGTGCTAACAAACCGGGGGCAGGGAGTGTGCCAGAGGCTGAGGTGTTGTCAGCCCAGGGTGAGCAGGTCTGCAGTGCTGCAGGTGAAACCTCCTTACCTATGGTAGGGACAGTTATTGCCTCATCCCCGGCTAGTAATGCGGCTGAGGTTGCTGCAGCCAGGGTGGTGCAGGTTCCCATGGAGGTCCCTGTGGTGACCCCTGATTTAAGTATGCCTAAAGCCCCGGTGGTTGAAGTGACCAGTGGTCCCCATGTGGTCCCCCCTGCTATGCCCACTACCTCCCCGCCTGTAATAAATAATCTTGGTGGAGTTTCCCTACTATCTCCAATGCAGTAGATGGCAGAGGGTCTGAAAGCAATGGATGTCACTGAAGCAGGCAGGCAGGAGAAACCGGATAGCTTGCTGGCCCCTGTAGCCTTGTTTTCAGTTGCTGATGCTCAATGTGGTGAGAAAGGCCCTAAAATGGCGGCCGTGGCTGGAGACAGCATCCCATGTGTCAGTCACTTTCGGGATCCACACTTCCTGTCTGGACAGCAAGTGATGTCAGGAACGATCATAGAGTTGCCTGGAGGACAGGAAATGATGTCAGGAAGGATTATAGAGTTGCCTGGAGGGCAGGAAGTGATGTCAGGAACGACCAGAGAGATGCCTGGAGGACCGGAAAGTGCTGGGGAAAACCCGGACTGGATTGTAAAGAATGTAGAAAGTCTAAACAGTGCTGTAAATGTTATGGAAAGCCTGGACAGAGCTGCAAGCAGCATGGATGGGGGCAGTGATGTGTTTTCATCAGGAAATGTGTCCCTTCAGCCTGGCCAAGTCACTGTGTTATGGGGGTCCTCCAGACTGACTGTCCAGTTCTTGACTGCATTAGGCAACTGGAGGAGCGGCAGGTGTCAGCGTCAGTGGGTGAAAGTTCTCCTGCTGTGTGCAAGGATGCCGCCACCTCTGGTTGGCCTGCTGACTGGGGGACCTTAGCTGAAAATGCGGGGTTCCTGGTTGATGGGGCGACTGACCATGGTGAAGGGCAGAGCACAGTTGCGATTGTGGGTGGGGCTGTTAAAGGTGATTTGAATATTGTGGCAATAGGGGGAGGTATGGGTGACAGTACTAGGGGGGCAATAGTGGCAGATTCCGGGGCCCTGGGAGGGGCAGCTGAGGGCCCAAGTCCGGGTATGGTGACTGTGATTGAGTCAGTGAAGGAGGGTGGGCCAGAAGTGGCCCAGGGGGTCTTCTCCCAAGGCAGTCCCCCCTGTAGCTGGAGGGGCTTCCAGACTTCTGGGCCCTTCTCAGGAGGGTAGGCTTCTCTCTGCAGGAGGGACGCACTTTTGCAAATATCGTTGGTGTGCCCACCAGGATTGACCATTTATATGGTCAATTTGGCTCCTGGGTTTTTCAGGAGCCCCCTGGCGGGGGCTGGTGCAGGGGTTTGGTCTAAGGGGGTAGGAAGGCCGGAGAGGAGATGCAGGAGCGTGGTACAGGTGAAGTTCCATGGTTCGGTTCGGGTTCCAGCTCAAGCAGGGGGCACGTGATTGATTTGGTCCTGGGTTTGGTGTTTAGGGTGGCAGACTTGTTTGCTGTCATCCACCCCCACAACTCAGCCGAATATGATATCAGTTTTGTGTCCCCCTGCAGCCATGGAGCTTTTCCTAAGTATGAGCTGGTTAAGGGCCATGAGTCCTGGAAGAACTTCCATCTGACCGCCCTCTCCAGGCATGAGGTTAAGAATGTCACCATCCTTGTTAGGAACGAGTCTCTGCCCCCTGCGGACATCATGACCTGGCTGGGGAGGTATGGTCAGCTCTTGGCCCCGCTCTGGAAGAACTTGGATGAGCTAGAGATTGGGACTGGGGCTTGGTCGGCCCATGTTAAGCTCCACAGGAGGGGCCTGATGGTTGCGCACATCCCTGCTAGTGCCTTTATTGGCAGGGACCATATTCTTGCCTTTTACCTGGGTCAGCCGAAGCTATGTTTTAAATGTGGCAGCCCGACGCACTTCAGTGCGGATTTTGCCGTACTTAGGTGCGTGCGCTGTGGTGGCCTGGGTCACCTGACAGAAGAATGCGCACTGATCAGATGTAATCTCTGTGCAGAAATGGGGCACCCCTTTAGTAGATGCCCCAGGGCTTTTAGGGGTTACACCTCAGACAGGTCAGGGGGTAGGGCGGAGGGGGATAGGGCAGGAGAGGGTAGGTCTTGGGCAGGGGAGTCTAGGTCGGTGGTAAAGGGGGGAGCTTGTAAATCCAGCACCCAGACGCTCTGGGACGAAAGTTCCTGTATCATCTAAGGTCGAGTCACTTGGTGGTAAGGTGCTGGAGGAGGCTTGGGGCTTGACAGCCTCTGGCTCCCCCTTTGGCCTGGTGGCTTGTCCTTCTCCCTCTCTCCCTGTCCCTCTGGGTGTTCAGCCCTCTGTTCCTTTCTCTTCCCTTCTGCCAGTCAGGCGGCGTGGATCGGGGGGGGGGGGGTTATCACGGCCTCCGGATCCCCCTGACCCAGGGGGTCGGAGTGCTGTTGTGGGGGGGAAGGGTCCTGATGGCTCCAATCTTGGGGTGCATAAGCGCTTGAGGGGGAGTTTGCCTGGGGTGGTCGGTGGTCCCTCCAGTGAGCAAAGTGCTGGAGAGATGGGTGGCGATAAAGAGGGGTGGGAGAAGCAGGGAAAGAGGAAGCGTAATTCTCAGAGGAGAGGTGAACCTCAGGTGCCTGATGGGCAGGTTGGGGGGCTCGGAGATCCACGGGCATGGAGGTTTTGTCCCTCTCCAACATGTACGGGGTCCTCTCCTCATCAGAATCTGAAGGGGAAGATGAGGAGGTTCCCATGAGAAAAGAAGAGTTGAATGTACAGTAGGAGGGAGCATCACTGCCTTAATCACTAAGGATGGCTGTGCCCGCTCCAATCCGGCTTGCGACCATTAATGTCGCAAGCATTCAGTCTACAGGTGCTTGTTATATGGCCTTAGATTTTCTCAGCCGGGTTGAAGCTGACATTTTATTTTTGCAAGACACGTGGATGGCATCGGTGGCAAAGATGCACCTGGCAAAGAGGGAGTGGAGATGTGGGCCCTCCCTCTGGTCTCTTGCGGCTGAGCCTTGTAGTGGAGTCGCGGTCCTTTTTAAGATTCGGTAGTCTGCCGACAAGTGATTGAGGTGGAGGTTGGTAGATGTTTGGTGGTAGACGTTGTCGTAGGGGGTTATCCCTTCGCCTTATAAATTTTTATGGTGAACAGACCAAGTGGGCAAGGCAGAGCCTTCATACGGCGGTCAAGCCTTATCGGTTTTCATCCCAGTAAGTGGTTTTTGGAGGTGATTTCAACGTCGTTACTAGGCCTAAAGACAGGACAGGTGCCAGAAGCCCGCTGGGGTATGATAGTATATTTTTGAATGGTATAGTTAGAGAAGCTGGACTGGTGGATGTGCACCGTAACATTTAAGTCAGCTTCTAGAGCAGAGGAAGACTCTGCACGCAGAAGCAGATTGTCCAGGTAACCTAGTACCGCAATCCCCTTCTACCGTAGCAAGTTCAGAACTGAGGCCAAAACCTTTGTGAACACTCGCCCACGGGAAAACGAAGAAAACGCTGATGCCCGACAAATATTGGAATATGAAGGTAAGCATCCTTGAAATCGATAAGAGGCTAGCAGATCTCCTTGATGCAGAAAAGCTACCACTGTGCGGATGGACTCCACACAAAATTTCTGAACCCGCACAAAGTGGTTCAGAGCATTGAGATCCAAGATCGGACAAACCTTGCCTTCCTTCCTGGGAACTGTAAACAGATTTGAATAAAAAATCGGCACAATAACTCTTTGTACCAACAAGGTCCTGCACTGCTCCGTAGAGGCCCTGTAGCCGTTCTGGAGACAGGCGTAAATTGGAAGGAAAGAACCTTGCTGGAGGCAAGGACCGAAACTCAATCTTGTAACCAAACCGAATCAGTTCGTGGACCCATTTGTTCTGAATGAGCAAGGTCTACGGATCCTGGAAAGAAGCAAAGACATAAGGCTGGGGAAGGCTTGTCTGCGGAACCAGAAGTGCCCACTTTGGACTTACCATTCCAGGGTCTCTTGGAGCCTCCCACAAAGTTACGGGTGGATCTCGAGCCCCTTTCCGGCAAATCGGCCGGACGAAAGGCTTGTGAGCCAAAAAGAGTGGACCCCGCTTATGGTGAGGTTCCTTGCCCTTAGCCTTAGCAGTCTGCGAAAGAAATGTACTCTTGCTTCCCTTAATGATCTCTTCCATAGAGGCACCGAACAGAGGGTCACCTACAAAAAGGAAGATCAGTCAGTACCTTTTTAGAAGCCTAGTCAGCTGACCAGTACTTCAACCAGATCATGCGGCAAAGGATCACCGCCGTTACAGAAACCCTGCCGGCCAAGGGGGCCACATCCAGGGATGCATCACAAATATACTGTAACCCTTGGCTCAACTGATCCGTCAGTTCAGAAGGGTGTTAACCCATTCCTTTAAGGTCTGGGATACCAAGGTGATAGCAATCACCAGTCTTAATATTGAACCAGCCACTGTGAAAAGGTACCGGACCAGAGCCTCAGCTCTTTTGTCCACTGGGTCCTTAAAAGGCGGGGAATCTTCCTCCAACTTTAAAGTTTCCCGCACTGATATAATCAGGGCCTCCACCAGCGCTTTTTCATGCGCAGCTGCAGAGGAGGAGGACTAATCCCCACTATTAGAGCACTCAGCATGTGTGGAAATCCACCTCAGAATCTGAGGAAGCAGAGGATACAGGTGAAGGCGGGGGGGCGCTTCTTGCCAGGTCTCCTTTGCAGGGCCATATTTACTTTGGCTACTAATGACTGCAGGGCTGCTGTCATGGCAGCCAGGGCAGACTGAGACCCAGAGGGTCCGGCAGCTTCCAGGTGTAGATCAGGTGGTGAAATGTGCTCCATAGGCTCCATGACCATAAGGGGTAAAACAGAACCACGGTGCTCAGCAAACATTTTTTTTTTTTAAACGGGAGGCCCCTCCCCCTTGTGCACCACAAGAATTAACGCATCCACGGTGCTGTATACAGCAGAGGAAGGATATCTATATACCCCCAGAGATTTACCACCCGAGCTGGAGAGCCCCAGATGTTCTGTCACACTGCAGGAAAAGGAAATGCTGACCTGAGACAAGAGGCCCCCGCAGACTCAGCACTGCATCAGACTACAGGAAAATGGCAGCCATTGAAACTGTATGGGGAAACCAAAAACCTGGCCGCTGGACTACACAAACATGGCCGCCGAAGCAGAGTCCACGGAGTCACCACGCTGCACTGCACTGGACTCCAGGGAAAAGCTCACAGACCCCAGGAGGGGACCCAGGTACGGACACCCCCCAACAGGGGGGCAGACAGCGGTATCACCCACCACTCCTCCAGTCCAGCACCATGCAGCACAAAGGGGAGGAAGGACACAGGAGGGGCCTATCCTCCCCGGGCGGGGGCTGCAACCACCTCAGGGGAGACCATACCAGTCACCAGGCGGGCGCCACTCCCAGCAGTCCACTGCACCATCTTGGAATGGAGGTGCTGTGGCCTGAGGTACACTGCGACTTTGGTCGTGACTGTTGTCGTGACCAGGGTTATGCGACCATGTGAGGTGTTTAACGCCGGTCAGCTCCGTCCAGTGGGGCTATGTCGCGGCCAACCTAGCGTGAAGTTAATAGTTGGGTTGCACTCGTAGGCCAGACTGGAAAGATCGTAAGGATCTAGGATATCCAGCGAATTACCCAGTCCGGCTGTTAAATGTAGTTTACACAGGAACAAAAATTATAAAGAAAAAAGTAAAAAATTCTATTTAACTAGGACAAAATGCCAGGACCGCAGATCTCAGCAGAGAGCCAGGTCCTTACTCCTGACTAAGCAGAAAAAGAAGTCCTATAGCAGGAAGTGATGGTATACCCTCTGGAACTGCCCCAGGGGCGTAACCAAAAATGTTTCCGCCTAATCCTACCCCTGAAGAGAGACAGCATTATACCCAATGGTCTGAAGAATTGAAGCTGTGTCTGGCAGTGAACGAGAGAGAAATCAACAATTTACGCCCTTAAAAAGCCTGAAGGCAGTGATTGGTTTTAGGGGTCCTGTACGCAGGTAGACTACCAAAAAGTCTCACTCATGTGGTATCTCCGTACTCAGAAGAAGCAGCAGCGGAATGTATTTTGGGGTGTCATTTTACATATAGCTATGGTATGTTTGAGCAATATATCATTTAAGTGACAACTTTGTGTTTGAAGAAAAAAAAAAATGTTCCCAAAACTTTTGGCAAAATATAAAATATCCCATAAACTCAACATGCCTCTCAGCAAATAGCTTGGAATGTCTACGTTCCAAAATAGGGTTATTTGGGGGGGGGGGGGGGGGTTGTGATGGGTAGTGAGGAAGTAAAATAAACAATTTACGCCCTTGGAAAACCTGAAGGTGGTGATTGGTTTTCAGGGTCCCGTACACAGCTAGACTCCAAAAGAAAAAGTCTCACACATGGTATCCCTGTATTCAGAAGAAGCAGCAGAGTGTATTTGGGCGGGGGGTGTCATTCCACATTTACCCATGGCATGTGTGAGCAATATGTCATAAAATGACAAATTTGTGTAAAAAAAAAAATTGTAATTTTCCCAAAACTTGTGGCAAAATATAAAATATTCCATGGACTCAACATGCCTCTTAGCAAATAGCTTGGTGTGTCTACTTTCCAAAAAGGGATCATTTGGGGGGTGTTTCAACTGTCCTGCCATTTTATGCCCAATATTAGACGCTTATGCTACACATCACCCACATTATTCCTTTTTTTTTTTTTTAAAGCCGAGACCCTACAGAACAAAATAGTGGGTGTCGCAATTTTTTCGTCTCACGGTATTTGCACAGAGATTTTCCAAACGCAATTAAAAAAAAAAAAAAAACTTTTTTTAAATGTAATGCACAAATACACTATATAATGCCCAATTGTTTGGTAAACTATAAAAGATATTATGCCATGTATATAGATGCCAAACATGACATGCTTTAAAATCGCGCACACCTGTGCAGCGGCAACAGACTATGTACATTCTTAAAAGCCTTTACAGGTTACCACTTTAGATTTACAGAGAAAGTCTAGTGCAAGAATTACTGTCCTTGATCTGACGTTCGCAGTGATACCGCACATGCATCCTGCAATTGCCGTTTACATATCACACCAGACCAATGCTTGTGTTCACCTTTATGTGCAAACACTGGGGGACAGGGGTGCTTGATTTTTTTTTTTTTTTTTTTTATTTATTTTGCTTTTTTATTTTATTTTGACACCTTTCCTTTTATTTTATTTTTTATTGTTATCACGGGGAATTTAAATATTCCCTATGATAGCAATAAGTAGTGACAAGTACTCTTTTTAAATAAAATTTGGGTCTATTAGACTAAAGGCCCGTACACACGTACCGATCGTCGGCGAACGATCGGCCATCTTTTTGTCCCCGGGCTGTCGGTGTCTGTTGAAAAGTGCAAAGACAGCACAAGAATTTTGTCCGCCGACTACAGCCGACTGCAGAAGTGATGTCATGTAATGGTTAACTTTCCCTGTGTTTTTTCTTTTCTGAGCATGCCCAGTCTTGCAAATCTGCGGTCTGTCGGCCGAATTCTGTACTGACTGGTGAACAATCGGCCGTTCTGGTGTCGGCATACAAAAATTTTAATGCTTGCATGACAGATTCTTGTCGGCAGAATGTGCGCTGACGGCTGTCGGAGGCATCATACTAACAAGCGTACAATCGGCAGATCGTTCGTCGGCCGACGCTTGTCTGCCGACGATCGGTACGTGTGTACGGGCCTTAACTCTCTCCTCTGCCCTTAAAGAATCTGACCACACTAAAATTGGTGTGATAAGATGCTTTCCCAATGGCGCTGTTCATATCTGGCGAAACCGAAGTCATGAAATGCTTGTAGCTTCTGGTATCTTAGGCCATAGAGATGATTGAAGTCATTATGGACTGCAATCAGCTCTATGGTCAGCTGATGGAACCACCGGCTGCAGTCTGGGGTTACCCAATGCTTGTAAAAGTAGTCTAGCGGTTAATTATCTGCTAGGATTGCTTTTACATGAAAGCAGACCGCTGGCTGTAAAAAAAGATACCAGTAAGTGTGTGGTATGCCCACCATTAGGCCTCCCAGCATCCACCCACTTCTAATGATGGGCATACATGCAATGTTTTTTTTTTTGTTCAGCCCATGCAGATTCCTCTATTTACAACGATCAATGGAGATGAAGAAATTTCTGCCAAGAAGTGTTAAAAAAATATATGGTGAAGTATAGGGGAGATCCCCCCTCTGTGTCCACCACCCCATGCTTCACCATATATGCTTTTTTTTTTTTTTTTTTTTTTTTTAACTGCGGTGGTGAAATCACCTCCTACAGCGCTGCAATCATTGACTTGCGTATATGCTGAGAGCAAACGCTGCTGTCAGAATAAAAAAAAAAAAAAAAAATCAATGCTGCAGTGATCCACTTTCATTCTAATTATTAGGTAATAGCTACTTATCAAATGTCAGCGATCATGCAGCATGGTAGGAAATACCTCCACACAAAAATGGTTAACAAACTTTGATACACATCAGGGGTCCAACAATAAAGGCATAGGTTTCAATGCAGCAGGTTCACTCAACAATGGATGTCATCAGCGAAGGTTGCTGGGATGGAGGAGCTGGACTGGGGTTCAGCTGTGTGTACAGACGATGTACAAGTGAAACCCCCACCCCAGCCTTGTGATCAGTTTGTTAGAAACTAGGAAACAGCCAATGACACAGGCTGCCCTTAAAGTTGCAGGGTGAGTTTTGTTCCTGTGCTCGTCAGTCTTCCACTCCTTCTTTGATCAGCTTAACACACAGGAACTTTGTATCATTTTTCCAAGGACCAAGTGCTGTTTATTTCTGGCAAAACCAAAGTTTTTCAAGCACTTGGTGTTTGGAAAAATGATACAAAGTTCCTGTGTGTTCAGCTGATCAAAGGAGTGGAAGACTGGCAAGCAGAGAAACAAAACTCACCCTGCGTCATTGGCTACTTCCTAGTTTCTAAGAAACTGATCACAAGTCTGGGGTGGGTGTTTCATTTGTACGTCGCCTGTACACACAGCTGAGCCCCAGTCCAGGGAAGCACAGATAGCTTCCAGCTTCTCCAATGAAATCCATAGTCGAGTGAACCTGCTGCATTGAAACATATGCATTTATTGTTGGACCGCTGCTGTGTTCGTTATCGAGTTTTGCGCGGGGCGGATTTCATACCATGCTGCATGACCGCTGACATTTGGTAAGCAGCTGTTACCTTCTTATTAGCATGAAGGTGGATCACTGCGCACCTGGGAGGAACTTTTTTTTTTTTTTAGCACATTCAACTTTGTTTCACTGGCTGTGGATTTTGTTACTGTTTTTATTCATGGGACTTTATTTGCTTTAGTTTTTTTACGCACATTGGTATTTTTTATTTTCACAAATGATTCTTTGTTTCATATTGTGTAAATATACACATTTCACATACCTTTAGAGCCCATTCAGACTAGCACGACACAACTTCGGGGGGGCGACCTGTGAAGTCGCGTGCACCGCGACTTGCAGAGACTTCACATAATGGAAGTCTATGCAAGTCGCTCCGAGGTCGCCCCAAAGTAGTACAGGACCCTTTTTCTAAGTCGGAGCGACTTGTGTCGCTCCTATTAGAACGGGTCCTTTGCTAATCAATGGACCGCGACCGAGCGCGACTTGTCAGGCTGACAAGTCGCGCTAATGTGAATGGGCTCTTATGCATGGTTTACTTCTAGACACCGTATGTCAACTATGTTCTGGATATATGTAATTTTCCAAACAAGATAGTCATCACATGCAATATTTTTTGTATGATCACCAGATAATGCACTAGTACATATTTTTTCAACACATTATATTGCTAGTATTCAGGGATTTCTAATTGTAACTAAAACTAACTAAATTGTAGTTTTTAGTCAGCACACCCATATATTTTTTTCCCCCAAATAAAAATGTTTCAAGTACAGGAAAGGTAGAGTAAGAACAGAAAATTAACTCAATAAAATGACAACATCTTTCGAGACCCTATGGGAAAGTGTGCCCTAGACTGTGCCATTGCTGTACCCTATACTAATACTCTACTAGTGTGTGGTAGCAAAGGAAACAAAAGAAAAAAAAAAAAAAAGCGGGTGTCACACCACCTCTCATACAGCCAGCTCACGGCATCTGGATTGTGAATTTGAGCCACAGCACCTTCTGCATAAAGTAGGGCTGTGGTGATCTCTTCCTGGAATTTTAGGAAGAATCCTGTTTTTCCTGACGCTTTGTATAGCAAATAAGCATTCAGCAGAGCCAATTGAAATAAGTAGACTTTTTTTGTACCAGTGTCTGGCCTTACGGGCAATTAAGTATGGTGCTATCATCTGGTTATTAAAGTCCACCCCTCAAATGTTAAGGTTGTATTCAGGGAGAGAGAGAGGGGCTTCACAACACCACCAGTCACCGTTGCAATTTGAACTGTCATATCTGCGTGAATTGAGGACAAAACAAAAAAAAAAAAAAACAGTGTGTGTCTCTGCACTTCACTGCAAGCAATTTATTACTCTTCAAGCAGGCTCTCTCCCCCTGTCTAAGTCGGGAATCTACAAGCCGTTTGGGGAAGCTCCGGCGATTCGGTTGCACAGTGCCACATGCGCCAATACCAAAATCAAAAAGGTGACTAAAAAGTGGCACTTGTGTAATAATTGCTCACGTCTAAATGGTACCCCTTTCCAAATAAGGGTGACACCAAGTCCCAAACAATCTTGCCACTGCTCCCCATGTAGTCTGGGCACATTGCTATCTTTTCCCTCGTAAATCCAGAATTTACATGTATAGCCTGTTGCCCTGTCACAGAGCTTATACATCTTGACCCTTTATCTAGCACGCTTGCTGGGGAGAAAAACAGTTTGAAAGGAAGGTTTAATCAGGGACTCATCAATGCAGACAGCTTGTTGGGGTGTATACAAGGCTGCAAACTTCTGGTTGAAATGATTTACGAGGGGCCAAATTTTGTGGAGCCGATCATATACAGGGTCACCCCAAGGAGGACAGAGTTCAGTGTCACTGAAGTGCATGAACTGCAAGATTTGCTCATATCTAGTCCTGGCCATGGCAGCAGAGAACATGGGCATATGGTGAATTGGGTCAGTGGACCAATATGACCGCAACTCATGCTTTTTAGTAATGCCCCTGACAAGGGATAGGCCCAGAAAAGTTTTAAATTCGGAACCCACGATACATTTCCATGCAAATTCTCTGGCAAAGGTCAAATTTGGATTTGCGGCAATGACTTGGTCCACAATAGATCTGTAAAGATCTTCCGTGAAAAAACAAAATGCTCATAAAAATAAAGGGAAGTAAAATTGACTGATTGCACCTGAATTCCAGGTTGGCCAGTGAATGTGGGGGAGAAGTACAGGTGCTGCAGAAGTGTGGGCTCCCAATCAGGAAGGACACTATTGGCTCTACAGGCCTGTCTTCAAATTATTGATGGCTGTGGGACACTACATGTGCTAGCCACCACACCAGCTTGAACTGCACTTATGGGACTCGCCCCGTCACCAACTGTTACTGCAGAGCTGGTTTGACTACACCCAGGATGTACTAGGCTGCTGGTGCTTGGCAGTTCACCAGAAGGTTGAGCGGCACTAGTACCAATACTGCTGCATATGAGAACCCTGCACTTGTTGCACCTCAGCAACAGAATGGGGTTGGGTACGCCTGATCTTAGCAGGGACCACAATTCCGTCGTCAGAGCTATCTGTCAGGGTGCCACTGCTCTCTACAGGTTCGAATACTGAGCCTGATTCTGACAGTGAGGCTTCTCCATCGCTCTCATTTGTCATGCTCAGCATCATGTAGGCCTCTTCACTAGTGTACCTCTGTTTGGACATATTGGCCAATAACTTTATAGGTACCTAGTGGGACTCACAGGTTAAAAAAAAAAAAAGGACCTGGTTGTCAAAGACTGTTACCACTACCAAAATGTAACTGCTAGTGCTAGTAGAGATTTGGCCTGACACTGCTAACGCTGCAGTTTTATTGGGCTGTTTTGGAAGTGACTGTAATCTGCTGATTCTGCACTTTTGTGTGTGTGGTGGGAGGGGGAGCAGAGTGGCTAAACGCAGGCGTCAGGGCTGATCCTGCTAACGCTGCGTTTTGGGAACACTAAACTATCAGGTACGCTAGTATAGTTTTGATCAAAGATATTGATCTGTTCAGACACTATACCAGTAATGGAGGTGTTTAGTGTGTCACTGGCAATCAAAGGGTTAAAAAGTATTACTAAATATGTGGCGGGCAATCTGACGCTGTCCTGAATTGACACTGATGTCACCTGTGACACTAATACAGTGATCAGAAAAAAGATCTGTACATTACAATAGTGACAGTTGCAGGGCAATGAAGGAGTTAACTTGGAGTCATCAGGGGGTTAAATCTTTATTAGCTATATGGCGGATCCCCTAAACCTTTCTGGGACTGCCTCTAACTACCACTAAATGCCTCTCAAACTAACTGGTCACAAGGGACACTAATACAGTGATCAGTAAATTGTCTAAGTTGTATATAGTTACACTGTGACAGGAAGTGAAAAGGTTAAATGTGTGCCTCTGTGTACTGGTGTCAGTGTAGTGCTTCTGTACTCACAGTTAATGTCATCTCCTCTCATGCTGGAACTGAAAAGGACTTCAGGAGAGGAGATTACATAGGCACAGGACGTTCTGCCATTGGTCAGAACTAATCAACAGGTCCAGGCCAAAACTCATTGGCCTGGACCCGATGACTGATCGTTCTGAACCGAAACAGAACATCGTGGGAACAGAGGGTACGGCGATTCACGCAGCCGGGCCAGCTTTCTGCAGTATATCTGCAGCGGGCTATCAGCAAATGGTTAATCTGGGTTAGCCAGTACTTCAGATAACAGGCAACCACCGTCATAGCCATGGTGGGTTTAAGATTCCCCAACGAGGAACCCGAGGTCTTTTTTTTTTCTTTTCAGGGAGAGAATCCATCCTGTTATCCATGAGCTCAGAAAGAGAGCCCATATCCTCAAAGGCTAGGTCTGTCTGCCCCGAGACCTGAGAGAAGGCTGCATCCTATTTCGGTGAGGTTTTCCACACTGACAAGCATTCCTCAGAAAAGGGAGACCTCAGTTTCAGGTCATTAGAAAAGAAAGGCCCTCCCTCAGTGAAAGATTGTATTAATATACCTTATGATATTTCAGATATATATTTCAGTTTATGCTCATTCTACGATAGACTGTGGCCCCCTTGCATTTTACATAGTAACGAGCTAAGACGGACAACCATTCATCCACCTTGGTCAGCAGACAGTTATGTTTTGCATTTAGACGACATGTTAAAACCACCTGTCCATTCATTCATTCAAACACTTGTCAGTTGGATACTTAGCATTTAGATTACAAGACATGTTGCATAAACAATTGCTTACATTAACACATGACAACTGAATGAAGCCGGGGCGACTGTCACAGGACACAAATTATTATACGGGAACACCTCACATTGACACAAATGCATGGCAAAGCAAAGGCCCTTTTATGTACTATTCTGTCTGATATGTGCTATTGACTGATGAATTGTAAACCAGTTGAAGCAGTTTTTTTTCCCCGCTCAAACATGCTTTAAATATGAGCTTCACTTGCAATAAAATTAGTTGTGACTGCACTACGTTTGAGTGCTCTGTGTAGTCATAACTCCCAGCCGGACGGGGGTGAATTCACTATCTAGAAAAGGGGGGTTAGCAACTGAAGGGCTGTAATATCATCGTGATTGCCTCCTGACAAGATTTGAGTTAACACTCAGGATCCTACTATTCCTTTTGACTGCTTCCACCAGGACTTAATGTACCTGAAAGACCCTCTGTTTGCCCTAGGCCCTGGTACATTTGATCATAAAGAAAAAGACTTCTCCTCTTGGATTTCCAAAGTGGTGTGGATAGCTCCCAAAAGATCCTCCACCTCTCCCAGGGTTAATTTTTAACTAGAAGCCCCAGTGGATTCACCATCCACCCCTTCTCCCTCTGACTCCCCCCTAAAGGTGCACCATCACGCTCTTCACCCTCTTCGTGCCCCCCCCCCCCGGTGTTCCTAGTGGAGGGTACCGCCCATGGGGGGGTGGAGCAATCTCCTGCTGTGCTGGCTGAGGGGGGGGGGTAGCATCTGGGGTGACACCAAGCAGCCCAATAGGTAATCCGGGCTCCCTACGCAGGCCCCAACTGCGCATTGGAGAGACCTTAGCCTCCCCTGACAGGAGACACAGCCTCAGCCACCAGAGGCTGTTTCAGCCCTGGATCCGGGCTCCCCACCAGAAGAAACCCCAGAACTGAAGGGGGTTTAAATGTACATGGTTGAGGCAGTGTTACCCGAGAAGGGAAGAGCCAAGGTTTCGCAGAGGTGGCTGTCCTAAAAGATGAGGGGGGAACATTTTGCATTGATACATGCCTCCACAGGGCAGTACCTGGACCCCCATAGCCCTTTTACGGCCAATTATTTGCATACAAGCCTTTAAACAGGGCGCTTTTGATTTCTCATGTTCGGCTCCCATATACTTCGATAAGAGTTTGCGGTTCAGGGCAGAACTTTTCCCGTTTGGGAGTTCTGCTGCAAACTGAACAGTACAGGGGGGTGTGTTTGGGCCATTTCTACTGGAGATCTGGAATGTAGCTCAACACAGATTACATCATAGTGTCCAGCCATCTAGAATTCCCACAGCACTGTACTCAAACCAGCAGCCCTCTTGTTTCCTGAACAGCGCTGTTAGAGTATGTTGCAAGGGTGTTGGCCCAAAGCACTGTATTCAGCCACAGCCTGGATCTCCAGTGTGCTGCAACCGCAGGGTATTCTGCCCATGTTCTGGCTGAATTGTTTAAAACTTTTGCTTCTGCTGGAATCCAAGTTGAATGACAATTTTAAAATAAAATTGTGTTTGCCCTTTAATTATCAAGAGGTTGAAGCAATACTAATGGGTTTTCTCATTTCTTAATATGAGGTGGTGTAAATACCAAGATAAGGAAATATTCTGGATTCCTAGTCAGTTCTTCTACAGGCTTAGAAATGTCATTTAGGCAATAGTATATCTAGCAGTTCTAGCCAAGTAGGGGTCAGTACATAACTAGCAGTAAGCATAGTGGAAGCTGTGCACATTTTCTAGCGTGCAGACATTACAAGGAGGAAATGTGAATGGACTCCAACTTTTTATTCAAGGAAATATCAATGGGAAATATATGGGGTTAGTTAAAAAAAAATATTTTCCCAAGTTTTTCAAAGAAAAGGTAAGACACACAAGGCTGCCAGAAAGTTGTGGGGCCTCCTGGACCTTGAGAACCATTGTAATAATATTTAGTTATTCTACAACTGCCAGCAATACAGATTTGTCTTTCTGTGCCCATTTTGAGATATAAAATGCCACATATAATTCATTGTGTGGTGCAATCTGCTATAATAAAAAAAAAAGCCACAACCATACAACAGGAAAGAAAATTACCCCAGTTTATTGATGCATTTCAATTGCTAAACATTTGCCATATGGATTTAGAAAATACATAAAGTACAAGCTACTTTGTAAAACCAAAGACAAACATTGAATCCAATGATAAACTATGTTTTCACAATGGACCCTTATCCCATATAGTTAGTAATAAATTTTAAATATCTATTCTTTGTTTTCTTAAAACTGATTTTACATAACCCTCAGAACACCGGCAACACAAACAGATTGATAAAATTCCAAGGAACTACATTTATAGCCACTTGGGGGGGATATATAAAAAATGAAAGAAAAAAATAAAGCACATCAACATAAAATAGGAATTGTTAGGTTTCAACACAGCAAATAGCATATTGAATACATTTAATAAAATGAAATAACATTGCAATATCAATGATTAAAAGCAAAAAAACACTAACATTACATATAATGCACTGCTACATGTAGTGATCAACATTAAGCCAGAAACAGCCAAAAAAAAAATTAAAAATTAGGTCACTCATAGTAGTAAGTTATGTATTACATGAGATTGTTATATTGGGTTTAGGGAAAATGTGTGTGTATATATACACATACATATATACCGGTAAAAAGATGAAGACAATTACAAATGTATTTTCCATACTCCATCCCTTTTCATAATTAGTTTCAGTGCCAGGCTTTAAATGGTACACAAATTCTAGTTCACACAATTTAATTTAGTTTTGGGATTATCAGTGTTTACTTGAAGAAAAAGCAAAAAAATATGAAAGACGTGGAAAAAAAATAATTTCATACAATAAAGGAAAAGCAAAGAAAAAAAAAAACATTTCTTTTAACAGGACACTTAACTCACAAAATAAATGCCATTTTTTAAAAAATTTAAACAAAGGGAAATGGAACATTTTGGGTTGCAAGCTAAATAAATTGATTTATAGGCCTAAGGAATGGCATAAAAACCCAAAAACAACATATACATACCATATATGAACAAGATTACAAAAACTTGCATAATTCATACAAGAAAAAACTAAAAACTAATCTATGGTTTTAAAAGTTCAAAAAGAATATGAAATCCAAACATTAAAAGATTATATACAGCTTTGTTAGCCAGTCTTTAAAGTTAAAAGCCCCCCAAATTGATATTCCGTATTGGGTTCATCACTTGGCTGCATACACCAATCCCATATCACTGCAATTCAGGGAACAGCTTCAAGCCAACCACTGGAGGGGGGAGGGGAAAAAAAAAATAAAAAAAGCAGCCAACTGGTGTTTTAGCCCAAGCAAGCAAGGTAATACTGAACTATCAGTGTTGGGTAAATGAATCCTTTAAAGCCAAGGTATACAGTCCTTTTCACTTAAGTTACATCTAGAAGGATATCACAGACACCGGCTGTGTTTGACCTCCGTACACATAGCATAAGCCACTGCGCGCACAGTAATACAATAAAAAAAAATACTGAGCTTTGTTTAGACTCGTCACATGGTAGAGGGCCTGTTTGGCGGTGTGATACTTACTTGCTAACAAATCATTTTCCCTGAATTTTATAGCTTCAGAGAACTGCAGGTGCTGGTAAACGACTGGGTAGGAAAAAAAGAAGCTCTTTGGGGAGAATATAATCTGGTAGGATACCAACATGTTCAGCGTAATCTGTATTCTACAACAGGGAATCCAGTGTGATGAGCACATGTGCCTATAAAATTTAACCAAGGTTGCCTTTTCTTAAATATTGAAAATATGTATGAATTTGAACTTCCAGAAACAGGTAAAACATTGAAAGACTTGGCAAGACTTCTGGATGTGTATACATTGCACTCCATGGTAACGGCAATCTTATGAAATAGAATATTAAATGACAGTATAACTGCAGGTGGGATATTAATGAATTTAAAGGGGTTTTCCAAAGTGAGCTTTAGTTTGTTATCCCTCTGTCGTAACACACAAGATCCCAACACAAGCACAGTTTCCTTATAAACTGCAGATAACCATTTAGATGGGTCTAAATATTTTCACCCACAAGATGCTCAAAGTGAAGTCTGAAACTGTTAACAGTCTCCACGTTTCTATTTGAGGGGACTACAGCAGGAATCCACTTATTACTTAGTGAAAAACACCATAAAAAGCAAAAATGCACAATAGCTTGATTTGCCTAGCCTAAGAAAATCAACACATTTCGTATGCGATCATGTAAAAACCGGTACCCTAATATGGCAACATTATACCAGCCATAAAAACACAATTACTACACAAAGCTCTCTTTGGTATAAACATCCTGAAACTAACTTGAATGGATTCTCACAAGGGATGTCAATCTCAGGGTCTGGTTCTAGTAGGGAAATCATTGCCGATATGAAGATGGAGCATTGTGAAAACGACATTAAGTCTTGAAAAATTTGCAATGCCTATCTACAACACTTAACAGTTTGTGTGCCTGTGTTAGAAAGCAGGAAAGAAGCAGCGACTGGTAAACTTACTCTAAAGCATAACTTACATAACTTTTACTACTAGAGGGAAGAGAAGGGAGGGGAGGGGGGGTGTCAGCTCGGATCATAACGACTTTCTAGCTTCACTTAACTCTGCTCCAAGGTTTTAAGAATTGCTTCTTCTATTTAAAAGGGGCTTGCCAGCCCTATAATAAGGCAAGCTTACTGTAAACTAATCACTACGTTGGCATTTAAGGCACTACATTAAGTGAACATACATGAAACAAGTATTCACCATACATACCTGTGCAAAACAACTCAGTTATTTACTCACCACTATGTGAGTACATTTCAGACAATTTCATATATATATTTATATATATATTTATTCATCAGTGCTACAGTGATAAAACTAACTGTTCACATACATTCCCACAATTTATTTTGGTTAAAAAAAAAAACCCCAGGAGGAAAAAAAAAAAAAAATCTATATATAAAAACCTAGCCGCTACCCACCCCCCTCTGCAAAAACTAACAGACACAAAGTACACATAGGTTCAAGTATCATTACTAACAGTTTGGACACAAAATTTTATGTACAGATGCACTTGGGGGTGACACCACTCTGCCGCGCCGAGGAAAGCAGTTTTTCTTCTTAAACGGTACATCTTTTCATTGTGTAAAATATGAAAACACCACAGATACAAAACTTCAAAAATAGTTTGAAATTCTGTATGAAACTTGAGTTTTTTTTCCCAATAATTCCAGCTTGGAGAAGGCTGAAATAAGAGCGTGACAAAAGCATGCTGAAGCAAGCAGGAGTGACTTTACAAAGAATGATTTCTGTGACCACAGAACGGAAGAGCTCCTATGCATGCAAGTAGTCTTAGTCCATCTGAATGACTATCTGAAGTCACAGTGTGCTCCTGTGTATTAAACTTAGTTTTGTATACTTTGCTGTGTCCACAACTATTCACTAGATTAATACAAAGATCTCAGGACAAATCTCCAGAATGCAGGCAAGGAATGTATTTACTGCAAAAACAATCAACATGATAAAATACAAATAATTCTCCAGACATTTAAAGAAGGTAATAACTGCTTAATTTTTAATTTCACTCCGTTTGTACTTGCCCTAATTAAAGAAAGGTGGTAACCTTAAAATGCATGGTACAGATATTTAGCTTTGTCATATTATACGAGGCTTCTAAACCTGGTATGAAAATATGACCTTGTGCAAGCTTTTGATGCTGATTACTGTTCTATGTAACCAGTTATTTTAGGCTAAAAGGTTTGCCTGCAGTGGCTAACTGGAATTCTATTATTGTATCCTCTTTGTGTAAGACATCTTCACTTCTGATAAGCCTAAACATTTTACAGTCATACTAGTGAATGCTATTAAATGTTAGCGCAGCAACTCTTAGGGCTTGTTCACACTTGACTAAATTTCTAACGCTTAACAAACGCTCCTATAGCGTTAGACTGATGTTTTACAAGCGTTAATGACAAATTAAAAATGCTCCCCAAACGCCCTATGGGCAGTTTTGAATCGTTTGGCTGTTAAGACGTGTTAAAAAACGCTCCACAAATGTCTATTCCATTACAGTAATTAAACTGATCTTAACGCCCCGCAACTGCTTGCCAGAGCGTTTGCAAAGTGTTACTATAGACTTGATTGGGATGTGTTGAAAGGCTTCAAACTCCTCCTGAATTGACAAGAGGCTTAAATTCTGAAGCGACGCTAACGCTTCATGTTTTTAGTGTTAGCAGCAATGTGTCCTGTCCATTGCATCATTTGCATAGACGTAACGGGAGTTTTTAACGCCTCAAATGCCTGCTTTTAGTGCCAGTGGGAACTTAGCCTTACAGTTCGACTAATAATCATTACGTGCCGTAACCCATAACCGCTAAATTTCTGCTCCATGACTCTGCTGTAAACTTAAGCCTGGTACACACAATGAGATCAGACAAATGATCGTCTGTTCTTTGCATGCTAGTCTCTATTACGAAAATTAAGCGGTTACTAAAATGATGAAAATTATTCAACAGAATAAAAATTAAGTGATGTAATGCATTGTATTTTTGGACAAATCCTGTACTGATTAAATGAAAATCCTACAATCTGGTATTGTATGAGAAAAATGTGTTTGTCCCTTCAGATAATTTCGGACAAAAGCTGTGAACCAAAGATCAGACTATATTATTAATTCGAAAGCAGTCTTTTACATATGATTTTCTGATCGTGTGTACAAGGCTTGATCGATCAAAACTGACCTCTAAATAGGCACTATTACTGTATGTTCTGCATTATCGTAAAATATTTTAAAAGATTAAAATGCCCTTACAAAGTAAGGGAGGTCACTAATAAAATAAAAAATTTATAATGGTGTTTAAATGAGCCTCCTGGGATGATCTTTCACAGACATTTTACACCACAAATTGATGCACTTTAGGCAACATGTTTAGCGTACGTGTCCATCATAAGGCAGATTAATCTTTTTATGTTCGATTCCTTTGCGCATAATTTACTAAGCCAACAAAATAAGGACACAGACCTAGGTATAGCTACATGTCACAATTCTTCATGACTGCAAACGTGGAATAAGGGTGCAGATTACACTCCTGTATCAAATTTCCAGGGAAATAATTTTGATCTGAAGCAGTTTAACTAAGCAGCTATTACCTTTCAGATGCAAAGTCTGTGAAAAGCATAATCCATTACATAAAAAAAAAAAATTATTAAAATTGAATGCATTAAAAAATTTTGAATACTTCATGTGTTACACAATTCTAAGAGTAAGCTTATATATTGTAAAATATTAAATTCACACAAAAAAAAAAAAAAAAATCTAAAAAAACAAACACTAAAACCCCAAAAATAAAACAAAAAATAAAAAAAGTAGGAAAAACAGGGAAGAATGTTATTGCAGTCCGCAGCAATTCATGATTTAGGCCCAGCTGGTAGCAATGCAGTCTTTACATGGAAGGAGCTATGCCAATGATGCTACAAATATGTAATACACAGAACCACAGAATGATTTAACACTGAACAAGCTTATCGGACTACAACAATGCAGTCATTAAGGAAGAGACACCCTTTTCCTTCAAGCGTGCTTCTAGCAAATCCTGTTGTATAACAGTCAAATCTATAAAAAGGAAAAAAAAAAACTTCTGGATTTTAATTTTTTTTTTTTTTTTATAGGTAAGAGTACTGGTTGATGTTGGCTGGACTTAAAGGATATCCAGTGTAGATTGCAGAACCTCTCGAGGCACCAATATATGACTGGGTGGCAAACTGGTGTGGATACTGAGCAGGAGCCACACTTGCGGAGGTAAGTAAGCTTGGCCCCACACTGACAGGGACCTGATGCACAAGAGTACTGGGATGTGTAGCATAAGTCGTGTGCCTTGAGGAGCCCTGAGGGGAAAACAGGTGAGCAATGGATGTAGTTGACCCCAGGGTTGCAGCAGACGTGGGAGCATAAGTGTACATGTGAGGCTGGCTGGTTAGATGGCTGGTGGCCGACGCAGCTGCCGCAAGGTGGGGGTGCACAGTGGAATGCAAGGGACTGCTGTGCTGGAAAGTGAATGGAGCCTGAGAGATTGATGGGAGCGGAGCAACATAGGCTTGTTGCCTACGAGGAGGTGGATTCATGCTTCTCTCTTGGGATCCTATTGAGGCGGACTGCTGGTTCTAGGAGGGAAAAAAAAAAAAAAAAGTTGAGTTGCCACAGAACCATAAATACATTAGTATATGTAGTATATTTACTACAGGGCACTTAAAAAGACAATATAATCTATATTTTCGGAAAGAAGAGCTGTAGAATAAAACTATGGTAGTCAAAAAGGTTTGTTGTATATTTGGGCAAACTCTTACAAAAGATTAATTTTTTCAGTTAATGCGGTGTTCCAGTCTCCTCTCCCCCTCCAAAAATTAAAAGTCAGCAGCTACACATACTGTAGCTGTTGACTTTTAATATTAGGACACTTACCTGTCCTGGAGTCCATTGGCTGCCGGCGCCGCCATTGCCGTTGAGGGAACCTGGCTTCACTGGTGGGTCCCTAATGCGCATGCGTGAAGCGCGCTGCGCATTCGGATTGGCTTGACGGCGGGGGAAGGATGAGGGGGGCCAAACTTCCGAGGGACAGCGCCGCCGCGCCATCTCCAGGAAGTGAAGGGTACCTGTCAAAAAAACTGGTACCCGTTCCCCCCCTTCCCCCCTGAAAGGTGCCAAATGTGGCACCGGAGGGGGGAGGAAGCAAATGAGTGGAAATTCCACTTTTGGGTGGAACTCCGCTTTAAATAGTATTTATGGTTTACCTGTAAATGAATCAACTTGGAATACAGTATAGGACACAAGACTAGAATTCTCAGACCATGGGTTATACTACCTTCAGGTGATTGGGCAGAGGAAAGAATGTGCCACCTCTAGAGTGTACCATAGAACTCTGCCCACTCAAGCAAAAAGGATTTGTCAAGGCACAGAAGAGGGACTTTTGTCCTGTACTGTATTTAAAGATGAGATATTTACAGGTGAGTGAAAATTCGTTTATCAAAATCATACAAGGACTTTTTTATTAGACCATGGTATTCTTAGACCATGGGACTTACCCAAGCAGACCTAACAAGCAGCCCACAAGCAAAACAAGGGTTTAAAGAACCCCAACAACATACTCCGATAACAGTTCAATCACCTTCCAGCCAAAACAGAACACCTGGTAGAATTTAGTGGGTTAACAAGAGAACATGAGAGAACCTGTTGGCAGCTCAGCAAATCTGGAAAGATGATTGATGCCAAAAATCCCAAGAGAACAGCATTCGGGAATAGGAGTGAGCTCAGGTGTGTTCGGATCAATACTAAATGGCCAAGACATGCACCATCCTGCAGCCACACATACTTTCCTTTGTATGCGGCTTTCTGGCAGGAGAGTTCAGATGGGCTTGTACTTTATATTAGCAACTCCATGAAAAAAAGTCTTGATGGGGTGGGCAAGAGGTTTCTGTAAATAAACGGATAAGGCAAAAAACCTGATTCTTAAGGATACTCCGACGCTGCTCAAGATCAGACTGAAGAACAAAATACGAGTGATACAGTATCCCCTTGGATTCAAATTTCTTGCACCGTGAAAGTAGGCCTTCCATGTTCGATAAAACGTGCAGGAGTACATTTTTCCTGTTTTGTTTAACCTCTTTACGACCGCCCGCCGCAAATGTACTGCGGAAGGCAGCCGCTCCTGCGCACACCGCCATCACTGTACGTCGGTCGTGAACAGGAGGCTAGGGGGGCGAGCGCGCGCAACCGGCAGCGCGATTGCCGCCTGACACCCGCGATCGTAACCCGCTGAGAGAACAATGGTCAGCTGTTGTAAACACAGCTTACCATTCTTCTTCCTGGAATGATCATAGAGCCCCTGTGATCCTTCTATATAGGAACACAGGTCTTTATGGTCATTTCACAAGCCATGCCCCCCCATAGTTAGAATCACTTTCCTAGGCTCACATTTAACCCCTTGATCACCCACAATGTTAACCCCTTCCCTGCCAGTGTCATTATTACAGTAACGCCCTCAGGGAGTAAACGGCAGCCTGCAAAACTTTGCGGCTAAAGGAGGCATATACAGATGCCAGCACATCCACCTTATAAAACTTTGTGAAGGTATGAACAGACGACCAGGTAGCCGCCTTGCAACCCTGAACCACAGATGCCCGATGGCCAGGAAGCACCAAGCGCCTGAGTAGAATGCGCCTTAACAGGGAAAGATGGAACCTGACCCTTAATTGAATAAGCCTGCACAACTGTCTGGGCCATCTGGAAATAGTCGCAGCATACGCAGGCAGCCATTTTAGGTCCATCCGTAAGTACAAAGAGCAAATCGGACTTTCAAAAAGAATCAGTCGCCAAGTACACCCTGATTGCCAACCACCATCCAAAGTGTGCAATGCAAATTCCATAGGACGTTTAGGCTTAGGACACAAGGAGGGAAGCACAATGTCCTCATTTAAGTGGAAACTGGAAACCACCTTTGGAAGGACGGATCCGGACGAAGCACCACTTTATCCCTGTGACAGTGTTAATTTTGGCAGAAAATTTCAATTCAGTTTTAGTCTTAGGACTAAAATGCCATTTTAGTTTTAGTCCCATTTAAGTCTTCTGCAAGTGTTTTAGTTTTAGTCGTATTTAGTCGACTAAAACTCATTTTAGTCGACTAAAACTCATTTTAGTCGACTAAAACTCATTTTAGTCATCTATAATCGAATGGGTGTAGTTCAATTGTAATTTGTATTGCATTATTTAAACATTTCTCTACAATTTCCAAACTCATTATATACTACTGCTGGTCCTGGAGTGAAAAATCTAATATGTTATTATTTATGGTCTTAAGCTTTGAGCATGCACCAGTGTTAATTTTGGCAGCAAATTTCGATTTAGTTTTAGTTAGTCTTGACTAAAATGCCATTTTAGTTTAGTTGTATTTTAGTCATCTGAATTGTTTTAATTTTAGTCGTATTTTAGTTGACTAAAATTGTGTTAATTTAGTCGACGAAAACATTTTAGTCGTTTTTAGTCAACAAAATTAACACTGCCCTGTGAACCACCAGATAGGGAGGCCAACGACAGGACGGCGCCAGTTCCGACACCATGTGCGCAGAAATAATAGCCACCAAGAAGGTCACTTTCTGGGATAAGGGGAGCAGGGGAATCTCCCGAATATTTTCAAAGGGATGTTTCTGAAGAACCGACAGCACTAAATTAAGGTCCCAAGGTGGTAACAAAGGACGCACCAGAGGTGCCAAGTGTCGAACAACCTGGATAAAGTCACGCACCAGGGAATGGGTGGCTAATGGCCTTTGGAAGAAAATTGCCAAGGCCGAAACCTGACCCTTGATAGTACTCAAAGCCAATTTTTGATCAACTCCCTGTTGAAGGAAGGCCAAGATCCAAGCCACAGAGTAAGAGCGAGGGGGATCCCCAAAGGACTCACACCACGCAATATTCGACTTCCACGTACAATGATAGAAGTTTCTGGAAGTCGCTTTTCTTGCTTTAAGCAAAGTGGGAATCACTGTAGCAGACAACCCTCTGTCCTTCAGCACCTGGCTTTCAACAGCCAAGCCGTCAAAGCCAGTGAATGTAAAGCAGGATGGAAGATTGGCCCTTGAGACAGTAGATCCTCTCTGAGAGGAAGTCTTTAAGGAACGTCTGCGACTAGCCTGACCAGGTCGGCATACCAAGCTCGGCAAACCAAGTCCAGAGCCACAAGGATGACCGGAATCCCTTCCGCCTCGATCCTGCGAAGAAGTTTTGGCAGCAACTTGAGGGGGAAAAGGCATACATCAGCGGATACTGACCCCACTGAGCCATCAGCGAGTCTGTGGCGTCTGCCAGAGGGTCCCAAGAGCGGGCCACAAATCTCTGCACCTTCCTGTTGATCCGAGACCCCAACAGATCGACTTCTGGAGTGCCCCAACGAAGGCACAACTGCTGGAACACAACTAGATGGAGAGACCATTCCGCTTGATCCAAGGTCTGCCGACTGAGGAAATCTGCCTGCCAATTTTCCACTCCTGGAATGTGAACGGCAGAGAGAGCTGGAACAAAGCGTCCCGCCCACAAAAGGATTCCTGCCACTGCCAAGTCCACAAGGACACTTCTGGTGCCCCCTTGGTGATTGATATGCGCCACGGCCATGGCATTGTCCGATTGAATGCGCATTGGACAGCCCTGAAGGTACTCCGTCCAGTGGACTAGAAAAAGCCTGATCGCTTTCAGCTCCAGAACATTGATCGATAACCTGGATTCTTCCAGGGACCAGACCCCTTGAGTGGAAAGCTTGCTGAGAACACCTCCCTACACAGACAGACTGGCATCCGTGCTGACAACTGTCCAATATAGGAGAAGGATTTTCCTTGTTTGAGCGTCGGGGACTGAAGCCACCATATCAGGGACCCCCTGGTCACCTGGCTCAGCTGGATCTGGTTGTCCAGGGAATTTGGATCTTCGTTCCATTTGAGAAGGACTTCCTTCTGGAGGATTCTTGTGTGGAATTGAGATAAAGGGACTGCCTCGAAGGACGACCATTTGCTGGACAGCAATAGCTGAATCGCAGTCTGGAGTTTTTGAAGTTTGTCCAGAGGAAGAAAAACCCGGGCTGAGGACGAGTCCAAAGTCAGACCCAGATGATCCAGTCTCATGGAAGGGACCAGGGACGACTTCTGAAGGTTCAGAATCCACCCAAACTCCTCCAGAGTTCTTATGGTGACCTTTAAGATAGTCACCAGCGCCATGGGAGACACTGCACGGAGAAGCAGATCATCCAGGTAACCCAGAACCGATATCCCCCCCGCTGGCGTAACACCAGGAATGGAGCCAACACCTTTGTGAAGACCCAAGGGGCCGAGACGATACCAAAGGGTAACTCCACCACAGCAAAACGCAGAAACCGCAGATGCCCTGCACATATTGGGATGTGGAGGTAGGTATCTTTGATCTCTTTATAGGCCAGGATGTCCCCCTGATGTAGGGAAGCCACCACCCTGCAGATGGATTCCATCTTGAATTTTTGAACACGCAGAAAAGAAATTCAGTGCCTTTAGGTACAGAATTGGACGCACCTTGCCTTACTTACTGGGGACAGTAAACAGGTTTGAGTAAAAGCCCTGAAAACGTTCCAAAGACGGAACTGGAACTATTACTCCTTGTTGGAACAGTTCCTGTACCGCTCCAAAGAGCCTGTAAGCGATCCGGGGACATTGGAAGGAAAGAACCTTACGGGAGGGACGGATCGAAACGCGATCTTGTAACCGGACTGAATGACCTTGTGAACCCACTTGTCTTGTATCCGGGATAGCCACCGGTCCGGGAACCGGCAAAGACGCCCCCCCCCCCCCCACCCCAGTTACAGGTGAGGGCGCACCTTCAGGCCGAAAAGGGTCTTATCCGCAGGTTTGGAGAAACCCAATTTGTTTGACAGACCATGGTCCCCGAGGGACCCCGTCTACAACGAGGGTCCTTATCCTTGTAAGCCTGTGGGAAAAAGGTACTCTTAACCCCTGTAAGACCTTTGATCGGGTCATCAAGGGTAGCTCCAAACAGGCGATCACCTTGAAAAGGTGGATCAGACAAGACCTTCTTTGAGGTCTGATCCGCAGACCAACATTTTAACCAAAGTATACACCGGGTGACCACTGCTGAAACAGACAGTCAGGCCAATAGTGGAGCTGCATCCAGCGAGGCATCGCAAAAAAATTGCAGACCCTGAACCAACTGGTCAGCCAGCTCCGCAAAGGCAGGGGGGGAGTTGTTCCCCCTCCAGGTCACAGCCCATTCAGTCAAGGTTTGTGACACAAGGGCAATAGTAAACACCGGTCTTAGTGCAGACCCTGCAAGGGAGTACATATTGCGGGCCACAGACTCCGCCTTTCTATCTGCCGGATCCTTAAGACGGGGAATCCTTCACTGGAATCATGGTACCTTTTTTCAGTCTGGAGATCGGAGGGTTCATCGTAGGGGACAAAGTGAACTTTTTAATAAGGGACTCTTCAAGGGGGTAGCATCTAGCAATCCACTTAGGCACCCCAGGGGGACGCTTTGGGTCAGTCCCACTCTTTGACCATGTTGTCAAAATACGCATGAAAGGGAAAAACCTTTGCCGCTCTGGATGGTTTGCGAGTGCCAAAAGTAACCTGAGCTGCAGTTGCGTCCTCCATTTTTGGGGTCTCACGCACCGATACAACCAGTGCGTCCAGCAGCGCGCCTTTTCCTGCGCGACGGCAGAGGGAGAGGTGTCATCCTCACTATCCGAGGAGACAGGGCGCAAGGTAGCAGACCCGGCAGGGAGACCCACGTCTGCGGCGGCTGAATCAGATTCAGAATCTGACACATCAGTTAAGGCAGGGGTGTGGGGGGGGGTATTTAGCCCTTTAAAGGCCATCTCCACATGGGAGACATAAGATTCCAGGACCGGCAATGCATTTATGGATGGCTGGGATGCGGAGGGCCCTGCGGCCTCCGAGAGGGGGCCAGGTGGGAAAACGTGTTCCACAGGGTCCATGTCGCACCAGGGGAACCCGCAGAAGAAAATTGGGAAAAAAAACTTTTTTGGAATGTCCCACTGCGTGATAGCGCCCCCAAGAGGTCTGGCACAAAGCACTGAAGAGCAACCCCCCCCCCCCCCCAGACTCACCACCCGCACCAGAGATGCAAGGAGGGGCTTTTCACTGACAAAAAAACACCTCTAGGGACTCTGAAAAATCAGTGACGGCCATGTTTTTAATCGGAATCCACCGCAAAATGGCCATCGGGCTACACAAGCATGGCCGCCGATCTTAATAGCACATGGGCTACAAGAAAATGGCAGCCCGCGGAGATTCTGGGGACTCCCCAGCCTCCTGAACTGGATCGACAGGATGGGGGACCCTGGTAATGACAGGCGAGTCTGAGATGGGTTTTCAACACAACGTACAAAACATAAATTTTTGCTTTAAGTATACTTGTTTTAATTCATAATGTTCTGTTTATGTTAGCATGCTACTTTTCTTCCTTTTTTTTGTCTGTCTCCAAGGCTATCATGACTACTTCACTCTGCCGGTACTTAAAGTGGAGTTCCACCCTAAAATGATACTTACCTCCATCTTCTCACTCCGGGTCACCTGAAAAACAAATGGATAATCGCATTTTTTTTCTTCTTGCCTCGTAGAGAAGAAAATATACTTACCTTACTTCCTTCTTCCTCCCCTCGGCGGCCACGGCCCGTCACTTCCTGGCTTTGCAATGATTCCTGGGAGCTGAACGTCATCGCTCCCAGGAATCATTGCGCCTGCACCGGCCGAGATGTCAGTTCCAGGGCGCGCGCGTCATTCCCTTCTAAACAGCTTCTGGGCATGCCCAGAAGCTGTGGAGGGATGACGCGCGTGCACAGGAAGTGACGGCGGGGCCGGTGCAGTGCATCGTGGGACCGAAGAAGACGAAAGAGGACGCAGAAGAGGATCGGCTTCAAGCTGCCCACACCTGAGATGGCAGCGCTGGACAATACTTTTTCAAGGTAAGTATTTCAAGGTAAGTATTTGTCCTAAAAAGGTAAGTGCAACCCGGGACAGATCAGAGGCTAGCCATTGTGGAATGTACTAGCCCTGACTGTCCCGGGGGTATTTTTATTAAAAAAGTATTCCCAGGGTAGAACTCCGCTTTAACATGCTTCCGACTTACAATGCCTGACAATTACTTTGCCGCTCAAGTTTCTGGAACAAGTCATCAAGGCAACTTCTTGTTTTTCCTTTTTTACAATATGAAAACATTTTGAATGTTTTTTTGAGCCAAGCTCTTAAGCTTGTTGTGACACACTGCTACTTTCCAAGCAAAGCACATAAAATAAAAAATGCCAGGTACTTAAAATTATATGTGTTTGACAAACAAAACAATATATGGCTTCTTACTTGACTGAGGTTGAGAGGCTGCACTCCATTTACTATGCGATGGGAGCGATAGCCAGTTTGGGAAATGCAACTGCCAGATTGTCCATTTGAAGACGTGGAAGATTTTGACTTGCCGGTATTGCCAAGACTACCTGCTGCACAATTAAATAGGAAAAATAATTACAATCTTAATTTCAACACAGTTTATTGTACCCTTATGTACACTTATGTAAACTAACTTCAAGCTTCTTAAGAGCAAGCATTAAAATGAGTATTCTCTGTTGTAGCCAGAAAGCCTCGCAGCCTTTTTTTTTTTTTTTTAAAAAGGGGCCTAAAATTTTATACCAGGACGATGCCCCACACACCTCTGCTCTATGCAGATTTAAAAGCACTTAAAGGCCACTGATCTCCTCTCACTATACAGGAGGGTAGGCACTTAAAGCGGAGTTCCACCCAAAAGTGGAACTTCCGCTTTAGGGAGTCCTGACCCCCCGACATGCCACATTTGGCATGTCATTTTTTGGGGGGGGGAGCGGGTACCTAGTTTTGACAGGTACCCGCTCCCACTTCCGCTCGGAGCGCCGCGGCGCCCTGAGCGGAAGTTCTCCTCTCCCCCTCCCTCCCTGCAATCTTCTGGGACACGTCAGAGGTCCCAGAAGATTGCCGGCCAATCACGGCGCGCAGCGCGACTCGCGCATGCGCAGTGGGTACCCGGCTGTGAAGCCGCAAACTGTAACAGCCGGGTGCCCACAGCAGTGATGCCGGCGCCGAGGGAGAGGATCGAGGCTTCCGGCGGCCGCATCGCTGGACCGTTGGACAGGTGAGTAAATGGCTGGAACTCCGCTTTAAGTAGGGCTAACGTTAAAAAAAAAAATATCAAGGAACACAAACTCTAAGTATCAGATGTAAACTATATCAAAATAATGCATAGATATTTTTGCATAATAAAAAGGTAATCACAGAAATCATGTGGTTTCTGCAGTTAGACAAGACTTTTAGTTTATGTTTAAAGGAGTTGTAAAGTCAGATGGTTTATCTTAATGCATTCTATGCATTAAGATAAACTTTGTGTGAAGCAACCTCCTCAGCACCCCCTTTTAAAAAAATAACTATTTTTCACATTTTTTTATATGAAATTCCCCAAAAAAAATTTTTAAAAATCAAAATTTAACATTTTAGGCCAATTTGTTTTTTGCTACATATTTTTGGTAAAAAAAAAAAAAAAATTGCAATAAGTGCATTTTGATTGGTTTGCGCAAAAGTTATTGCGTTTACCAAGGGAAAGATTTATGTAATTTTTATTGTTTTTTTTTTTAACTAGCAATGGCAGCGATCTGCAATTTTTTTTGCAGGACTGACATTGCGGCAGACAGATCGGACCCCTAACATTTGACACTTTTGGGGGTACCAGTGACCTTACTACAGAAATCAGTGCTATACATATGCACTGTTACTGAAAAAATGACACTGGCAGGGAAGGGGGTTAACTTTATTAGTGATCAAGGGGTTAAGTGTGTACCTAGGGGCGTGACTCTAACTAAAGGGGCGTGGCTTGTCATGTAACCACAGAGACATACGATCCTACACAGAAGGATCGTAGTATCTGCAGTTACACGAGGGAGAATGACAGGCGGCTTTGTTTACATCAGCCTCCTGCCTTTCTCCCTCTCCAGCGGGAGACCGCCACGAGTGACCAGCGGACATCGGAGCCACCGGTCACTCGCGAGGGGATGTGCGGGAGCACGCCTCCGGCGGCACGCGCTTGCTCCCTGCAGGCTCCTGGGCGAGCAACGTAGTACTATGGCGTTTTGCCCAGGAGGGGCTGACTGCCGCAGTAAATATACTGTGGGCGGTCGGCAAGTGGTTAAATAAGAAAAAAGTGATCACAAAAAAAAAAAAAAAAAAAAAATGTAATGCGCCCCTGTCCCTGCACGCAAAAGCGAATGCATACGTACGTCACGCCCACATATGTAAACGGCGTTCTAAGTATCGCCGCGAACCCTAGAGTGAGAGCAACCATTCTAGTCCAAGACCCCCTATAACTCTAAATTGGTAACCTGTAATAAATTTTTAAAGCTTCGCCTATGGAGATTTTTAAATACTGTAGCAAAGAGTTTGCCACCATTCCACAAGTGTGCACAATTTTTTAGCGTGATGTTAGGTATCCATTTACTCAGCGTAACATCTTTCACATTATACAAAAAAATTGGGTTAACTTTAGTTTTTGTTTTTTTTTTTAAATTCATGAGTTTTTTTTTCTCAAAAAGTTTGAAAAATTTCTGCGCAAATACTGTGACGAAAAGTTGCGACAACCGCCATTTTATTCCCTAGGGCAATGATGGCAAATCTTGGCAGTGGCACCCCAGATGTTTTGTAACTACATTTCCTATATTGCTCATGCACTCTGCACTGCAGCTGAGCATTATGGAAAATGTAGTTACAAAACATCTGGGGTGTCAAGGTTCACCCTCACTGCCCTAGGGTCTCTGCTTAAAAAAAAAAAAAAAGAAAAAGAGGGGAAGCCTTCCTAGTTCTAGTGACCCCCAAGGAATTCCCTTAATTTGCAGGGATTTCCTCTCACATACTGTATTGGCTATGGGACAGGAACTGAAGGGAAATATTTTCAATGGGTCAGAGATGGCAGAAAAAAAAAAAAAGAAGAGGTTTTAACTCTCCCTTACTCTATCCCAAATAAAAAAAAAAGAGAAAAAAAGTTTTGCCTAAAGTTCTACTTTAATGTTTTTTTCTTAGAGTGGCGTACCTTCACTTTTAGTTTTGACTAAAGCATACATTTTCATTTGGGCCAACATACCTGACAGGTGATTCTCCAAACTGCAATCGTGAATATGGGTCTTTAGAGGAGGTACAATAATCGTGCGGGAGCTGGAATTCTGTGGATGAGCGCCTCTGCTACCAGGGACATCAAAAACACCATTAAGGTTTGAAAGGTGGTCAGCCACGTACGGACTGCTGACAGAGGAGTCTGAATCTGGAGAGTCATTCACCGTAACATAACTTATAACATTGGATCTCATTTTCATTCCAGAGCTATAAAAAAAAAAAAAAAGTTACAAAATTAGCAACCTAAATGTACCATATTCGCATTGAAACCACTATCATTACGTACAGATGATAGTGGTGTAAAGGACATATCAGTTAAGCCTTAATATTTACTCTGCACTTCAAACATGCCAAACAGCGTGTAAAAATCGGATTTTAACACCTCATGCCTTACAGAACACAAATACCCAAGATGTTCAGCAACCAAGTGCAAATAATCCAAAATTCATTTTAGTATATTATATGATATGATGATGAAGCTTCTAGTATCTGGAAATCTGTTTTAAGGACTTTAAGTGTGACCAGTCAAACAATTACCCCTTTTGTACCCTTAACCACTTCAATACCGGGCAACCACTTCAATACCGGGCACTTTCACCCCCTTCCTGCCCAGGCCAATTTTGGGCATTCAGTGCCATCACACTTTGAATGACAATTGCGCGGTTATGGAACACTGTACTCAAACAAAATTTTATCTTTTGAGACGGATAGAGCTTTTTTTTGATGGTAATAAACCCCTTCATGCCTAAGGGTAAAAAAAAAAAACAAAAAAACGTAATGCCCAAGCACAATCTTGCAACTTAAGCCCCGTACACACGTACCGATGGTCGGCATACAAATGTTCCTCTTTTCTCCCCGGGATGTCGGTGTCTGCTGAAAAGTGCAAAGACAGCACAAGGACAGCACAAGAATTTTGTCCGCCGACTGCAGAAGTGATGTCATGTAATGGTTAACTTTCCCTGTGTTTTCTATTTTCTGAGCATGCCCAGTCTTGCAAATCTGCGGTCTGTCGGCCGAATTGTGTACTGACAGGCGAACAATCGTCCGTTCTGGTGTCGGCATACAAAAATTTTCATGTTTGCAAGAAAGACTTTTGTCCGCGGATTGTGCGCAGACATCTGTCGGAGGCACCATACTAACACGCGTACAATCGGCAGATCCTTCGTCCACCGACGTTTGTATGCCGACGATCGGTACGTGTGTACGGGCCTTTAGACATGGGTTAGTAACATTTTACATATCACAACTACTTTGTGCATCCAGGTGGATACTACCTGTTTTTTTTTTTTTGTTTTTTTTCAGGACCAATTGGGCTTTTATTTGATAGTAAATGGTTATGGATAGTACCTGATTTTTTTTTTTTTTTTTATAGAAAAAACTGTCCCAAAATAAATATTTTTTTTATTTAGCTGTATTGGTTGTTGCCACCATAGCCTACCACCAAAGAACCACCCAAAATAAATTCTCCAGCTCCTGCCAATTGCAATGATACCACATATATGCATGTTATTTGTAACCGTAGTACAGCCCCCAGAAGCAATAGCGTGCCTTTGATTTTTATTTTGTCTTCCCTAAAACACAAACATTGATGCCAATTTAAAAAAAAAAAAAAAATCCTGCCCAAAATATACTGACCCAAACACTAACCATGGCACTAATCTAGACCTAGGTATTTTTTTCTCTTTATTCCATTGGTTTGTGAGTATAGTTCTTTACTTCCCATTAAGAGATACTATTTGGGTAATGTGCAAGGCTGGTGCGCCTTCTTTGCTTTACAGTGTTCCCATTGGGTTCTCCCCGGACCCATAGAGGGCATTATTGGATCAAGAACCTACGATTCATCCCCCACCATTACACCCCCCTTGAGCACAGGAGATTCTTTCCTGTGAGCGCCCGATGCGCCACAAAGGGCACGGTTCTGGGAGGACGTCTATGGACACTATCCCAGAACTTTACTACTGCGCTGTAGCTCTCATTTGGCTATAGTGCAGTACTGAACCCCCTAAAGGAGCTCAACACTAATTTTAACCCCTTAAAAAGATTGTTGCTTAACCACTTTCTCACCTGCTCATAGAAATGAATTCTATTGCGAGCAGATGGCAGCTGCAGGTTCAGCGACGTACTGGTATGTCACCAAGCACATGCATGCAGTGGCACAAACTCATGACCTTTACTTTATGTCCACTGGTAGTAAAGGAAAAAAAATGTTAAAAAAGAAAAAAGCCCTATTTGTGTAAAAAATTTATAAATTTGCGTAGTGTTGCATGACTGCGCAAATGCCAGTTATAGTACCGCAATCCTGAATAGCAAAACACGCCCTGGTCATTTAGGGGGTAAAACCATCTGGTGGTCAAGTGGTTTTAAATAAAAAAAAACTGAAGAAGCTCAAAAAGGTGACTGCACTATTTTACAACAGCAGCATTCAGAAGCAGGCGTTACAAAAACACCTAAGGATGTCTGGTTTTCATACTTGGCAGCTTTTTCTTTTTTAAGCCCTTAAGCCCAAACAAAAATGACCCTCTATCCGTCAAACTTGCCTCATCCTGTTCCACACGTATGCTAAAAGCATGCAGCACTAATATCACACACCGCACTCATGCATCCTATTTAGGCCCCCTTTCACACAGGCTGTGAGGACCATCGGTAGGGGATTTGTGAACAGATCTTCCCTGCAGAATAAGAACAAACATCACTTTCGTAACGTGTCCATTCAAATTTTTATTCCTGGACTTGGGCAGATTGAGGTAATTGGGATGCATGACCGTTTACATCCATCTGCTCAGAGGCCTACATGAAGCTTCCAATCAGGTAAGCCTGAAAAACTCACATGTAGACTTGATTGGATTGCCTATGTGAAAAGAGGCCTTTCAGACCAAACTAAACTAAATCTAGCATGCTTAAGGTGTAAAAATAGTCACTGCCACAATTCCTACCTTCCTGGCTTGTACTTGCTATCTTCTTCCTCATCAGTGTCACTGCGGATGGTGATAACACTCACAGGAGGGCTAGGAGTATCTGGAATCACGATGGGTTGGCGTTGCTCTTGGATAGGAAGGAGCGTGTTGTACGAAGTGGAGGCATGAAGTGGGCTATTCCCAATAAGTGAATAAACTTGTGATGGAATAACATCCAAAGCAGAAAGGGTCCTGTACAAATAAAGATAATTAGTGCCACAATACAAGCTAAAACATTTCCCTAGTGAAAGTTACTAAAGGCACTTTTCCACTGCAAGTACTGGCTCGGCTCCACTTGGCACGGTTTGGTTCTCCGTTGCATGGTCCTGCATGGTACGGTGTTGGAACAGTTCGGTACGGTTTGCTTTTCCGCTAAAGTAAGTGGGTGAGAACAACGATTCTCTGCCCAATCAGTGGCTAGAAGTGAAAACAGTCAAAGCTGCATGCAAAGGATTGTGGATATGGTACCGGTACGGCCCTCTTGGAACCACAACTGAGGTGGTACTGTTTAAGTGAGCCGTACTGTTCGGACCCATGTAGTGGAAAAGCGCCACCGTACCGTACCGAACCGTTCCTACACGTACCATGCAGTGGAAAAGCACAAAAGCGAGCCGAACCGTTCGGTTCCATGCAGTGGAAAAGCGCCATAAGGGTAACCCACCAAGTAAATATAAGCAAATAAAAACATGAACTAAACATGAATTGTTCTTGGCTCTATACTGTCAAATTCTTATGAAAGAAATCACAATAAACCAATTACCAAATATAAAAAATGATCGATATGAATGAGGTGCTGTGAAAGTGTCAATTGTTCATTGGTCAAAATAAATGTATGTCGTCAAAGATTTAATAGGGGAAAAAAAAAAAAAAAAAAGGCACCAACTCAATGTATTAAAAAATTCAGTGATTTGAGGGAATTCCAAAAATCTATTATGCTCAAAATGTCCACTTTACTATATGAAAACATATTCAATGGCTTTAAGCAATTTAAAATGTGAGAAAGAATAGCAGCAAGCTCCGACACCAACTGGAAGCGTCAAAAGGTTTGTCCATCGGACTAGTTGGTGACTCAACCACAGAAATAGCGATTTTTCTGGCTGAATATGAAATTTAGGATATGCAATAGCTAGCATGTAACACTAAGGTTTATCTTTGATGCTTTTAAGAACAATGCTGCCTTATAGGCCTCTTTAGACTGGCTTTAAACAAAAGGATATTTCAAACTATGAAAAGGGTATCCGGCACATTCCATTTACCAGGGATTATAAACCAGCATTGTATCACTATCTTGACTGCAGCCATGTCTGAACGCATCCTGAGAACACTTTTAAAAAGTGCTGAACTACATGTAGCACCTGCCTACACTGTCCAGCTGTAGCCAACATACTGCCAGCTGAATCTCTACATTTAGAACTCGGGTTACGGTTAAAAAAAAAAAACACTTAATTTTAAGAGATTCAGTACCTCAATTAAACACCTACGATGGAGTTGACCCACTACTTACATTACATGCTACCCTCTAGTACCTGGTAGGGTACAAGGTTTAGTCTGGAATTTAATATACAATTGTAACATCCAATAACTTCCACTCTGGTGAACTGATGCAAAACCTTGCAAGAATTTTGGAAAATGTATAAGTGCCTCTAATATAATCGATAGGCAGCTTATAAACACACAGTACTAATCATTTGGGGTTAAACATTAATTCCACAATGGAAGTTAACCCCAAACTTGACATTAGCATGTCTGAAGGTTAAACTTGGGAACAGGTGTAATGTCTAAACTACTCATAGTGAATGCAATATTTTATAACTGGCTTTTTTATTTTCTGATGAACAGCTAATTGTTTATGAAGGACCTGTAAAGAATGTAGATGAGGCACAATGACAATGGATTTTATTAAAGCAGCCCTTACTTGGTGTTCTGTGATTGTAGTGGCTTGTTTTTCTTTGCGGACACGTTTCCATTTTGTTGCTGCCGAACAACATGAGCAACCCCCACGTTTAGAGGCTGGGCTGCAGCCAAGGTCACATGGTTAGCAAGTAATGATGGCTGCTGCATCAGTGCGCTATACTGGTTTCCATGGGAATGTGCATTTCTATTAGGAAAGATAAGCATATTCTAAGTACCACAGCCATTTCTAATGCATGGTGACTATTTGGGTATTGAAAGATCGGTTTTATCCACTATATACAGAAAAAGACAGTACTAGCAAACTTATACTACACCTCCTCCTACTACTAAAGTCCCCGCCTTGAAAACTTACCCTAAAACTTGAAATGGCCAATCAGCCAACCAAAGCGCCCTAGTTTCGTGGGGGTAATTGCAATATTTTACAGATGTCATTTAAACATAACGGCTGCATATCCTTGGCTAAGTGGGCACTTTTTTTTAGGCCAACAAAGAAATCTGTAAATTGTACAATGCCAAATTTACCTATAGTGCTGACTTCAAAGGCATAGGAAGAGAGAATTTCCCTTTGGTTTGAGAAACTTTTCGATATTTTACACCTGTAAATCTATATTATGAAATTGCTGGTGCCCTATGCTGTGTAATGGTTAGACTAAATAGTTATAAGTGGTTGCTTTATTATTCCATAGAAATCTAAAAAAACACACACGAGGATAGAACTGCTGACAGGACAATATTAAAGTGGATCTTCATTGCATCTGAGCGACAGAAAACCAAAAACACGAATTAAATTTTATCATTCAAAGCAAACTCCCCCAACCATGTTCTGCATGCTTTATTTTGTGGAGAAATACTTTGAAAAACACTCCTAGCATTTCTAGCCGTGGCCATCTTAAGGGCAGATGATTCAGGTAGCATTTACTTCCTGGAATCCATCTGAGAGTGTGCTTAGCTGAGAAAACCCCGTCTCCGCTCCTGAAGACGACTCCTGAGATGTATGGCATCATTTGCCCAGGCAAGAAGCCAGGAAGTAATTTAAGAAATGTTAAAAAAAAAAAAATTTAACACAAGTAAATATACCTTGCCAACTATCTACTGATGCTAGCAGCATGCATGTTAAAGTGGAACTCCACTCTCTCAAACATTAACTGTCCAAGCTTAAATTCTAAAAAAAAAATAAATACAATTATATACATTACCTCCAATCTGCAAGCTGCTGGTTACTTCCAATAGTTTCAGGGATCACTGCTGTCGGCTGAACAGAGTTATGAAGGGCAACACCAGGAAGTTGCTGCCATGTAGATGGCAGTAGGATCTGCTGTGTTCCACCAGGCCAAGCCTGCTGGAAAACACAAAAAAAAGGAAAAACCAATAGGCTCTTAGTCACACACCAATACAAAACATGCTGCATTAGCCTGTTTAAAACCGGGATCTTCAACTTGCAGAAATAAAGGGCAAACCTAAAATTAGGTCCGTGATAATCAGTGAGAAAAAGATTTGTGGTGCTGCACAACTACCCTCTTTTACCAAACACATTTGCTACTAATAAATTTAAAATGCTGGGTCGGGACACAGAACTGTATTTTTGATTTAACCATGGTTGATTTAAGCTGGCCATACATTGGTAGATTTTGGCAAGAGCTCTTCTATGAAAAATTACATTAGTATATTCAAATTTGACATAAGTCGCTTTAGGATTTAACCCCTTCCCGCCCGGCCTATGGCAGAACGATGGCTGGGCATGGGCTCTATTGTCCTGACTGGACATCCTTCATAACAAACCACTGTGCGTGCTTCCGGGGACGTGCAATGCGGTGTGTAGCCCGGACACACCGCATCTCCAAACACGGTAAACAGCCATTTGACTTCGAGTTACCACATGATCAGCTGTGTCCAATTCACAGCTGATCAGTGTAAATAGGAAGTACCAGTTACTGGCATTCCTCTACTCGGGCTGACAAGGCGTAAGAAGAGAACCAACAAGCGGGTATCCTGACAGGGGGGGAGGGGGGGTCTGCGCTGATAATCAGCGCCACCTGCCAGTGCGCCGCCCCATCAGCTCCGCTTGTCAATGCTGCCAATTAGTGCCTTCAGTGGAGAAAAAAAATATAATTTTTTGTAAGAACTTAACGTAAAATTCTTTTCTTTGAGTCCTCTGACAGTCGCCGCCCACTCATATAGTCTGCACTTCTGAGTATTGGTCTTATCCACAGGAGTAAGCTATGCATAAGATTGTTAGAAAACATTCACAAAACCTTTGTATAGACCCACCTACAGGGGGCTGTCCCTCTGGTCCAATACCTCCAGCTAGCAGCATTCCCAAATCAGTTTGGTAGCAAGCAGTATAGAGATCCATGAACCCCAAAAGAGGGGTGGGGGGTGGCGACTGTCAGAGGACTCAGAAAATAATTTTACAGTAAGTTCTTACAAAAAATTCTATTTTCTCTTACGCCCGACAGTCGCCGCCCACTCATACAGTCTGCACTTCTGGGACATCCCAAAGCAGTGTAGATGTGAGAGGTGGGAAACGCAACCGTCAAAAAGGCAACGCAGCACCCAGGTCAGAGAAAAGAACCTTGTCTGAACCAGAAAGGTAAACACTGGGTAACAGGAAAGCTCAAAATGAGCGAACAAACCCAGGAAAGCAAAATAACCAAGGGGGGGAAAAATACCCCAACAGGAGGAGACAGGTTAAACCAGGTCTCCCCTAAGGCACTGCTGCACTCAGAACTTTACGGCCAAAAGAGGCATCTGCCGATGCCAGATCATCAAGTTTGTAAAATTTAGTAAAGGTATGCACGGACGACCAGGTCGCCGCTTTGCACACCGACACCTGATGGCAGAAGGCCCAAGACGCACTAACCGCTCTAGTAGAGTGTGCCGTGATAGGGAAAGGTGGAACCTGATCCCTAATTGAATAGGCCTGTACAATCGCAGACGCAGCCATACCCTTCCGAGGTCCCTCAGGAAGGACAAAAAGAGATTCCGACTTTCTGAAGGATTCAGTAGACAGGTAAACCCTGATCGCCCTTCACCACATCCAAGGAATGCAATCAAACTCCTTAGGATGCTTAGGCTTCGCACAAAGCTAAGGCAAGACAATGTCCTCGTTGAGATGGAAATCCGAAACCCCTTTCGGAAGAAAGGACTGATGAGGTCACAAGACCACTTTGCCCCTATGAACAACCAGATAGGGGGAGCCGCCCGACAGGGCAGCCAACGCCAACACACTGCGAGCAGATGTGATCGCCAACAGAAAGGCAACTTTCCATGACAGCACCGGCAGAGGAATCTCCCGGATGTTCTCAAAGGGAGGACGTTGCAAAACGGACAAAACCAAATTCAGGTCCCAAGGAGGCAAGGGTGCCCTCCTAGGGGGAGCCAGATGACGCACCCCTTGATTGAAAGTGCGGATCAAGGAATTCAACGCCAGAGGGCGTTGGAAAAAAAGAATGGCCAGCGCAGATAACTGGCCCTTAATAGTGGTCAGCGCCAGACGCTGCTCCACACCAGTTTGCAGGAAAGCCAACACCCTCGCCACCAAAAAGGAGCAGGAATGGAACCCCTGGGATTCACACCAGGCTTCCAGGTACGATAATAAATCTTACCGAACGAGGCCTTCCTAGCCTTGAGTAAGGTAGGAATGACCGCCGACGAGAGACCCCTGTCTCTCAAGACCTGGCTTTCAACAGCCACGCCGTCAAAGCCAGCGACTGTAAAGCAGGATGGAAGATCGGCCCCTGAGACAGAAGATTGTCTCGTAGTGGGAGCCGCTAGGGAGGCTCGATGACCAGTTGCATGATGTCTGCGTACCAAGACCGGCGCGGCCAGTCTGGGGCCACTAGAATCACCAACCTCGGTTCCGAGACCAACCTGCGAAGGAACTTGGGACAACTGAACCAGGGAAAAGGAATAAATCAGGCGATACCGATTCCAAGGCACGACCAACGCGTCCGCCAGAGGGTCGCATGTTCTTGCCACGAACCTTCCCAACTTGTTGTTTAGCCGAGACGCAAACAGATCCACATCCGGGGATCCCCACTGCGCACACAGCATCTGAAACACCTCCTGGTGTAAGGACCATTCCCCCTGGTCCAGGGTCTGGCAACTCAGACAGTTCGCCTGCCAGTTCTCCACACCTGGAATGTGGGTCTCGGCCCAAGACAGAATCTCGGCCACTTCCTTGGCTGCCCAGGCACTCCTGGTGCCCCCTTGGTGATTGATGTAAGCCACCGCAGTTGCGTTGTCTGTCTGCACACGGTGGCCCTGAAGACGATGCGACCAATGGAGCCAACAGAGCCCGATTGCTTGCAGTTCCAAGACATTTATCGGAAGGGAGGATTCCCCCTCCGACCAAGTGCCCTGGGCAGACAAATTGCCCAGAATTCCACCCCAGCCCGACAGGCTAGCGTCCATGGTTACCACAGTCCATAGCAACGGTCGAAAGGATTTTCCTTCCTTCAGAGCTGGAGGACTGGAGCCACCACAGAAGATCCGATCTGACTTGGGGGCTCAAAGAGATCCTCTTTTCCCAAGGAGTGAGGATGCCTGTCCCACCTGGTCAGAATCTCCGCTTGCAGAGATCATGTGTGGAACTGTGCAAATGGTATCGCCTCGAAAGCCGACACCATTAAGCCCAGGGACCGCATGCAGGTCCGAAGCGAAGAGAACTCGTTGTCCCTGAGGGACTTGACCTCGTCCTGCAGAGTCCAGAGTTTGTCCTCCGGAAGAAAGACCTTCGCCTGGGTGGAGTCCAGAATCATCCCGAGGTAAGAAAGACGAACAGAAGGGGAAAATGTCGACTTCTGAAAATTGATGGTCCACCCGAATTCCTGGAGCGTCTGAACTGTGGTGGACAGATGGCGCAACAGAGTGGCACTGGAGCTCGACCTTAAAGGAGATCGTCCAGGTACCCAAGGATGGCAATCCCCTGTACCCGCAACAAGGCTAGAACAGGAGCCAACACTTTGGTAAAAACCCTTGGAGCCGAAGCGAGGCCGAAAGGCAACGCCACAAACTGATAGTGCTCCTCTGCAATTGCGAATCAGAGGTACCTCTGATGACCCTCGTAAGATACGCATCCTTGAGGTAGATGGAAGCCAGGAAATCCCCTGGACTCAAGGATGCCACCACTGACCGGAGGGACTCCATCCGGAATTTCTGGACCCGCACATAACGGTTCAGAAACTTTAAGTCCAGAATCGGACGCACCTTGCCCTCTTTTCCGGGCACTGTGAACAGATTTGAGTAAAAACCCTGAAACCTGTCCCGAAGTGGCACCGGGACAACCACCCCCTGGGCGAGGAGATCCTGAACCGCCCGATGGAGATCTCGGAAACGATCTGGGATCAAAAGAAGATTTGAGGGAAAGAATCTGTCTGCTGGGCGTGATCGAAACTCAATCTTGTACCCTGACCGAATGAGTTTTTGAACCCACCTGTACTGAATCTTGGCCAGCCAAGGTTCGGGAAACAGCACAGACGTTCCCCCCACCCCTGAAATGGGTGAAGGCGCCCCTTCAGGTCGAGGCGGACTGGGCCGCCATGCCCGTGTGGGCGGCTTTAGGCTTGCCCGCCCAAGGCTTCTTCTGGCCACCAGAGGCCTTAAAGGACTTAACCTTGTATTGTGCCTTGAAGGCACGAAAGGACCCCTTGTTAGGTTTAAATGAAGGGCCCCGTTTACCGCGGTGACCCCCTTCACCAGTTCATCTAGAAAGTCCCCAAAAAGATGACTCTCTGCATAAGGGATGTCAGACACCGTCTTCTTGGAAGACTGGTCGGCCGACCAGCTTTTCAACCAAACGATGCGACGAATCATCACTGCAACTGCAGATATGCATGAGACTAAAGAGGCCTAATCCAAGGCCGCGTCACACAGGTATAAAACAGCCTGACTAATTTGATCCACCATCTCCAGAGTAGCAGGAGGGGCGGAGTCAGCAATAAGGGTGCGTTTAAGCACCTTGGCCCACTCCACAACAGCCTGAGAGACCGTTACGGAAGCGAACACGGGTTTCATTAAGGAACCCGCTACCATGTAGATGTGGCGGTTAAGAGTTTCCACCTGCCTATCTGCCTGGTCTTTAAACACCGGAGAATCCTATAAAGTGGCTTTATTTAACCTGGACACCGTGTGGTACACCTTAGGAGCCACAGTCCAGCGCGAATCAAGCAGGGTGTGTGGGGTTATGCCTATAGGGACAGCCCCCATTGGCATGGTAAACAGTTTTCTCCTGCCTAGTACTACTCCTGTAGGGGGCAGCATAACCCAATGGTATAAGAAGCATAAGTTGCGTCTGGCAATGAACAATAGAGAAATTACTAATTTACAAAATTTTTCTTTCAAAAGTCCCATCACCAGCTGTCAGCTGCAGCTTCAATATAGAGGAGGGGCAGCCAACGGATAGCCCATATCAAATATATGAGTGACAGCTCCCAGGCATTTGCAGCCATTGTCAGCGATCTCCCCTCCACAGAAGCTGCCGCTGGAGAGATCTTGTGATTGGACCGCAGTGGCTCCAGAATAATAAGTGTACAGAGCTTTTCTTTACAGTATTAGATATAACAGGCTTCGAATCGAGGGGGGGGGGGGGGGGGGGAGTACATTTAGCCTTCATTAGCTTTTGACTGAACTTCCACTTTAAGCTTTAAATCTTTAATACTGCGACACAATGTTTAACGTATTCTATTATCCATGACAGTATGCGCTTTAGGGCTGAGGCAAAAAGACCGTCCCTAACCATGTTTCCTCCACTATGCTTCAGATGGATTGCTAATGAGGGTTTGTTCCCTTTAAAATACAATGTGCATTTCTCCCAAACAGTTTAACATTTGTTTTATTCCTGCAAAGAACATTACTCCAAAAGCACTGTGGAACAGTCAGGTGATAGTTTGAGACCCAGAATCATTTTTATTTTTAATAAAGGAGCTTCCTCCATGGTGTATTCCCAATTACCACCATTCTTGTTCATTTTTGGAAAACACAAACAGAATTTGGCAACCCAGATCAAAACTATTTAGCATCCTTGCTGTGATCTTTGTGGGTGTAAAGCCGGTCAAAAATGGACCAGACGAATTTTGATCTATGTATGGGCAGACTGGTTGTACAGAAGATGATCTGCAGACTGACTTCTGTGAAGAAGCCTGCCTGTTGGAAAATGTCCACATAATCTGTGCCACCGGCTATATCCAGCAGTGCTGATCAGTGTATTCTGAAAGCAGGGAAGTCTCCCAGCTGTCAGCATACAAAACCTTAGAAGGAAGGATTCCCCCATCCACATCAAGTGCGTGTATTGGAGGAGGGGGGGTATTCATTTTTGTTTGACCTGCTAAACGAAAAATAGAGAACTCATGTATGGGCTGCTTAAAATTCCTAGGAAGAACAGATAAACTGTTTATTGTGGACTGCTGAAAATAAATGCTATCACTGCCTTTTTCTTATCTACCTAATTACCCCAATTCTAAGAGGTCAATACCCTAGTGTTTCACATGCTTTTTAAATCAAAAGGCAACCGAGTAGAGCACGTGAACGAGATGAAAAAAAAAAAAAAAGAAGATCATTGCACAAAATATCTAATCCTAAATAAAAAATTTGCTTGCAATGGTTGGATGAATGAAGTCAGCATAAGGTTACCTTAACGAAGTTAAAGTTTACTTTGCAAACCTGTACGCCTTTAGTAAATCAGTCACTTTCTCCTTGGGCTTCATATGCACACAACCTTTTTTTTGCTGCTCCTAGAAGGGTTTGGCATTTTTCCTGCCTCTAAGCGCCCCTACAATTGTTTTTTTAATTCTAAAGGGTTCACAATGTGTAGAAAACCTGTTCCAAGCAGTTTTGGGGTTTCTGGAACTCTAGCAGCTTACCAGATGTTCTGCAGCACAACATAAATGTTATAAGTTGATATAAGGTTTTGATACGGACTAACAGTATTTCTGCAAGTGAGAGACCCTCGTCTTGTAAACACCACTCCTGAGACCTTGAAACAGTTTTACAATAAAAACAGTGGAAGAAAATAAGTTAAATAAATGTTAAATCACACCATGCGTCTTTCCAAAAAAGCCAACACCTGCCCAAGACAAAGCATATTGTTTAATATAAAGCAAGAACATCCCAAAATGCGATGCAGAGATCTGGTGCTCCTAGCGATGAACTGTTTTGACAAAGGAAAGACAAAAATATGCAAAGCTTTGCAATGGAGTAATGCAAACTTAGGCAAAGCAGTAAAAAGGCAGTCAAATCCATTGGCAAGCTGGCTGATGAACTAAAAGGTGAGCTAAAGTTAGAATACTATTTAGAAAGAAAATCTTTGGACTGTTCATTAAGTTGCAATTGCAATTTTATTTATATTATGTTCATAGTACTGCAGCAAATGTACTTTGCACCTCATATGTAACCTATTGCACTCTGCCAAGTCTCAATTACTTACACAGTTCACAGGGGGGAAAAAAACCCCTTCCAAATTACATTGAGGATTCTTTGTTATATAGTAATGTTCAGATAATGAATAAAGATTTTAAAAAGGGATTAAACAGGTTATTTTACTAAGATCTGATGGCCTTATCGACCCACTTCACTGAGTAATTAGGGATGACTTCAAAACTATGCGGCCAGGGTTTGAGGGGGAAAAGAAAAAAATGTTTTAACTGATTTTTCAAAGATGTAAAGTTCGGTGTGTATTTTTGAACACTAAAGTCATGAAAGAAAACAATACTCAAAGACATGGAAACTGTACAAATAACCAGGTCTTTGTGTATAGCAATTCTTGCATAAATGATAATCTGCTTACATTTCAAATCACAATAAAGACATACATTATGACAACATTTTATTCAGTTGTCTCAATGCATAAAGTTGACAAAAAATATGCTTAATAGATACTTATCCCTTGGGGGGAAAAAAAAGTAAATCTCATCACTTCATCACTCTAAAAAGAAAATTCCAAAAAGCTCACTGTGTTAAGTTTGGAAAAGTTGGTGCAACATCCTTGGATTTGGAAATTTTTTGAATGGGATTTTTTATGCACACAAGAAAAAATAACTCATTGTTACAAAAGAACGTGTTGCTAGTAAACATCCGGTAGTGTTCCAACTCATTCCCTGGCCAATCGTTTTTACAGAAAAGCCCTTTAAAAGTTAGGTGGTGGTCTTTCATAAGGTACAACGTATTTTTATTTATTTTTTTAACACACATTCACACACTGGGCTGCGTACGAGATCAATCCAAAAATTTTACTCTCCAAGAAATTAAGTTGAGCTCACCTTTAAGTTCAAACAAGAATTTTCAACATCTGTAGAAAAGCAATATCATTGAGGGTACAGGACAAGCTATTTCACCAATTGTGTTAATGGCTGCACAAAGTCTTCGGGGTTTGTTGGTTAAAGGGCTGCTGAAGTCATTGATTAGAAATCCATATATAGATGAAAGGCCTTGAATGCAGTACATCTCAGCAAGAGACTGCTCTTAAGCCATTGGGTTAATCTCGAACCAAGCATATACAAGGATTTCACTTCTGCATGCAAAGAAATGATCTCCCAAGTCACCCAGAATGAAGCTACCAGAATGAAGCTACTTAAACATTTGCCATAAGAAGTAATAAGAAAGCGAAGTGTGGACTACACTACACAATATCTTTTATCAAGGGTTATAGCTATCGCAAAATTGTGAGGACTTCCAAGTTGGCACTTGGTAAGAAATCTCAGTTAAGATTGGCAAGAAATCTCAGTTAGGATTGATAATCTCCTCAAATTAATTGTGCTTAGATTTTCGGCAAAAAGCCTGGTCTGTTTTAGTATTTGTGATCAAACTAAAAATGGAACAAGAAAAGGTTAAAAAAAAAAAAAAAAAAAAAAAAGATTCAAGCCAGCCAACCAAAAACTCAGTATCATGCCTGCTACTCTCCTTATCAAGGTAATCCAAATTATAGAAAGGTACATTTTGATTAGTAAAAAAATGGTTAGCATCCCAGGTGTCTATATCCACTAGAATTTGGAAGCCGTTTTGTGTCAGTCTTGTTTTCTACATCAACATTTTCTTTTCAAGTTTGTGTTTTAAAACTTGAATACAACCTTATAACCAACTATAAGTTTGATCAATTTCAGAGTTTCCCATATAAACATTGGAAGACTGAAAATACGGTACTGTCAATAAGGGCTGTTTCATCAGGGAAACCTTTTGAAGACAAGCTGGAAAGAATAAAAAAGGGAAAAAGCTGTATGATCTAGGAAGCAAGAATGCAATTTAGCCCCCTCATTGGAACTGCTGCCTTAAAGAAAGCCAGGCTGAAACAGAGGAGGCAGACAGCACTGCAGCAATCATTTTAAAAAGGGAAACAAATGAAAACATTAAGAAGGAGCCGCTGAGAATGTTGCAAGAACACAGCCACAAGATGGAGCTCATGCTTCCATGCTCTTCTGAAACGTTCTATGATAAGGAGGAAAGGAAGACACACAAATATATTTAAAAGAAAAAAAAAAAAAAAAAAAAAGGGGGAGAGACTGTTAGTGTACACAATCAAGTGAAACAAAATTACCAGTACAGCAGCAGTCTGTTCAACTAAGGCCGGCCGCCCGGCTGCGCAGTTCAAGGTAAATGGTACCGCATACTGCGGCGTGATGGTGGCTACGTGTGGATGAAGAGTTGTTACCATTAGTGGTGTACAGCTTCCCTGAAACGTAGATTAGGAGGTGAGTGAAACAGTGTATTACCAGGTTATATACTTTAACATTACCATAAGAAATGGTACGTGGAACACTTTGCTTTCTACCTCGAATAATAAATGGTTCAAAACAAGTGTTACTGCTGTCCATAGCAAATCATCAATAAACAGTCAAGTGTCACAATTTAGAAAATTAAGACTCATCTGATCAGTTGCTATAGGCAGCAACAGCAACGTTTTTTTCATTTTTATTCATGAAAATGTGTGTGGAGTAACTTTGGCTGCTAGTCTCACTCATTGTGGGGACGCTCATCTCACATTGCACAAAGTATAATCTTTGCCAAAAAGTCAACAAAAAACAGAACCGCAGGAAGGTAAGGTCGAGCTTCCATGTTGTGCTAAACCTGTGTGTGAAGGTGGGAAGCAATACTGGAGGGACATAGAAGATTTAAAGGGGCAGTGCATTTTTCCTAAACAATCCAAGTCTACACTGAAGGGCTGCTGATTAATTCTCTAGCCATGTGACCAAACTTTACACTGGCAAATGGAACTGCAGTCTCAGAGGAACATTAAACACCAGTGATTGCAATCTGAATTTGCAAACTAAGGGTCAGGTGAGGACATCAAAATTTGCAAGTGCAGATGACCAAAATCCACCAGTAAAACATTTTGCTTTTTTAAATTCACAAATTTTGAATGGAACCTCTTTCTAATACTCTAGAGAGTGAAATAGAAAGCTGTACATATCCATTTGAAAAAGCAGCATATGGGTCTATTCTTTAAACCGTGATTTTCTCAGCATATATAAAAGGTTAGTATGTTGTCAGCAGACCTGTAAAGCATGTGTTTGCAGGCAAAAGAATGCGACTTTGGTCATCTTTCAAAGCCAAAAATCTCAAGGGGCTGACTTGCTTGGAAAATTCACCGCAGACACTGCATCTCACACCTTACTCTTATTGGTCACTGAGGCTGCACTATCATAGGTAAAGTGGAAGTAAAGGCAAAGTTAAAAACTGAACAGGTAGGATTGTTCTTGCAGAAGACACACAACATCTCTTCTGCAACAGAATACACGTTAACTGCCTGTTTACAATCCCCGTGCAGAATGTCAGTTTACATTCCAGCACAACACAGGTTGTGTGCCAGGGTGACTGCACTCCTGCACATGTGCAGGAGTAATGTCATACCACGCAAGCCAATCAAGATGGCCGAAGACCAGCACCCAGAAGTCGCTGGGACAAATATGGTGGCACCAGCGAGGAACCTCATGGGTGTCGGGCAGTTGGAAGGTAAGTGTTTGTGCCTTAAGCTTCACTATAAGGTCCAACAATGAGTCAGTAGTATGGGGCAGATCCAAGTTTGATCAAAGTTCGTATATACACTAGGTTTTGGTTCGTTTACTCAAAAAAAATTCAAGCACTAATGTATTTGCTATACAGTCCTGCTGACCGTTTAATATGTGTGAAATTCCAGTCTAATATCAAGCCTAATATCAAGCCTAATATCAAGCCTAATATCAAGCCTAATATCAAGCCTAATATCAAGCCTAATATCAAGCCTAATATCAAGCCCAATATCAAGCCCAATATCAAGCCTAAACCTACTGCCACCCCCATTCTACTACATACCCTGTGAAATGAAAGATCTGTATACCTACCTATTCGGAGACGGCTCCAGTACCATGAACAGGGCTCTGTGTTGGCTTGTGTAGAGAAGGCACAGCTGACAATGAAAGCTCCATAATAAGCCCTGTGGGTGACAATTGCCCAGGCTCTGCCAGCTATTTCCCCTCACTAAAGCTGGCCGCTGGAGAGGTCATGTGACTGGACCGAAGTGCTCTAAGCAACTACACTTCCAATTTAACTATCAAGTATTTTGCTGCTTTCACATGTTATGCATTTGACGATGTGTGGCTTTATAGGACACTGCTGCTGGTATTAAGAGGATTAATTACATGAGGTTCCATGAGGCTGTGAAAACAGCATATGCAAGCATTCAATCCAAGAACATCCATCCACAAACCCAACATACACCTGCAGCAGAGGTTTAAACAACCTACATGGAATGTACTGTCACGTATGACAGGAAAAAACGCATTCAATGCAGTTTCTTGACTGCAGTCTTGCTACAGTGATTTCATTTGGTTAGTCCACAACAGATAGTAAGAGAAAAAAAAATACAAATACAAACTAAAAAATATGAGGGTGAATTTCAGAATTTGAGTTGTGGTCTTAAGAAGAGAGCACATACATACATTTTATATGCACAATGCAGGACTTTATAAATATATGTATGTAATTACAGAGGACTCCATTAACACAAACCAGCAGGAAATTGATCTCTCCTGCAGGGTTACACAACAAATCAAGGTCAAACACAGCCATACAAGGGGAAGATTATGAAATGAAACAAAAAAATAGAAATGTGGGCTTGATCACTGCAGGCTCATCATACTTTTGCTTTTTGTTTAGCTTTGTCAAGTGTGTTGCCCAAAGATTGGACACAAAAAATTGGTTCTTGCACAAATGTGGAAGTACAGAAAACTATTTTTATATGTAAAACAATGGAAAGCTAGCAAAAGGTTAAAAAGCCTTTGAGAATATAAAAAAGCATTACATTTGAAATTCAAGGTAAAGGGGCTTTAATTTTAGAGGTTGTAAACCTCAAAAAAAAAAAAAAAAACTAAAAAACAAAGGCATACTGAGCTAGTATGCATCACATGCTAGCTCATTATGTAATACTTCACTTAGAATGAAGCCCCCAGAGTGCCGCCCGCTCACGGGTAACACAGCCAACATGTTCAGCCGCCTCACTTCCGGGTTCGTGTCATCCGGCCATCTGATTGGCCGGAGCCGCGATGTCGTCACTCCCACGCATGCGCGCGGGAGCCGCCGTTTACGGCACAGGGCTCTGAAGGAGCGACGCGGACGGCTGCTCCTTCAGATCGCATGCGCCGATGACGTCATCGGCTGCATGCAATGTAAATATCTCCTAAATGTGCACATTTCTGAGATATTTACAGTACCTATAAGGTAAGTTTTATCATAGGCTTACCCATTAGGTACAAACACTACCAGGGGTTTACATCCAATTTAGAGGAACTGAACACTGGATGATGTGCCTAAAATTGAAGGGGGGGGGGGTGGAACACACATGGGTAAACGCTTTGTCATCAGTATTACCTATGGTCTACCTGCAGCTCATCTTTCCTAATTTTCCCATTACAGGTACTTAGACAGCGCCAACAATTTACCCAGTGTTTTATATACATTTCACATCAGTCCCTGCCCTCAAGGAGCTTACAATCTAAAGCCATATATACGCGACTTTCGCTTTCGTTCTTGACGGACACAGCTTCAGATCTTCAAAACCGTTGGGTTATACTGCCGCCTAAATGCGTAAGACACTAGGCAGAAATCTAAAAAAAAAAAAAGTCTGGCTACTCCCATGGGCATTTTCAGGGGGTATACTCCCTCTCTCTGCTATAGCCACTCAGTTTTGTTTTTCTGCCTAGTCAGGAGTAAGGACCTAGTTCCTTGTTGGGATCTTTGGTCCTAGCAATTTTTTTTTTTTTTTTTTAGATGGAAATTTTTTACCCCTGGATTTTTCCTGTGAGATCTGCAATCAACTGCCAGACTGGGCGACAAGCTGGATAATCTAAATCCAGTGGTCACCCCAGTCTGGCCAGCAAGTGTGTGCAGACCTCTAGGTCAGCCGCGACATAGTCCCACTGAACGGGGGCTGGCCTGCACGTAAAATAGCCCACGAGGTCGCATACGACTGGTTCTAGACCCGAGTTCCAGCATTCCTCCTGGCCAACAGCCCCCTCAACTTGATGGAGAGGCGTTCTGTCTGGAGCGGTGCCTGCCTGGTTCTTGGTATGGTGGTGGTGAAAAGCTAGGAAATCTACTTTTAGGAGGGAGGATCTACCATCATACCTGAAGACTTACATTGCGTGGTGAGAGTTACATAGTTACATAGTTAGTGAGGTTGAAAAAAGACATCAGTCCATCCAGTTCAACCTATGATGTGTGTGTGTGTTTGCTTTTAACCGTACATTGTATACCCCTGTATGTTGTGGTCTTTAAGGTGCCCATCTAATAGTTTTTTGAAACCATCAATGCTCCCTGCTGATACGACTGCTTGTGGAGGAGAATTCCACATCCTTACCGCTCTTACAGTGAAGAACCCCTTACGCACTTTAAGGTTAAACAGCCTTTCCTCAAGTTTTAGTGAGTGGCCACGTGTCTTATTGTATCTCCTCTCTCTGAATAGTTTGTTCCTTATGCTCGGGTCGCCAGTACAGTATTTGTACATTGATATCATATCCCCCCCTCAATCGTCTCTTCTCCAGAGAGAATAGGTTCAGTGCTTGTAGTCTTTCCTCATAGCTGATGTCCTCCATTCCCCTAATTATTTTTGTTGCCCTTATCTGGACTTTCTCCAGTTCCAGCACATCCTTCCTGAGGAGCGGTGCCCAGAACTGGACAGCATACTCCAGATGTGGCCGGACCAGAGTCTTGTAGAGTGGGAGAAGAATCTCTTTATTTCTGGAGTGAATCCCCTTTTTTATACAACCCAGTATTCTGTTGGCTTTGCTTGCGGTGGCTTGGCATTGCATGCCACTGCCAAGCCTGTTGTCTACCAGTACCCCCAAGTCCTTTTCCATCCTAGACTCACCCAGAGGTTCCCCCCCTAGTGAGTAGCTTGCTTTCTGGTTTCTGGCCCCCAAGTGCATTACTTTACATTTTTCAACATTAAATCTCATCTGCCATGTAGTTGCCCACCCCGTTATTTTGTTCAGGTCCGCTTGCAAGGTTTCCACATCCTGCATAGAAGATATTGGCAAGCCTAATTTAGTATCATCTGCAAATACTGAGATTGTACTAGATATCCCCTCCTCTAGATCATTTATGAATAAATTAAACAGGATTGGTCCCAGGACAGAACCCTGGGGGACCCCACTTTCCACACCCGCCCAATCTGAGTACTCCCCATTAATCACCACCCTCTGTACTGAGAGTCCCTTGGGGTTAATCCTTGCTCCTTAGTGGCTCGGATCGTGACCATTCAAAAGGGGGTTGAACAGAAATTGGCCTTAAGTACCATTAAGGGCCAGGTGTCAGCTTTAGCAGTCTTCTTCCAACAACCTTTGGCCACACTCCCTGATGCATGCCTTTCTTCAGGGTATCTGACATTTGGTTCTTCCAGTGCGGGCTTCGTTGCCGCATTGGGACCTCAATTTGGTGCTTTCGGTCCTTTAGAAGCCCCTCTGATAATCTTCGGGAGATTCCCCTGCTTACGCTGTCCCAGAAGGTGACCTTTTTGGTGGCCAACACCTCTGCGCACAGGTTGTCGGAACTGGCAGTGTTAGTCTGTCATTCACCTTACCTGGTGATTTACAGAGATAAGGTGGTTCTTTGCAAAGAAATTGCCTTACATGTGGTCCGGGCAATTAAGGTGTACCTGGCAGCTACCTACGGATTCAGATATATTGGGCAGACTAGATGGGCCAAATGGTTCTTATCTGCCGACACATTCTATGTTTCTATGTTTCTTTCAGGAAATCAGACTCTGTGCTTACAGATGGGCCTCAAAGGGTTGTACGCTTCCTCTGCCACCATTTACAGATGGATCAGACAGTGATTCAGGCTATTCCATCATGCATCCTAAGGAAGTTGCCTTGCATTCCTTGGATGTGGTTCAGGCAATCAGGGGGTACCTGGCAGCTGCAGAGTCGTTTCAAAAGTCAGACTCAGTTTGTCCTCACATATGGACCTCGCAAGGGGCTGGCTGCTTCTGCCTGTGGTTCAGGCTTATTCTATTAAGGGTCAGGTTCCTCCTTTCCTGTAAAGATACTCTACCCAGGCGCTCAGTGCCTCATGGGCTTCCCGTCATCAGTGATACAGGTTTGCAAGGTGGCCACTTGGTCGTCAGTGCACACTTCGCAAAGTTTTATAAAGTGGATGTGTTGGCGTCTGTATGCTTTTTTTGGCCACAAGGATTTGCAGGCTGCTGTTTAGAGGTCCTGACCCTCCTCGAGGGTGTATTTTTTTTTCAGGTGGGTTCCAGTTCTGGTTGAGCTCCTGTTGCCTGGCTGGCTACTTGTTAGCCTTGGGAATTTTTCTGCTGTTTAACACTGCTTTGGGACGTCTCAACGGTTATGAAGATGCGAAGCGGTGTCCATCAATGAACATCAGATAGATTTTACAGTAAGGAAGCTGTGTCCGTTAATGAAGATCAGATATTACAATAAGTCAAAAATCCAATTTTTTCATTCAACCAGCGGGTTGCCACTATAACCAGTGTTGCCAGCTATACCACAAACCCAGCAGATTGGATTGCTTAGAAGATCACGATTCTTTCATGGCTCCCAGCGTTAAACATCTTTAACACTTATTTATTTTTTCATTCAATGAAGTGTATATTTTCCCAAAAAACTGCATTTGAAAGACAACTTCGCAAATAGGCAGTACATATAACCTGCATGCAGGTAGTCTGGGAACTGAAAATGACTAATATTGCAAGGCAGGAGAATCACTAAGGGGGGGGGTGGCCATCTAGGGTGCAGGCCTTCTGCTTTCTCGTGTCAGACTCCACCGAGAACAAAGTCAGCATCACTGCAGCGACCACCAAATCTCTCTAAAGCTCCTGAGACTAGCAGTCAGAGGCAAGAGTGTCCTAATCCCACACACTGCAGATATACATGAGGACATTTCTAAAAAAAAATTTTCCCTATAACACATTTTCACTTCTTGAGTTCATTCCACTTCAAAATATGGCTTCATCACTTAAGCTTTTAGTTTTAAAACGTGTTTTTCGAATTGTTAGTAGGGCCAAATTGCCATCCATTTTTAGCCAGTGTCTAGAAAATTTGAAGGAGCAGGATGGAGGGGAGTTTTGACTTTTCTAGCCTCAGTAGCTTTTTGTTCCTGTTCCAGATCAGTGGCAGAAATCAGAACCTGCAGCCCAAAATCAGATGCTTCTCTCCATCCCTAAAAGAACCCACTTGGTAGAATAAGGTAAATGTTTCCTAGATTGAAATTAAAATAAGGCTGCTGCAAAAGCAGGTTTATCACATATGCAAGTAATATTTTTTTGGAGTTTGAGACACCAATAAAAATCCGATAAAAAGGAAAGAAATTTAATAAAAAAAAGTTGAAAATTTTAACAAAAATAGGATATTCCAAATTCTACAAAGCCAACAGAAGCTTTTAACATGCGCATATAACCTTTAGAGTAAAATGTCACAGCTTAAGTAGGAAAAACGGCTACTGCCATTTAACTTTAAATACATTTTTAGACCTTGTGTCCCATGCCAGTGTGGGATGCAAACAATTACAGTTGAGCACTTTCCTATTGGTATGCGCTTGTTGCAAGGAGGCCATGGGAAAAAAAAATTTACATCTTGTACAGATGAGTCTGAAATACTAAACTGAGAATATCACATCCAGCTTAAAGGGTTAACCTGCAAGCACTTGTAAGGTAATATGCTATCAAACTGGCCTTAATCTTTAAAATTACATAAAAACGTCACAGTAAACAAATCACCTCCCTACAATTTTATTTTACAAGATTATGCTCATTACAGTACTGGTGCTTTTAAAACCAAAATCTGCCAGTCTGAAAAATCAGAACCCATTTCCAAACTTCTAGGTGCTGTAGATCTTACAAGGGGGTGGGACGTTTAGCAACTAGGATTTGTGACCTGGTGTGAACATTGCTAAATCTAAGTAGCCAACATGCAATTCCACGAAACAGTAAACAAAAATGAGTTTATATTTCCCAATGTAAAATAATTGGATTTCTAGCTTTCTAGCCGTTTGACTAGCCATGATGCTTTTTAAAATTGAGCATAAAGGATTTATTTTGAAAAACTTTTTTTTTTCTGAATTATAGGTAACTGGCTACTGTTACATAACAGCAAAAATTGGATTTTTGACTTACCGTAAAATCCATTTCTCTGATGTTCATTGACGGACAGCTCCTGATCCTCAACCATTGGGTTATACTGCCACCTACAGGAGTAGGACATTGGGCAGAAAAAAAAAAAGTCTGGCTACGCCTATGGACAGTCCCAGGGGGTATACTCTCTTTCTCTGCTATAGATACTCTGTATTGTTACAAGCCGTGTCAGAAGAATCACAACTCCACAAAGTGTGGGTGCTGCATCTGTCAAGAATCAGAGAAATGGATTTTTACAGAAAGTCAAAAATCGTATTAATTTTCATTGACGGACACAGCTCCTGATCCCCTTACCATTGGGACGTCCCAAAGCAGTGTTTAACATGAAGGGTGGGAACAGCGAAAAAAATTCCCAAATCTAACTATAGCCAACCAGGTAAACAGCAGCTCAACCAAAACTGGAGCTCACCCGGAAAAACAATACACCCTCAAATAGAACCATGTCCTCTATACAGCAGCCTGCAAAACCTTGCAGCCAAAAAGGAAGCATCCGCAGATGCCAACACATCCATCTTATAGAACTTTGTGAAAGTGTGCACTGACAACCAGGAGGCCACCTTGCAAACCTGTTTTACTGACGCCTGATGACTTAAAGTCCAGGAGGCACTGAGCGCCCGAGTAGAATGCGCCTTAACAGTCAAAGGAAGAACCTGACCCTGGGTGGAATAGACCTAAACCACCATCTGTCTGATCCATCTGGAAAAGGTAGCAGAGAAAAAAAACGGACAACCCTTTCCATGGCCCATCTGTAAGCACAAATAGTGGAATCTGACATCCTAAAAAGACCCCGTAGCTACCAGATGCACCCCAATTGCCCAGTCCACATCCAAGGCATGCAAAAAAAAAAAAAACAGACAACCTGGGACGACAGGGGCGAAGAACCACCTAATCATTGAACCACCTGTAAGGTGAACGTCAGGATAACGCCGCCAAATCCAACACCCTGCAACCAGAGGTGAAAGCCACCAAAAAGGCCTTCTTCTGGGACAGCGTAAGCAGGGGAATTTCCCGAAGATTCTCAAAAAAGAGGTTTCTGGAAAGCACCAAATCAAAGGTCCCAAAGCAGCAACGGGGAGACCACAATGGAGGTGTCAAGTGGTTAACTCCCTGAAGAAAATTATGCACCAGGGAGTATGTGGCCAAGGGCTATTGAAATAAGGTCGCTAAGGCAGACACCTGACCCTTCATAGTACTCAAGGCCAGCTTCTGCTCAACCCCACATTGAAGGAAGCCCAAGATCCGAGCCACCAAACAAGAGCGAGGATGAACCCCAAGAGACTCACACCACGCAATGTACCTCTTCCACGTATGACGGTAGATCTTCGTAGGTTTCCTAGCTTTTAAACAGCGTTGGAAACACTGATTAATGACTGTAAAGCAGGACGGAAGAGTGGTCCTTGGGAAAGCAGATCCTCCCCGAGAGGAAGCTTCCAAGGAACGTCGGGGACCAGCGGCACCAGGTAAGCTTACCAAGCTCACCAAGACCAGTCGGGAGCCACTATGACCGGAAACCCTTCTGCCTCGATCCTGTGTGGAAGTCTTGGCACAAGCTTGAGAGGAGGGAAGTCTGCAAAAGGAAATCTGTGGTGTCTGCAAAAGGATCCCGTGACAGCCAAAAACCTCTGCACCTTTCTGTTGAGCCGGGAAGCAAACAGATAAACCTTTGGGATTCCCCACTGGAGACAACTGATGAAACACCACCGGATGTATCGAATACTCCCCTTGGTCCAACGCCTGAGGTAATCCAGCTACCAGTTTTCCACCACGGGAATGTGTAGGGCAGGGAGGGCTGGAACAAACCGTTCTGCCCACCTTAGAATGCCTGTTACCTCTAGAGCAGGGGTCGGGAACCTATAGCTCGCGAGCCAGACGTGGCTCTTGATGGCTGCATCTGGCTCGCAGACAAATAGGGTCTACTGTTCCGAGTATATCATTATTAGCCCCGAGTCGAGTCCATGCCTGCGCGCTGTGGCCACACTGGTTGCTAGTATGCTGCTTGGCGTCTAGCAACCAGTGATGTCACGTGACGTCAGCGTCGTCACGTGACAGCGGGAGAGCAAGGGCAATGGTCAAATTCCTCCTCCGCTCCTAAATTTACTCCACCCACCACCTCCCTCTTCTCCAGGCTGCAGCGCAGGCTCAGCGTAGAGCCGAGGGAGGTCCTGAAGCGACAGGTCAGCCAGACTCGTCAGTGTAAATATTTTGCATTCTGTGCTTCCGCTGTCTCAAGTAATTGCAAATACTCTTTCAGAAAGATTATTTGCAATTACTAAGTTGAGACAGGGACGCAACAAAGCAAAAAATTATAGGCTAGACTGCATCTTCTTTTTTATCTTTTATTCACAGTTTACAGAGGCTCCCAATACCCCCACTGAAGTGCTGCAGGCCTGCAGCCGTATATACAGTGGTATTTTTTAATAACATTTCCCCAGACACTGAGATTTTGGCACATATGGGCTACACATCCACTTTGTTTGCGCTAAGGTTTTTTTCTCTTTTCCATTGTCGTGCCCTGCAAATTGCACTAGTGTAAAAAGGGGAAGTCAACTTTAACATTTCAGCTCCTTTAACCACTTCAACCCTGGAAGGTTTTACCCCCTTAATGACCAGGCCATTTTTTGCAATTCGTCACTGTTACTTAAATAAAGGTTCCTGACCCCTGAAATATAGTGTATGGCTCTCGCGGAATTGCATTTGAAAATATGTGGTGTTCATGGCCCCTGCTATAGAGTATCCAGGATACTTCTTGTGCCCCCCTGATGACTGACATAAGCCATGGGCGTGGCATTGTTTGATTGAATACGCACTGGACATGCCTGAAGACGATCTGTTCAATGGTCCAGGCACAGTCTGATCGCTCGGAGTTCGAGACATTGATCAGTAGTCGGGACTCTACCAGTGACCAGATCCCCTGAGCAGAATTAGCAGAGGACACCTACCCTACTGGACCGGCTGTCATCTGTGGTAACCACTGTCCAATACAAGGGGAGGAAGGATTTGCCCAGCCGAAGAACGATGCCACCATATCAGGGACTCTTTCAGTCCCGGGCTAAGCTCTTGTTCCATTTGGCCAGAATCTCCCATGCAAGGACCTCATGTGAAACTGGGCAAACAACCGCCTCAAAAGGTAGACACAATCAGGCCCAGCACCCATATGCAAGTCTGGAGGGATGACCATCTGCTGGACAGCAGGAGACGCTTGCAGCCTGTAATTTATGGAATTTGTCCAGAGGAAGAGCACTCTGGCTAAGGCCGATTTCAGAGTCAGACCCGGCTTGTGGACAGAACCAGAGCAGACTTTACAAAGATTCAGAATGCAGCCAAATTCCCTCAAGCTCGTAAGGTGATTTCCAGGTTTTCCACCAGATCAAGAGACTCCGCTCGCAGGACATCCAAATAGCCCAGTACCATGATATCCCATTAGCATAACAATGCTGGGACAACACTTTCGTGAAGACCTGAGGAGCAGAGGCGAGACCAAAAGGCTACGCCACAAACTGAAAATGCTCCTCTCCCGTGACAAAGCAGAAGAAGCACTGGAGACCGACACATATTGGAATGTTAAGGTAAGCGTCCTTGATGTCGACAGAGGCAATAAAATCCCCCTGATGCAGAGAAGAAACAACCACACGGACTATTCTGAACATCTGGACCCGCACAAAGCAGTTCAGCGCCTTGAGGTACAGAATTGGAAGACCTTGCCTTCCTTCCTGGGGACTGTAAACAAGTTTGAGTAAATCCCCTGAAAACATTCCGAAGTAGGAATCGGGAACCTCATCCGTAAAGTAAAAGGTCAATAAAAAAAGCCTGTAAGTGGACCGGGGACAGTCGCACGTCAGAAGGAAGAACGAAACGTAATCTTTTAGCCAGACCGAATGACCTTGTGGACCCACTTGTTCTTGTACCGGGGGAATCCACGGGTCCGGGAACCAGCCAAGACCACGCCAACACCCCGATACAGGCTCTGAGCACTTGTCAGTCGACCTGAGGGATTTAACCTTTGAGCCAAAGAGGACCCATGTCCACAACGAGGGTTCTTACCCTTAGTAGCCTGCAGAAGGAACGAACTGCAGGAAGGCCATCAGAGCATTGATGGATGGTTGGGACCCGGAGAGCCCCACAGTCCTAGAGGGGATCAGGTGGGGAGATGTGCTCCCAAAAGACTACGGGTCATCAGGGAGACCCCACAAAAAAAGTAACACTGCAAAGGGAAAACCCCCACCGCGCTAGCCGCACCACCCAGTCGCCAGGCACAAAGCAACAAGCGATCCTCAGCAGAGCAGGAGAGGATCCTCTAGCGCACTGCCCCCACCCCAGGAGGTGGACCAGACCACCTACACAGCCCCAGCATAAGTGGAGAGGGGGGTAGGATAGGGGGACAGATGAAGGGGGGGGGGTGTCTGACACGAGGAGGGGAAACCCGGGGGTCTGACCGTCCCAAGGAGGAGCCCAGGTCCACCCTAAAACCCTCCAGGGGGGACAGTTACTATACCAGGAACCAGACGGGCACTGCTCCAGACAGAACCCCTCCATCGAAATGGGGGACTGTCCGCCAGGAGGAACACTGCTAATCAGGCCAAGACCCGGTCGTATGCAACCTCGCAAGGCGTTTTAACTCACAGGCCAGCCACCGTCTGGTGGGGCTATGTCGCAGCTGACCTAGCGCGGAGCTTAGGTTTGTGCACGCTGACCAAACTGGGGTGCCCACTGGATCTAGATTATTCAGCCTGTCATCCAGTCCGGCAGGTGCTTGTAGATCTCAAAAAACCAGGAGGAAAAAAAAAAAAAAAAAAGTCTTTACTCCTGACTAGGCAGGGAGGGGGAAAAAAAAAATACCTATAGCAGAGGGAGTATAGCCCCTGGAACTGCTCATAGGAGTAGCCAGACTTTTTTCCTGCCTAGTGTCCTACTCCTGTAGGGGGGGGGGGTAGTATAACTCAATGGTTAAGAGGATCAGGAGCTGTGTCAGTCAATGAACGAAAAAGAAAATAAGTTGAGTCGAGAGAAAAGAAAAAAATAAAATTCTCCTGGTAAAAAAAAAAAAAAAAAAAAAAAGCAGGAGAAGCAGAGTTGATAGGCTGGAATGAAAGGACACTTAAAAAAAAAAAAAAATGTCACAAATCTCTTCCACCTGCACAGTTACTGTACTCCAGTACAAATGCTTATTATTAGCATCCTGTGTGGCTGATTCATAGCCCTGCATTCAGTTTCCAGAAGTCTGCTCTGAGGTCATGTTTCCATTATAAAAACCTCAAAGAAACACCACTTATTCAAGGCATTTTTCTCTTCCAACAAAAGCTGCCCAATGTATTTTTAGACAAATTACTTTGAGATCAATGGCTGTGCGTAAGCCATGATCAGTTTTCAGATGGGCACAATTAACTTGAGGAGAGTGGATTCTGAGCAGTGAAACAGCTCACTTTGTTTTTCTAACAGAACTTGATTCAAAAATGGCTTTTCAAAATGCATGTCTTTATTTAGCAATGTAATCATTGGTGTGCACAAACGGCATCCCTGGTGGCAGCAGTCTGGAAAGCATTTAGAGAACTGTAAGCTTTTCAACGCACCAATCCTTTACGGAGACCAAATCCTAACTGTACATTTCTCTGAGTAATTTGTGAGAAGTATTACCTAGTAGGGACAGAGTGGATACTACTGGTGACAACTTCCTTTAAAGCAAAAAGGAACCGACTTTTGAAATCAAACATGGGGTAAGCCTCCTTTAGAGTAACATTCAGCATTTATTCTGTTAACCCAAAACGCTGTACCACACGCGGAGAGATTAAAACTGAACTTATGGGTGCAATTTAATTTGTGACCTAACATTTCTGATAACCTAACCAGGTAAAGATATTCTAGATCAGCCTCTCTCATCCAGGGTGTCATGGAACCATGGGCTGCCTTCTGAGTTCTTCAGGAATGCCCTGGCAAAATGCCAAAAAATTGCCCCACATTGCCCAAAAATTGTCAAGCCAGAGGGTTGATTAAACCTGCACCTTTTTGTGACTCAGATCCAAGCCAAAGGTTTTATTGTGCTGCAATACAACTTTGGGCACCATGCAGGCCAGCCACTAGCATCCTGACAACCAATGACATAATAGGTTATTACGGAGCACAAAGGGTGCACACATCCTTGTTTGCCACTCCCTGCAAACAGTGGGGTCCTATTAACTGAGAGAAAACGGAGGGGGGGGGGGGGGGAATAAACTGGAATACTGGTCTGTACCAGTGTGAAAAAAGTATGTTTGCTTTGTAAGATTAAATCACCTACAATGTTGGGTGCCCTATGTGTGTAGATACCATTGCTTGATGTAAAACTATTTTGTTTTTTACATGCTAAATTGGGGTGCTTTGAGATTGTGTGCAGAATTTTTAAGTGTGCCTTGACTGAAAGGTTGAGAAATGCTGATCTAGATATAACGTCTCAAATTGACAAGAGAGACAACATACAAAATGAAAGCAGAGGTGCTGTCTAAATCAACCAATTATATGCTTTAACTCATGGAATCCAGCTGTGTGCTGTGGACACACCTGTGTTTCCTTCCTCTTGATTTTATTACCGAGACCCATTTAACATGCAACTGTTAATGGCAAGATTTCAGTCATTAACCACAAAAACTATACATTTATAAACCCCACGCGCGCATATATTCCACAAAGCTGTTTGTGTATAAACCCCACATATGCATATAATCCAAACATTAAAGTATGTATAGCTTTTTTTCCCTTTAATTCATGCGGTCATTTTTTTTCTGCTGTCTGTACTACACAGGGAAGGCTTCCCATAATTTCTTGCTTTGGAGACCAAATGGAAACTTCGAGGAAATGTCCACAAAACGTGGAGACTTCTATCTTACATAGTTGTCACTGAACATTTGTACCCACTGCAGGATTTCCCCTCACCTCTTGCTCTGGTAAAAAGTCTAAAATGAAAAAAGGTTTACCTTTGCATATACAAAAGATCCACCTATATTGGCCATAAAACAAAGGAATTCTACTAGTGCAGAAAATAAACGGGAGCCTTACTTGCTGTAATAAGCAAGTGAGCTTTTCTTTTATACAATGAGACCCTTCCCATATAATGACCAACTGGAATTAAAAAGCGCAGTATTGCTTAATTTCTGCTAAATTACACACTGATTTTAATAAAGACTTGAAACTCAGAATTTCCCAAAAAAACATTAATCCATTAACAAAAAACATTAATACATTAACATAGAACAATCATTTTTTTATTTTACACTTCCCGTCTGGCCCACTAAACACAAAGATAACTTGAAGCTGAACTTTACTAGACAATTCAGTGATAAAGAATTCACCAACAGGCATCTAATAAGTGGAACCTCCCCACCTAAAACATAGTGAAAGTAACTTTATCTTTAAGGGATTACCGAATTTTATTTTTTTATAACTTTGTATAACCTGTCAGTGCAGAGGTGTCCGATTGAGATCCAACCTGTAAGCCCAACCCATCTCCAGCTCAGTGCTGATAATCAAAAAAAGTCATAACAGACTGGATGGCATGTTAGACTGTCAGAATGACATGAAAACTAATGGGTTTTAACTGACATTTTTACCCTTTAGCAGCCTAGACAGGGTGTCAGTTATCAAGCACCAAGCTCAGGCAGGTGACATGTCAACCCTGTGTGGGGCCATTACAGAATACTGGACTGACATGTCTGTTAGGCCAGAGACATAACAGCTACAACAAAATAACTGCACACACTCCAGACAGAGGTTAGGCTACACCCACTTCACAACTTGAGTGGAGATTCAGATTCTCGAAAAATATGCAATTCAAAAAGATTCTCTTTAGAAAGAATTAAGCGCTCATTGCTACATTCGTTATTTCTGAAATTACAGGGCAAAAGCAGGCACGGCCAGCCAACTTTTACCAGTGAAGACATCAGAAACCAAATGCCAGGAGTTCTGAAGGACTTCTGCTGATTAAAAACCCTGGCAGCTTACAAAATTATAAAGAAAAAATGTCAGTACATTTATAATCTAGGTGTACTGATAAATTTCTTTGATGTATCAAAGATCAACAAATAGACTCCCTAAAGACTAGGAACCACTTGCATATGTATACGATTCCATATTACAAGGAATTCAAGTCCTTTAGGGCTTGTTCACACTCATTTCTATACTGGGTCAACATAGGGCTCGTTCACACTCGTTTCTATACTGGATCAACAAAGGTTACATTTTTTTTATTTTTTTTTGATTTAGCCAATTTTGAAATACCGCACCGAAATAAAATTATGTACTTTAGCTGGTAGTTTATGTTGCCGGCATGGGCAAAGCACAGGTTCACTAAGCACATAGGAATGGAAGCATAAGGCAGTCAATATTGAGAGTGTCAGGTTTTTACAAAATTATTTACCTGCTAGCATTATACAAGCTAATGCTTGTTAAGAATACATGTCATGAATTAGAAGCGGTGCTACCTAAATATAGCAGCAATTAAACATTTAATTCAAGCCATTCACACAGATATTGAATTACCTGTGTCAGGACTCCCGACTGGATCTGGAGAGGTTGAGCAGCAGGAGCTTGTGGCACAATAGGAACGCTACTGTCCATGCGAACAGGAAAGCCGGAATGCTTGGTAGTTGCTTGAAGGCCAGCAGCTTAAAGATAATACACTTAAAATTTTAAACTACATGACTTGAAAGCTGTATCTAAAGTTGCATAAGTTAGTTGGAAGAAATTGTGATCTAGGTTTCACATTCATAGAAAGGTCTTACAAATTCCCTTCTGGGGAAAAAAGAAATAAAAAAAAATCAAAGAGGCATGTATGAATGCAATTATTTTAGGTTTGCCTGTGTATGCTTCTATGTATTAGGCCTGATAACATTGTCCTATGGGAATGCCTGAAACCACATTCAGACCTTGTAGTCCTGAGAATAAAGCTGGCCATTCACCAGTAGATTTTCATTTGAACCTTCATATGAAAAATCCCATCAGTACATTTGAAAATGCCATGCACACTAATTTAGGCTATTTAGCATTTTTTGGAGATTCAGCATCTAAGAGCATTTTTTTCCCCCATGTATGGTAAAAGCGCTAACACTCCTAAAAACTTCTAAAAATATACTAAAACACTGCTACAAGCTAGCACAAAAAATGCTTTTTTTCTAGCATTTTTGGAGCTTATAAAAAACGCTAGTGTACATAAAGCCTCAATATTGGTATGAATAGAATTTCCAAAAGGATAACCACATACACCATTACAAATTCATTTGAAGAGGTTGTAAACCATCTTTGAACTTGTACCTATAGGTACTGTAAATATCACCTAAACTTGCACCGTTTAGGAGATATTTACTTTTAATGTAGCCGATGACGTCATCGGCGCATGCGCTCTGAAGGTACGGCCACCCGTGCCGTTCCTTCAGACCCCTGTGCCGTGAACGGCGGCTCCCATGCGCATGCGGGGGAGTGACGTAATTGCGCCTCCGGCCAATCAGATGGCCGGAGAAATCGAACCAGGACGGCCAAACATGTCGGCCATCCTGGCGCTGAGCGGGCGGCACTGCGGGGGCTTCGTTCTTGGGTAGGTATTTCATAATGAGCTAGTATGCTATGCATACTAGCTCATTATGCCTTTGTCTTACAGGGGTTTTTGTTTTTTTGTTTTTTTTCTGAGGGTTTACTTCCTCTTAAGAGGTTTCTCTTTTGTTTTCAAATATTCTTGTTACTATGGTTAAAGAATAAATAAATAGAAATAAAATGTTGCATTGGCTCAAAAAAAAAAAAAAAATGGAAATGTTCGTTCGGAAAACATTTTCAAACAAAATTTTACTAGTGTATGGCCAACTATGCACACTCCAGTGTTTTAAGCGTGACTGTGCATGAAACTGAGGCAACAAATCTTTCACTAAAGTACAGACAGTACTGTAGAGATTTACCGGATAGGGAACCCAATAACTAACAGTTTACCTTGAAATGCTGGAGGACAAACAATAAACGTCTGCTGGAATGGATCTGTCTGGGTGCAGAGCTGAGTTGCTCCTGGCTGTAGAGGGACACCTTGCTGTGTGACACCAGTCACTGGAGCTGCAGAGGACGGGTAAAGAGCTGACTGATAGTTTAGCAGGGAGACATCTGAATTTGCCAGGGAAAGCGTAGCGGTTGCGGATGAACTTGAAGCCAGCACACTAGCCTAAAAAAAAAAAAAAAAATCAGAAATGAAAGACTGCACATGATCAGAAACAAAAAGCCTTTTGTCGTAGGAGAATATTCATAAAAATTCCTTTATTGGTTCCGATTTGCTGGTTAACATTAAGGAAAATCATTTTATAGTGTGTACCTCACTTAAGTCTCAAATGTGCTATAGTTAATTTCCACTGAGTGAGCACTACAGGAAAGGAGGCCGTCGGCACTGGTACCAAGGGAGGCAGAGAAGAAAAAGGGCAGGTAATCCTGCCCATAAGTCTCTTTTCACTGACATGTTTACATCAGCACAACAAAGCGAAGAACTATATGGCATTAGTGATGGGACCAGTCACTGTGCAGATTGTGAGCAGGCAAAAAGGTGTCTGGTGCTGGGGACAGAAAATAAGACAGTTCAAGGAAACCAGGACTTTGAAAGAGCATATCACTAAGACTAGAAAAAAAAAAAAAAAAAAAAAAATGATTTTTGTAAGATCTTATCGTAAAATCTTTTTTTTCGCTGATATCGACAGACGCAGCCTCATCTCCATGAGCTGAGTGGGTTTATGCTCCTCCCATCAGGAGTAGTCTAGGCAGGAAAATTTGAATACACACCCAGGGGGCTGTCCCTCCAGGCATAAACCCCCACTGCACAACCCAGCACATCAGTTTAGTTTAAAAGCAGTGAAGACCTACAGAACCAGCCCCAGAGGGGTGGGTGCTGCTTCTTTCAATGGACATCAGAGAAAGATTTTACAGAGAAAGATTTTACTGTAAGATCTTACAAAAATCTTATTTTCTCTATCGTCCGTCGAAAGATGCAGCCTCATCTTCTTGAGCTGAGTGGGATGTCCCAAAGCAGTATAGGGATGAAAGGTGGGAAATCGCAACCAAACAGTAACGTCAACTCCAAAAGGCTAAAAACGTAGCCAACCGGGCAACATGGAGTATATCCAAACAGGAGCTCACCCAGATAACCCAGAAGAGAAGTACAAAAAAACATTCTCTTATGAAACAGCAGCCTGCAAAACCATGCGGCCAAAAGAGGCATCCGAAGAAGTCAACAAATCCACCTTGTAAAATTTGGTAAAGGTGTGCACAGGCGACCAAGTCGTTGCCTTACAAACTTGTACAGCAGAAGCCTGATGGTGAAAAGCCCATGAGGCACTCAGCACTCTAGTAGAATGCGCCTTCACAGGGAACGGAGGAACCTGACCCTTGATCGAATAAGCCTGAACAACCGCCTGCCTGATCCATCTCGAAATAGTCGCAGCGGATGCAGCCAAACCTTTGCGAGGAACATCTGGAAGGACAAAGAGTCCGACTTCCTGAAGGTCTCAGTAACCGTCAGATAAACACTTATTGCCCAAACCACATTCAGAAAGTGCAAAAGCAACTTCCTTGTGATGTTTAGGTTTAGGACATAAGGCAGGCAACACAATGTCTTCATGCAGGTGAAAATCCGACACCACCTTAGGAAGAAAGGACAGATTAGGTCGGAGGACCACTTTATCCCTATGGACCACCAAATAAGGCGAACAGGACAATGCCGCCAACCTAGACTCTGGGGTTAAGAAGTGAAAGCCACTAGGAAGGCAACCTTCTGCGACAAAGCAAGCAGAGAATTCTCCCCAATATTCTCAAAAAGGAGGCTTTTGAACAGAAAACCAGTTTAAGATCCTACGGCGGTAATAGGGATCTCCTCGGAGGGGCCAGATGACACACCCCCTGAACGAAGGTGCAAATCAAACTATGAGCAGCCAACGGACGTTGGAAGTAAATGGCCAAGGCCGAAACCTGGCCCTTGATAGTACCCAACACCAAGCGCTGCTTAACCCCTTTTGTAAAAAGGCCAAAACCCTAGCTATAGAAAACAAGCGAGGGTGCAGCTGCAGCGAGTCACACCAAGAAATGTATGATTTCCACGTACGATGATAGATCTTGCTAGATTTCTACTTCCTGGCCTTCAAAAGGATAGAAATCACCGAATCAACAGTTAAAGCCAAGCAGGATGGAAGATCGGTCCATGAGATAGATCTTCCTGCAAAGGAAGACACCATGGAGAATTCACTACCATTTTTACCAGCTCTGCGTACCAAGACTGCCAAGGCCAGTCTGGTGCCACCAGAAGGCCCGGAATGCCTTCCATCGCCATCCTGTGAAGAAACCTTGGCAGGAGAATGAGCGGAAAGAAAGCATAGATCAGGCGATACGGACTCCAAGGAGCCCCCACAGCGCCTGTAGAGTCAGCCAGAGGATCCCGAGACCTGGCCACAAACCTCTGAACTTTCCTGTTGAGGCGAGACTCAAACAGAACACAGGAGATGAAACCCCTCCGGATGCAGGGACCACTCCCCCCGATCCAACACCTGATGACCACGGAAAGAGCCGACACATTGTGTTCCGCCCATACCAGAATTTAGGCCACCTCTTTGGCCGCCAGGGCACTCCTGGTGCCCCCTTGATTGATGTAAGCCACGACTGTGGCATTGTCCGACTGGACCCGAACCAAAAAGCCGTGTAGCCGGCTCATCCAGTGAAGCAGGCAGAGCTTGATCGCTCTCAGTTCCAGAATATTGATTTGGCAAGGAAGACTCTTCCGACTCCCAAGTCCCCTGAGCACAGACTCCCCAGCCCTCCACCCCAGCCTGATAGGCTGGCGTTCGGTGTTGACCACTGTCCAAAACACCGGCAGGAAGGACTTGCTATGGCACAGGACAGGTGACTAGATCCACCAAGGGAGCCAACTTCGTGAGATGGCTCATCAGAATCTTCTAGTCCAATGACCGAGGATCTCTGTTGCAAAACGGGACTGCTTCAAAGGTTTAGACCATCAGACCTAGGGCTCTAATGTAAGCCTGCAAGGAGGATTGATCGGCCTCCATCAGCAATTGGACCGCCCTTTGCAATTTCTGAAGCTTGTCCAAGGGAGACCCTTGCCCGAGCAGAGTCGAGGATCAGCCCCAGATAGGTGACCCGCATAGAGTCAGGGTAGATTTGGCGACATTGATCGTCCACCCGAAGTCCTGATGGGTCCAAATGGTGATGACGTTTTCCAGCAGATCCGAAACGGAAACTGCTCGCAAAAGGAGATCGTCCAGATATCCCACAACAGAGACACCTCGTTGACACAATAAGGCCAGCACAGGGGCTAGGACCTTGGTAAAAACTCAGAGCCGAGGCAAGACCAAAGGGTAACGCCACAAATTAAAACTGCTCCTCTGCCGCCGCAAAGCGGAAGAATCGCTGATGTCCCTCAAATATGGGGACATGGAGATACGCAACTGAGATCCATTGAAGCCAAAAAGTCAGATTCAAATATGCCACCACTGACCGAATGCACTCCATTCGGAATTTCTGCACCCGCACAAAGCGGTTCAGAGCCTTGAGATCCAGGATTGGACGCACCTTGCCCTCCTTTCTGGGCATGGTGAATAGGTTTGAATAGAAACCTTGAGTGCGTTCCTGTAGGGAAACTGGCACAATCACCCCTTGAGCCAGTAGACCTCGCACAGCCTCCCGCAGATCCGTCAAACACTCTGGAGACAGGTGAAGATTTGACCGGAAAACCTGTCCCCTGACCAGGACCAGAATCCGATCTGGTACCCGGAACAAACCAGTTTGCGAACCATTTCGTCCTGAAAGAAGTCCATGGTTCCTGAAAGAATTGAGGACACCCCCCTAAGATGGATGAGGATGCCCCTTCATGCTTAAGGGGACTTGTCTGCAGCACCGGACTGACCGGCCTTGGACTTGCCCCAGGGTTTCTTAGCACCTCCAGAAGCTTTGAACTGCTTACCTTTTTCTTATGCCCCGGAGGCACGAAAAAACGGTTAGGACGGGGTATCTTACCCTTGAAGGAATGAAAAAAAGGAATACTCTTCCCGCCAGTCAGGCCCTTGATCAGCTCATCCAATGAGTCACCAAACAACCTGTCTCCCTGAATGGGAAGATCAGCTAAGGCTTTTTTTTTTTTTTTTTTTTTTTTTTTTTTTTTTTTTTTTTTAGAAGCTTGGTCAAGCGACCGGCTCTTCAACCAGACCATGCGCTTTAAAACCATGCCCACCAGGGGAGCCGCATCCATAGACGCATCACACAGAAAAAAACAGAGCCTGGATAACCTGGTCCAACTATACTGAGGAACAGCCTCCGGGTCCAAAGACTCCCGCAAAGCCCTAATCCATTCCGTCACCATCTGAGACTAGCAGACAAAAAACAGTTTCAAAAATAGAACCCGCCAGCACGTGAAGATAGCGGGAAAGGGATTCCACCCGCCTGTCCACTGGGTCCGTAAAAACTGGGGAATCCTCCACAGGCACAAGAGTAGATTTGTTTAATCTGGAAATATGATGGTCCACTTTAGGTGGCACCATCCAACGGTTGGAAACCTTTTCAGCAAAAGGATACTGGCGTTTAAAGCGTTTTGGCACCACAAACACGTTCTTAATGCGCCGTCATTGGTCATTCACAATATCGTGAAAAGTGTTGGGACAAGGGCAAACCCGGTCAGCTTTTGGAGACTTCTGGGAGTCAAAAGCCACCCGCATCCTTGCCGGTGTGGGCTCATCGGGCAATTTTAAAGTATCCAGCACTGAAATAATCAGGGCTTCCACCGAAGCACATTCCCGCGCTGTAGCTGAAGATAGGTCCTCTTCACCATCTGACTGCGACCCCTCAGGAAGGGAAGCATCCGGAGCTATCACACCAGCCTCTGAATCAGAGGACACCTCCACAGATGAAGGCAGTGGCCTTTTACGGCTATCAATCTTTTTCATGACAATCAACTTCAGTCAGGCTTTCCAGGGAAGCTGAAATCGCAGCCAGCGACTGACCTGGACTGTCCAGGAGTCGCACAGAGTGGGTCTGAGGGTGAAATTCCAGTTTGGGACTCCATAGTGCAATTTGCAAAAATCGGAGTACTGTAGCGATAAGAACGTCGATCGCGGTATCCTCCACGGATCGCAGCGGTCTGCAGGGAGCCCCTTTAAACCAAACCGATGGTATATCCTTTAACTTTCTGCTCGCAGGGACCCTCAATACTTTACCACCTCAGACACAGCTTCCTGAATCTTCCACAGCATGGAGAGAGAGAGAGAAGCAGGAAGTGACCTTTGCTCAGCAGCAGGAAATGGCCACACAGGAAGTGATGTCGCCCGATAGGGATACACTGCCAAATATAGCACCAGGGCTACACAAAGATGGATGCTCATACAAAACAATAGGAAGCTGCATGGAAAATGGCTGCCCCCATACAAGTCTATGGGGAAAGAAATTCCATTACCCACACCTAAGATGGCGGCGCCCACGGCACACCATGCGGCTAGGGACCGACAAAGGCTTTAGGAACTACAACAGGGACTGACAAGCCCAAGGTACCATGTCACAGGGGCCTAGGTCGGAACTATAACCTGCTCACGCTCGTAAGCCAGACTGGGGAAACCATAAGGATCTAAAATTATCCAGTGCAAAGCCCCAGCTGGCATCGTTGCTCGTAGATCACCAGGAACACTAGCTAGCAAGTGAGTAAAGTAAAAGTGAATATTCTGAAAAGAAAAAAAAAAAAAAAGACTGGGAGTCCCAGCAGGAAACCTAGGTCCTACTCCTTCTCTAGGCAGAAACAAACTGATGTGCTTGGTTGTGCAGTGGGGGTTTATGTCTGGAGGGACAGCCCCCTGGGCGTGTGTATTAAAATTTTCCTGCCTAGACTACTCCTGATGGGAGAAGCATAAACCCACTGTCGATGGACGATAGAGAAAATGTTTTGCAGAAGGCACAGAGGAGAGGGGGTATGGTCTTACAAATAGACAGGTTGAATTGTGTCCCAAGTTGGGTTTTAGCACCATTCTAATTTTCTATCTCAGTCTACAGCCACTATAATATTCAATAACTCAAAAAAATAAAAAATCCCACTTTTACACAATCAGTATAAGAATTTTAAAGAATAGGTAAACCTAACATTTCATATTCCTGATAGGTGCCTGTTGTACCATGTACTTGTATGAAAAAGTATCCTGTTCTCTTTGTATAGCTTCTTTTGTGTGAAATCCCTGGTGTTCCTGCCAGTCCCTCTGCTTTCCCAATAAAAACTGACCACACTAGGCAGATCACAGTATTCACAGTATGGTCCCATTCACTAGCTCTGGTTGGAACTCACTTGTTCAATAATGAGACTTGTCCTGACACCCCCCCCCCCCACCTCACTGGGAAGACAAGTGTGCGGTTTCTCCCTCCAACTCTTATGCAGCAGAGAACAGAGGAAACTGAGGATATGTGATGTGAAAAAAAAAAAAGGTATTTACGTTTTATCTATACACAAACGTCGATTTATTTTGAACTGAATGGGTTGTTGATCATTTACAAATCACCAAGTTCACCAACTCTTATAAAGGCCCCACAAATGTCATTACATGCCCCTGTGTGCGACTCACTGCTTTTTCCAGATGTCAGCAAAGAGCTGCATTTCAAATAACAGATCTCCTTTAAAACTGAAATTTGGTTTGTGCCAAAGTTTTTAAAACGTTTCCCTTGCTTAAGGGGATGCAAGCAATGCTTTTCTTACTGCACACACAGCGGGTAAAAGCATTGAGCACATCGCCATTTTTCTAGGTAAATATATTTCTAAAGGTGCTATTGATATGGAACTTTACCTACAGGTCGTAACAACCCATACAAAGAAACCAAAACAAATAAGTTCAGAAATGAAGTTGTGTATAATAAAATTGAATGGCACAGGGAAAAGGTATTTAACGCATGAAGGGAGGTGCAAAAAATGCATGGAAATCCAAGACACCAGATGAAAATTATCAGTTGTTAGAAAGCAATTCCACCCCTTGTCAGTGCAAATTAATATCTGCTAGTTCAGTCTCAACCAATGGCCTATAAAAAGGTGTCTCACTACCCAAGGCGTCACACAAGAAACGTCTGATGGGTAAAAGCCAAGAGCTCTCAAGTCCTTTGCAACCTTATTGTTGCAAAACATACTGATAGCATTGGTTACAGAAGGATTTCTAAACTTCTGAATGTTCCAGTGAGCAATGTTGGGGCCATAACCCAGAAATGGAAATAACGGAATTTTTGTAAAATCTTACCTGTAAAATTCCTTTCTCTGAGTCCTCCGACAGTCGCCGCCACTTCATATTCGTCACAAATGGGGTTATTGACCTTTGCTCCGTAGGAGCGGCTAGGCAACAGAATATATGAATATCAAAGCTTTTAGCATATCCCACCCCCAGGGGGTGGTCCCCTCAGTCAATACCTCCCTGCTTCCTGCATTTCCAACTCAGTTTCAGTAGCATAGCAGTAGAGTACATAAACAAACCCCAAAAGAGGGGCGGGGGCGGCGACTGTCGGAGGACTCAGAGAAAGGAATTTTACAGGTAAGATTTTACAAAAATTCAGTTTTCTCTTACGTCCTCCGACAGTCGCCACCACTTCATATTCGTCACTAATGGGGACGTCCCATAGCAGTGTAGACATGAGGGGTGGGAAAAAAGCAGCCGCGCCTAAAGCAACGCAGTACCCACATCAGAGAAAGGAACCTTACCAAAGTAAGAGAACCAACTGGGCAACAGGAAAACGTGCTCAACAGGAGCAACAACCCAGGAAAGAACAAGTAACCTAGGGGTAAAAACACCCCAACAGCCAAAGGCCCAAACAAGGGACCCTAAGGCACTGCCGCACTAAGAACTTTACGGCCAAAGGAAGCATCTGCCGATGCCTGAACATCCACTTTGTAAAATTTGGAGAAGGTGTGAACGGACGACCAAGTCGCCGCCTTACACACCTGGACCACAGAAGCCTGACGATAGGCCCAAGAGGTACTCCGAGATCTGGTAGAGTGCGCCTTCACAGAAAAAGGAGGAACCTTCCCCCTCAAAGCATAGGCCTGCACAATGGTCTGTCTGATCCATTTGGCGATGGTCGCAGCCGACGCCGCCATGCCCTTCCGAGGTCCCTCAGGAAGGACAAAGAGAATCCAACTTGCGAAAGGATTTAGTCGATGACAGGTAAACCCTGATCGCCCTAACAACATCCAAGGAATGCAACGCCACCTCCTTCGGATGTTTAGGCTTCGCGCAAAGCGAAGGCAAGACAATGTCCTCATTGAGGTGAAATTCCGAGATCCTCTTCGGAAGAAAGGAAGGGTTAGGTCGCAAGACCACCTTATCCAAATGAATCACCAAATACGGAGATTTGCAGGACAAGGCCGCCAGCTCAGACACTCTGCGAGCCGAAGTGATCGCCACCAAGAAGGCAACCTTCTTGGACAACAGACGAGATCTCCCTGATTTTTTTCAAAAGGAGAATGTTGCAACACGGACAGAACAAGGTTCAAATCCCATGGAGGCAAAGGCTCCCTCCTAGGAGGGACCAAATGTCGCACCCCCTGAACAAAGGTGCTAACCAAGGAGTTAGACGCCACAGGGCGTTGAAAGAGAACGGCCAGCGCAGAAATCTGACCCTTAATCGTGGCCAACCCCAAACGCTGGTCCACGCCCGTTTGAAGGAAAGCCAACACTCTCGACACCGAGTACGAGCGAGGGGAATACCCCCTGGACTCACACCAGGCAAAGTAAGCCTTCCAAGTACGGTAGTAAATCTTCCCCGAAGAGGCCTTCCTAGCCTTGATCAAAGTGGGAATGACCTCAGGGGAAAGACCCCTATCCTTCAGGACCTGGCTTTAAACAGCCAGGCCGTTAAAGCCAGCGACTGTAAAGCAGGATGGAATATCGGCCCTTGAGACAGATCTTCTCGAAGTGGCAGACTCCACGGAGCGTCGACCGCCAGATTCACGAGGTCTGCGTACCAAGACCGGCGAGACCAGTCCGGTGCCACCAGAATCACCGTGTGCGGTTCCGAGGCTAACCTGCGAAGGAGCCTGGACAGCAGCTGAATCGGTGGAAAGGCATACATCAGACGATACTGATGCCAGGGCGCCACTAACGCGTCTGAGGCGTCTGCCCGAGGATCGCGCGTCCTTGCCACGAACCTTTCCACCTTGTTGTTTAGACGAGACGCGAACAGGTCCACATCTGGGGACCCCCACTTAGCGCACAACATCTGGAAGACATCTGGGTGAAGGGACCATTCCCCCTGGTCCAGGGTCTGGCGGCTCAGATAATCCGCCTGCCAGTTCTCCACCCCCGGAATGTGAACTGCAGATATCGCCGGGACGTGCGTCTCGGCCCAAGACAGAATGTCGGCTACTTCCCGCACCACTTGGGCACTCCTGGTGCCCCCTTGGTGGTTGATGTAGGCCACCGCTGTGGCATTGTCCGTTTGTACCCGGACTGGACGGCCCTGAAGCCTGTCCGTCCAACGCAGAAGACAGAAATTGATCGCTCGCAATTCCAGAATGTTGATCGGAAGGGAGGATTCCTCCTCCGACCAAGTTCCCTGGAAGGACAGAACGCCCAGAACACCACCCCAGCCCGACAGGCTGGCATCCGTGGTGATCACCGTCCACGACAAAGGACGAAACGACTTGCCCCCCGACACCGCCGGGGACTGGAGCCACCACAAAAGACCCCTGCGGGTGAGACGGCTCAACGACAGCCGCAGATCCAGAGATTGCGGATGCCCGTCCCACTTGGCCAGGACCTCCGCCTGAAGCTCCCGTGTGTGAAACTGGGCGAAGGGAATCGCCTCAAAGGCCGAAACCATCAATCCCAGACACCTCATACACGTCCGCAGGGACGAGCACTGATTGTCCCTGAGGGACCTGACTTCGCACTGAAGTGTCCGAAGCTTGTCTTCCGGCAGGAAGACCTTCGCTTGAACAGAGTCCAGTATCATCCCCAGGTAGGGAAGACGAACCGACGGACACAACGTTGACTTTGGAAAATTTATCGTCCAACCAAATTCCTGCAGAGTTCGCATCGTGATGGACAGGTCGTTCACCAGGCCCTGACTGGTCGCGGACCGAATCAGGATATCGTCCAGATACCCCAGGACAGAAATGCCCTGGGCCCTCAATAACGCCGGAACCGACGCAAGCACCTTGGTGAAAACCCACAGAGCTGAAGCGAGACCGAAGGGCAACGCCACAAATTGGTAGTGATCCTCCGCAATGGCGAATCGAAGGTACCTCTGGTGACCCTCGAAAATGGGGATGTGAAGGTATGCATCCTTCAAGTCGATGGAGGCCATGAATTCCCCCGAAACCAGGACAGCCACCACCGATCGCAGGGATTCCATGCGGAACTTGCGAACCCACACAAAGCGGTTCAGAGCTTTCAAGTCTAGAATTGGACGTACCTTGCCCTCCTTTCTGGGCACAGTGAACAGATTGGAATAGAACCCCCGAAATCTGTCCCGATGGGGCACCGGGACCACCACCCCCTGGGCCCGCACCGCCAGGTGCAGATCCTGCAAGCGCTCCGGAGTCAGCTGAAGGTTTGAGGGGAAAAATCTGCCCACCGGCCGAGAAAGAAACTCGATCTTGTATCCAGAACGAACGATTTCCTGAACCCACCTGTCCCGAATGCGGTCCAGCCAGGGTTGAAGAAAACCGAGCAAACGTCCCCCCACCCCAGAACCGGGTGAGGGCGTCCCTTCAGGCCGTATTGTTATAGGCAGCAGACCCGGACTGGCCGGACTTCTTCTTACCCGCCCCACGGCTTCTTCTGGGAGCCTTGTCCCTTGAAGGGCTTGCCCTTATAGTGCGACCGAAAGGCACGAAAGGACCCCTGAGAGGCCCTAAACGATGTATTCTTCTTACCACGAACAAACTTATTCTTGTGAGTTTGGGGCAAGAGAGTGCTCTTACCCCCAGAAATCCCCTTTATTAGGGTATCCAAGGATTCGCCAAAAAGGCGAGCTCCCGCGTACGGCAAATTAGCCAAAGTCTTGCGAGAAGACATTTCAGCCATATCAGGCGACGGTTCAAGACCGCCACACTAGAAAGACGCGCAGCCAAAAGGGACCATATCTAAGTCCGCATCACACAAATACATGACACCCTGATGAATTTGATCCACCATAGCCAAGGTTGTCGGCGGGGCAGAGTCAGCCACCAGGGTGCGCCTGAGCACCTGCGTCCAATCCGCAATAGCTTGGGCTGCCATAATGGAAGCAAAAATAGGCTTCAGCATAGAACCAGCAACCGTATAAGCATGACGGGCCAGAGACTCCAATCTCCTGTCCGTCGGGTCCCGGAACACCGGGGTATCCTCAGCAGGGATCGCAGTGGATTTATTCAAAATCGCCACCGCGTGATCTACTTGAGGCGGCACACACCAACGCTCATCAGTGGCGGGAGTAAATGGATAACGCAGTTTGAACCTACTCGGCACAGCAAAAGGCTTCTTTAAATTGCGCCATTGCTCATCAACAGCGCGCTGAAATTCCGTAGAGCAAGGAAAAACCTGCAATGTTTTGCGCTTTCTTTGCGTCCCATAGGCCCCATGCACACGGGGCGTTAGAAAAAACGTACGTCAAAGTTAGTTCTGACGCCGGAAAAAGCAGCTGTAAAAACGTGCTTTCAGTAGCTTTTTCCATTGGCGTTATTGCACGTTTTGCCACGTTGCTTTTAGCAGCGTTTTTTTTTCTTCCATTCAAAATCAATGGTTCCCTATGGGAGCCTATTGATTTGAATGGAGGTCGCACCGCAACACCGCAAGTCGGATCCAACTTGCGGGGCGACTTGCGCTGTGAGAATCTTGAGGGGGAACTCCACGCCAAAATGGGAAAAAAACGGCGTGGGGGGTCCCCCCCAGGGTTCCAAACCAGGCCCTTCGGGTATGTTATGGAATTTGAGGGTAGCCCCATGCCGAAAAAACGGCATGGGGTCCCCCCCAAAATCCATACCAAACCCTTATCCGAGCATGCAGCCCGGCAGGCCAGGAAAGGGGAGGGGACGAGCGAGCGGCCCCACCCCCCCTGGACCACACCAGGCCACATGCCCTCAACATGGGGGGGTGTTGGTGCTTTGGGGCAGGGGGAGCTCTGCACCCCCCACCTCAAAGCACCTTGCCCCCATGTTGATGAGGACAAGGGCCTCATCCCCACAACCCTGGCCGGTGGTTGTGGGGGTCTGCGGGCAGGGGGCTCATCGGAATCTGGAAGCCCCCTTTAACAAGGGGGCCCCCCAGATCCCGGACCCCCTCCCTATGTGAATGGGTATGGGGTACACTGTACCCCTACCCATTCACCCCATAAAAGGCAGTGTATGGAAATAACGACAAGAGACGTTTTGGAAAGTTTATTAAAAATCTTCATCCGACTCTTCTTGTCTTCTCCTCTCCGGGGTCTTCTGCTCTTTTGCTGTCCGCCCTTCTTGTCTTCTCCTCTCCGGGGTCTTCTGCTCTTTTGCTGTCCCCCTCTTCTTGTGTTCTTCTCTCCGGGGTCTTCTGCTGTCCCCTCTTCTGCTGTCCTCTCCTTTTCTTCTCCTCTCCGGTCTTCTGCTCTTTTGCTGTCGGCTGTCGGCTGTCTTCTTCCTCCGGTCCTCCTCCTCCGACGTCTCCGCTGATTATGCCTATCTCCGGTCTCTTCAGCTTATTATATAGCCATTAGGGGCGTGGCCCCGATGACGTCATATGGAGACCCCGCCCCCTCATGTCACAGATGACGTCATATGTGACATGAGGGGGCTGGGCCTCCAGATGACGTCATCGGGGCCACGCCCCTAATGGCTATATAATAAGCTGAAGAGACCGGAGATAGGCATAATCAGCGGAGACGTCGTCGGAGGAGGACCGGAGGAAGAAGACAGCCGACAGCCGACAGCAAAAGAGCAGAAGACCGGAGAGGAGAAGAAAAGGAGAGGACAGCAGAAGACCCCGGAGAGAAGAACACAAGAAGAGGGGGACAGCAAAAGAGCAGAAGACCCCGGAGAGGAGAAGACAAGAAGGGCGGACAGCAAAAGAGCAGAAGACCCCGGAGAGGAGAAGACAAGAAGGGCGGACAGCAAAAGAGCAGAAGACCCCGGAGAGGAGAAGACAAGAAGAGTCGGATGAAGATTTTTAATAAACTTTCCAAAACGTCTCTTGTCGTTATTTCCATACACTGCCTTTTATGGGGTGAATGGGTAGGGGTACAGTGTACCCCATACCCATTCACATAGGGAGGGGGTCCGGGATCTGGGGTGCCCCCTTGTTAAAGGGGGCTTCCAGATTCCGATGAGCCCCCTGCCCGCAGACCCCCACAACCACCGGCCAGGGTTGTGGGGATGAGGCCCTTGTCCTCATCAACATGGGGGCAAGGTGCTTTGAGGTGGGGGGTGCAGAGCTCCCCCTGCCCCAAAGCACCAACACCCCCCCATGTTGAGGGCATGTGGCCTGGTGTGGTCCAGGGGGGGTGGGGCCGCTCGCTCGTCCCCTCCCCTTTCCTGGCCTGCCGGGCTGCATGCTCGGTTAAGGGTCTGGTATGGATTTTGGGGGGGACCCCACGCCGTTTTTTCGGCATGGGGCTACCCTCAAATTCCATAACAGACCCGAAGGGCCTGGTTTGGAACCCTGGGGGGGACCCCACGCCGTTTTTTTCCCATTTTGGCGTGGCGTTCCCCCTCAAGATTCCCACAGCGCAAGTCGGATCCGACTTGCGGTGTTGCGGTGCGACCTCCATTCAAATCAATAGGATCCCATAGGGAACCATTGATTTTGAATGGAAGAAAAAAAAACGTATAACGTGGCTTAACGCACGTTAAGCAACGTTATAGCAAAGTTATTCAGCTTTTAGCAGCGTCAGGCGTTTTTAACGCTGTAACGCTGGTCCTCAGAACGCGCAGGTGGTGGGTTCTTGTTGCAGCCTAAAAACGCCTAAGCCACTTACAGCTCAAAAACGTCTGAGTGTGCATGAGGCCATAGAATAACATGGAGGGGCGTTTTTAGGCTGCAAAAAGAAAACGCCTGACGCTGCTTACAGCGGCGTTAAAAACGTCCCGTGTGCATGGGGCCATAAGAGGACATCAAAACTGGAGGACATGGTTCATCCTGTAAATGCAGCGTTTGCTTGATAGAAGCAACCAACTCATCCATGAGTGCAAGCTCTTCAGACGAGCCAGGGGGAGAATTATCAACCCCTTCCACCTCAGCCTCCCCGTCAGACCCCACAAGGTCTAGAGATGAGTGAGACCCTGAGAAGGGCACTCCAGCCATAGCAGCCCCATCGCCCTCTGAATCAGAGGAAATAGACACTATGGAACGTTTTGTGGATCGATCAGCCACCAGCATCTGCACCTGAGCAGCTAAGTTTGCCACAATAGTGGCCAGATCAGCCCCCTTGGGGGAAGCAGCAGCCCCTTGGCCCCCCACCAAGGTGGGAGGAAACTTGCAATCCTGAGAATCCATGCCCCAGTAGTATTAGGAAAAAAGGAGTACTGCCCCTTTAAGATCGCGGCGAGCGTAGCCCACCGCACCCACTGAATACACCGACCCCCACAGGGACAAGAAACCGGGCAAGGAATACAGGAAAAAAGGGAAGATAAAAACCTGGAGAGATCACACAGGCTGCTGCCACCGATCGCTGTCCCAGAGCAAAAGGAAGTGATGCAAGACTGACCGCCCCTATGAAGCCTATGCAAGGCTACACAAACATGGCCGCTCGGCTGAGGATTCCTTGGGCAAACAGAAAAAGGCGCCGACATGTGGCCTGATCGATCGCCGCCAAAATGGCGGCGTTTGGCGCCAAAAACGCCGTGCATTACCACACAGGACCGGCCACCATGATTCTGCCGCAAAAAAAATGGCGGGTCGCCGCACAGCATGTCCAAAATCTGACTGCTTCATGCTTACACCCAGCAGAGCGGGAGAGCCCCCCCTTCACAGCCCACACACAGGCAGCAAGTCCACACAGGAACTGACAGGGAGCACAGCAGCCACACAGACATGCAGGGTCACACAGTCCCAGACTGACACCCAAATAGACAGGTCCCCACATAGAATTACACTTACCAGTCCGGATGGCGTGGGGAGCCTGCTCCAGCGACCAAACCGCTGCACTGAAGACAGGGAGTGTCACAAACATGACGCAGTGGAACTGCGGTGCGACACCGCAATGGCGTCCAGTGAGGTAGCCACCTCACCGATAGCATCCCTGCAGCGAACAGGGATGGGTCGTTCAATGTGCCAGGGTAAAACCTAAGCTGAACGCTCGATGGCAGGCTGGGAAGCCCCTGGCCCTGAGCCCTGGGATCCAGGGTGGCCAGACTGAGACCCAGCTCCGCACGATCATCTTCATCCGAATTAGCTAACTAATGCTGAAAATCAACAGCTAAGTAAAAGAAAGAGAAAAAGACTCAAAATAAAATCAAAAAGAGAATAGAGGCTGAGACAGAGAGCCCCAGCACAGGAACAGCCAACCTACTCCTAAGCTAGGCATTAGAAACTGAGTTGGGAATGCAGGAAGCAGGGAGGTATTGACTGAGGGGACCACCCCCTGGGGGTGGGATATGCTAAAAGCTTTGATATTAATATATTCTGTTGCCTAGCTACTCCTACGGAGCAAAGGTCAATAACCCCATTAGTGGCGGCGACTGTCGGAGGACGTAAGAGAAAACATAATTTCTCCATAAACCGGCCATGATCAGGAGCTCCTCACCAGATATTCAATACTTATTTTACCCGCTGTATAAGACTAATCAGATGATCATAAGTAAAGTGAGATCGCCCCAATTAGAAGTCAGGTCAGTAAGGCTACAATATGCAATCTACAGTTTGCTAAAATCCCTGCAATCTATACAATTCACTTAGAAGGGAGCGCTCTTAAAACTAAACCTCGACTTTAAAAACACCATTCCGCAGTTTCATGGGGATCACTGGCCTAATACTTGAATAATTCAGGGGTATACAGAGCACATACTTGCATCACGTACCTGGTTGTGCACAGTGTTCAGCTGATTGTTGAAGCTCATAGTCAGATTTGTGCTTGTATTGGGAGCAACATGAGTTGTAAAAGGACTCTTAATCTGGTTTACGGTATCATACATGTTGTTCCTTCGCTTGCAGATCTCCATGTTCTGGAAACATGACTTCACACTAAAGAGAAAGGCAACCAACATTAATATGTTAACTATAAAAAAAAAAACAAAAAAAACAAAAAACAAACTACTAATCTAAAAACAGTCCACTGTACCAAATGCAAAGCTATATTTAAAGTCTGGGCGGTGTTGGAGACGGCACTGTATAAATACATGCTGCTATGCATACTACAGTATGTGTAATGGGGAATGCTATGAGCGCAAATCAGTCTAAAAACAGGCACAAAGCAATTATACTTACTGATTACTATGAGGGAAGTCCAATAGGTGAGTCATAGTAACAAAAGGATGGTTCAAGGTTTTCATTGGAGTTATCCTCTTATCTGCATCAATGGTCAACATTTTCTTCAACAAATCTATATATTCTCTTCTGTCTGCCTTCTCAGCCAACATATCTGTACCCTCTAGGTCTGTAGACATATTTACCTAAACATTACAAAAACAAACATCAATAGAAACCTAGTACCTGAATGTTTACTATGGCCCTGACCAATTTGAGATAGACCAGACAATTTCATTACAAAAATTTTACTTATTACATATACACTACAGAGTTAAAAGGCTTCTATCAGCTTTTTATTTAAACCAAGTGTTCAGTAGCCAATATGCACAAGCTATATTCAAAAGGTAGTAAAGAGAAAAACTTGTTTAGGAATATAAAAATCTTTCCTGAAGTTTTGAGGAACACAGGAATGTAGTACTTCCTGAAAGTAGCAGTATAACTGATATTGAAGAAGTTTGGAAACTGGCAAACAAGATAAATTAAGCCTACCACCATTACCTACCTAAAGTGATCATGCCTCAGTGAATAGGGAAGTATTCCAACATAGCGACCACAAACACACCTCCAAGATGACCACTGCCTTGCTAAAGAAGTTAAGGGTAAAGGTGATGGACTGAAAAAGCATGTCTCCATACCTAAACCCTATTGAGCATCTGTGAGGCATCCTCAATCACCTCCCATAGGGCTCCACGGTCATGGCCGATGCCGTTTTGTATGGCAAACCGCTGCAAAATGGCCACCGGACTACACAAACATGGCCATCGTGCATTGCAGCATAAGGCCCCATGCACACGGGGCGTTAGAAAAAACGTACGTCAAAGTTAGTTCTGACGCTGGAAAAAGCAGCTGTAAAAACGTGCTTTCAGTAGCTTTTTCCATTGGAGTTATTGCACGTTTTGCCACTTTGCTTTTAGCAGCGTTTTTTTTTCTTCCATTCAAAATCAATGGTTCCCTATGGGAGCCTATTGATTTGAATGGAGGTCGCACCGCAACACCGCAAGTCGGATCCGACTTGCGGGGCGACTTGCGCTGTGAGAATCTTGAGGGGGAACTCCACGCCAAAATGGGAAAAAAACGGCGTGGGGGTCCCCCCCAGGGTTCCAAACCAGGCCCTTCGGGTCTGTTATGGAATTTGAGGGTAGCCCCATGCCGAAAAAACGGCGTGGGGTCCCCCCCAAAATCCATACCAGACCCTTATCCGAGCATGCAGCCCGGCAGGCCAGGAAAGGGGAGGGGACGAGCGAGCGGCCCCACCCCCCCTGGACCACACCAGGCCACATGCCCTCAACATGGGGGGGTGTTGGTGCTTTGGGGCAGGGGGAGCTCTGCACCCCCCACCTCAAAGCACCTTGCCCCCATGTTGATGAGGACAAGGGCCTCATCCCCACAACCCTGGCCGGTGGTTGTGGGGGTCTGCGGGCAGGGGGCTCATCGGAATCTGGAAGCCCCCTTTAACAAGGGGGCCCCCCAGATCCCGGACCCCCTCCCTATGTGAATGGGTATGGGGTACACTGTACCCCTACCCATTCACCCCATAAAAGGCAGTGTATGGAAATAACGACAAGAGACGTTTTGGAAAGTTTATTAAAAATCTTCATCCGACTCTTGTCTTCTCCTCTCCGGGGTCTTCTGCTGTCCGCCCGTCTTGTCTTCTCCTCTCCGGGGTCTTCTGCTCTTTTGCTGTCCCCCTCTTCTTGTGTTCTTCTCTCCAGGGTCTTCTGCTGTCCCCTCTTCTGCTGTCCTCTCTTCTTTTCTTCTCCTCTCCGGTCTTCTGCTCTTTTGCTGTCGGCTGTCTTCTTCCTCCGGTCCTCCGACGACGACGTCTCCGCTGATTATGCCTATCTCCGGTCTCTGCAGCTTATTATATAGTCATTAGGGGCGTGGCCCCGATGAAGTCATCTGGAGGCCCCGCCCCCTCATGTCACAGATGACGTCATATGTGACATGAGGGGGCGGGGCCTCCAGATGACGTCATCAAGGCCACGCCCCTAATGGCTATATAATAAGCTGAAGAGACCGGAGAGCGGCATAATCAGCGGAGACGTTGGAGGAGGAGGACCGGAGGAAGAAGACAGCCGACAGCAAAAGAGCAGAAGACCGGAGAGGAGAAGAAAAGGAGAGGACAGCAGAAGAGGGGACAGCAGAAGACCCCGGAGAGAAGAACACAAGAAGAGGGGGACAGCAAAAGAGCAGAAGACCCCGGAGAGGAGAAGACAAGAAGGGCAGACAGCAAAAGAGCAGAAGACCCCGGAGAAGACCCCGGAGAGGAGAAGACAAGAAGAGTCGGATGAAGATTTTTAATAAACTTTCCAAAACGTCTCTTGTTATTATTTCCATACACTGCCTTTTATGGGGTGAATGGGTAGGGGTACAGTGTACCCCATACCCATTCACATAGGGAGGGGGTCCGGGATCTGGGGGGCCCCCTTGTTAATGGGGGCTTCCAGATTCCAATGAGCCCCCTGCCCGCAGACCCCCACAACCACCGGCCAGGGTTGTGGGGATGAGGCCCTTGTCCTCATCAACATGGGGGCAAGGTGCTTTGAGGTGGGGGGTGCAGAGCACCCCCTGCCCCAAAGCACCAACACCCCCCCATGTTGAGGGCATGTGGCCTGGTGTGGTCCAGGGGGGGTGGGGTCGCTCGCTCGTCCCCTCCCCTTTCCTGGCCTGCCGGGCTGCATGCTCGGATAAGGGTCTGGTATGGATTTTGGGGGGGACCCCACGCCGTTTTTTCGGCATGGGGCTACCCTCAAATTCCATAACAGACCCGAAGGGCCTGGTTTGGAACCTTGGGGGGGACCCCACGCCGTTTTTTTCCCATTTTGTCGTGGAGTTCCCCCTCAAGATTCCCACAGCGCAAGTCACCCCGCAAGTCGGATCCGACTTGCGGTGTTGCGGTGCGACCTCCATTCAAATCAATAGGCTCCCATAGGGAACCATTGATTTTGAATGGAAGAAAAAAAAACGTATAACGTGGCTTAACGCACGTTAAGCAACGTTATAGCAAAGTTATTCAGCTTTTAGCAGCGTCAGGAGTTTTTAACGCTGTAACGCTGGTCCTCAGAACGCGCAGGTGGTGGGTTCTTGTTGCAGCCTAAAAACGCCTAAGCCACTTACAGCTCAAAAACGTCTGAGTGTGCATGAGGCCATAGAATAACATGGAGGGGCATTTTTAGGCTGCAAAAAGAAAACGCCTGACGCTGCTTACAGCGGCGTTAAAAACGTCCCGTGTGCATGGGGCCTTAAAGCTGCAAGAAATTGGCGGCACCACAGGGATCCCTAGGGCACCGGGCTGGCAGAGGCAGGAGGGGGGGGGGCGGAGGTCCCTGGCAGGAGTCCAACCCTCCCCACCAGGTACAGCCCCCGCATCGCCAGCATAGCTCCCTGCCCCCACCCAGGAGTTGTACCAGACCAACACACAGCCACAGCATTGGGGGGGGGGGGGGGGGACAGGTAAGGGGGTGCCTTACGGGAAGGAGGGGAAGCCGGGGGTCCAACCGTCCCATGGAGGGTCCTGTGTCCAACACAAAACCCTCCAGGGGGAGATGGGGGGCAGTTATTCACCATTCCTGGAACCAAGTGGGCACCGCTCCAGACAGAACCCTTCGGCAGGGAAATGGGGGGGCTGTCGGCCAGAGGGATCGCTGCGACTCGGGCAGACCAGCCGCTGTCTGGTGGGGCTATGTCATGCCCAACCTAGTGCGGAGCGGAGGTCTGCGTGTGCTCGCTGGCCAGACTGGGGTGACCACTTGACCTAGATTATCCCGCCCAGCAGTTGATCGTAGATCTCACAGGAAAAACCAGGAGAAAAAAATCTATCTAAAAAGAAAAAAAAAAAACAAAAAAACTTTGCCAGGAACAGAGATTCCAGCGAGGAACTAGGTCCTTACTCCTGACTAGGCAGAAAAAAAAACGAAGTACCTTTAGCAGAGAGGCAGTATATCCCCTGGGACTGCCCATAGGCATAGCCAGACTTTTTCTGCCTAGTGTCCAATCCTGTAGGGGGCAGTATAACCCAATGGTTAAGAATTTCAGGAGCTGTGTCCGTCAATGAACGAACAAGAAACATTGTTTTACAAAGAACAGTGCTGTTGGATTTCCTTTTTAGTAAGTTTGAGGAAAATGCCTGCTACTACACAAGTCACACCAATTCTTCTCCTAATCTAGGCTACAGTAGAGACACCAGGCAGTATTACTGAACAAATCTTTAAAGCCAACAAGTATGCAGGTGTAATAACAAAAACGGTCATATGTGCAGGTGGCTTAGCTGGCCAACTCAATGAATAACGTGTACTATTACACAGTTCATTCTTCACTGGATAAGTTTGCAATAAAGGATATTTATAGTTTGCTTTTGAGAGTTTGGGGGGGAATTACAGCACTTCCTGTCCCACAGAAAACAGTTATGAATGCTAATCTTGACAGCTGACACCAGATGTTTCCCAACTTTTTATACTTTGGATATTACCTTAGGCTTCTTTCTTACATATGGCAGTCTTCCACCCATTTTAAAATGCAATCACTTTTCAGGGGCAGTATGGAGGCATTCAGGAGACGATGCTAGCACCTTACGAATGCATGTCCACCTCCAGCTAAAGGGAGAAGACTTGGCTCGTAGTTGCAGGACTGTCTTCAATGAGCGAGTTTGGCATGTGGGACCACCTGCCAAACTTGACATGCCAAGAAAAAAAATCAACACACCACAAAGCTAAGCATGCAGGTGTGACAATGTGTACTCACTCGAGCAGGCAGTGGTAAAAACACAGATCGCCCATTTTTATCACCCGCTGGTCACCTGTGTGAGACTTAAGGTAAGCTCCCATGAAAACAAGGTAAGCTCCCATGAAAACATTCACAGACCAAGGAGAGTCAAAAATTTTGGAATGAGTTCTACTTTAAATACATAGTTCTATTACTAAAGACATAAACCTAGATTTATTATGTTTACCAACTAACCTGAGCCATGTCGTCCAAGCAATTAAATATATACTTCCTAGCTTCCTTCGATTTGATTCCAGTTTCCATTTCATGTTCCTCTGGGGTCTAGTTGGAGGTGGGGAAAAAAAAGACACATACAATAAGAAATATTTTAATATCTAAATAGGATTTCACTATCAACCCCACACAAAGCCTACCATGATAGGTCACAGGTTTTGTATCACTTTGCGAAAGACCAAAAATTTAAATTTATAGAGAAACCCTGGTAATGCCTCTGGTACAACCAACTGCTAGTGCAAACTGGTCTTCACCTCCTGCCGCTCCTCTTCCTTCAAAAAAGGCATCCCCTCTTTTCCTTTGTCCTCCTTCCCCTCAGCACCACTTTCCCCCTGCACCCCACAACCTGATCCCCTGTGGCTGCCATTGAGCCGCCAGCTTCCCTCCTCTGCCTCTCCTGCTGGCTTCAGGTGCTGCAGACCGAATCAAAATATTTTAACAATGACCTAAATGGCACTCGCATTGATTTGAGGCAAACAGTACTGTCAAGTTAGGCTGGCAGTACCACCGCCAAATACATCTGATTCAAGTGAACAGGACCATGTCACAATCCCAAGGATCAAGGTTGTGGCATGGTTATTTCCACTCAATCCCTGTCAGGCTGTCCAAAAAAAAAAAAAAAGAAAAAAAAAAAAAAACACACACCATAGGCAGTATCATTTTCTAACTGCCTGTCAGCCACTCCTTTATTAGAAGGTGTAAACAGGACTGGGCCCCCCCGAGCAGCACATTACTTATGTTCCTTTCACACTAGATTACTCCATTTAGCAGCCAAAAAGTATTCAGGGAAACCCTGTGTAAGCTTCTAAACACTAAAATTGACAGTGCCGGGCTGATTAAGAAGCACAAGAGCAAGTAACACATTCCAGATACCAGGTATTTTCTGTACTACTGAACACAGGGGCTTTGAACTGAAAGAAAGGTGAGTATGTGTTTCTGGGGAGGAGAGAGTTACTAAATAAAAAAATAAAAAACTGGTTATACTTACCTGCTCTGTGCAGTGGTATTGCAGAGTGGCCCTGATCCTCTTTAGAGGTCCCATGCGGCGATCTTGGCTCCTCCTATTTAGGACTACCATAGCCAGCCGCTGGCTATGGAGAGAGTAGTCTACACGCTCCCAACCTGTGTGTCTATGGAGCCCTGCTCCAAAGACTTACACAGCGGGACTTAGGCATCTGCATCTGACAACATCAAGAGCAAATGGCTCCTGCTCGAATGCTGTGTGAAGAGGAAGAGGAGAATAGATGCAGCCAAGCACAGCACTGACCTTCTCCCCTCTTCCCATTCACACAGGGGAAGAGGGGCACAGAGAAACTGAAAACATTTAACTCAATGCAAACAATGCATTAAGGTAAAAAATGTTTTTACGTTTGGCAACACTTTCAAGCAAACCCGTTGCTATGCCCTGCATAGACAAACCACAGGTTAGTTCTAAAGTATTCTTCAGCTTCAGTATTGAAATGTTAATGAACAAGCAGTAAAACACCTAACTGTGTGTACTTCTAGGCACTGTGGAAAAATTAAACTTCAAAAAAGGTCACAACAGACTGAAAGCTTGACTCTTGCCATTACGTTCTATTACTTATAAAAGGAAAATAATTCAGACACTGAGGATTAATACCTTTATCACATGACAGCAAAAGGCACAGCTAGGCTGATTGCCTTAATCTTATCACAGCAATCAAAAGGCACAATGACCCTGAGGGTGCATTAAGACTATAATCTCCGCTGCCCAATAACCGCTAAATCGTAGCCATTGTGCATGTGCAGGGTGCATACACCAACAGTAACCAAAAGAACAAATATTCACTGCGAATAACTGCTTCACCTTGTGGTCATTAAAAAGGTTGTGAACCTTAGACATGAAATCTAAACAAAGCATATGCTTCTATAGTGTACCCATCTCAATTAAGATGACAGTGTCATTTCTGCCTGTTGCTTTGTTCCTCTGCTATCAGCATGAATCACTTCTGACATTGAGATAAACAGTGACAAGGGAGGGAGCTCCAGTTGATTGACAGCCTTAGCTCCACCATTCCTGTGTGGTGGTGGGGGGGGGGGGGGTGTCTCTTCCCTCCAATCAGCTCTCCAGAGTGAAACTTTAGCTCTCCCCCCCTTTTGACAGCTCAGACTGTAAAAATTCTGGACTTTGATTGATGCAGAGAAGACTGCAGATAAACCGGTAAAAAATTATGTAGGCTTTGTTTCACCTGTGTATCTTCTGAGATTAGTCACTTCACTTGGTATACTGTAAGGGTTTAAAACCACTTCAAGAATAAAGCAAGTAGAATTCCAGCAAAACCTGACTATAGAAAAATCTCCCTCCACCTAACACCTATTCAGACTAGCCTGTGTATGCAAGATCTGTATACTTACCTACTTTCAGGCTACCCGAGTCCAGTCACGTGATCACCCCTGTACCAGACAGGGCTCACTGGAGAGGAAAGTGTTTGAGACGGGTAATGCTGGTGACATTACCCATAGCCCCCTATGGTCTATCCGTTGTCAGCGCATCCTCCTGTCTTATAGCTGCTGCTGAAAAAGTAAAGCCAGATCACATGACTGGAGAAGAATAAAAATAGAAGTATACATATCTTTCGTACGCAGAAAAGGTGTGGGGATGGAGCATTTTTAAGTCGTTCGGTTTTACATGGAATTCCACTATATGGCCAAGGTTTTGCATGGAATTTCACTATATGGCCAAGATTAAACAAGGATTGTGCGTATAAAGATTAATTTTGTTAAACGTATATAATGTGCAGCACTACCTTTAACCGCCACAATGGGTAGCCCAAGTCTGGATCTCTATTGAAAAATCTTGAGGTCTTTGTTCCAGCACTGAGAAGATATTCTGCAGGTAGTCCTTGAGTCTGAGAGATGTATCTTATCTGAAAAATAAAGGGACGGCAATTTAACATGCGGTTGGCAGATTTTTACATTAAAGCTGCAGTCCTAACAGCTGCTAATATAATAGATCACATTCATTTTGTAACTACTTTTCCCATTTTCAAAGCCGCAGACTATAGCACACCTCTTGATTTTCTCTTTGTTCTTGCATTTATCATAATGCCTGACAAATTTTAAAGCTCATATTTGCAGGTTTTAAAAATGCATAGTGTATACTTTGCACAGCAAATGCACCTAGTCATCTTCAACACTGCATTAATGACACATCTGTTGAACATTGGAACACTCTCAGCCAGAGTCTCAAAATTCACAACTGAAACGAAGGTGGATAAAAAGTTTTGGCCTTTTAAGTTTTTGATGGAATTGAGAAGGATTTGCAACCATGTCAGGCCCTTCTATTGTGTGCAGCCCTGATGGTCAGATTCACTCGACCCTGCCCCATGGCTGGTACGAGTGGGGAGGGAATAGTGCCCTGCCCCATGGCTGGTACCAGTGGGGAGGGAATAGTGCCCTGCCCCATGGCTGGTACCAGTGGGGAGGGAATAGTGCCCTGCCCCATGGCTGGTACCAGTTGGGAGGGAATAGTGCCCTGCCCCATGGCTGGTACCAGTGGGGTGGGAATAGTGCCCTGCCCCATGGCTGGTACCAGTGGGGTGGGAATAGTGCCCTGCCCCATGGCTGGTACCAGTGGGGAGGGAATAGTGCCCCATGGCTGGTACCAGTGGGGAGGGAATAGAGCCCCATGGCTGGTACCAGTGGGGAGGGAATAGAGCCCCATGGCTGGTACCAGTGGGGAGGGAATAGTGCCCCATGGCTGGTACCAGTGGGGAGGGAATAGTGCCCCATGGCTGGTACCAGTGGGGAGGGAATAGAGCCCCATGGCTGGTACCAGTGGGGAGGGAATAGAGCCCCATGGCTGGTACCAGTGGGGAGGGAATAGTGCCCCATGGCTGGTACCAGTGGGGAGGGAATAGTGCCCCATGGCTGGTACCAGTGGGGAGGGAATAGTGCCCCATGGCTGGTACCAGTGGGGAGGGAATAGTGCCCCATGGCTGGTACCAGTGGGGAGGGAATAGTGCCCCATGGCTGGTACCAGTGGGGAGGGAATAGTGCCCCATGGCTGGTACCAGTGGGGAGGGAATAGTGCCCCATGGCTGGTACCAGTGGGGAGGGAATAGTGCCCCATGGCTGGTACCAGTGGGGAGGGAATAGTGCCCCATGGCTGGTACCAGTGGGGAGGGAATAGTGCCCCATGGCTGGTACCAGTGGGGAGGGAATAGAGCCCCATCCTTGATATTAGTGGGAGGAATAATGCCCCACTGTCAGTGGGAGGAAAAGTGTCCCAAGGGCTGAATTAAGATTAGCAAAGGGCCGCAGTTTAGAGACCACTGCTCTAAACTATTTGTACCTGTAGCCATGGACACCGAAACTGAAAGGAGAAAATCCAATAACCACATAAGCGCAGGCATCTTCCAATTGGGACAACTGATGTAAATGCAACGGTAATAAAAAATACCATTTTAGACAGATTGAATAAAAACCTCCCCAAAGAAACAAGAGCGCTGAAAAAAATAGAATATATATATATATATATATATATATATATATATATATATATATATATATATATATATATATATATATATATATATATATATATATATATAATGTTATCCCCTTCTCTAGATTGAGGAAAAAAAAGTATCTGGCTTCAGATCTACTTTCAGGAGATCAGGCAAAAAGAACACTTGGTTGTTCGTTATACCATTTAGTATATCCTTCAATCATATGTGGACTGGGTATAGATGTAATTTGCAATTGATCTAGGCACTAGCAATCCCAAACAAGCGATTATCGTTGACTAATCTATACAAAGCAGCAACATCTCTAGTTTCCACACTTCTGCAATCGAGTAAAAGATCAAAAATGCAGTTATACTGTATATCTACGTGATTAAATACGATTGTTTAATCGATTTGCATTGCAATCTGTTCTCTGATACACATGCAGATCAATTTAGCAGTCAAAATTCAATCGATTGAAGGGTCTTGTTTGATTTGTATTCAATATAGTTTTGCTGCATCAAAATGATCAATTACATAATCATCATGATAAGTGTGTGGCCAACCATAACTAATTTTATATGTTTGGTATGATCACACCAAAAGCTACAATCATCTTACAGGAAACCTGTCTGTATACCAAACTGGAAGATCTATTTGTGTGAAGTATTACTACACACAGCTGAGCTATTGCAACTGACTTTGCAGCATATAAATCGTAGACTAATCATCAAGGCAGAACACTGCAGATAGACCCAGAACAGCAAAATGTCCTGCTGGCCAGGAAGGATAGTGATAACAGATGCAGCACTAGACCACCGGGGAACGACATATGAACTTCGAGACCACTTGCGTCTCCTTCATTTGAGCGCACTTTTGGAAAATCTGTTCAATTACAATGGCGGTGTACTTATGAATACTGCATGACAATTTATGTGCCCAGTTTGCTAACTTAGGGGATACCTCCCATTTGGGTATATTAAGGGAATACTATTTTCCCTCCCTGCCCCTTGTTTTGACATTGGGGTACCCAGTGAATCAAGTGCACATTCATCATAAACAGCTTGGCTGTCACCCTCTCTATGGGTCAACTTTAAGAGGTTGGATGTCTCGGTTCCCCTCCCCCTCTGTGCTCGCTTTGGTGGCGTCACTTGTGTTGCCTCCACCTCCGGCATAAGAAAGGGTTCAGGTTATTTTAAGAAATGTTCACTCTCGAGAAATATCTATGAAAACTCCTGAAGAAGCTATTATGAAGATGGCGAAACATGTAGAGTTGATATTTTCGAGTGCATTTTCTTGATTTTATTTTATATTGATGTATTGTCTTGTCCTCACCTTCTATGTGTAATAAAATGTACAATTTTTGAGAATTCAGATTTTTCTCCATCATTTTGCACCGTTAAAGTCCCACTTCGCCCCCCCCCCCCCCCCATTGTAGTTTCATCATAGACCTTGTTGACTCCTCTCCAAAATGTAGCGTTAATGGTTGTGGCCAAAAAGCTTAATTTTGGTCTCATCACTCCAAATTACTTTGTGCCAGACGGTTTGAGGCTGGTCTCTGTGCTGTTTGGCGTATTGTAAGCGGGATACTTTGTGGCATTTGCTTAGTAATGGCTTTCTTCTGGCAAATCGACCATGCAGCCCATCTTCCTTCAAGTCCTTATTGTGTATCTTGAAACAGCCACACGACATGTTTTCAGAGAGTCCTTTATTTCACTTGATGTTATTTGTGGGTTTTTCTTTGCATCTCAAAAAAATTTCCAGGCAGTTGTGGCTGAAATTCTAGTTGGTCTACCTGACCGTGGTTTGGTTTCAACAAAACCCCTCATTTTCCACTTCTTAGAGTTAGAACACTGCTGATTGGCATTCTCAATTCCTTAATTTTTATATCCCTTTCCTGTTTTATACATCCTTTTCCTGTTCTATACAGTTCAACTACCTTTTCCCACAGATCCAGTAAAACTACCTTTTCTCGCAGATCCAGAGAAACCAAAATGCAGCAAGCTCCAGGATGTTGACGTCCTCTGACACCCAAGTCCCCTGCACCAAGAGGGCATCATGGACTCCTTCCCAGCCTGATATCCATCAAGAGAACCTTCCACATCCGGGAGGGAGGTCCAACCACATGAGGGAGAGTCTGGCTGTGCAGGTCAGACATTGGGTTGTCCAAGGACAGCGTCTGTTCCAAGCTGCAACAGTCTGCAGTGAAACAGGACAACTGCTTCAAATGAGGCTACCATCAGGCCCAAGACCCTCAAGGTTAAGGACAGGCCAAGCAGGAAAAAAAAAATGGTAGTGCTAAGCAATCAAAAGTAAACTCACAGATCAGGTTGGTTCAAAAGAATAATAAGGATATGCAATAACTAGCATCCCTAATCTCAGAACAGGAGATCCCCTAGAAGGAGGTGACCAACCTGGCAATGCTATGAAGTAGTCCTGAATGTGCAGGAATAAGATAAGATGCATGTCTTTAGATCCAGAATGGGCCAAACTCCTCCATTTGGTTTGGGAACTGAACAGGTTGTCTAAAAACCCTGAAAGGGTTCCTCATTCGAAACTGGGGCTGCAAGAGGTGGTGCTGAAAATGAGCAGATTTGCTCATCTCAGCAGAGGAGGTAGCAAATGAGAAAGTATGAAGTAGGAGGCAGAGTTCAAATCTCTAGTTTGTAGCCCTGAAGACACTCTGGACCCAAACATCTGAGAGGCAAGACCATCAACAGAAACCCCCACCCCCCCATTTCAAAAGTGGGAAGAGAGCTTGGAGCTAGACTTGGGAGGTCCATATCTTCTGACATAAGTGTTGGAAGCATGAAAGGGATATAATAAAAAAGTAAAAAAAAAAAACTTTCAGTCTGGGGAGTAGAAGGTCTAACTGCAGATGTGCTAGCCTTTTTTCTTGGAGGAGAGTACTCCTAACCCCTGTGATCATCTGGGGGGGCGGCGTCATTGGAATAAAATGCTTTTGCAATGCAAACTAAAATGGATAACCCAATTATCAG